>NC_064253.1:45929764-46576582 GCF_003254725.2 Canis lupus dingo | reverse complement strand
AACCACATTGCATCATCAGTCAGGATAAACACAGATGTCCCCTCCAGTGAAAAGTTGCCAGAGCATTTCTTCCCTATGTAGCTGATGTTTTTAGCATACAGGCTGGACCTAGAATTCTCGTTGGATTTCAACAGGAATGAAGATGTGACCAAATATCTCTCATTCTGGATTCTAGGTTTTTTTTTTTTTTTGGCAATGTCTTTTGTGCCATCTATCTCCTTTACATGTTCTATGTTATCCACACTCCTTATATACTTCGATCCTGGGAAATGAATAGAATTTGAGCTTAAAAAAAAAAAAAAGACAGAAATTAAGTCAGTTGACTACAGCTCTCTCCTGAGCTTCATACTGGGTTGTTAACAACAACAACAAAAAACTGAACATGGTTACACTACCAGTTTTGTTTTTTTTTTTTTGTTTGTTTTGTTTTTCACCTACTGTTCTTTTTTTTTTTTTTTTTATTTATGATAGTCACAGAGAGAGAGAGAGAGAGAGAGAGAGGCAGAGACATAGGCAGAGGGAGAAGCAGGCTCCAGGCACCGGGAGCCTGATGTGGGATTCGATCCCGGGTCTCCAGGATCGCGCCCCGGGCCAAAGGCAGGCGCCAAACCGCTGCGCCACCCAGGGATCCCACACTACCAGTTTTGAATCCAGACAAAATTTAGCTATTTTATCCAAACTGAGGTCATTGGGATTGCTTTTTTCAAAATAAAATATACCTTTATTATGTTTTAACCTGACATATCAGCCTCTCTCTTATTTAAAAAATATGTTCACTCAATATAAGACAATATATGTAGATTTTTCATGCTCCCTATACTCTTCTAAATTTTCTTATAAATAATTTGGTTAAAAAAGTACCTTTTTTCTATGACCATAACCTCACTCAGCCAACTGTATTTTTCAGGATTCATCCTTGCTGCCTTTTAGCAAAGCAAAACATTTGCTAGTTTCCCTTTTTAATCGGTCTCACGTCCTCTATGATTTCTCAGAGTTTTCTAAGGGTAGCCCTGAAGTCACATTTACAAGTACTTTGATAATGTAATTCTATGAACTCACCATTTAAATCCCTTTACAACTGAAGCTGGTATTCTGCAAGTTGCTATACTGGTGATGGAAGGGATATGCACAGCTAAGCAGAAGCGGAAAGGCAATTAGAAGTGAGTCATAATTAAATGATTGCAAGATGAGAACAAAAGATGGACACTTTAAAGAAAGAAGAAACTGATTAATTTAAGTGTTCAGATTTTCACAGCATCAATTATGAACAAAATAGGCATATCTCATATAAACTCCACTAAGGTTTGAGAAAACTCTGCATACAAAATACTCTGCCTCTGCCAAACTGTAAGATCACCAGCAGCACATCAACTATATTATTTTTAGGCCCTGCCATTTTCCTGACCTAACACATGCAGAATAAACAATGAAAGAGTAAGAAATTATAAAGTATGGCATTTGAAAGGAGGTCTTCCCAGTCTGAATGGTATTAGAAACCATTAGATTTACCAATTCATAAATCACTGTATATAAATGAACATTGGTGACCCAAATCATGGCATATAAGGCTCTTCTAATCATGTGTAGCTCTGACCCTTCTTATTAGTATAGGTTAGTGACATGATTAGATAAAATAGAGTTTTGATCATGAGCAAGTATTTCCATTAATATGAATAAATAAAAAATGTCAGCACTTTATATATTAGAATACTAGAATGCTAAAGACAAGTCTAATATAAAATACCAGGTACACATCCATTTAGTATGTCAGGGAGTTATTTAAACATTCACCAAGCACCTACTAAGTGCCAATGATTTTTCTAGGAAGTGGAGAAACAAATACAAATGCCCTTTTATCTCCACCCTCACAGAATTCAATAGGCAATCTGTCTAGGAGTCCAACACCCAAACAAGTACATTATAATAGTAAACAGTAAGGATAACAAGAGATGCATGCATAAGATATAGAGACAGCATTGATGGAAGATTGGAAGATGACTAACTTTATCAAGAAAGGCAGGAATATTGTATGAAAGAATATGCTGCATCTGCATTCCTATAGGGATGCATATTCTTTCAAACAACATAGAGCAAGAACTTCTTTTTCATAGTGGTTTTAAAATAGAGAAATGATACTACAGGTTATTATAGTTAAAATTAAAGAAGAATGGGAAAAATTAATTCCTTAACAAATTGAGAAGTAATCCTTAAGATAAATGAACCACACATCATAAAACCAGATAAATTAGTGTCTGCTAATCGTGAATTTTCATTTAAGAGCATGGGAGCTGTTACAGATTTCTCTTTCCTATTTAATGTTTTTCTCAAAATGTATTTACTCTTATTGATATCTATTATAAATTCATTCCTGAAACTTTAAGATATCGAATAAAGAAAATAAATACAAATTATAGTACCATCTGGATTAGGAAACTTGAAATTTTATGAGAAGATGAGTTTTCTGATTATCTAGGTAAGTATGAAACCAATGGTAGATATGAAGAAAGAGAAAGAAATCTTAGGTGTGCAAAGTACAGATGTGGGTAACAGGAAGGCAGGTGTCTTGAAATGTACAAAGGACTGAAAGTTTTGTGAGTAGAATTCTGGTAAATTCTTTCAAATTAGTTCTCAAAAGACCTAAAGATTTAATGGCCCAGGGAGAAATAGTTAAGTAGAAGTTACATTTCCAAGTCCAAATGTAAACTCCAAAGATTTCCTTTCTAATGCTATGGTTAAGTTAAATGGCACAAAACCATCAATGTTGTTTCCAAATATTACTGTATGCAGTTGCTGTATTTCAGGGGACATAATTATCCATAACAAGCAGTAATGGAAGCAATGTTCTATTATAGAAGCAATAAACATGTATCCTCTCTGAAAATATTTTATTTGGGGCAAAACTATCTTTGTACAAGTTAGAGTAACCGTGGTAACATTCTTAAACTACGGATCCAATCATAGAAATTTTTAGTATTTATACGTGTTTCCTGCCTGAGTTGGCAGCCAGTAATGATTGATTTCTATTTATTATAGCACTAATCTATCTTTGATCATCTCTCAGCTAAATAAAACATACAATGTCATGATATTTGATGTGGCTTTTTTTTTTTTAAGACTGCTAAAGCAGATTAAATGTCCCATTCATAAGAGGCATAATGAATTTAGTGGTTTAGTTCCTTTTTAACAAAGCTTTCATAATTTTATCAAGGACATTTCAGGGTAACAAAAATTGAAGAAGAATAAAGTTACAGGTGAAACTTAACAAGTGAGGAGGACTTTTTTGAGCTGACAAAACAACAACAACAAAAAACAGATCTAAGAATATATAAAGAACTACAGATCAATAAGAGGAGTACAAACAACCCACTAAAAAAATGAGCAATGGATATAACTAGGCATTTCACAGAAAAAGAAATACTAATACTAACACACATCTAGAGATGATGAGAATCATAACTGATCACAGAAATGAAATAAATTTTCATACAAAAGTATCATTATAGATCATTTTGATTGGCAAAAATGAAAGTCTGACATACCTCATATTGGAGATGCTGTATATCCACATGATATCTTGTATATTGCTGCTACAAATGTAAATTTGTGCAAACATTTTGGAAATGAATTCAGTATCCCCTTATATTGTTGAGCAAGCCTATCCTCTTTGATTCAACAATCCACTTGTGTAACTACAGCAGGGGATACATACAAGAATGTTCATAGAATTATTCACAATAGCAAAAATACAGAAATCACCTAAATGTCCATCATGGGAAAGTAGATAAATTGTGGTACATTCATATAAAACCGCAATCAAAAGAAATGAACTACAGCCAGACTGCAATATATATAATATTAGTCCCCAAAATTTAAACACAGTTTTCCATAAAATTAAACAAATAGATTAAATTATCTTTAGAATAAATAGATATAGGAAAATGAATAACAAGGAAAGTGAATGATGAATATAAGACTTAATATGATATTGGGGAAGGTGAGGGAGGATAGGTTGGTTAAAGGATGGGAGGACACATTCCTAGAGTTAAATTATTTGTAAGATCCCAACTTTTTTTTATAGGTAATGGATTTATGGTTGTCTATTACATTCTTAGAGAAAAAAAGCTATGTAATTACACTGTTTTAAAGGTAGACCTTTTTTAGAACAATGATAAGGTATGTCATGAGCCAAGGATTAATATTAATAAAATTTTAAAAATAATATTAATACAACTATATGAAACTGTGGTCTTATGTAGGTACAAATATACAGTAGTGAAAATACATGGTACTGTGCTGAATATTCTAGACCAACCAAATAAATTTATCTGTTAAATTTCTGCTGTCTACCTGATTTTCCTCTTTTTTGATTGTCCTTTTGGATAAGTAGAGTACAGTATAATTTTGCTTAAGAATTGCAGTTAATTCATTCCTGGATCACTTAGATTATTCTGTATTTCATATAGTCAATCATTAATCTCTCTCACACATCCCATAACCAATTCTTATTTTTTATTTTTTCTAGAGAGAGAGAGCATGAGCCAGCAGGGAGCAGAGGCAGAGAATCATGGGATTTGATCTCATGACCCTGCAATCATGGCCTGAGCTGAAATCAAGAGTTGGTCACTTTACTGACAGAGCCACCCAGTACCTCCCTCTCATAACCAATTCTTGATGAAAATTATCTGAGTACTGTTAGACCAAGTTGTCCTATTATAATTATTGTGGAGGAAGCAAAGAGCATATCATAATCTCTTTAGTAATAAGGTCACCTGCCATTTAAAACTTTGTGAATTATGTTTTCATTCAACAATTTGAAGTATAGTGAGAAACAAAGGAAAATAAGTGGTCTCTAGGATACTGTTGATCAACTTGACCATGAAGCTAAAACAAGTACTACCCTCTCTGTATCTATTGTTTATACAATAGAAGCCTACTTAGCATTCATTTGAAAAGCTTTTTTATTAAAAAAAAAAAAAGAAAGCCAAGGAAATTGTATCCAAGAAAAATAAATAAAAAGCATTTACTAAAATTTTATCATGTGTTCTTTTTTGCTTTCAACAAATCACTCTGTTGGGCGAGTGGGCCATTGCTTTCTTGATATTTGTCAAAACAGTCAGCAACTGAGTCTATCACTATGTTGCTTTATCTCTCCACTAAGAACACTTGTGAGTTGGCACTCTTTCAGAAAGACTCACATTCATCATACTGTCAGTACATTTCTTGGAATAGAAGCTATACTTTGTCTTCTTGATGTTTGCAAAGCTTTAGAAAACCCAGCGCCCACTGGCAGAGGGTTGAGGTATGTTATACAATATTCAATGTAATGGTTAAATTTTTCATTGATATTTTATGCTAAGTTACTGGCTCTAGTATAAAATTTCAGCAACTTTAGGATAAAATTTTAGCAACGATTTTCTCAGAATTATATTCTATTAATAATATAATTCTGTGGACATAGGAATATGAAAAAGAAATTAGAATATTTTAGAAGCTATGAATTTTCAAGGTGACAAAAACTCACTTTGGTGCCACTTTGTAATATCATGGGCTCTATGCGGCGTTGTCATACAAGATTTCATTCTTCTAGACTTCAGATTATATTATTCACACAATCAAACACTATTAGATGAAAACATTTCAAAAACTATTTTTGCACTTACATGTATGTACAACCAAAATATTCTAAAATATTAGTATTTGATACCAGTTACACAAGATAAAATTTAGGAAAAACAAAAAAAAATGCTTATAATTTGAGACAAAACACAAAAAGTAAAACAGAAAAAATCTAGAGAAATTTAAGGACAATCACAAGAAGACACCTCTTTAATTATTCTATTAAAATGAACTTAAGCCCAAAAATAACCAGTGGCCCAGAATGGACAGCCTCTAAGTTGAAAATTCATTTTCTCTTTAGCTTTTTGGTAAGTGATCTCTAATTAACAGTGAGACATATTGCCATGTGGCTAAAAGAGAACATTTTCCCTATTCTGCTTTATTGTTCTCGTGCCCAAGTGGCTAAAGTCTGGGTGAAGATTCGTTAGCCAAAGTATTCTATGGGGACATCCTTGAAGTTGCCTTTTCCCCTTCCTCCATCCTACTCTACTTGATGACTGGGATTTCAGCTGACTTCTTGGATCACAAAATGACCTTTGTGATCCAATGACCTTTGTGAAAATGGAAGCTCTGTGTAGCACAACCACCACACAAGTTACAACTGAACACAGACTTCTTTCTTACAAAAGAAATAAAGTATATTGTTTAAGTAATGAGTTAAGTAATGATGTTATTCACAACTGAACTTTAGCCCTTACTAATGACAGTAACTTATGCATCTCCAATATAATCAGGATAATGTAATCCCCATATTCATCCCAGGATTCAAAACTCCTTACAATATCATTCAAATTTAGTTTCAAAACTACTTCCAATTATATTTTTTTCACTAATTGTTTTGTCCAACCTCCATTTTATTTCTTGGATGAATATCCTTTTCACGGTCTCACCGTATCTTGGTTCATCTAATTTTTGGTCATTTTCTGTATCTCTCCATTCACCTTATATTCTTGAATTCTAAGTCCTTGAGAAACCAGCTCCAATTTTTAGAAATCCATTTGTGGAATCTCACTTCTCCATATTCAGAGCACCTACTTTTTAAAAATAAACATTGTACTTAACTGCATACTGCCTTAAAGCATATTTCACATTGTTTTGTTATGTGACTATTTAATGTTTGTATTTGACCTTTTTGTGTATTCATTTGTATTTGCCACACTAACTATGCTTTGTCATATTTTAACTACCTAATAGTTTAAATAGTAAAAACAAACAAACAAACACACTCCTTCCTTGTTTATTATGTTGAAAAACTATCATTTGGTTCTGTATTTCTCCATCTCCACTGCCACACATCAATCCCTAAGTTCTATCATTCCCCCCTTCTTCATCCTTCTGGAAACTACTTTCTTCCATATCTATTTTTATTGTCCTAGTTCAGGCCACGTCTATAATTGCCAACTGTCCCAGTCTTCCCCTCTTTCATTCTTCTTTCTCTAAAGGGATTTTATGAGAATAAGTTTATTAATGTTACCCCAAGATTTTGAAAATAATTTGTCCAAGATTTTCGCAAATGTTGTTTTTGTAACCTAATTGTAGCAGGCGAGTCTTATCAACTGCCGGCTTCAGGGTGACTTTTCCAGTACCAGCTCTTTGCTGATCTTTCCCTCTGTATTAGCTTGCTAAGAAAAAAACACAGACTGGGTGTCTTAAACTATAGAATGTATATTTGCCTTGTTCTTCAGGCTAAAAATCCAAGATCAAGGTTTTTTTTCTGAGACCTTGTTTCTTGGCTTGCAGATGATTGCAATCTTGTGATTTCATACATATGAGCCCCTGATGTCTCTCTCTGTGTCATAATTTCCTCGTTTTATACGGGTATCAGTCAGATTGGATTCGGTTCAGCCCTAACAGCTTCATTTTAACTTAATTACTCTTATCTTCAAATATAGTAACATTCTGAGGTACGGGGAGGGAGTTGTTGCTCTGCAGTTATCCCAAAGGTAACCAACTCTCTCTCTCTCTTTCCTCTCTTCTTTCCCACCTCCTTCCAGGCCCCAACCAATTTTTGAAAACTTTGGGTGGCTTGTGCCTCTCAGTTTATATTCAGGCTACTGACAACTTGTCCTTTGAGATTCTGCTTAGGAGGTATTCCTCTGCATAGAAGTCCCAGAGTTTCCTTCTTGGCCTTTCTCCTGTTCCTATGTCCCATAAAATGATTTGCAGGGTCTTTCTATGTGCTGCTGTGGGACCTTTGATTATCCTTGGAAGAGTCTGAGCAACTAGCAGGTCTGAGCCAGAATTCAAACGCAAAAAGTCTAACTCCAGACTCCTACACAGAAATGCATGAACCAGTACACAGAAATGCATGAACTCAGAGAAAAATTATTTATGAGGTGACCATTTTTGTCAGGGTGAGTTTTAAACTGTCTGGTCTGCTATATTAGCCCCACCAATAGCTGGCCCCTAGATAATGACCCTGGCTCATGTGTCAACTCCCATTCTAAACCCTGCTTTATGTTTAGGATTTAAGGGAAAGATAAATTTGAATTAGGGTAAAAGTCAAAGCTTTCTATTGGTTATTTCCTTCTTCTAATGTGCAACAGAGAATGCCATTTTGAAATGTTATGTGATGGTTTTATGAATTCACTAACTGACAGCGAGACAGTTTAAGAAAATAAGCACCACTTTGGTATAAAAAATAAAATGGGGCAAAGTTGTACAGAGAGGAATTTTTTTTTCCTGACCACATTACCTTGTCTGATTTCCTCCCTTGTCAAAAAAATGTCAAAAATAGTCACAAGGGTACTCAACTTGCCTTAGGAGGATGGCAAAGGGTAAATCACTGACTGTATGTAGTTCCTTCAGCAAAACACTCCAACTGCTTAGAGACATATTTATTCCAAGTCTGTGCTTAGTTCCTGTTTATTTTACTGTGTAGCATGTGTTTTGAATTGGAAAAGCTAGAGTGGTTATTGAATTTTAAGCAAGTGACTTTCTTGCAAACACAGCATTATAGTTTAAAATAATAGTTTTAAGGTATGGTATTGTGACATAATGGTTGAAAGCAATAAGTCTGGGTTTAAATCCTGGTCCTGTACTTAATGACTGTGAGGCTTTGAGGAAATGATTAGCTTAACACTGATGGTTAGAAAAACAGTAATGTTGCCCAATTCATGGGGGTTTTTCTGAAAATTAAATAAGTTCATGTATATTATGTAACTAGCACAGTGCATGGCACACAGGGGATATTTGGTTAATGTTATTGCCATTTGTACATCTCTCTCCTCTGTTTTTTACCCAATCAAGGGCCATGTACGATGTGTGGTCCAGGAAGTCTGTGATGAATGGTACATCCAAGTCCTGCTCTAACAAGCTTTAGAGATAACACAGAACCTTCTAGTGCAGGTTAAGGAGCTGGACTCCAAATCAAGACAGTCAAGGTTCAAACTTTGCCTAACTTAATTAGCAATGTGACCACGACAAGGTCACTTGCCCTCTTTGTGACTGTTTTCTCATCTATAAAATGAAGATAATACTTAGTAGTTTTGCTGTTAGTATTAAATGAAGACATGAATCTAGTTATCTTAGGATCGTGCCTGATACATAAAAAATGTTTAGTAAAGTTTGGTTACAATTTGAATTAAGTCTGCAATTTTTTGAGCAATTCATAGGACTGGACTTTTCAAATCAGACTGTTATGAATCAGAGATCATAAGCAGTATCAACATAAACTAATTTCAAGGATATGAATAATGGGTTCACCAAGTTGGCTCTCCAGGTCTTTCCTTCATATAACAGACGTGTTACTCTAGCCCAGAACAGTAAGTGACGTGTGTACAGTTTCTCACGCTGTGAGCAGCATTTAAATGATGAAACATGTCCGTTTTTTTTACCTCAGACAGCCTACAAGACATTCTCCAGGGAGCCATGCCTGTAGACCTCGGTTCTATTTGTTAAAAGTAATCCTTAGTGACATCCAACTAAAGTCACTTCAATGACAGACCTCTTTTTCCTAGTAAATATTGTTAGTCTATTTATCCAGAGGAAGTCCAATTGACAAGGAGATTAAACTTGGTCACTTCCTACTATAGACTGAATGTTTGTACTCTGTCCTTCCTCAAATTCACACGTTGAATCCCTAACTTTCAGTGTAGTATTTAAAGGTGGGGCACTCAGGAGGTGATTAGACTTAATTAGGAAGCCCTCATGATAGAATTAGTGACTTTATAAGAAGAAGGAACTCTCTCTCTCTCCATATGCACTCATCAAGGAAATTCCACATGGGGACATACAGAGAAGGTGACAGTACAAGTCAGGCAGAGAGCTTTTACCCGGAACTGAATCACCTGACACCTTGATCCTGTACATCTCAGACTTCAAAACCATGAGAAATACATTTCTGCTGTTTAAGTCACTCACTCTGTAGTATTTTGTTATGGCAACCTGGGCTAACTAAGACACTTCCCTTTGCTCTTTGCCCCAAGGTTTCTCTCTGGTAAAGAGAGCGAATGAATAAATGTACCACAGGCCAGGTTCTCTTACACCTTCCATTCATCTATCTTTTTAACTTTTTTTTTTTTTTTCAGTAATGGAGAAGATGTATCTGTTATATTCTTCTTTCCATGTGATTCCTTAAGAACATTTTTTTTCTTTTGATAGGGAAAATTTTCACATGGTTCCAACTACATACACACATAAAGTCTTATCTCAACCTTTGATACCATTTGCCCATTTACTCCTTAACGCTAACTACTTTTATTAATTTCTGGTGTTTTCTCTGCTATTTCCACCTAAAAATATCATGTTGGCTTTCTATGTCAGTATGAAAAAAACTTCCTTATTCTTTTCCATAGCAACATAGTCTCCTGTGGGATGGATGTACTGTATCTGTACTGTAACGATACAAGACTTAAAGAATGTTTTGTAATGTAACCCTCCAGAAATGACAAGTACATATGTGTAGCATGTTCCTATGCCATCCTATAGTCAGTGTCCTCTGTGCTCTCGGGCTCTATTTTTATTATTTAATTGGCTAAAAACACTTAATATGAGAGCTACTCTCAACTTGGTAAGTGTATTATTAACAGTATTATTAACTATAGGCACAGAATTGCAGATCTCTACAACTTATTCGTCTTGTATAACTGAAGCTTTCTATTCTTTTTTTTTAACACAAGGATTATCACATGGAAGTAAACAATGATGAGGTTTTTTTTTTTTATTTTTTTTTTACTTTAAATTCATAGTGGCCCAATCTCCCTTCCTTCAAAAAAAAACTTACAACTCAGCATTTGGCATTCTCATGGCAATAACACCTGGAAGACAGTATCATAGTTTAACATGAGAACTATGTTGTTTCAATATTCCTACACTTAAGTTGATATTGATTAGACTGCATAAGTGCTTAAGAATTTATTCTAAATTTGACAGTCTTTTATTCGGCGTTAAATATATATATAAATTCCATTTAACCTTGGAAATTGAAAATGTGGTGCCTAGCTATTTGAATAGAGCAGAATGGTTAATAGTTTAGGCTTCAGAGTTGGGCACATATAGATTCTAATCCCAACTCATTTGTGAAAATAGCTTTGTGATCTTGGGTAAATTTACATAAGCATAAATTTCCCCATAATTTGAGGATATACAATTTAGGTAAGAGGATTGTGAAGAGGATCAACTGAAAAAACTTACAGAAATAACATCATATCGTAGTTACTCAGTAAACGGTAGCTTTCACTATTGTTCCCAACATTATTATATGCATGTATTCTGTGATAGATTCTGTATTAGTTGTTGGGGAACAGTAATGTATACAACACCATCCTTGCTTCCAGAGCTCATAGTACGGTGGGAAAGGCATGCCAGTAAACAAAGAGTAACTTTAATACATAACAAGTAATAAACCAGTAGATTAAATACTGCCTCCTGGTAAGAAACATGTTCTGAAAATACATTTTACACAGCAATTATCTTGAAGAAATAAAAGCTTCAAGAAAGTCTCCACTGGAAGAGATACCATATATTAACCTCAATTTTCATTTGTCAAAAAATATAGGGAAATATATAACACTAGAACAATGAAGGAGTTATTTTAATTTGGTAGTGGGATTTGGAGGGCTCTTGGAGTACCTTCAATCTCAATAATTTTTTCTTGATAATGTAGACTGATCTAAGGATATAGGGAACAGGGTCAATCCTCTGACATTGAGATTTGCTTGTTTTGTTGATGGTCAAGTATTCTTCCTCATGAAAGCAAAGTGTGAAAAGTGGGAGAGGAAGAGTGAGTCATATCTCCACATCCCCTTTTTTGAATAACAAACAGCAAATGTGACTTCGGTTTTGCAACAATCATGTCATTGAAGAAATTACATTTTTTTGAGGAGACGTGAATGCTTCTTGAAGAGGGTCATTAAATCCACAGGCTTTTTTACTTCCTTGATGGTGCTTAAATGTCAAGAATTTAATACCCTTGGCTATCACTGCCACCTACATATCCTATAAGCCAAAGGCTCAAGGTAAGTGAAAAAGACTCCTCTGTGGCTGGCACATGAATTTTCACAACATTTTCAGAACCATAAGACACGTTTTCAGGTATCAAATGTGTAAACGGTCTATGTTTACTTAAGAGAGCCATTAGCAGCAGACAGTGCCCTGCACATCAACACCAACCAGGAAAGGAATTACAAGCCGGAATCTTTTTGAAGAGAAGTCAACTCTGAATTCTGAATTTTCTCTCACCAAGCGAGTCTTTCCATTACTATTCTGTAATTCTTGTCTGATAGTCAGCCAGGATATTTGATTATTAATCCATAGGCTTATGTAAACAGAAACCATAAGCTAGATGACCTTTTGTCGAAAATAGTTTAACTAGTATTGCCACTTCACTTCGTTACCAGGAAGTCGATTATTACTTCTTAATTAGGAATAAGCATCAAAATTCAAAGACGCATCACACCTTGAGGCAAGCAGACAATTTACAGATTTACACCAGGCTCAAAAACACCGGGAACATCCTCCACTTTTGTAAATTTTGCAAAAAGTCAGTGTCCATGATACGTCTTGGAATATTAAACCCAAAAGGTTGCTCCTGGCAAACTAATTCACACAAAAATGAAATGCCTCTTTATCCTTTAGTATCTCACCACCAAATTCATTATTTACTTCTCCTTCATGCAAGCTCCCGGGTTTAGCTTCTAGCTCTTCTCTTAACTGCATCAGAAGGAAAGCAGGCGCGTCCGACCCGCGCGCTCGGATTCCCCAAGCGTGGATCTGCGAGTATCTGCGCAGTTGCAAATTAGCGGGGAGGTGTTGTTAGCGGCTCCCGGGTGTCCGAGGGGCAGCCTCAATCCATCACGCTCCAAAACCGACAATCCCTCTCGGTCTGGGCATCCTGCAGAGTTGGCTCGCACCGAATCCAAAGCAGCTTCCTTCATGAAACTGGTAGCTATTGGCCCGCAGACCGTGGGCGCGGCCAGGGCTCACCTTCGAAGGCTCTGGATGCGTTTCTGAGCTGGTCGAAGGCTCTGGATCCGTTTCTGAGCTGTGAGTAGCGCTGCTAGAGCTCCTTTCAACACAAGTTTCTTTCTTTCTTTCTTTTTTCTTTTTTTTTTTTTTTTGCACCGAATCATCCACTTGTTCCACTTTTGCGCCTCGGCAACCGCGCGTTCGGCGTTCTTGGCGCCGTCTTCCCTGCAAAGTCGGACACCTTTCAACTCGGAGGGAACTCGCAGGGCGGTCCAGAGCCCCGGTTCCAGAGAGCTGTCTGAATGGAGTCCCGGGCAGAGCCACGCGCCCCGCGCGGGAGCAAGGGGACCCGGCGCTATCTCCACGCTGCGCAACTTTGTGCTTTCTGCAGGCAGGTCCCCAGCTGCAGAGGTCCTCGAAGCCCTGGAGTGAAAAAACCCACAGCAGCTCTCAGACTCGTGAGCCCTTGGGAAGACAGAGTAACGCTCTGCTGGTGTAGCGACCTCCCAGAGCACAGAGGCGAGCCGTGGTTAGCAAACAGACAGGCAAACAGAGGGTAAAAGTTTACTTTTGGTGAGCAATTCCAGAAGCCCAGTCCGGGAACGACAAACTCCCGCTGGAAGCCTCCTACGCCGGGAGCAGCGAATGAGCCTGGGACAATTCTGAGAGAGGAGGCTCTCCTGCCTGGGGCTCCCCAGCTGGGGCGGCGCCCAGCGATCCCTCCTGGTTTTCAGGGGAGACCAAGAAGTTGGGACGGGAGCTAGACCGAGACTTGGACAGCTACTCTAGGTGCAAAACCTTGGAAATGGCAGCTGAAGGGGCTGAGTCTCCAGACTCCTAAATCCCTCCCCTTTCTCGAGCAGAGCGGTTCACCTGCTACCGTCCAGTTTACAATATAAGCGTAGATAGTAAATTAGCCCAGTTCCCAAAGCCAGGCGTCACAAATCCCTAGGCAGCTCCTTCTTAAAAAAAAAAAAAAAAAAAAATCGACTAGAGTTTCAGGGGCCCCTCGGGGGGGGGGGAGTGCTACGTGACGGAGTGGGCAGGAAAGGGGGGATGAGTGGGATCGTGTATCCAGGAGAAGATGCGTAGGCTCCTCTATTCGAAGGACCTCGGGGAGCCCCTCAGCTCCCCAGCTAGCAGCTGCAGCCACTTCAAGGCTCGCTCCGCGATCGGAGGGGCGGAGGTGACTCTGGAGGGTGGAGAGATGGGGACCGGGTTAATCTTTAGTCCGGCGACTTAACGAAGGGTCCCCGGAGAATAACTGGTGTCAAGGAAAAAGAGGCAGAGGCCCGAGATGCCAGGGAGGGCAGGGACCCGAGAGGCGGCCGGACGGGCTTGAGGGCAGGCAGTGAGGAAGTGCCGGGCAGCAGCAATCCGCTAACCGGCGAGGAGCGATCGGGGCTCCCCGTCCTCGGCATCCCTCCTGGGCGCCCCGGCCGGTCTTCGCGCCGCCCGACTCGCGCTAGCCAGTGGCCGGGGGCTGCGGGCGCGGGGCTGGGCGTGCGCGCGGAGCTGTGCGCGCGCGCGGGGGTGTGTGTGCGCAGCCCGCGCGCCGCGCTCGGCCGCCGGGACCCAGCAGCCCGCCGCCCGCCTGGCGTCCCTCGTCCTCGCAGCCTCCTCACCTGGCGCTCGGCCTGCCCAGCCCCGCTCGGCCGCCACTTCCTCCCCGCAAAGTTTCCTCGGAGCAGACACCTTCGCCAAGGGCTGCCCGGGGAGGTGGATTTCTGAGGCCGTGCCTTGGCGTGGCTCTTCTTCCAGCACCTCTCAGCCTCGTCCCCACCTAAATCCGAGCGGGAGGTAGAAGATTTTCCAAATTCAGGGGAGAATAGGGGGAGGGGCTTTCAGCCAGAGGAAGAGAGGAGCGGCCACAACTGAGAATAGGAGCTTCTTCCCTGCCTGCTGCCGGGGACTGATGGGCCTGTAGGGTTAAAGAAGAAAATTAAATAGAAAGCCAAGTTGACCGAGGAGGGGTTTGGCTGGGAGGCTTCCGCTGCCAGGAAGGTTGTCCGCGTCTCCGTTCCTACGGGCGTGAAGATTTGGAGGCGCCTCCAGTGCGAGGGCTTTTAAAACCGCCATCACCTCCGGCTCCCTTTGGAAGGAAACGCCGGCAGAGCTGAGGCTCAAGGGGCGGGGGGCGGGGGTCAAGGAAAAGCTCGGACTCGTGTGCAGCGCATCCTTGGCTTTGGATTTTAAGGACACGGGCGAGAATTAATACCGTCTCAAGGTAAGAGGCAGCAAAGCCGCTGCCAGGGAGGAGAATAACTTAAAATAGACGTTGGGGTTGGGGTTGGGGTTGGGGTTGGGGCGTGGGGTTAAGCTAAGTTAGGATGATCTCTCCGGGCGTCGCCACCAGATTGCTCAACCCGCGCGAAAGGCTCGGAGCGGACAAGTCAGGGGGCGGCCGGTGCCCAGGTGGGAGGCCGCCGCCGAAGGGAGTGTGCGGGTGTCCTGACCTCACACTTCTGGGAACCGATTGGAAATGCGTATGGAGCTGGGTCGTCTGTGCCGGCTGATTTATAGCGTGGATTCGTGTGTGTGTGTGTGTTTCTGGCGAGATTTTATCTTTGAACCCCGCTAGCAACTTAGACCCATCCCCTGGAGGCCGCAGGAGGCTGTGGGCATCGGCGGACGCCGCCGGGACGCGGCGGCAGGTGAGCCGCGCGCAGGTGGGCGCGGGGGGGCGGCGGCATCCGGCGGGCGCATTGCCGGGCGCATTGCCGGGCGCGCGAAGCCCACGCCGCCGCCTGGCTGGCTCCGCGCAGCGGGCGTCGGAGCCCGGGCGCCGCGGCTCCGCTGCGGTTCCCTCCGCCTCCGCTAGAGGCTCCCAGCGGGCGCGGCGGAGCCGGTGGGTGTGGGGGCGCCGGGAGGCGGGGGGGCGCGCGGGGAGCCGGCGTGCCCGCGGGGTGGCGGAGCGGGCGCGGCGGGGGAGGCGAGCCGGCCGCGGCGGGCGCTGGGAGCCCGAGTCCCGGTGCGCCCGCCGGCTGAGCGCACAGCCGCGGGGGGACGCGGGTCCGAGGCCGGGCCGAGCTCGGAGCCACTTGGAGGACGCGACCCTGGCCCGCGCCCTGAGGGCAGTCCCGGGAGGTAACGTCCTCTTCCTCCGCTCCCCTTTCGGCCCGCGGTTCCCCGCGCCTCCTCCGCCAAACCCCCGTGGTGGGAGGGAGTGGAGGGTGCGGGTCTGGCGGGTCCGTGGCTGAAGGCGCCTTTCCGTCGTGTTCCGTGGAGCTCCGCGGACTGTGGATTCGAACTAATCGCTAATCTCACCCCCCTCCCCTGAATATGTGCCTGCTTGAAGGGAAGTTTTCTGCAGAGGGTGCGGGGGGCTGGCTTTGGGCGCGGGCTGCTCCGAGGCGAGCCCGGGGACCTGCCGCGCTCCCCCGAGCCGCGGGGGACCAGAGTGCGCGAGTCCGGGGCGGGGTGTGGCGAAGAGCACCACACCCTCTCCTTTTCCGCCCCTGCCCTTTTCACCTGAGGATGAGGTCTCACCATCTAGCGTTTTACCGATTTCTTTTCCCGAGGGATTGGCTCTGAGCACGGAGCAAAGCTGCTGAAAGACTTGGAGGGAGAGAGAGAGAAGAATGAGAGGGAAGTCAGGGCCGGAACATCAGGGGAGGAGGGAGGGTGAAGTTGAGCTTGTGTGTAGGGCGGGCGGGTGGGTGGGGGAGCGCTGGGAAATGGCCTTGGAGTTCAAGATTATTTGATGAAGTCTGATTCACTTCACATTTCACACTGTCTTTGACATAATCCTTGATCAAGCCACCAACAGAAATCCTTTCTGCCAGATATTGCCTTGGGCACGGTGGGCACAGAATATGTTTGATGGTTGTGTCTAGGCCACACACACACACACACACACACACAAAGAGTGAGTATTGGGTGTACTTGGCATGATTACACCGTGTGTGCCAGGCAGCAGGAAATGTACGTAATTTCCATTGTGCTGTGTTGTGTTTGTGCATACCATATGTGGTCATTTTATACTCAGTAATGCAATTTCAGTCCTCCAAAGGGGGCTTTTAAGAAACATCACTTGTGATATTAAGCCTCCTGCAGAATAATAGTGAAGGAAGGCAGAAAATATGATGGGGCATGGAATATCCCAGGAATACTGAATAAAAGCTGAGATCCAGCGTTTGTGAAATACTGGGCCACATGCTAAAAGTGCAAAATATTTTTTTCAGAGATGAAGCAGTGGTTAGCATTTTAAAAGAAGGGAATGTTCTTTAGTTACTACCATCATCATCCTGTAGCTTGCACTACTTCCAATACAGTTAAGAGTGTGAGGCAGGAAAAAATGAAGCACTTACTGCTGAAAACTAAAATGGTTTGTGACATACTGCCAGGTATTTCACCCTACAAATTTAAATGGAATGGGTTGCCTATTAATGACGACTAAAGTGGTTCGGTTATCATGTATGTGTAGGATATTATTATATTTGATCAAGGTAAATATGTGAATTAACATAGGATAATAAGTGTAATTTAGTGGAACTGAAAGCAGGCCAATTTACTGATGTTTTTTGTTCCAGAATACACATAGCATGATCTCAAGGAAGATTTATATAAAGTTTGTCATTAAATGAATTCATTGGATAGAGCTCTGTGTAGAAGATAAGAATAAATATCTTGTTGAAATCTCAAAAAGGAAAGCTAATGTTCTTAAAATAAATCGTGGAAGGAATTTTATTTTGTGACAAAATAATAGTTACTAATCTAAATATAGTTACCTGTATGCACAGACACAAATTATTTATTTGTTGAATTAACCCAAGACAAATCCATAATAAGGGCTCAGTTTTCATTCTGGAAGACACCTCTGAAGCCAGAAGAAGATCTGTTAGTATTAGGAATCTGTGTGTAAGATGCATAAAAAATGTTGAGTTTCTAGACAATTAATTGAATCAAACTAGTGAGTCTGGTATGTGACCTCAAATTCAGTTTTAGGATCCTAAAGATTATTTTTTCTTTCTGGTAAATGTGATTTCAAAAGAGACCATACATTGGAATGTTCCCTAGATGCCATGGACCTGAAAACTGTTTTGAGTCCTCTGAAACTTCATGTCAAGAATAAGGAATGATAGGATGTTGTCACAAATGAATTGACTTGATGTTTCAATTAAAAACTGATTATTATCTGACTCTGGTAGTCATTATGGTTGATTTCATTTGGTCTCTGGAAATTCTGTGAAAGGACTCTAGGTGGAAATGTTTTCCTGTAGTACAAAGAGAGAAGGTCACTATATGCAAAAAAATAAAAAAATAAAAAAATAAATAAAATAAAAAAAACAAAAAAGGCTTGCCAGTTACTGATCCTCCAATTTGGTTGCGATTTATCTATGAAGCAGGTTGCGAGCTTGAAAATAAAAAGTTCTCTGAATTTACATGAATGTTTCCCTCTTTGTCATAACCCTCATCCTGTGGGTACTCCGTTTATAATTTTGATGAGAAACTGTGTCACCAAGCCCCTTCCCTTTATAGTTTAGGAGCTACTTCATGGTAAAGAACTTTAAGAAGTATCTAATCACAAAAGATCACATTTCCTGAAAGAAAATCAACTGAACTGAAAAAAGATGTTTTATAAGGAAATGAAAGGAGGATAGGAGAGAGAAGTTAAATAGGAGGCAAAAGGTTTACTCATTCTAACTGCATGTATCTCTTTCTTTCAGCAATCCTTTAAAATTCAAAAAAAAAATCTTTTTCTATTATATATTTTCCTTCCTCCCTAATTTCATTCCTTCCTTTCCTCCCTCCCTCCCTCCCTTTTTTCTTTCATTCTTTCATTTTCTCTCTTTCTTTCGGTTAAATATTTCCTTCAGAAAGACATCCATGGCAATTTATAGTGATTTTACAAATTTCAGTCCATAATTTATTTTTAAGTGGGAAGTAATTTTAAAATATTGACTGTTCTATTTAGTTTTATATAGAGGAAGCCTGCTAGAACGTGGAGTTGATTCTTTAGGGAGCACAGGTCATCAGCTGATGGTTCTCTCTTACTTATGGGTGCTTTTTGTGTCTGGTTGCAGAGCCTTGTTTCCTCACAAGAATGGATAATAGTCACTGGAGGTAGATGGACTGCCTTGCAATACGGTGCATTTGTGCATTGAGTGACTTATTTCAGTGTAGTTCATACTTTCTCCATATGAGTAATTGGCCAATGTAATCAAATCTGAAATGTTCATGTTAGGCATATAGTTGAGTTACACTTGTCAATGTATACCTATTAAGAAATTAGTAATCCATTTTAGGGAACCCTTAACTCCATCTAAGTCTTTAGTAAATGTAACTATTTTTAAAGCTGCTAACTAGTGTTTAAACATCCTCAGGGAGACCATCTAGTACACAAAAATCTCCCAAGAGAAACTAGTTCAGTGCCACCAGGAGGCAGCATAAAGAAGTAGAAGAATCACTGGATTTGGTTTTAGAATACTTGAATTCTACTTCTCTCTTACCACTAATGGTGTCACTTTTGAAAAACTCTCTTACTTTTCTAGGTTTAGTGTGGGATTCTGTAAAATGGAGAAAATTATTATTTATATACTTTCTTTAAAACTTGACCATTCCTAGCTTTAAGTTTTGAAAAACAATACAAACCCCTTCAGGTGCCAAGGAAATATCAGGCTCTGTAACACTTGATAGAAAAGTATATTTAGGGAGATCCCTGGATGGCTCAGTGGTTTAGTGCCTGCCTTTGGCCCAGGGCGTGGTCCTGGAGTCCCAGGATCCAGTCCCAGGATCCAGTCCCACATTGGGCTCCCTGCATGGAGCCTGCTTCTCTCTTTGCCTGTGTCTCTGCCTCTCTCTCTCTCTCTCTCTCTCTCTGTCTCTCATGAATAAATAAATAAAATCTTAAAAAAAAAAGTATATTTAAAGAATATCTGTAAAATTTCTGTAATGAAGCATGGATTTTGAAATGTCTTTGATGAGAGTTGTTGTCCCCCCTGGTGGGGAGGGGGGGCTAATAACAAGTGTCATGAAAGTAAAACTTAAATTAATATGTATGTATGAGATGATTTTCTCAAAGTAATTAATATGGCACTAATTATGCGATGCTTACTGTGAGAGACATAAAAATCAGTCTGAGCATTTGGGCTGTTTTTAAAGCACTATGACAATGAAAAAAGAAGATTAAATATTTTTGAATAATAAAATTTAAATGGACTTCCCACCCTCCCTCCCCCCATTTTTAAGGCATTTTACAAGTTTCTTGTGTATACTTAATGGAATGCAAGTAGCAATTGTCATTGATTTGATTATTTTCAGGTGAGTACCAATTTTGTATGAACACTTTAAAAATATTTGGCTTTGAAATGTTGATTCAGGGGTTTAATTTGTGAAGTTGGACACAAAACTAATACAATATCTTAGTTTTTACAATGGGGTTTTCTAAGGAATGCTGATAGTCCATTTGTCCTATTTTATTAAATGCTAATTATATTATTTATAAGTTATTTTCATCAGGTGAATTAGTAAGAAAGTAAATGATAGATATTAAATGACTCATTTATTTGAATAAAATTTTAAAAGCCCCATTGAAATAATTATGTGCTCTTTTGATAAAATATGAGGCCTGCTAGGATTTGAGACTAGAATAAATTTTGTTGCTTTTCTAAATGTATTCACTGGTTAATATTAAGAATAACCTATTTTTACTGGCTGTAAGGATAAAACAGATACCATTTCCTTCCCTAGAATTTTACTTTCATTGATAATATAAACTACAAGTATATTTTCTCTAATAATATTAATATGACTAAATGTAAACCTAGGAAGCTAGCCTAAAAATTATACTTTTATTGCAGATATAATAGAACATAATATCAAATTATCTATAAAAAATATTGTTTTCACAAAACTCAACCAAATTTCAGTGTAACAGAAATATATGCAAAAATCTAAGATTCTCAGCACATTTCAGTTTCTAGGTATAGCACTAGAGAGTTTTTGAAATGGATTCTAAATTGGACTGCATAAGAGGATTTTGTGTCTTCATACAATCTCATTCTATTATAATGTAACTATGGTTAGCTGCAAGATATCTATCTAGTAGCCAGCATGAAGGGAAATAATTAGCATAAAAACTGTATTGCTTCTGGTATACCAGGGGAGCCAACAACAGTGCCTTGTGATAAATGTTGATTTTGAAACAGTGGGCTTCATTTGTCAAAGGGAAGGAGCCTGTATCTTCTCAACTATTTTTTACTGGGCTTTTCTATATTTTCTCTTTCCCTTCTCTCTTTCTGTCTCTCTCTCTCTCTCTCTCTAAATATACTTTGTATACTATACTTCATATGTACTGTGTTTTATATATTCTATTATACATAATATAGCATATACATATTATATATTACAATATATTCTGTATTAGTATTTTAGATGTATTAGATCATATAGTCTATATTGTATATATTCTGGTATGTATATTGTATGTATTCTAATATGTCATATATATATATACACATATATATATATATATTATAGATCTCCTGCTAAAAGCAGTTTTTGGTTCTTGTGTAGGTATTTTCTTGATTATCACCCATTGGTGATATGGATCGCAAATGGTTTTTCTTTATGGTTTGCCTTTAATTTCACTGCAGGTAATGAAAAACCCTACCTTTGGCCTCAGTTAGTTAAATTCACATCAGTTAACACTCACATATTTATTAATGTTAAAGTGGTTTTCTGTATGATATTCAGGGTTTAATGATGTATATAAATTGTCCTTTGTTCTTAAGAATCTTGTGATCTTGTGATCTTGTTAAAGAGAGAAGGTAAAAAGTGGATGGTAAGCTAACAAAGAATAGTCTATCAACCCATTCAGAAAATTCTTATCAAGTATCTATTGTTCATAAGACTACATAGAATAATACTACAAGAGTTTTATAGCCAGGCAATTCAGGATAGAGTGAGGTAAGAGTAGCCTGGGGAGTACTCATAAAGAGGGGAGGAAATTGATCTGAGAGTGAATAGAATTTAAATAAGCAATAAGGATATAGCTTTACTAATAATTGAAGCAATGCAAATTTATGCAAGAGTGAGATAGGCTTATTGATGAGTTGGGACAAAGATGTAAACAATGATAGATTTCCTATATTGGAAATGGACTGGGACAATAGACACTTATATATATCATTGGAAATATTGTAAAGTGATGCAACCCCTTTGGAGTGAAATGTAAATATTATTTAAATATCTATTATATTGCAGGTGTTCATAATAATTGGCTTCATGGTTCCTTTTCTAGGAATTTATCTTCAGGAATGCTCTCACAAATCTATAAAGATCTATTTTATATACACAAGAAAAATATATAACCTACTAGCTATATATCTTTTGAAGAAATTGTATTTGTAGTTAAAACCATCATATGCCTAATCAGCTGATGGGTGGATAAACAAAAATAAGGTATATCCATACCACAGAATAATATTCAATAAAATGGAATGAAATACTTATATGTGCTGTAACAGGAGTAATACCTAAGAAACATTATGCTAAATGAAAGAAGCCATACACAAAAAACAAAAGTGGGTACTTACATTTTTACAAAATGTCCAGGAAAGCAGATGCATAGAATTCAAAAGTACATTAGTGTTTGTCAGGCACTAGGATTGGGGATGATAAATTACTGCAAATGGGCACAAGGAAGTCTTTTGGGGTGGGCCAACTGTTCCATAATTGGATTGTGGTGATAGTTGCACAAATCTGTATATTTAAGTCATTGAATAGTTTACATAAAATGAGTACATTTTATGGTAAATAAATTATATCTCAATGCAGTTGTATAAATATCCACAATTCAAGACAAAACAATACCCAAAGTCTTCCAACAAAGTAAACCCCAGGTACCTTGAGGTTTATTAGTAGATGACTTCACTAATAAAATCTCTGAACATTTAAGGAAGAAAAAATACTAATTATACATAGTCTTTTCTAGAAAATTGTAGAGAAGGGAACACTTCCCATCTTATCCTATGACACCAGCATTGCCCTGATAACAATACCATGATAAGGCATTATTAAAAAAGGAAAGTACAGACCAGTATTCTTCATAAGCACAATGTAAACAGTATAAATAAAACTTTAGCAAATATAAATCAAATTTACATAAAAAGATAATACATCATGACCAAGTTGGGTTCATTTCCAAAATGCAGTGGTGGTTATACATTAGAAAATCAATCTGTGTAGTTTACCTTATTAACAGAGTTAAAAAGAAAAGTATATGATCATCTCATTAGCTACAATAAAAGTATGAGGAAAAAACAACATTTATTCTCGAAAACACCGTTAGCAAATATTCTAGGTATATAAGTGAGCTTCCACAGCTTGCAATAAGCTTAATCTGCAATAGGTGTATAGCTGATATGATATTTAATGGTGAAAGATCCAGATGCCTGGGTGGTGTAGTTGGTTGTGTCTGACTCTGCTGGCTCAGGTCACGATCTCAGACTCAAGGGATAGAGCCCTTCCTAGGGCTCTGCATTCAGTATGACGTCTGCTCAGGATTTTCTCTCCTTTCTCCCTCTGACCACTGCTTCTATAATAAATAAATAAATCTTAAAAAATAATAGTGAAAGACTAACTGCTTTTCTTCTAATCTGAGAAGCAAGGTAAAAATGTCTGTTCTCATCACTTCTACTTAATGTTATATTGGAAATTCAAAACAATCAAGGCAAGAAAAAGACTCAAAAAGGCAGACAGATTGCAAAGGAAGCAGCAGCAGACTTAAGTGCTTATTTACTGAAGAACTGAAAAAAAAAACAAACGCAGATATTCCATGGGAATATAGTTAAATAAACTTTGGACTACTTATACAATGAATTCTATATTGCTAATTTAGTAAGAAGGTAAATGGAATGTTGTGACTTTTTATATACATCGTAGTAAAATCTCTAGTAGAGATTAAGAAGAACAGTGTAGTTGTAGAACAATACTTTGTGGTAGATTGATTGATATATTCAACAGGTATTTATTATATACCTTTTATGTGTTAAACACTGGGATATGCTCTGGATATATGTTATCTGTGGAGAAAAGATATTTCATATATATATATATATATATATATATATATATATATATATATATAGTAAGATTTTATTTATTTATTCATGACAGACAAGGAGAGAGACAGAGACATAGTCAGAGGGAGAAGCAGGCTCCCTCTGGGGATCTTGATGCAGAAATCCATCCTAGGACCTTGGGATCATGACCTGAGCCAAAGGCAGATGCTCAACAACTGAGCCACCCAAGTGCCCCTGTAATCTTCTTTTGAGAAACTTACAGGCTAATGTGGGAAAGAACTATATGAAACTGAAATAAATTAATGAGAAATTGTGTTATATGTGTAAAAGAAACTAAGTAGAATGGCATAGATTTACTTATGAGGGTTAGGAGAGGGATAGGAAGATTTTTCCAAGAGTATTTGGTACCTAGTGAGCGCTCAGTAGAGAATTTTGTTTATGGTAAACTAATTCAAACCATTCTCTTTCCTACTTCACTTTATTTCCTTTCATATCCAGTAACTTGCCAATCCACTGTTTAAGAAAGAATATACATACTCTACTTTCCTATCACACTAACTCTACTTGTGTTGTTACATGATTCTCTCATTTGAATAATTTTTGTATCATCAACAGTATTCATTGAGCACCTACTATAAATAAATGCATCATCTTTTTTTTTTTTAAGATTTATTTACTTATTCATGAGAGATACAGAGAGGCAGAGACATAGGCAGAGGGAGAAGCAGGCTCCCTGTGGGGACCCCTATGTGGGACTAGATCGTGGGAGCATGTCTTGAGGCCCAAGGCAGACGCTTAACCACTGAGCCACCCAGGCGTCCCAATAAATTCCTCACCTTAAATGCTAGGGATTCACAATTAGTTAAAGCATACGCTATTCTTTTTTTTTTTTTTTTTTTTTAAGATTTATTAATTTATTTATGAGAAAGAGAGAGTGCACACAGAGAGAAAGGGAGCACAGAGCCCAACTCAGGATTGAGATCCCAGGACCCTGAGATCATGACCTGAGCCAAAGGCAGACACTCAACAACTGAGCCACCCAGATGCCGCCCCATAAGCATATATTTCTTCATATGTAACTTTAAATATTTTTTCTGATTAGGAAAGTAAAATGCATCATAAGAAGATTCAGTGTTACAGAAATATGATAATTTACAAAGTGAAAGTGCTTCCTGGGGTTCTCTTTCTCAAAGTAGGAAACCATGTTGTACAAGAAATGAAAGAAGAATAAGACTGGGTACTATGTGGGTAAGAGGCAAGAGGATTAGTAAATCAGGAACCAGAAAAGACTTGAAAAGAGATGTCAAATGGGAATTTTAAAACACAATGTTATACCTTGTACAATTGCACTGCTTCCTGTGATCTCAGCATCTTAAGCAAAATCACACAAGACTTAGTAACATTGATGCAATGGGATTCCTAGTACAGGGGGACAATAGAACTTATTTTTGTGTCAGAGTTGAAGCAGCAAAGCAAGAGTCAGCTTGTGTGGGTTAAGAAAGTACTAGCAGATATACACATCACAGATACTCCTCCCTTGCATCTTTTCTGTGAGGAGACTTAGCTATCTAATCCATTTATTTACCTGTGTCTTGGATACACGCCTTCCAACATATCTCCTCCAAGTAATTGTCTAACATATCGTTCAGCAGTGGAACCTTTAGCAGATTGTTTTGTGTTTCTGTACATGGTTTGAATTGATTTTTTTTATTGTTTTCCATAAAAACTCATTTTATGTAACTAAACTAGATTGATGGCACTCTATTTGCCCTTTCTTTGCTAAAGAACTTTTTGATTGAGATTACCAGGAGAGCAGTCTAGAACATATTCATATGTTAATGATCTTACTTTGTAGATGCTAAAATCAAGAAGAAAGTATTTATGGTTGGTTCAGTATTCAAGAATCTTGCAGAGTACTACATAAACTTTCAACAAAAATGTAGTATGTCTTTGACAGAGAAACTATAATCAGCATAAAAAAATGAATTACTTTGTCATTCATTATCCTTGAAAATATGTATGAATGAGGCTGATAAAATTAATGTGAAGTATGAAATGAAATGAATTCTGCATGTTATTATAGATGCTTCTGTAGCTTAGCAAAATACTTTGGTCTGAGTAATCGTTGAGTAGAGGTATATTGGGTATGTGTCCTGTTGGACTTGGAACTTCTGCTTCTGATTATCCATCTACAGGAGCACCTACTGTGGATTTTATAGAGGGAGGAATGAGGGGAACAAAGGTCAGAAAAGAAGGTTCAATGATTATGTTAATGTAAAGTTCAAGGGAGGATGTGCAGTTTGATTCAATAGAAATTAATGATTTAAAATTATAGCTTTAGAAAATGGATGATAATCAGATGTTTTATCACTAGTAAAAGTAGAAAAACAGAGAAGTTATTTGCATTTAGGGGGGGATAATCACCCATCTTACCATTTAGCTGTCTTTGTGAGAGAAGAAAGAATATAGAGATATTAAGTATACTAATTACTGTATAAGAATAAAGTGCTAATGAATTTAATTAATAATTCATGCTAAGTTTTGAGATGTTGGAAACAGTATTTAAAAGTAAAATAATCTAGTACTTACTGATAAAACTGCAGTTTTTCCTATATCTATTTGGCTTTGCACATTGGGAACCCCCTACCTGAAATAGACTTTTCCGGATTACCCAGGCAGGCTCCTATTCATCCTTTGAAAACTAGCCTAATGTCATATTCTCAATAAACTGTTCCAGAAGCCCCAGACAAAATACAATCTTTCTACTTTTACAAGCTTCTGTTATTATATGTGTTTTAAAAATATATTACTTTTTTCACTGTTCTATGTATCTTTCCAAACCACGTGGTCCTTGAAGATAAAAATTATATCTTATTTGTCACTTTTTTTTTAAAGTTTAGAATATGGTCAGGTTTTATTAAATATTTTTTGGAATGAATTGAAATGTGATTTTTAGAATATTGTAGACATTTTTTAAAAGACTTTATTTATTCATGAGAAACACAGAGGGGGAGATAGAGGCAGAGACACAAGCAAAGGGAGAAGCAGGTTCCATGCAGGGAGCCTGATGCGGGACTTGATCCCTGGTCTCCAGGATCACACTCTGGGCTGAAGGCAGCGCTAAACTGCTGAGCCACCTGGGCTTCTCAACAGTTTTAAATTATATCCTAAACCATCATAACACTATTCCCAATTGGTAAAGAAGGTAGTGTACAATGATTAAAAGTTTAAAGATTTGGTTTCAAATCCTGATTCTGCCATTGACTGCCTATTGTTGGACTTCACACAATCTCTTAACCTCATTAAGTCTTAATTTCCTAATGTGAAATAGGTGTAATAACACTTTTCTGCCCCACACACCTTATATGGAGGTTATGGTAATAGAATAAATAATAAGTGAAAATAAACTTGTACACTCAGTACCTATACAAATGAAGTTGTTCTAGATAGAATTAAATATATATTTAAAAGCCTCTGGTAAAATGATCTCTAATGCAATAATGTATATTGCTTTTAGAAACAAAATACAGAAAACCAAAACCAAAATAAATCAACTTGAAATTCATTTTTTTCTATTGTATTTTTATTGCCCTTTTTAAATTAATATCATCAAATTTTCATATATCAATTTTGGCTAATAGATTATGAAGCAAAGATACTAATACAGATTGAATAATTGCAGTTTAAACTCTGGCTGTAGATGGATCACTTGTTGACTTTCATGTAGTCATTTACACTTGGATTGAAGATTGTTGAACAACTCTTTTTGCACTGAGTAAACACTAGTGTTTACCCTCACTTCAAATTACAGCCAATTTACATAAAATAATCTGTATTTTACTTTTTTATTTTGAACATTTGACCTCTTCAAACACTTGTATCCTGTCTTCTCCTGTTTTCTTATTTGGTACTTTCTAGATCACTGAGAGAAAAATTCAAAGAGCAAATAGTTACTGATTTAATAGTAGTTTGCCCCTGGGAGACCCACTATTAATGTGTTCTGATAGTTTAAGGGGTTATCACTCTATGCCTAAATCTAGTTTGTTGGAAATAAATTATGTTTTTCGTCTCTGCCCGGCATTCCTATTTGGCCAATGATACAGTCTAATCAGATTTTCTGCCATTCATTTTGCTGTGATGGAGCATTTTCCTAGGTATTTTTGACTTAAATCAGATTCTCATAACATTTTTAGCTTTAATTTTGGTTTTATGTTTCTGATAAAAACTCTAGGGTAGATTAGCTTGATTTCTAAACTTTTTTTCTCATTTCCGAAATAGCTTTTTATCTTAATGCTTCTGAGATTGTCTTGGTCATATGTGATATTTTTTTTCTCTGAATTTCTAAAGATATTTTGATAGGTTTGCTTTTGTTTGGATTCACTTTGAAGTGTTTTTTTTTTTTCTTATATTCTTTCTGACCTTACCATTTACTAAAATGCATTTACCTAGCAGAAACTTTTTTTTTTAAATGTATTTCTTATTTAAGCAAATGAATGTTTATCCCTTTTGCCTCTACTAGTTTCCATTTATACCTGCTCAATGGGGTTAATCCTTTTCTTGGTCATGAATAAAATACCAGATAGGTCTCATATCTTATTTATTTACTATTAGAAAATAAAATGTTCTGTGATCACTTCTAATCATGTGAATAGTCTTGTTTCTATTATACTCTATTCAATTAATGAGGAAATCCTGAACAAACAAACAAAAAACTAGATTCTTAACAACAGAGAACTAGTGGTTGCCAGAGGAGATGTGAGTAGGGGATGGACAAAATAGATATAGGGGAGGTACCAGCTTCCAGTTATAAAATAATAAATAAATCTCAGAGATGAAAAGTTCAGCATAGGGAATATAGTCAATAATATTATAATAACATTGTATGACGACAAATGGTAACTATACTTACTGTGGTCAGCACTGGGTAATGTATAAATTTGCTAAATTAATATGTTAAACACCTGAAACTAATAAAACATTGTATACTAAGTATAATTCAAAATAAATCTTCAAAAAAAAAACAAATCTTCACATTGCATACCATAAAATAATCATGTTGTACAATGTAAATATATACAATATTTGTTTGTGAATCACACCTCAGTAAAGCTGAAAAAAGTTAGTTATTAAAATAAAAGGAAGTCCTAAATTCATTTAATGATAAAGTTTTTCCCTAACTTAGCTGTGGCTAGCTTTCTCCTGGTCATTTGTTGTGGGGAAAAGGGGAAATTGTGTTTCTCTACCTGACTCCCATGTTTTCTGTCCTGTTCAAATAGGCTGCTTCTGGCTCCTACTTGGGTGAATCTCCAAAAAGTAGAATAGATGAAGGTGAGGTCTGATTTATTTGATGTGAATATAACCTTCAGTAAACTTCCTCAGAGCTTGATGGACTCCTTGTTTTACCTTAGGATGGTGTGGTAGACATTAATGTTACTCATCAAAAATCTCTATGCCTCCTGAGCACATGGTAGGGTTGAATTTCCTGGCTTTCTATGGTCAGGTTAGGCCCTCTGACTAAGGAGTTGTGAGAAGTCACAAGTGTCACTGACAAGTGTCACTGATAGGCTGAGTTGATGTGAGAGTCTCTAGAGATCTTTTCCTTCTGACACTGCAGTCAGGAACTTTAGAGATGATGGTTGTTGTGTCATCCTGAGCCATGAAAACTTCAATGTCTGCCCATCACTGACACAAAACAATTATGTTGCATGAGTAAGAACTAATCTTTGTGATTTTAAGCTACTAAAATAATTGGTTTGTTACCATAGTATAACATAACCTATCAAAACAGAAAGATATGTTTTTCTCAGAGGGAGTGGGACTATTTGGCTTCATTTTCCATGACAGAAGAAATATATTTTCTTCTGGCCAGATGCATTAATGTTTCTCTTTTAGTTCCTGGAAATCTGGAAATCCATTTACTCTGTTGGGATGACTCTATCCCTCTATGCATTCTTCTTGGACTGGATTTGCAATGTCTCTAAACAAGCTTTTTCTACAAACTTGCCTACCTCTGGTCTTCTGGAAACATTTACATAATCTCATATCTCCTGGGTAAGTGTGGCTAGCACTTCTCTCTAGTTTGCCAATTTGGGAGCATAAACTTTAATTTTTCATTTAATTTATGAGTGGCTTAAAAAATGAGATGTTACAAACTATGCTCTAATAATCCTCTGGAACATATCCCACTACAATGGTCTTAGAACAGTACTCTAAGATGTATCAGACATTAACTATTGTGTCCCTCAGGCATCAGAATGTGTATTTCAAGCTTTAAGGAAGGTTTCCTTAAAGCTTCTTCAAGGTTTGAGGTGAGGCAATGGTGGTGGTATTTATAGCATATCAACAACTCAAAAAAAAAATTTCCTCTACTTAGTTTCCATCGTCTTTGGCCACTTAAATTTCAAGGGACATAGATGCACAAAATTGGCTTTTGAGAGTTTCCTTTGCAATTTCTACATAGATGACCTAGCACTTTCATTAAACACATGGAGGGACTTACTGTCAACTATTATTTGTATTTTGGATTTTCTCTCTCTCTCTCTCTCTCTTTTTTTAAAGATTTTATTTATTTATCCATGAGAGACACAGAGAGAAAGAGAGGCAGAGACACAGGCAGAGGGAGAAGCAGGCTCCGTGCAGGGAGCCTGATGTGGGACTCGATCACACCCTGGGCCAGAGGCACCCAGGGATCCCCTGTATTTTGGATTTTAGATCTCAACTGAAAATCACACAGAAAATGTCTGATTTTACATCTTGTGTAAAACCATTGTTGTAGGATATGTTCCAGAAGATTGTTAGAATGTGGTATATGTTATTCAGTATTTTTAAACCATTCATAAATTGAATTAAAAATACATTTGCCTATAACTACAGAGTTATGGCATTCCTGAGTCGCAAAATTATTTTTGGGAAACTTTGGCAAGTTATTTTTTTGTTATTAAAATCAATATGATGCTGTGCATAAATAGTGTAAATTCACTCACTGGTCATTAAAGTGAATTGGTGTTTCTGCAAGTGTTGCTAAGTAGAATTTACTGAAGAGACTGAAGCGAAATGTATTATTCCTGCCATTTTGAGAGGAACTATACTAAAACTTCTGCTGTCAGTCACTGACCATTTATTCCAAAAGATTGTTCTGGCTAAAACATTTAGTTAATCAATCTTTTAGATGATTACTTATGTTACAAGTAATATGAAACATTCTTGAGTTTGAGGAGGGAGAGGCTGTGATACTCTACAAATGCATAATGCATATTTTACACTAATAACATTATCCAGTGCTCACTATAAAAATTTAAACTTAATGAAACCATGAAAGAAGATGCTGCATTTTGGTACCCTGAAATGAAATAGTAAAATATTTTAGTTAGGCACCTGGCGTGGCTGGCTCAGTGTTTGAACTTCTGCCTTTGGCTCAGGTCATGATCCCGGGGTCTTGGAATCAACCCCTGAATCAGGCTCCCATCAGGGAGCCTGCTTCTCCCTCTGCCTATGTCTCTTCCTTTCTCTGTGTGTCTCTCATGAATAAATAAAATCTTAAGAAAAATAAATAAGTCATTTTAGTCAGCAAACCTCAAATAAGCAACAATTCTAGTGTATAAGTACCATTATAACTTTATAAGTATTATTTTATCTTTTATTATTATTTTCATTATCTTTGGGTTCACAGTCTTTTGGAGTCACAAATATATTACCACACCTTAAAGATCTAAACCAAATAGATGAAGAGAAGTAGAAATTTTCATACAAAATATTTTTGGACTATTGCTTCTTAGTTTTGGAAATGATCTAATTAATAGCTTATGAGTTTGAGTAGTAAGATTTGGTGTAGAGTAAGAAAGGAACATTTTCATACTCTAGTCAAAGCTGCATTATTGTACAGCTGATAAGTGTACAATTTTAGGTGTCTGTTTTCCAGAGAATGCTAGCAATTTAAACTATACATTTTTGAGCACCAGATGTTTCTTTATAATGTTTGTAGAGTGTGCTGTATTTTTTGTACACATGATTTAATGTTAGAACTGGACACTGTGATCATCTGGTAGCCTTATAAAATTTCATCACTTAAGTCTGCAGTCTAAGCGTTTGGGACATCTATTTATTTATTTTTTAAAATATTTTACTTATTTGAGTGAGTGAGAGAGAATGAAGTCAAGCAGGGGGAGGAACAGAAGGAGTGGGACAAGCAGACTCTGTTCTGAGCACAGAGCCCAACACAGGTCTTGATCCCAAGACCCTGAGAACAGGACCTGAGCAGAAATTAAGATTGGGATGCTTAACTGACTGAGCCACCCAGACACCTTAGGGTATCTATTTACACAGCTTAAATGAAGTTAAAAGGACCTGAGGCAGGAAAAAAAAAAAAAGGAAGAAAAGGAGGCATTTGTATTACCAGTTGCAGCTAAGTATGCCTCAAGGCTCCTGGTAGTGAGTAAAAGAGTGAAGTACCCAACCTGAAACAATAATGAGGGAGTGTGTAAAAGGTTGCATTGTAATAGTCAATGACTACATCTATTGGTCTGAAGTATTTTCTAGTACTTGTGTATCTTCTTTCAAAGTCTCTGTCTCAGCTCAGATGTTTTGTGCCATCTAGGAAGTTTTTCTGCATATTAGATGTTAGACCTCAATTACCTGTCTACACTTTTATTGCTTTTTAATTAGTTAATTTGGGTTAATCTTTTATCTCAAATTAGACCCTGGGCTTTTTTAGGGCAAAGACATTATAGATTTCTTTTGCATGCTTGAGTCCTAGCACACTTAACAGTGAGTTCAATCTTTGCTTAACACCTGGGAAAGTTTTCTATCAGTGTTAATGGTGGCATTAAGTAGACTCTTCCATCACAGCAACAGTTTTCCAGAGTGATAAGAGGAAACACTGACTTCTTATTTGTTAATTCTAGTATCTCTTTATACCTTTAAAAACCTCAGTTTGTGTATATATTAAATACAATGTCTGAAGAAGATGATGATATTAGGAAGAATCAAAGAGTACCATGATATTGTAGACACTTTCTTAGACATAGAAATGTAACAGGAAAGAAGTTGCTCATCAGAAACTTCCTTCCTTATTCAGCCGAGTAAGTATAAGAACAGGGAAAAACAGTGGAAAATTAGGTTTTTTAATGAAATTAGGTAGGTAGAAGCCATATGTAATTGAATGCAAGACAATATTTTCCTGAGTGAAAGGAGTTAGTCACAAGATGCACAAAAGTCCCAAGGAGCTGATATGGTGCTATTTGTGTGTGTGTGTGTTGGAGGAGGGTGGTTAGGACCATTAAAGAAGAAAAGACTGAATCACAATATATACAAAATTAGAAAGTATCAACTGTCTTCCCCAATGTTTCGTAACTGAATTTTTTTTTTTTAATTTTCTAATCTAAACTGGGAGCACATAGAAATGATTTGTGAGATTTTATTTTCTAAAATCTTCCAAGGATAGTGGATAACTAGTGCCATGCTAAATTAGAGCTTTAACTAGGTATAAGTTGTTGTTGAGGTGATGATATCTACAGCATCAGGAGATGTTCAATTTATGATTTTATGGCAAAGGGCTGCAAAGAAATGGATGTACTCTTGAATATTTGCCTGTGACTGAATCTTGGTATATTTAACTATAAATAGCCATAGAGAGTATGGGGATCAGATTTACGTGTTTTGATAGTAATCAAAGTTTAATATGAGCAAACTATTTTTTCCATGTAAAACTTTATAAATATTTCAGTGTTACCCTTAACAAAATTTCCTAGATAGTAATTAAGCAAAGATTAAAGATTACTAATTAATTAAATAATTTTGCTAATTTTTTTTAGATTGTTTTAATAGGGACACTTCTTCTGTCCTTTCCCTTAACCTTCTGAATTATTTAAGCCTGGTATAATTTCCATAGTTATTGGTGATAATCACCTTAATGTCCACCTAGACCTAGAGATAGATTTACTCTCTTTGACTGAGTCCAAATGTGAGCACTCAGTAAATAAAAACTCTGAATAATGTATTAAAACATTATGTATGTGCTGGAACAATTGAATATCTGTAGTCAAAACATGAATTTTGAGCTAAACCTAATACCTTTACAAAAGTTAACACAAACAGAATAGCTGACTTAAATGTAAAACATAAAACTATGTAACTTAAAAACAGCAACAACAACAAACATGAGAAAATCTTCAAAATTAGAGCTAGGCAAAGACTTTTTACATTTGACACCAAAGGTATAATCCATAGAAAAAAGAAAAAATTGGTATGTTGGACCTTCTCAAAATTAGTATCTTTTGCCCTGCCAAAGCCCCTGTGAAGGATGAAAAAGCAAGTTATAGAGTAGGAGAGAATATTTACAAGCCATATATCTGCAAAGGACTAGTATCCAGAGTATATAAAGAATTCTCAAAGTTCAACAGTAACAATATAAATCCAATTGGAATATGAACAAAAGATGAAGATACATTTCACTAATTATCTATAGATAGCAAAAGAACATACATGAAAAAATGTTCAATATAATTAGCCATTAGGGATATAAAAATATAAAACTCAATGAAATACTGTTATAAAACCATCAGATTGTAAAATAATGTGAAATGCAGGCAAGGGAGCAGAGAAATTGGATCACTCATTCTTTGCTGTGGGAATGTAAGATAGTATATCCAATCTGGAAGACAGTTTGGTATTTTCTTATAAAACTAAAAGTGTCTCTAAAATACCACTCAGAAATTGCATTCTTGGGCATTTTCATAGAGAGATGAAAATGTATATTCATAAAAATGGTCACAGCAGTTTTATCCATGATAACCCCAAACTAAAAGTAATTAGATGTTCCTCAGGAGGTGAATTTTTAACCTGGTATTCATAACATAGAGTGAAGTTCAGTAATAGAAAGGAAAGATCTAGAGATATATGTAACAATTTATATGAATCTTCAGGGAATTCTACTGAATCAAAACTACCATTTTCAAAAGGTTATATACTCTATGGCTCCATTTAAATAATATTTTTTAAATGACAAAATTATAGGAACAGATGGTTAGTGGTTGCCAGATTTGGAGTTGGGGTTGGAGGTGAGTGTGGTTATACAAAGGCAGCACAGCATTTTCTGTGGCATTGAAGCTGTTCTGAATGTGGATTGTAGTGGTAGATATATGAAATTAATCGTAGCATAAAATTATATAAAACTAAAAATACATACACTCAAAAATAAGTACAACGAATACAGGGGAAATTTGAATATTAGCAGTGGATGGTTTCAATGTCAATATCCTGTTAGTGATCTCATACTATAGTTTTGCTTCATGTTCCATGGAGGAAATCTGAATAAAGGATGTACAGAATTGCTCAGGAAAGAATTTAAATTTCAGAGGAGACACCCACATTTTATAATCTTCTGCATTGCAAAACAACTCAGGGACGTCTTGCTACCTTGTGATAAGAGCAGATTTGGTGCAGGGGAAGTGGACGTTGGGAAAATTTCACTTTCATTACTCGGAGAGTGTGTAGAGACTGCAGCCTGGTATATTTCTGTGAAAAACTTAAAGACCAAAGTATGGCTGAAGCTGCCTGAGATAGCACAGCAAAGAGAGAAAGCTGTAGTGAAAGTAGGTTGCACTTCTCCCATTGGAGATGGGAAGGAGAATCTGGTTCGGGTGGGTTCAGAGGGCTTTGGATACCTGAGATGAGCCAATGCCCAGATGAGAGGACCTCATAATACATCTACATGCAGTGGACCATAGCAGTGGGGTGGGGTGGTGCATAAACAGTCAGCTGTAGGACCATGGCTCATCCCAGTGAACATTGCAGGGGAAGATCGTCAGCAAAATTGAAGTGAGTTGTGGAGGAGAGTTGACCTCAGAGTCCCACAGAAGCTCTCCTTGAAAGAAAGAGCCAACATTTGTGGGATCTGCTATGTCATTATTATTTTTTTTTTGAAGATTTTTAAAATCTATTTATTCATGAAGACACAAAGAGAGACAGAGACATAGACAGAGGGAGGAGAAGCAGGCTCCATGCAGGAGCCCAATGCAGGAGCCCAATGCAGGACTTGATCCAGGAACTGGGATCACATCCTGATCCAAAGGCAAACGCTCAACCACTGAGCCACCCAGGTGTCCCTGCTATGTCATTATTAATTGTGACCTTTGAAATCTTTTTCTTTTTGTTCACCTGCCCATCTCTCCAACTTAGGAGAGGGCAGAGACAACACAGTAAGTGGAAAACGAAGAGTAGAAGATTAAGATAGATAAATTAGTAAAAATGTGAGCCTTCCCCCTCAACTTCCTCCTCTTCCCAGCCCTATGCAGATTTCTAAGACTGTGACAGATATGAACTGGGGGAGAAAAAAGCAGCTTTAAACTGAATTACAAAATGAAGTTTTGTACATAAGAGTTAGACTGGTTATTAATACCTCAGGGGTCTAGAAAGTTTTGGGATTGGCCTAAGATATTTTTCAAGGATAGGAGTTTTGAAAGACAAATGAAGTCAGAATAAAGCTGTTTCCTTCATTATACTCAACTGAATCTATCCTGTTCAATAAAGTGGTATAGATGCATATATATATATATATATATATAGAGAGAGAGAGAGAGAGAGAGAGACAGAGACAGAGAGAGACCCATTTTGTTTAATATCATTGTCTTGATATTAAAGAAAGACAATAAGTTTGCATAATAAAATATTAATGATAGGTCTGGGTGATCTTATTTCAGCTATTTTGTATTTAATTATTTAATCTTTTGCATATTTTCTGAATTTTTTACAATAAGAGCACGTTACTTTTATAATTAGAAGAGTGTTATTTTAAAATAATGTTGAAAGCATTTTGAACACTAATTTCAGTGGCATATAACTGTGCCCCTACATCTGGCACTTTTTAAGTGTTTGAATTTTTTGCTAATTGGCCAGACTTCCCGGATTTGAGAAATCTATATCTGGGAATAACAGCTAAGAGTAATTTTTTTCATCTATAATTGAAGGTTTAGTTAGATGATTGTTAATGTTTTCTTTTCAGCCCCATAATTCTTCCATATTTTTTTCCAAATGAATAGCTTATTCAATATCCTTAGAATATGGCAGTGCTATTCTAGGTAATGGGATTATAACAGAATAAGAATCCCTTTCCTCAAGCAATTCCATGAATGAGGTACCACCGTGTGGTCAGTGTAACAACAGGGGCACACACAAGAGTAAATCACAAAGGAGTAGCATCTCTTCCAAGATGGGGAGGCAGGAAGGCTATCATAAAGAGATGATGTTGAGCTAAGACTTGAAAATCAACAAGCTAGGCAGAGTAGAAGTGAAGGAGCAGAGGATGCCAGGCAGTGGAGGAAGGTTCTGAAAACTGAGAGGGCATGTTACATTCTGGTTCACACTGAGTGTGAGGGGACTGAGTGTGGACATTGGAGGTGGTTGGAATGATCAGATTTGAGGTGAGGTGGTAAGCAGGCTGTAGGGAAATGAATCAGATTCTGAGGATCCAGAGAGTCTCAAGGAAAGACCAATTCAAAGGCAGTCAAAGCATTCCATGGTGAGAGGAGCTGAAGTCCTAAACAAAGGCGGTGGTAGAGGGTTAAGAAAGAGATATGTGAGGGTGTGTTTAGATGTGAAGAATGAGGTCAGGAAAGGAGTCAGGTAATTCCAATTTTATATGTATGTAAAAGCTAGTCTGTGTTACTGTGTAGAGTGCCTTGTGAGAATGACTAAAAGGTGCATCCTCTTGATAGAGGAGTGGCAAAAAGTAACCATTCCTGAGCAGAAGATTACAAAGAGGTGCACCTTCCTCTAAAATGCTCTAGAGCCTGTCAGTCCTATAACAGGGCAGATAGTTTGGTGAGAGTAGCATGAAGTGGATTTCAGTCCTTTCTCACCCCTATAGCAGCATCCTTTGTGATGTGAACAAACTGTAGAACCAGAGGCCAATGCCTTGACTGTAGCCAAACAGGTGGAATTTCTTAAAGCTCATAACAGTCTCTGGGTTTGTACCAGAGGAGGCCTGTGAGATGCAGAAAATGAAAGCAGCATCAAAGCAGTTTTACCTCTGCTTAGCTGAATTGAGACAGATTAACAATATGTAGCTTCAGAGCAAAGAAGACATTTATGTGCTGTTTTATCACCAGTAAGTTGTTCTTTCTTCCAGCAATTGGAGAAAAATTTTAATAATATTTCATTAGAAAACTATTTTTCTATGTAAAAAGATCACTTGTTTTTCTATATTCTTTTTTTTAAAGAAAGATTTTATTTATTTATTCATGAGAGACACACACAGAAAGAGAGGCAGAGACATAGGCAGAAGGAGAAGCAAGCTACATGCAGGGATCCCGACGTGGGACTTGATTCTGGGGCTCCAGAATCACACCCTGGGCCAAAGGCAGGCGCTAAACCGCTGAGCCACCCAGGGATCCCCCTATATTATTTCTATTGTGCTTTGGGACCAACATTACTTCTGTAGAAATAAATCTCCATTGTAATAATGGAGATTATTGAAAAACGGTAATGTGAAGAATACAAATGCAGGTTTTGGATTTTTTAAATGCTTCTTTTTGCACAATACTTCTAGGAAAGTACAAAATTTATCCTACAAGCCATCTTCAAATTTCCCTTTATATTTATTAGCAGATTGATAGCATTTTCTAGAAACTGTAGAAGCAGCCCTAAAACCAGATATAAATTAACTGGATGTAAACATGGTAATGATACCTAATTCAAGTCATAACACTGAAACCTTTATGCAACATTCATATAATAAATACATTAGAGAATGCCTGCATAAATGCTACTAGTAGGACATATAACATGGATCCTACAGTTGGGTAACAGTTGAAGAATGCAGGTAAATTCAACACAGATACTAGTGGGTAATTAAGTCAAGAAAAGTGACCAATTCCCTCCCTAACAGATACCACAGAGTATTTTACATCAATGTTGCTTCTACTTTAGTGGAAGAATTGAATTAGCTGGAAATAGTAACATAATCCTGAATTAAAGATGAGCTTAGTAGTAAGAAAGCTTGGAAGAGTCTACAGAAAACATATGTGATAGAGTTCATAAGAATGGTTGTTTACAACATAAATGTGTGAAAACATTATTTACTGCTACTGTTTAATCATACTCATCTTTATATCCCTGGATCCTAAGTACAGTGTCTGACCTCTAGCAAGTGCTTCAAAGTGTTAAATAAAGTACTCATTAGAGAAACATACATTATAATTATATTATCTTACTGATTTTTGGGTCCTGCCATCTTGAAGATGGTGTTAACAACATAGAGAAATTAGGCAATGAAACATCCCTAGAATGTTTTGTGTTCTTAGCCAACTTACGCAGTTTTGAGACCCTGAAGATGACCTGCCAGATGGAAAACAATGAGAGTAATAATGTTAATTTGCACTGGGATCAACAAAACTAAGTTGAAAGTGAGCAGGAATGGTTATTTAAAATCATTGTTACCAAAAACAATCAAAACAACAGTGACAAAACCAGTCATAATAAAAATATCTAGTTGTGCATTATGACTAAAATTGAATAAGAAATTTTGGAAAGAGAGATCAAGTTCCTTTTTCTTTATTAATAATCTTTTTGGAAATGGAATATATGAATAACAAACATTTGAAAACCTTCTGAGTAACATTAGAAATTCTTAAGCCACACCACATGCTTTCAGCTTTTTCTCATATATACCAAAGTCATAGCAGTAACATTTAAACATACATAACATACTGAATAGACTTATTTTAACAACTACAATAATATTGTATATCTGGTTTCTGTTTGTTTATTGGGGGGGAATCTTGCTTAAATTTTATCAGAAATTTTGACTCTTATTGATAGCAAATGTGTGGTGCCTCCCGCTTTCTCACCATGGACTGATGGCTTTTTTAAAAAAGATTTTATTTATTTATTCATGAGAGACACAGAGAAAGAGAGAGAGAGGGGGAGAGAGAGGCAGAGATACCTGAAGAGGGAGAAGCAAGCTCCATGTAGGGAGCCTCATGTGGCACTTGATCCCTGGTCTCCAGGATCAGGCCCTGAGCTGAAGGTGGCGCTAAACTGCTGAGCCCCCCGGGCTACCCGGACTGATGGATTTTAATGCAGTTGATGTTTACAATCATTTAGTTATTCTTTTTGATGATCAAATTGCTCCAAGTTGGTACTAAAATATTAGCTACTATTTGTTTTAGAGACCATATAACAACTTCTCTTTGATATTAACCCACTTTTTACTTAGTCTCTTTGTCCATCCAAAACCAAGAAACTGGTCACCTGAATGGCTCAGTGGTTGAGCATCTGCCTTTGGCTCAGGTTGTGATCCCAGGGTCCTGGGATGGAGTCCCACGTCGGGTTCTCCACAGGAAGCCTGCTTTTCCCTCATTCTATGTCTCTGCCTCTCTCTGTGTGTCTCTCATGAATAAATAAACAAAATTTGGGCAGCCTGGGTGGCTCAGCGGTTTAGCGCTGCCTTCAGCTCAGGGCATGATCCTGGAGACCTGGGATCAAGTCCCATGTTGGGTTCCCTGCATGGAGCCTGCTTCTCCCTCTGCCCCCCCCCCCCCATTCTGTTTCTCATGAATAAATAAATAAAATCTTTTAAAAATAAATAAATAAATAAATAAATAAAAATTTTAAAACAAAATAAAACCAAGAAACCTCTGTGACTAACGCTGGAAATAACTTTGTTCCTATGCATATTTAGAAAATTACAATAATATTAAAATTAGAGACAATACCATATCAATTAATTAGCACATATTTTTGAATGCTTAAAAAGCTGTTTATAATGTCAAAATTAGTATAATTTTCACAATTAATATGAAAATATTAATATGGAAACTTCAAACAAAGGGAAATACAATTTTTTAAAAACACAACTTTCCAGATTTTAGTGTTCTTGTTGTGTCTACGTTGATCTGGGTTTTATTGCTGTGCTTAGATTATATGAAATTAGCATAATCTAGTGATGCCATTTGTTAAAAATTTATTTGAAAGAGAATGTGTGGGAGGGAGGAGGGGCAGAGGGAGAGAAACTTCAAGCAGACTCCCCTCTGATGGGACGCCTGGGTGGCTCAGTGGTTGAGTGTCTACCTTTCACTCAGGGTGTAATCCCGGAGTCCCAGGATCAAGTCCCCACATCAGGGCCCCTACATGGAGCCTGCTTTTCCCTCTGCCTGTGTCTCTGCCTCTCTCTCTGTTTCTCTCATGAATAAATAAATAAAATCTTAAAAAAAAAAAAAAAAAAAAACAGACTCTCCTGTGAACATGGACTGCTATCATGACAGTGACCACAGTAACACAAAGCTCCATTTCATGACCCATGAGATCATGACTTGAGCTCAAACCAGGAGCCTGATGTTCAGCTGACTGAGCCCCACAGTAATGGCATTTTTTATGTTAAATTATCTAGTAGTACTTCCTACTTATTTTAACCGGATGAGCTAAAAAGTAGTTATTTTCAGGAAAACATCGGGAATAAGTAAATAATATTACATTAAATTTCCTTACACTATTTTAAAAATGTAATTAGTTTTATTTGAACCATAAGAATGTTTGGGGATCCGTTTTATTGGCAAGTTATCAAGTAGAAATTGGTACAAACAAGTTAGTTTACTCAAATTTTATTATAATTATCTTTCTTCAGTAATTTACAGTAATTACTAGCAATTAAAATATGTTTAATTATTATAATCATATATTTTGTGCACTTTATTCTAGTTAGATTGGCCATCTGTCTGATGACTTTTTAATCTGTTGCTTGTGGTAACAATCACTAGATTATGATTCAATACCAACTGCTCTTTAAAAAAGAAAAATACTTAAAGATTCCTTTTTATCATATCTTTAAATTATGAAGTTCACAATAAAACTGAAGTTTAAAGTTCTCAAAAAATTGAAATGTATACTTTCTGTTTTCAGATTACATTAGATAGACAGAATATTACATTTACATGTCCTATGAGATGGGATTGATTTATACATACTTACTAGATTTTTGATTTCTATAGAAAATAGATGTGCTGTATTTTCCAGATGGAGAAGCTAATATAAGATGCAAAGTTATGAATTGAACCTGTTTTTTCTTACATTAGCATTGGCAAATGCTAAAGAAAAGGAGCTAAGTTTCATCATATTTTTAATTTGGAGTTTTAGATAACTTCTATGAACTATCTAAGTGAAACTGAATTGAAAGAATTAATGGCAGAGTGAATTAGTCTAATGCAGAGACTTGAATTTACATAGTACCCTTAGAGGTTAAAGCACTATAAAAATATAAGATTCTACATTTTGATTTTACTTATCAATAGATGTCAAGTTAAATTGTGTTCTTATAATAAGATGCAGCAAGGAAAGAGGATTCTCTTCATAGGAATTTGATTTATAATTGTCTTTGTTCAGTTCTCTAGCAGAGTGAGGCATGCTTATATATTCATTTTTAAAGATGTAATTAAAAATTCTCTTAAACTCTCTGTAATGCTCTATGCAAGTGGATTGATTCTGAAAGAACATTTTATGGTGAGGCTGTGGTACAGCAGGAAATGTACTGGACCAGGACACAGAAAGCCTTCGTTGAAATTTCACCTGTGCTGCTTTGCTAGTTTTGTAAGTTTGTGCAAGGAACTTAACCTCATTGATATCTCAGGGGAGACAGGCCTTATAATTGAAATTTATATGTATGTATGTATAAAAACTAAACAAAGGAGTCTCTGTGAAAACCTTATAGCTTAACCATTTCTAAAGTGCAATTTTATTATTGTCATACCTAATGATATACAAATTTTATTATTATTATTTTTGTGACCAAGTATGTCTTGTAATTCTCAATGCAGATATATTCAGTAGGCATTGTTAGCAGCCCTATGTGATAAATGAGAAAATTGGCATTGCTTGGTGGAGGCAGGATGCAAACTTAATCTTACTAAAACCCATGCTTTTAGCTGCTATGCTTTTGCTATGATTGCATTTTTATCTGGTTGCTTATGCTAAGATATCCGAGAAATTGAGTGTTAACCTTATGAATCATGAAATATTTTAGCGTCAATGAAGTTGTTTTCAGTCTTTTATAAGTGTTCTGATGGCTAGTTATCCAGAAGAACAGCAATTCTCTGAATTTCTCTACTGTTTTTTTTTTTTTTTTTCCTTCTTGGAGGGGAGGATTTCATTTCATTTTGATGTTAGTTAGACATTTTCAGGTTTGGCAAGAATAAGGTTACTATTAAATTTTAGTGTATTTATAACCTTGATTCTAAATATGTGATACTAACCACCTTATCATACCATATAGATGTCTTTGTGGATCACATAAAATAGTAAAATGGGAATTCTCTATTCTTTGTTTTTATTTTTTTGAGACAGAAATTAAAGCATTATTTGATGAATTATAAAATTGGAGAAAGGAGATCCCGGGGTGGCTCAGCAGTTTGGCGTCTGCCTTTGGCCCAGGGCGTGATCCTGGAGACCTGAGATTGAGTCCCACATTGGGCTCCTGGCGTGGAGCCTGTTTCTCCCTCTGCCTGTGTCTCTGCCTCTCTCTCTCTCTCTCTCTCTCTGTCTCTGTCTTTCATGAATGAATACATTTTTAAAAAATCTTTAAAAAAATACAAAAATAAAATTGGAGAAAACAGATACAAATTTATATAGCTCCATAGTAATTTAGATTGGATTTTTAAAAATAGTAGGTATTACTTTCTCAATTTTAAATGTTTTGGTTATTTAGAGTCCGAGCATAGTCCATATAAGTGTTTTGAAAAGCCATATACGGTTGTCCCTTAAACAACACAGGTTTGAACTGTGCAGGTCTACTTATGTGGATCTTTTTCGATAAATATAGTGCAGTACTGTGAATGTATTTTTCTCTTCCTTATGATTTTCATAATAACATTTTCTTTTTTTTTTTAACATTTTCTTTTCTCTTATTTATTGTAAGAATAAACTATGTGACATATACAAAATATGTGCTAAATCTGCTTCTGTTATCAGTAATTCTTCTGGTGAATAGTAGGCTGTTAGTAATAACTTTTAGGGGAGTTGAAAGTTATATGTGGATTTTCTACTGCACGGGAGTCTACACCCCTAATGCTTGTATTGTAGGAGAGTCAATTATAATTCAAGCTCCTTATTTTATAAATGGGAAAAGTGGAATGTAAGAAGTTAATTTTCCAAAGTCAAATGGGAATTTATTGGTAGAAGTTGGTTGTCTACAGAGAAGGAAAAAAATGATAGATCTGCCTGGAAAGTTTGATTTAAGTTAATAAAAATGAATATACACCCTGATTGTCTTTTTTTAAAAATTTTTATTTATTTATGATAGTCACAGAGAGAGAGAGAGGTAGAGACACAGGCAGAGGGAGAAGCAGGCTCCATGCACTGGAAGCCCGAAGTGGGATTTGATCCTGGGTCTCCAGGATCGCGCCCTGGGCCAAACGTAGGCGCCAAACCACTGCTCCACCCAGGGATCCCCTGATTGTCTTTTAAAAACTCTTCAGATGCTAGGTGGCATTTGATATTACAACTTCCGTATCCAATGGCTTTTTTTTTGGATTACTTTCAGCAAAACCAGCTGCTTTTGAGATACAGCATATGTATACCCCTTTTTGAATTTTTTTCACATCTACTTTGATTCCGTGGTGTTTGTAAATGCTACAAATCATTATTTACTTTGGGATCATGAGGTAGCAAGATGATGAGGAAGGGCATCGGTCCCAGAGTGAGAAGAGTGAAGTTGTACCAGTTCACCCTGCCTTTCAAAGCACTATTTGTAAAATGGGAATATTCTCTGCTTTACTCACTACCATTGTACAAATTAAAAGGAGGAATTATATAAAAGCTCTTTGCAAAGTATAAATTGATTTTTCTCCTAAATTTTTATGGAGGTTAGCTGTGTGCTCTTGGTAGGTCATTATTTCACTTCTTTAAACATTAATTTCCTCTTTCCTTTCTCATGGGGTTATTTTAAGTATAATTGAAATAATGTGTTTAAAGTATATAATGTGCAAACAACAGTGCCTGGCATATAATAGGCATATCTGGTAGGTTGAATGCAGAAATTGCCCCAGTTATTCATTTTTCAATGTGACTTTGCAGTTCTTCCCATCAAGAAGTGGAATCTATTTCCCACGCCTTGGGCCTTGTTTGTTCCTTAGAGTATATAGTTCTGAGGGGTGCCACTTCTGACCAAAGTCTCTAATAGCTCAGTGTGCTCTGTTCTCTTTCTTGAATTCCTGTTGTCATCATCAAAATCTGCATAAAGTATCCTAGAGGAAAATGAGATACCCCATGGAGTAGAGCCAAACCAGTCCCTTGCCCATTCACCAGATGAATGAATGAGTCCAGCTGAGATCAGCTGAGCTGGGCACAGATCAATGAGACTTCCCAGCTATTCCTAGAGAGTCTAATTTAGGTTTGTTAAAATAATTGGTTGTTGTTTTAAACCATAATTTTTTGGGCTGGTTTGTGACATAACAAGAACTAACTGATAACATGAAAAAAAAAGGAAGGAAGAAAGAAAAAGGTAGGTGTTATTATTATTAGGATTTCTATATATATGTAATAAACTTCGTGACAATGATTACTTACGTTGGGAACATTTATTTTAGCTTGAAAATAAGGTAATTTTTTCAAGCTTATCAATTCCCCTAAGCAAAACAAAACAAAACAAAAGAAATAACTAGAGGAATTTATGTTATGTAAAAGTATTTAAAACATAAATTCATGTGGTTTCCTGTAATGGGTAATTAATCCAATCACTAAACCCCTCGCACGGAGATGTATGTATTCTCTTAGAAGAATTGTCTCATGCTTTAATCATCAACCTGAATAATGATGCTTGGAAGCAGAATCACCCTCCCCTCTACTCTCTCCCTCCTTGCCCTCAGTAGAGCGTGAATTTAATGTGCTTTAAAAATACATGTACTTGGCAATTTCAGTAAAAACATTAACCAAAACTTTTAGCATGACCTTGAGAGCATGTTAAATGAAACTCCTTAAGAGTCCTATAAAAATATTTTTTAATTTTCAGAACACATATTTGTGTGTTCTTTCTTTGTTATGAACATTAACCAATTGTAAATGCAGTTGACCACTTTCTCTTGGTTTGAGAAAATTCTTCAGTTGCTTCATCATAAAAGGGAAATGGTACATTGAGCCTGCCCTGTTAAAATTTGTTATTTAAACAGTGTTTTTCACTGCAAAACTACTTAAGCAAAGATATTTACATATGCGTGCATATACTTGTCCAATTACTTTCTCAATCCTTGTTATTCACGTTGTGGTGCTTTAGATAAGAGCATGTTCTTTCACTGCAATCTTCTTATTAAATTAACTTTATTTTCAAGAAGCTCTAAGGATGAAAAGCACTCCGGATGTTAAATATCATTTAAATATTATATGAAGTACTTCTGAAGTGTTACATTTGTAGGTAGTAGAACAAAGAGAAACAAGTAGGCAATGTTGAATGGAAGACTGAGGGGCAACCTAATGGCTCTCAAATTTTTGGAGGGTTGCTTTGTGTAAGAACACAAGCAGCTATTCTCTGTTGTCATCAGGGACTTTACAAGAGCAGAACATGAGGAAATAGCCTTAAATCTCAACCAAAAAAATAGGGGATATATAATTTATTCATCCAACATAAATTAAGCAAATATTTACTGTGGGCCTACCGTGTAAGGTGCTGTTCGAAGTGCTCAGGGAAAAGGTGAACAGATGAGACAAAGTCCCTGTAGTCATTGTCAGCATTCCTTCTTGCTCAGAGAATGACTTTGAAACTCAGATCCAGGTCTCCCGGCTCCTGGACTTTCCCTTATTTATGAAACTGCAAAAGGAAGATGGAGGTATTATATATGCCATAAATGATGCTGCAGAATATTATTGGCAGCATCAGGCTGCTTATCTTAGGCTCCGGGTTGTCTCAATCACAGCCTCAGTTCTCTTTTTTTTTTTTTTAAGATTTTATTTATTTATTTATGAGAAACACACACACACACACAGAGGCAGAGACACAGGCAGAGGGAGAAGCAGGCTCCATGCAGGGAGCCTGACGAGGGACTTGATCCCGGGATTCAAGGATCACGCCCTGGGCCAAAGGCAGGTGCTAAACCGCTGAGCCACCCAGGGATCCCCTCAGCCTCAGTTCTTTATGGAAAGAATAACCAGAGAGATTTTTAGACATAATTCACCCACTACACTGAAGATTTTCTGATTAACTTTTTCATTCAATAAAATATTTTGTGGGGGGTAAATAATTTCTTAGCTTATTCAAGCAAGATTTCTTGTTTCTGGGTTGTGGCAATTCATCTCTTGATGATATTTTTCTTAGTTTGTTTCCATGAAAATAGAAAATTGATTGCCCTTAGCATTCTGGTTTCTGTTTTATCATTTGCAATTTGCACTCCTATTCCTTTTCTTGTCCTTCTGCTAATATGGGCATATGACACATTCTGGCTTTATCATTTGTTATTTTCTAGATACAGTTAGCACTTTTTTTTTTTTGCCCACATGCAGATTTTGCTCATATTCCTTTCATGGACTTCTTAGTTTACATATACTAAGTAGGTGTCACTTTTTACCACTTGAAATTGAATAGCTCTAGATTTATATCTCACTATGCTTGGAGGGCCTGCTAATTTAGGTGAATTCTTTTAATCTACTTCCTTGAAGGAATAATTTTAAAATGTGAAATCTATCATTTTCTTTTCTAGCAAATACAAAATACTGTCTTCTGACAGGATTTACCCATAGCTATTGATGATTGATTCACAGGCTAGATCATCTAAGAAAAAGAAGAGGAAGAAAAACAAGAAGAGGAAGGGAGGGAGGGAAGGACGGAGGAAGGAAGGACAGAAGAAAGCAAAGAAGGAGATATGTAGAGATTTATTTCTTTGCATGGCTCACAGGTAGAATACTTAAACCAAGGAGATTAATCTGTTGACCCACGTTTGGTTCACATGCTGGCTTTGCCATGTATTGAGGTCATTGGGCAACATTTCTCTCTGTTAAGAGAGCTAGAGAACTACTGAGTTTATTGTCAGTCATCTTGGGAAATGCCAGTATTCACACCTTTAGTATTTACCTTTTCTATCTTGGCCTCTCTTTCAACTGTGAATTTTCCTTTTCTACTATTGGAAATACCAGCTGGGTTCTGAGTCTGGGTTTGTGATTAATTTTGTATGTGCTTCCTGTTTGAAATCTGCTTGTTGACCTTGACCTGCCGTACTTAGGGGTTGAATTCTACATCCTGATTCCCGCCAGACAGATTTCTATACCTGGGGACTTTTCTTTTAACTGGTTGTTAATGCATATCTCCAACAAAGTAAAAGGTGGGTTCCTGAAAAAAAGTTATGTTCCTTGTGATGTTTTCTAAACCGAATCATTTAAAATGCACAGAGTACTTGCTATTTTAAAGGCTTACCGGTAATAAGGTATTTTATAAAGTGAAAGACCTTTTTACAAGGCAAGTTATAACCCATACTCATCAAATTCATCTCGTTCTCTCTTTTTCTTTCTGTTTTGTACTGAAATTCCTCAAGGTTGGGTTATGTAGGGCCAGCTCCTATGGCCACAGAAGTTGTGTACTGTGCACTTGCAGGGGATGTCACTCATAGAGACCATATTATTAACAGCCACACTCAGAACTACATGGAGTGGGGCATTTCAACATTTCTTTCCTTCAACCTGAATTTAATAATCTCATTATTTGTTTTTTTGTTTTTCTTTTGATGTTTATGGTAATAGCTACCTAAGTTTTTTTTTTTTTTTAACTCATTTGTAAAAAATGTAGGCCAGTGCTGGGGTTGTGTTGCTTGGGTTATATGGCATTGCACATTGGCTAGCTATAAAAGCCCATGTCCCTGTGGTAGAAGAAAACAAGCGTCTTACTCCTTTGCTCATTTCTTACTGGATCAGTTTATTTCAACTTCAGCTGGCTCTTTCCTTTTATTATGCTTTGTAGGATTGTTTTGGGGTTCTTACTAAATTTAAGGGACCCTCTCAACTCCTCTTCTAGTCCTCATATTATCATGGTATCTAAGAATATCTCAGTGTCTAAGATTTATGCTTTTTTTCCAAAATGTAACTCTTTTCAAGCAGTAAATTCAGCAAAGAGTGAAATTGCTGGAAAATTTCTTAATTCAAAGTTAGTCACATTAAAACTTCTGATCTGAATGTTACGTAAGTGATGGGGTCAATTTAGGCATCATTATAGAAGATAATACTTTTAATAATAAAAGCCACTTTATATTGAATATTCACCCTATACTACAAAGAACCCATTACTAACTTTTATAGTAACTATGAGGTCAACATTTCTGTTTCCATTTTGTAGATGAGGAAGCTAAGCCTCCTGGAGGTTTTGTAAATTGTTAAAGATCATATCACTAATTGGTATCTGTGAATCCTGCATCTATATTTCCCAAACTCACTCTTTTGACTATACCATGCTGTTACGTATATCCTAATTTTTAATATATATAGCAGTTACTTTGCCATTATGAATACAAAGTATTCTTTATTGGATGTTGATTGTGTTTTTAGGGAAGTAAATTCTACCCAGAACTGTCATGCAGTAAGAGCCAGTTAGTTTTACGAAATTCAGTCTCTGAGAAACAGCCCTATACTGTGTTGTTGTTTGTGTTTGTTTTCTTCCTTCTGTTTCTTCCCTTGCTACTGTCTTATAGCCTTGAATATTACACTTGGATCATTAAACGCTTGCACCAATGGCTTTTCCCTCTTTACCTATTTTCCCTTTAATTGATAAAATATAAAGGGTACATAGAAATTACAGAGATAGCCCAGATCTTTCCAGATACCTTCAGGGCATACCAAAGTACTTTATACTTTAGGAATGATTCCTTCATGGAAGGAAGGCATGAATGTGAGGGAAGATGGCATAGAAGCTTTGAAAAAATGTGTGAGCACACAAAATGGAAGCAGTTTGGAGAAGCAGAAAATTTTTATCTATGATTTTTGATGATGATAGAAAATTGAGAATAGAGGAGAAATAGGGATTTTTGTATAGTCTCTTGCTTGTTACAGTAGTCTGGATTTTAGAATTACTGGTTTTTGAGGTTAGTGTTAACTTGCTGAGGCCAGGAGAATGTCTTTGAGGCATAAAACTTAGAAGGATATGCATTCTCCCAAACCTGAAAATATGCATACCTCTCACATGTAATGTGGGGAAACTTTCACCTACTGAAGTCCCTGTAATCTAGTAGATGCATATTTTACATCCTTACTTATAATCACCTAGTTCTATAGAGCCATAGGTTCAAGTAATGTTTATTGAAAGGACCAGGAAACACAAGTAAAAAAAGTACCAGATATTCTTGTTTACTCTTCATTTTCATGTTCGTATGTATGGAAGAGAAAGGTGGGGTAATTGTGTGTGTGTCTATGTATTTGTGTTTCCTGGTGTTGGGTAAATGAATGAAAGTTCAATTATGAGACTCCTTTTCCTCCCAATATGGTATCTTCCTGTAATTTAATGCTGCCTTCCTGCTTTCTACCTACCTATTGATTCTTTTGCATTTTTTATTCATTCAAGTTCATGGAATAAATGTGTTTTTCAATAAGGCTATTTAACTGAGTTGCTCCTTTTTAACTGTTATCTGATTGAATTTTAAGTTTTGATTTTAAAATTAAATCATTGTAGAAAGTCGAAAATGAATCGAATATTATAGTAATGATAACTTGAAATTACAAAGTGTACTTTTGCCTGGGGTCCACTTTATTCTATATTTTAAGATTTTATCTGTTTTAATTTATCATGGAAATATACTGCAGAAATGTGCATCCACCCGTGCATATTTTTAGAGTGTATTAGGGAAGTTGTAGAGAGAACATATAATCACTCTGAAATAAATGCTCACAATGATCAGGAACTGAGGATTTTACATAGCCATTAGTATCCTACAAAGATATCTAGGTTAATTGAGAATATAACTGTTGTCTTGAGAAGCAAGCATACCTGAGATCTAAACAATAGCTCCTTCCAGAAGTTCACCTTGTTTTGTTAAAAGGGCATGAACAATAGCATCATGGAGCAAGGAGTTAATGTGGTATATTAATATCACAGAAATGATGAAAGGAGGCTTTATCACTGAAATAATTTTAGATTTATAGTGCAAAAGGAACATTTTGTTATGCCACTTTCCTTAACAAGATCTGCTGTCCTAGGTGATTTGGCCCTTGCCTATGTCAACGGCCTCAACCAACCCAAACCTATAGCACTCTGACTTTAGCCACAGAAGCCTTCCTTTCATTTCTGGAATGCCCTAGTCCTTTGTTCTTCAGGGCTTTTCTGCTTTTCTTTCCTCTTCCTGGAGGGCTCTACTTGTCTGTTTAGTCAATCTCAACACATCATTCATAACTCAGCTTAGAAGACACCTCTTTGAGAAAGTTTTCTCTTTACTTCTACCAGAGTAAGATTTACTTTTTATGAGTATAGAAATTTACTAGCTATAAGTATACCTACTCATAGTTTCCAGTAGGTATCTTTTATAGCTTGTAATACAGCCGAAGTTAAAAATATATTATGTTGTCAATTGTTTACTGTATTTATTTCTAGAATGTAAGACAATGAAAGTCATTTTTGTCTTGGTTCACTATCCCTCCTCTACCTCATACTTAGTATAATTATGGCATGTAGTTGGTGCTTGGTTTACATACTTGTTGATTGAATTAACAAATGGAAAGATACTTGTATGAATCTATAGATAAATTCAAAGTCACAACAATGGAGAGGGAGAGGGTATAGAATAGAAAAAGATTAGAGAAAACGAGAGGAAACATAATAGAAATACTAAATAAAGGTGGGTAAGACCATAGGAGGTAATGGTAGAAGTAGTTGTTCAATACTTGTTAACTATTTAAACAAGGATAAGTATGGAGATATGGTAAAAAAGAGAGAGGGCATAGCATTTGCCTTTGTAATTTTTTTTAAAAAAATTATTTATTTATTCACGAGAGACACACAGAGAGAGGTAGAGACATAGAGGGAGAAGCAGGCTCCATGCAGGGAGCCTGATGTGGGACTTGATCCCAGGACTCCGGGATCACACCCTGAGCCAAAGGCAGATGCTCAACTGCTGAGCCACCCAGGCGTCCCTTGCCTTTGTAATTTTAACTTAGTCCTTGGCATTTGATATTTTAGGGCAATTTTCAACAGTGTCACAGACTCTACAGTCATTTCTTTGTAGGGTGTTTAGGGAGTAAACTCCTCTTATATTCTACCTAAAAGTTCCAAAAAGCTAACAGTACCTAAAAAAATGCATTTGTAAAGATAGAATCAGTATTATGATTAGTGGAAGAAAAAACTAAGAGTTGTAAAATTAAAAGCACTATAAGAGGGTTAAGTTTTAAAAAGCTTTGGATTTTGGGTAAGATCTGAGTAATGGTTTCCTTTCTTGGGGAAAATCCAAGTTTTATGGGTCCTTGAAGATTATATATTTTGGGAGGCCCTTTTAAAAATGTTAACATAAAATTAGATACAGGGCTTTGGGAGTAGTCAATGAAAATAAGGGCCTCCGAAATTTAATTAACAACACTAAAATCTAGCTACTTTTGCTCAGCCATGTTCTTACTGACTGAAATTTTAGGAAACTGCATTGGCTTCTTTAAACTTCAGTTTTCTCTTCCATAAAATGATGCAAGCCATAATTTCTAATGAAATATTGGTGTGATTTGTAAGTATATAGTTTGTTTTATAAGAAAAACTGCCTTATGACTTGGAATTTATATAGTCATTGCTGCTATTATAATAATTACTTAATTTATTTGATCTTTATGATCATATTTACAATATCATTTTTTTTAAAGTGGAAGAAAAAGATCAGTGCCTTTTTAGTATTTCTCCTAAATAACTAAAACTTGCTGACCAATATTTTAATGTTCTTTTAACTAACCCTTATTTATTCATAGTGATCATGCTTTAAGCATTGACCATTTATCCAGCTGTGCTAAGCCAGGTGTGGACTTCAGCCAGCTGATTGGCTAGGGCTAAAAATACTCAATTGTCTACTATTGCTCAGTTAAAGTCTTTTCTTGACTCTAGCTCCTACTTGTCAGTCAAATTCTAATTTTTGTCCTCAGGGAATGGAATTATTTGATAACTCCCTTTTCCTTATTGCTTCTGGTTCTTGTCATTCTGTCAGAAAGAAAAAGAAAAATATTTTTTTATAATAAAAGTATAATAAAAATAAAAAAATATAATAAAAAAATATTGAAGTTTGTAGAAATTTTGGTTATGTTTTTATATGACATCTGTCTCTTTAACTTGATGGTTGTCTCATATTTCTGTACATCCTAATAACATTCCCTGGGGCTGCAATTCTTAGTAACAAATTATTATATTTCCAATTCTTTCTTAGGTGCTGGGTTTTCTGCACAGAATGTAATTAGTTAAGCTCTTTATCATGAGTATAAATAGAAGGACAGACATAACACACCCCTTTACCCATTTTGGATACTGAAGGGGAACTCCATACTCTTAGCCATCATAGCACAACTCTGTGTGTGTGTGTGTGTGTGTGTGTGTGTGAGAGAGAGAGAGAGAGAGAGAGAGAAAGAGAACCAAAGAGAGAGAGAACAAGTGGCCAAGGGAAAGATGAGGGGAGAGAAATAATTGGAATGTGTCTGCTGATTTTACCACCTTCCCTAACTAGCTATCTTTGAGGTGTTGACAGATCAATTCCAGTCCCCATAAGGCACATCTGTCTCCAAGGCCACCAGGATAGTCTTAGTAGCAGTCTGAGGGGAAGCAGAGAAGTTAACAGAAAAGGCAGTGTTGAGGCAAGATGACCCTTAGCAAGTTGCCTGTCTTCTGAGAACCTTATTTTTCTCATATTCATAATTACCAATATAATTGGTAATGAATAATTGGTAATGAATATGAATGGGGAATATCCATAATTACTCAATAGGATATTTGTGAAGATTCATTCTGATCATATATGTAAAATGCCTAAAGTTTCTAAGAACTCTGTAGTATTTGTCCCTCCCACAAAGGGTTTTGGATGGCGTATGTGCATATCAAGGGCTTGACGCCAAGTCTGGTCCATAGGTAGCAGTTAGTAAAGATTCTTATGTAAAGACTGTTTGTGGCTTAGCACCATACCTTGCAGAAGAGGGTAGAGAAAGGAGTGTGGAGAGAAGGGCAAGTGGAATGCTGTGTTGTAAGAATTTAAAGAGCAAAAACATTTTTTGAAGGATTCTTTCCTTTTTGAAAGCTTCAGATATACTTTTTAAAAAACTATTCCCTCAGGACGCATGATGTTAAGATGTTGCTTTAAAAGTAAGGCTCTGAGCACCCTGAGGGATGCTACTCCTTAATGTTGCATTTTAATGCAGATGTTCAAAATATTCAATAAAGTAGTACCTACTCTCCTAGAAGTAGTGAAACCGCCATTTCTTCAAATAGCAGAATCAGGACTCTACATAGTTCTTTTTATGCCAGTAAAGCTAATATAAAAATAGTAGTCCATTGATTTCCATAAACAATGAATACTAAGATAAGTATTGTCATTATTTTAGTTAAAGCCTCAAAGAAATAAAGGATCTTGTCCAGTTGGGTTCACAGAGCAATAAGTGACAGAGATGAAATTCATCCCTGGCCTGGCCTCCTGCATAACTACCATACTCAAGTTTTTAAAATTTTTTTGAATGAAGTTTTAAAAAGTAATCCAACAAAATTTTCTTTAGCTTTTGACCAATTGCATCTGCCACCTATAGTGTGAGGGTTTCTTCATACACACGTAGACATATAAGCATCTAAACCACACCCTGGTAATATATTTATAACCCAGTCTCTGTAGGTCTTGAATCAGCTCTTTATGAGCTTCCTTCTCATGTAAGTGTTTTGAGTCCATCCAGTCATGGTTTAGCAAATACACTTCAATAGACTTTTACATTCTTGATAAATAATTGATAGGTTTGATTGACATGAGACATGAAGGAGATTTGACATGTAATTGCATTTAAAATGATATATTTTCAGAAGCTTGGTTGAAAGACTTCCATTGAAACTTCTGTTAAACAGTTTTCCAGAAGTCAGTCTAAACCTAGGAAGTAGTATGAAATACTATTCTTAGAGTTATATATTTTTATAAAGATACAACATGAAGGTTTGGGAACAGTCAGACTAAGTATATTTTACTGTGTTCTTCAGTTCAAGAAAATTTGATTTCGATTTTTCACAATATGGTACACATGAAGGATGCCAGCTGGTAAAACTTACTTCTTATTTATCATCCATGCCTTAGGGAGGATAAAGGATGAGTCCCATGGAGAAAATGAAAACACATGTTGTACAATTTTATTTGAAACAATGTGAAACTTCAAAAATACAGTGTGGAATAGGTCATCTTATTTAATTTCCAATGCCTGTTAAAAACAGAAAGGAAAAATGAGTACTTTTGTACATTAATATTTTCAATTTTTAGACAAAGCATAATCTCATTTTATCCATTTCCTCTAAAATTTCCATCATTTCAGATATGTAAAATTCATGCTTATTCTTATGTCTGACTAATGGTTTTTCATAAGCTTACATGGTAAATCTTTTATATATTTGCTTTTCACTCTGATTCCATTAGATATGCATTGAAGGAAAAAGAAAAGATTTTTGAAAGAATACAAAACACTTTAAGTAGTCTTGATCATTGTGTTGATGTGGTAAAATGGGATGAAAAATTTATTCTCATTTTCTGAGATGTTAATTTCCTTCTTGCCCTAGACAGACATTCTCATGAACTATGTATTTATAATGAATTTTAGTAATTGTGTCATATATATGTGTAGATCCTTTCTAGCATATGTGTTGGTGGTTTCCTTTGAGCTTTTAAGCTAGACTTCATTTTTTCTTTATGATGCGTAATATCTCTTTAGAAAGATGAAATCCAAATGGCCATTATAATAAGCATAGTAGGATTAATCTCCTACATGGTTTTCAAATGGCAGATGTTTAAGATTGACTGGAAGAGACATGGTGAAATTCAGTTTGGAGAAATGGCTGGAAATTTTTTTTTACCCACAATCATCTTTTTTTCCCCCTCTCTTACTACATCAAGAAACCATAATCTGACAAAGACCAAAGCACCTGAATAGAAAGAGCTTGCTCCTGCATAATAGTGACCTATTATTGGGACCATGGTATAAATTGCAAAATCCTTTATCATACCTTTTGCTTTACAATGACTCTAATTTTTGAGATGCCATGGATATAAAATGTGTGTTGACATCTTCAAAAGCTGAAATAAAACATACAGGGATAGAGAAACCCTAACTTAATTACTGCTGCATTAGAGGTGATATACTTTTATTATTGATTTCTAGAATAGCCAATTAAACTGAATCTTAGGGTAGCAATCAAGAGGCCCTATTCCAATGGTGATTAAATCTTCTCTCTCACCACACCACAGATGTTCCCATATGTTGGGTGAAAATAAGAAAATTGCATAATTTTTCTCAACTTCATCTGCTTATAAAATGGGATGTAATATAATAAAAATTTAAAATAGAAGTATGAGGTAACATCTTCACACCCAAAATTGTGGTTTCTCTAATTCAAATAAAATAACATTACACTGAAAATTATCACTAAATCAACTTGGGAACTGTGAGTTTGATAGTGTGTGTCATATATGCATGTGTAAGGATTTCTGGAGAGAGACTACTGTCATGTTACAAACTAAGATTGTACATATCTGCAGAAAAAGAGGGTAAGAGTTAATTGCCATATAAATTAGTCATGGGTGATTCATGTGTCCAGGTGTTCTGCTCTGTATGTGTGTCTGTGTCTTTTAATGTTGTTTTCTTGCTTGTAATACAGATTTGTGAAGAAGAGTTTAATTAGAAGGATTGATAGTTGGAACACTGATAACAAGTGTAGATTCCCTGTCATTAAATTTATTTAGAATCAGCTGCTCTAAAAGATTGTTTTTCTTCTGCAGCTTTGAATCATTTTTGACTGCTTTGATTTTACTTACACATTAAATTTCGATAATTGTTAAATGTTTCATAAGTAACCAGAATATCTTCTATGAAATCAAAAATTATTTAATGATGTATTTCCCTCATGTTAACACAGTGCTTTCTTAATGCAGAGTTCTCTTTTTAATGTTATTTCTCTGACTAAATTCTTTTTCAAAGTTTATGATAAATGAGTTTTAATTTCATTGGGACCAACTTTGGGTTCTGGTTTGTAAGTAAACTGAGAGGAGTCATTTATGTGATTAATTAAAAATTAGTGAAACATCATTACTTGGGTAGATTCATATTAAAATAAGTGAATTGACTGACATTACCTGTGATTACTAGATACTAAAATTCGCTATCATCCTTCATTACAGCTTTTAGGTTAAAATAAAAATAACATTATAAAAAATACTATATAACAATATAAAAATACTATAATCACTATTTTAGAATTCTCAAAAGCAATCAAGATTTAAATATATGATTTACTCTTTGAAAGTACTTTGTATTTTAAGAGTTTAGCAATAATCGATAGGCAGAGACTTTCTCACCTGTCTTTTGGTAAAATATGTACTGCTTATTAATTTTAAAGAAACCAATAGTTTTTTTTCTCATTATAACCATTTTTTTTCTCTTTACAGGGAAGATAAACTTACTTGTGATTTGTATTTTTTTACATAAATTATATATTTATAGGCATTATAGAATTTTCTTTTTTTAAGATTTACTTGTTTTATATATATATATATATATATAGAGAGAGAGAGAGAGAGAGAGAGAGAGAGAGAACATGTGTACACACAGGTAAGAGGAGGGGAGAAGGAGAGGGGGAGAATCTCAAGCAGACTCCCCACTGAATGTGGTGCCCAAGGTAGGGCTCTGTTTCAAGACCCTGTGATTATGACCTGAGCCGAAATCACAAGTGGGTTGCTTAGCTGACTAAGCCACCCAGGTGACCCAACATTATAGAAATTTCAAAGTGTTTAGAATAATGTATAAAAAACTTTGAAAGTCTGAATTTTTACTTCCTCTGAGTTAAAAACTGTAAACTATTCATCCTATATCTTTCTAGTATTTTCTATTGATTATGTAATATAGGGATATATCATTTACAGAATCTAAATGCTATGCTATGATATGTATTGCATTGGAACTCTGCTTTTTATGGATCAGTATATGTGGGAGACTTTCCTTGTAAGACATATTGGTCTGCCTCATTAGTTTTAATGCCTGTTTAATATTATATTAATGAACCATCATTTATTAAACCAGTCTCCTCCTTTCTTGTAACATTTTTGAAATTTAAAAAAAATAATTGTTTTATATCTTTAATATTTAAAAACAAAACAATCATAACCTACTGAACTATACTCTCCCAACAGATAGGTAGGCAAGCAACCATGCTTTGGTTGGTACTGGAGAGGAGAGTAAGGCTTCCTGTGGAGGGCATCATGGCGATTAATTCCTAACCACATACATCAGTATGGAATTGTCTGTCTCATCTGTGTCATCTAGGTCCGCTTCCTTCCATATTTCTACACCACCCATCCCAAGCATGTGTGCCTTTGTTTTCATACTTATCTCACTTTAGTCACAAGATGCCAAGTATCATATCTTTACTTAATGGTGTCCAAAGCAGAAAGGAGAGAAGTGCAAATGGTGGAGTGGACTTCTTCATATATGAAGGGAAATCTTTCCCAGAATGGTTCCCAGCACACATATATCTATCTTTCTTTGGCCAGAAATGAGTCTCATAGCCACCTCTCCAGGCCAGTCCCAGATATAGGTGGACATAGGTGGATTGATCTCTCTAATCAGTTTAAACCAATCATTATTTACCCCTTAGAGCCAGGAGCATGGCCACTTGAACATATTTGTTAGCAAGAAAAATGCAAGGGAAAGGTTGATGAATGGGCAAACAATAGAGTCTAGTATACCAAGTACAGAAATATTTTGCAAATATACAATTTTTAGGGAGGTTTTTCATATATTAGCTTGTTTTGTTTATTTCACATTCATATAAGGACAGTTTTTTCTTCCAGTGTCACAGATAAGGAAACAGGGATCTAAAATATTAAATGATATGTCTAATATTGCAATGCTAGTAAGACACAGGGGAGAATTTAATTCTGGTCTTTTAAGTCCTAATTTAAGACTTTATTTTTAGGTCACACTGTCTCTCACTTTTTTAAAAAAAGATTTTATTTATTTATTCATGAGAGACACAGAGACAGAGAGAGAGGCAGAGACACAGGCAGAGAGCGAAGCAGGCTCCATGCCAGGAGCCTGATTTGGGACTGGATCCCTGGTCTCCAGGATCACGCCTTGGTCTGAAGGCGGCGCTAAACTGCTGAGGCACCCGGGCTGCCCACTGTCTCTCACTTAAACAAACATGTCTTTAAGAAGAATGCATTAGTTTTAGATACGTTTCTGAAACATCATCTACAAAATTCTAATTTCCTTTTTTTCTTAGGTACATTAAATTGTCTGGGGAATAGCTAACCACTAGAGAGTGGCCTCTCAGTGGAAAGAAATGGTTGCATAACACATCCATATGTAATTTGTCTCACAAAGGAAACTTGCAATTATTAAATTAGGTATAAGAAACTTCTTCAAAAATGCATTCAAGGCAAGTAGAAAACGTGAACTGGGTGGTTTCATGGGTGATTTCCATTTCTGTGAGAATGAGATACAAGACAAAGATACTTTTTGTGTAATATTTCACAATTCAAAAATATGTAAATATGTATGAAAGACTTGTTGATATAAAGGACTCCACTGGCTTAAAGATATTGCCAGATTTTTATTTGTTTTGTTTTCTAGATAGAAAAAAGTAGAGCAGATGCTGTTTTGTTTAGAGTCTCTCCCTTAAATACTCCTATCTTTTACAGAATATCTTTCAGGCTTTTTATTGTATACCGTAAGAGTTTATTCTAAAGCAATCCTGACATGTCACATATAAGCTCTTAAGACTTTAGCTCTTTCTTGTTTCAAGTGATAATGCAGTGCTAAGAACATTAATGTCTGAGGATCTCTTCTGCTGACAGCCAATCTGACATCCTGGTTCAGATAACCTAAATTTCAGTGTGAAAACAGAAGTAAACATTTGCTGCATTATGAATATTCCAAGCACCTAGGGTAATAAAAGATGATCTACATGGATCCTTATTATGTGAAAGTTGTTTGCTTTTATTTAAAGTGTTCTTGTTCAGTAGACATATATGATTTGCCGAGGTGCCAATTTATAATTCCTTAGATGTTTTATGGTCTGTTCTTGAATATCTAAAAGGTGAAGAGAAAGATTCTTTCCCATTACTTGTTTATGTAATAAAAGACAAGTGTTTTTTGCTTGCAATTTAGATTTTAGAGTGCTGGTTTCTGGATCAATAGGTCGATCTAACTATATATTATCTACCTATTTTTGGGAATTCTTTCTGGTTGCTTATATTTTTAGCATTTTATTTCTTTTATCATAAGAAAGAGAATCCAGTCATAGAAGGTAAATGAATTTTGCGGTGCCTGTGATAAATTTAGAAGTGATTCATGTAAATGGAGTAAAATAAAAGTTTAACAAATTGGAGAAAGGAGTGAAGTTATGCAAGGAGTTTACCAAACCTTTTAGTTGGGTAGACTTTGGACTAAGAGCTTACATATTATAGTGCAAATGTCAAGTAGTCATTAAAACATCCATTTATATCTTGCTAACATTTTTTAAAATACCACTTATACAATAATAATAACCTTGTATTATGTGCCTTGAATAATACTTTAACTTTTCACCTATAAAATGATGAACTTACTAGAACCAAGTCATAAACTCAAATGCCCAGAGAGGACCAAAATATATAGGAGGCAGTTAGGGGTCTAGAACACAGAATGCATATTTTGTCTAAGATTGACAAAATCTATACCTACCTTCTTCCCTGCCCCTTCCTCCTTGACAGCCTGCTTGAAATAGAATATATTTGAGAGCTGAATTTAGCCAATGGGACTTCCAGTTGCAACTTCTGAACTAAGAGAATAACTAAGCTCACATCCCAACTTTAAAAAGTGGATTATTTTTTTATACCAGTTAGAGAACCATTTCCTCATTCGAAACTTTTACTTAATTCTCTTACACACACACACACACACACACACACACACACTTTTTTTTTTCCTGGAGACTGATGTTGTTAACTGGTTTAAGAAATTAGATAATGTGGATCATATCTACTTTACTTGACAAGAGTCTTAAACTTTAAGTATCAGTAGATCATAGCTACTTAATTTTATTCTTGTAAATACTTAAAACTAATGGGAAAAAAGGAATAAATTCACTTAGAGGCTTTTATTTTTCTTGAAATTCACATTCCTCTTCTTGTTATTTAGTACTCATAGTTATGAATCTTGAATACTTAGGACTATTTGGAGAAAAACAATTACAACTTACCTTAGGCTCAGTAGATATTATGCAGTTTTGGTGATGTTCAAGTTTAAGATTATGCCAGCATCAAGTTAAGTTCAGTGTCAAGTCTGTGGAAAAATGATCAATCTGGGTTATTTAGCTTACTGTAGTAAGTGTTCATAAGCTTTTGGATCTCCTGGAGTATAATCTGCATAAAAACAAGGACTTCACTGTTTATCTTGCCTTATTTCCAGTGTTTACAGTAGCTATACTTAGTGTTGAGAACAGTGTCTGGGATATAACAAGTGCTCAATAAATATGTGTTGAAGTAATTATTGAATTAATTTTGAGAAAATATTTTAGGATGCCAAATATAGATATATGGCAAGTATTATTCAAGTAGAAATGTAATAGGAAGATTGAAAAATATTTTCTTAATGGGTTTTGAAATTATGGGATGAACATTTTGTTTCTCATTGCTGTAATAGCAATTTCTGAGGGAAGTTTTGAAAATTAAAATATTTTCATTTTTGTTTTAATTTCTAAGGAAAAACTATGAAAACAAAATGAGACGTTACCTCAATTTGTAAATAAACAATATCGATAAATGAAGCCTTACTGAAGCTATGTTATAGCTATTAAATTAGTATATAAATGGTTACTAACTCTATTCTTGTTATTGTCTATAATAATTATGGAACTACCTTATTTTCATTCATCCCTTATTCTTTTTTTTTTTTTTTTTTCATCCCTTATTCTTGCTTTGAACAGTGCTTTGAAGTGTTTAGACACTTACATACACACACATACACACAAATATATGTGGCTGAAGCAGGTCTCTACCTTTGTTATTTGTAGAAATTCTCCCTCTTCAGTATACTGTTTCAGTGTGCTCTGCTTAATTATATATTCCTTATTATTATTTCAAACTATCTAACCCAACTTTAGGTCATTTAGATACTGATAGTCTCTGCTTTATGACTAATATATTGATAACATTGTATCATTTGAGTTATAGAATGCCTATTTGAAAACAAACACCAGCTCATTTTTATATTGTTGTGTTCTCATTTTATTTCATGGCTGTAGTGCAAAATATTGATAGGTGATTTATGTCATTTATCTATGGCTGCATCAGAAACCATCCCTACTTAGTAACTTAAAAAAAACAATTACTTGTGTTGCGCATAAATCTTCTATTTGGTTTGGACTTGTAGGAATAGCTTGCCTCAGCTGGGGCAGTTTCAGTTGGGAAGTGGACGTTCACTTTTAAGATCACTCATTCACATGATGGCATATGGGGCAGATTGTCAGCTGGAAGCTCAGTTGCAGCTGTGGGTCAGTGGCCTTGCTTTCTTTCCATCTAAACCTCCTCACTGGCCACTCATTAGGTTTTTCATGGTAGTTAACTTCCAAAACATCTTAAGAAAATTAAATATAAGTGCACAGTGTTTTTTATGCCTAACTTTGGAAGTCATAAAGCATCCCTTATAATCTGTACTTCATTGGCCAGGGCAATCTCGAGGGCCCACCCAAGTTCAAGGGGAGAGGACTTAGACTCCGTTACTTGATGGGGAATAACAATGTTCTGGAAGAGCATGTAGGACAGGCAATAACAATTGTTATGTTCACCTTTGAAAACTAATTTACCATACGACTATTGATTTGTCATCATGCAGAAACCTATTCTTTTTAGCTTTCCAAAACACTCTTAGAAATGGGCTTGTTGTTGCTCTTGTATCCTGAATCATTTTCTGTACATTTACATAATTACATAATTCTCTTCTGAATTGGAGCTTTCATAGCCTTAGAACTTAGCACCTCTTCTTATATTTTGTAAGCCAGAGTGTAAATCTATTGGTTGGATATATGAATGAATATTTGCTCTTCTCATGCCAAGATTTTCTTACAGCTTTTCTTATACTTAGAAAGGACCCTTTCTAGGAAAAGGAAAAATCATGAGAATAAGTCATAAGCATCTTTACTGTGTAATATTAGACTCTAAGCCCTATTTTTTACTTATTTTTTCTGTACTTCCATGACTGCATGTATATTAGAAGAATACAATTATTTAATGTCAGAATCTAAATGTGATCCATCTTTTTTCTACTGAAGATGATATTTTGGTATGATGACTATTTTGCTTAGTGTTTTTAATACTATTATTTTACTTAGATGTGTTTTTAATACTCATGACTTCAAGATACCCTAAATTTTTAAAGCAAAGCTTAAAAAATGATTAATGCAATCACAAGTTCTTTTTTTTTTTTTTTTTGTACTGAGTGGGAACTAAAATCTAGGTAATATGTAATATTCAATATTCTCTCTTACGCTTCTCTCTTATGCTTTTCTTTCTCTTCTTTATGGAATCTATAAGATTCTGAAACTTATCAGACTAGTGAAGCCAGACATTGCCTTTTACTTATTTTTTAAATATTTTATTTATTTGTTCATGAGAGACAGAAAGAGAGGGAGAGAGAGAGAGAGAGAGAGAGGCAGAGACACAGGCAGAGGGAGAAGCAGGCTCCATGCAGGGAGCCTGACATGGGACTCAATTCCAGGTCTTCAGGATCACACCCCGGGCTGAAGGCGGTGCTAAACCGCTGAGCCACCTGGGCTGCCCCAGACATTGCCTTTTAAAGCAGTGCTACTGAAGCCAAAATATAATGAAAAAATCCTTGAGGAATGTTCTTTGGGATACCTTGTTTACTGCTGGTTTTCAGTAGATTATTTTTTCCCTACAGATATTTAATAATTCTGTATTTAATTCTATTTTGTATTAAATTTGAACACACTTCTTGTTATATTTTTATGTTAATTTTCTCCCAGTAATTGTTGATTCAAATAATGAATAGTGTTTTGTTTGATTCATGTTATATACCAACCTGTTTTATTTTTCACACCATCCACTTTTGGAATAATATTTAGTATTCAGATATTCTGTTGAATAGTGCCTTTTGTATCCATTCATTCATAAATTTATATTTATTCATTTATTGTGCCTTTCATTATTATTCATTCAACAAGCATATATTGACCTCTTTCCATGTGCTTGACTCAGTGTTGTTTATAACCTTCTCTGAAGGTTACAACTTATTAGAGATTATCAATTTTTATTTTCAAATGTTAACTACAAACAGCAGTCTATTCAAAGATTAATTTATAAGAAGGCTTCTTTGGTAACTCACTTTTTTTTAAAGATTTTATTTATTTATTCATGAGAGACATAGAGAGAGAGAGAGAGGCAGAGGGAGAAGCAGGCTCCATGCAGGGAGCGTGACATGGGACTCGATTCCGGGTCTCTAGGATCCCACCCTAGGCTGAAGGCGGTGCTAAGCCGCTGAGCCACTGGGGCTGCCCGGCAGCTCACTTTTATAATAGTTTTCTGTTTATAATAATCACAAAGGATTTCTATATGAATTCATCTATTTGTATCCTGTACATTATATGGCATTTTTACACTATTTAAATCACTTCTCAATAATAATGTAATATTTCCATCCTTAGCAAATGGACTATAATGAGATTTGTATTGTGGTTCAAGACCAATAACAGGCCATAGATTCATGAAAATAAATCATTGGAGTTTTTATTGTTTATATCTGGTGGCCTGTTACATGAAGGCCCTTTTCTTTGGGTGCTCTTTGTTTCTGTGATTAGTCCTTCACTATAAGGCAGGTAGTTTCATTGTATTATTTTGGACCACCCAGGAAATTGTTGACAATGTCCATTCTTGGCTCCATGTCAGACCTACTGAATTAGAAACTCTTGAGAGGCAGCCTAGCAATCTATCAAAACTCTAGGTGATTCTGATAACACAGTAAAGTCTGAGAATAAGTGTTTTAAAAAAGAATTCCAACACATTTATATCTCTGTATTAAAATTTTGAGACATTCACAGGGTATAGTTGATCCAGATATAGTTGGTTTACACAGTTAAAATTAATAAGTAGAAGTTAATATAAGCTTACCTTGTTTTTGGTGAATCTGTTCTATGAGCTAAAGACACAAAGCACACTTGTTTATTTGTCAAATTATCTCATTCTTTAGGAAAAATATCAAATATACATGTGTTTATCATGCATGGATTTGCATTTAAAAATCAAATCTGTATGTAGTTTTATGATAATTACTCTGCACTAGTAAATTTCTCTCTGATTTATAATCAAATGTTTATCATTTTTGGTCTAATTTGGAGGAACTTTAGTAGGATAAGCAATTTTCTAAAGTCTATTCACAAGTAACAAACCCCATAATACTATGAGAAAAATAGGTAATATTTAATCAACACTTATTAATTCTAGGCCACTTTAAATATATTATCTCGAATAATTTTCACCAACATTCTGAAAATGGTATTATTCCTCCTCTTATGATCAGTAATCCAAGAGAAAATAGAAATGTTACATAATTTGCTATAGCTAGTAAAGTGTAGAACCACTTCAGAGTTGAGGCTTCGGAAACAACTTTTGTAACCAAAATGTTTCATTGCTTCAGTGGAAAATAACCTTGGGTCTGGTGTTAGAAAATTTAGGTCAGTGGTCCTGGAAGTAATGCACATTCTTTATCCCTACCTCAGAGCTATGGAAGCAGAAAGGATGTAGAACACAGCACTTTGTTTCAATAATCTCTTTAGATGATTCAGATATACTGTAAAGTTTGAAAGCCATGCATCTAGGTTTAAGACTATTTTATTTACCTTCTTTAGAATTTTGGACAAATCCTTAAATATTTTGAGTGAAATTCTTTCCTTGAAAGAGGGCTTGTAGGACTCTTTGTATGTTAGGTGGTTGTGAAAATTCTGAGGTTACTCAGGAGAAAGAATTTTGTGATTTGCAAAGTACTCTTCAGATGTTACTTGATCTGAATTAATCACAGCAGCCTGTGAACCACAACTGAATTTTCACCATGAGTTAATTCCTCCAGGAGGATGACATTATCTTAGGAACTTCGTTACCTTCTAAATCCACAGCTTTATTTGATCACAGTTGATTATGTGTCATCTTAGCTTGCTGTGTAATTCACAGCCAAACTTGAGGACCAGGACAAGATAGGATGAGGGTGCATGAGAAGGATCTGCCCAGCGTACCCATTTTAGAAGTTGAGCTCAGTACACATGTAGCCATGAGGAATTGCAGAGTTATTGGAAGAGGAAATTAGAGAGCTTGCTAAAATATGCTGCTACTAACCCTTACTTTCTTCTTCCTATTCCTGGTGCCTTAGAACTGATTCAGTCTTTTGTGCATAGCTCAATAACTCCATCTTCAGCGTGTAACACTAGCCCTGAGATTTGGAGTAGAGTACAAGGGCATTTGGGGTCACTTAAGGAAGTTTTCCAAAAGAGGACTATAGCTCCCAGTGAGACAAGTCCTCTAACCTGAGCTCTGAGACGCTAGTGAGGGAAGGATCAGGGGTTGAGCATTGCAGCTGGGTGGATCTGTGAAAGCTTCCCTTTCATATTCAAATGGAATCTCTCAGAATTCAGATGGATACAGATCTAGGATATTCTGTCTCTGCGTCTCTGTATTTTGTCCCTGTTTTTCTCTCTATCTCCCATTCTCTCTCTCACATACATACACACACATACTTGGGTACTAAAATTAAGACTGAGTAGGGGAGAGATGAGAGTGATGGTTTAGTAGGACCTCATGGTTGTAGTATAACCCAATGGCAAATAGTTCTTTTCTCTTCCTCAGTAGAGATGAGTCCCAAGAGTATGTTTCTGAGATGCTTTGGAGACAGTAGGCTTGATATAAGATTAGTTTATATTCCACTCAGATGCTTCCTCCAGTCTGCTAAAGTGCTATCCGAATTCTCCTTCATTTGCAGGTGTTCATTTAGTTATTAATAGAATGTACATCACTGATTAATAGAGTCAATAAAGAATAACTCCAAAGAATTAGGAGTAATTCTACAAACATTTTCTTTTTCAAAGAGAAAATTGTCCATACAGATGAATCTAGAAAGTTACTTCTGAGTCATATAACAAATAGGGTATATAAATATATATTAGTACATTCTTTTTCTGTGTTTGTATCTTCTAGAAGGTAAAATATATTGTTGCAGAGGGACAAGTATGTATTAGTGATGCATGAGAAAGTCAAAATTCTCTTTTATTTTAAAGATTTTATTTATTTATTTGAGAGAGAAAGTGTAGTGTGTGTGAGCAGGGAGAGGGACATAGGAAAAGACAATCTGAAGCAGATTCTGAGCTGAGCGAGGAGCCCCAATCAGGGCTTGATCTCATGACCAACCATGAGGTTATGACTGAGCTGAAACCAAGAGTTGACTGTGCCACCCAGGCGCTTCTCAAAATTCTCTTATGAAAACCCTGAATTTTTCATTATACAATATAAGAAAACAAATAAAAACCAAATAAAATATTGCCCCACACCCAAAATTTGAACTTATATATGAATTTAAGTGGAAAATGTGTGGAATTAATGTGTTGCACAAGCCAGATATTATTGCTTTCAGGGAACCAAGACACTTTACTATCCTTCTTGATATCAGAAGAACAAAATAAATGAGGGAATATGAAGTTATGGTTAGGTTTAAATGAGAAATGCTTGTCTACTTAGATCTTTTAATGCAAGATTGAATTTCTTTAGTGTGACATTATTTTATATTAATTTCCCCCCTAATTAATACCTTGCTGTTTTTAGACATAGTGGCAGTTGTGTTTTATATACCACAATCTATTTTTATTTTCAGTTAGTCTTTGACTCTCCAAATATTAAAATGAACTTAAAGTAGGTATTACTCATATGTTTTCAGAATGATTCATGTTCACCTCTAGTTCTTGGCATTCTCTATCAGGATTCATTGTGTTAACAAGTGAGTTTGAACAGTATTTCGGTATGTATAAAACACAATACTCACATAATTGTAAATATCACATTGTACAATAACTATTTATGAGTCTCTCACTTACTGTTCTAGTCTGGAAAGGGACTCTTTCTCATTTAGTTTCATGTTTGGCAAATCTCATATGCTCAATGACATTCTGCTGAATTTTAAAACTGAGTATTTCTTGAGTGGGATAGCTTTATTTAAAAAAAAAACTTTTATATATGTAGGGATGTTGAGAGTATCTGCAATTTAGTTCTTTATCTGTCATTTTATGGAGTCTGAACTAACTAGTGGACATGCCTAAATATATTGTTTTACTAGTAAAACTTGTTTTTCTTATTATTTTTATTTTTTTAATTTTGTCTTTGTTCTGTCCCAAGGTAAAGCATATATTCTAGGAAATTCATAAAAATTTGGTTGGGCTTAAAAGCAAAAAAAAAAAATGGTGTTGGGCTTAATATTTAGATCTAAGGTACATTAAGTGATATGATATGCCTTGGTTTCCTGAAAGAGGGAATATGCTCAGTTTATTCCCAGGTAATAGCTTACCATAAAAATGTGGCTGAGTGAGTTTCCTGTTGTAGTAGAAGTATCATGTGAAATTGATGTTCAAAGACTTATCTAAGAAGGCTAGCATTTTATGAAGTGTTCCTTTGGTAATGAAATGTTACTTCCCAAAGACACAAATAACTTTTTCATGTCCTTCAATCTTAGAAGTTATCAGAAGAAATTTAATGACATGCAAACTGTGCTAGAATTTTAGTTTTATTTATTGATACTCCCATCTATATACATAAATGAGATGTAATCATGTACCAGAGTACATTTATCTACGATTTCATGTCTAGGAATAGGTAAGAAACCCAGTTGTAAATGAAAACCGTTTGTTTTATCTTCTTTTCTTGCCTAAAGCCAACAATTGATTGACTGCTATAATATGAATTTAGAGGTAACTAAAATCCCAATATTGTTGAAACTATACTACTTTATAACCTGTCAGTTCTTAGTGATGCACATAAAAGCCAAATACGTTTTCAATTGCTCAGTGTATTGTGAAAAGTCTAATGGGGCTTTTTTTTTTTTCCTTACAAATTCTCCATGGGCTTTGAGTTACATCTTAAGGGCTCTGTTGTAGTTTTGCAATTAACCTGCCATAGTGAAGAGTACACACTGATATTTTGTTGTAGTTGCTTCTTTTTATTCTATATTCCTGCAGTATGTATTTACCAACAGCAATGTGTAGTAGCATTAGATGAGAAGAGGGCAAAGCTTTAATTTTGAGGGCTATTTTAGAATTCCCTGTGTGATTTTTGTCACTATCACTTCTACTGGAATATTGTGGTAAGAAAGCTTCTAAATTCTTAGTTTACAATCACAATTGTTTTTACCTCTTTCATTCTACTGTAACACCTCCATGATGGAAGTTTTTTGTTTTGTTTTGGGTGTGTGTTTGTTTTGACTAATGGAGATGATTTTTTCTATGCTCTTAGCTTCCTTGAGATGGCAGTATAAGCTATTTACTCTGGAATAAACTGCCCTTTTTTTCAAGAACAGCTACAGCTTTATTTGACACTAACAATGCATTGCATTGTTTCAGTTTTAAAAGTTCAAAATCTTATAAAGGCTAATTATATACTAAATATTATTCTGGGTGTTATTTTTTACAGTAGATTATTCAAATAAAATAATAATCATGTATGTACATTTTAAAGAGTATTAATTTTCATTTTGTGATTTTTTTTTCTCTTTCATTTTAAGTTACAAAAAAAAAGCTCACAGTAGGGGCGCCTGGGTGGCTCAGTTGGTTAAGCAGCTGCCTTTGGTTCAGGACATGATGCTGGAATAGAGCCCCACATCCCACATCAGGCTTCCTGCTCGGTGGGGATCCTGCTTCTCTCTCTCTCCCTCTGCCTCATACTCCCCCTGCGTGTGCATGCTGTGCACGCTCTCTCTCTCTCTGTCAGATGAATAAATGGAATCTTAAAAAAAAAAACCTCACAATATTTTACACAGTAATAAGAAATATCTAGGTCATGTATTTCTTTATACTAAACTCTGATTCTTGGAGACTATGGAAGAGAAGAATTGTAGTCAGTGAACTACAATATTCATGATCATTAACATATTATGTAGGAGGAAGACAGTACATTTTTTCTAAAAGTTTAGAAAATTAATATCTATATCTCATCTGTAAGTGATGAATGCAGCACCTTTTTATTTTTTTTTTAATGCAGCACCTTTTTAAAAATTATTTTTTTATTGTTAAATATATCCTGAGATTTGACATTTATAAAAGGAAAAGATCTTCCCAGCATCAAGGAATAACTAAATACATAGTAATTTATACCACAATTGTAGAAAGAGTGATGTGAGAAGCTAAAGGGTAATATTTCTTTTTTCTTTGAGAACAGAAAGTTAGCAAATTATTCATTATTCTTCCTTATGGAAAAATAATACTAACAATGATAATCATAAGAGGAAAGCATTGCATATAAAGCCTTATCACAAGTGCTTTTTGTGTATAGTCTCATCTAAGCCTTTCCAAAGTACATGACATTATTACTGTTGCTGGGAATTAGATTTGAGGAGATTGACGTCACTGGAAAATCAGAAATGGAACAGGGTATATTGGCCAGCCAAGGAGACTCCAGAGTCTGAGATGTTAACTCTGCAGAGATGGATTTTTGTATTAGAGGAGATAGTGACTTTGATACTTCTCTCTCTTTCTACCTCGGCATATCGGCTTTCTCCTTTTCTCCTTTTTCTTATGAATAAATCTTTTCTGTTGGTGGTGTGATAACTGTAGCTTCCTGTTCTAGTCTGAAAGTTGAAGGAAGATAAAGCTGTGGTACATAGATTCCACAGGACAAAATATATGTGCATTTATTTTCCCTGTAAAATAATTCATAATAATAATTAGTAATAAAGCTGATTGCATTTTTCAGTAAGTTGAGATATTTAATAAAGTTTTAGAGGAATTCTCCGTTGGAAAATCTGAATTTAATTCAGGAATTAAATCTAGATTTATTTCATGGTAGACTATTTTTAGTATAGAGCTTTTCTCTTTATTGGAAATATGTTGCTTTTACCAATTCCTATTCAATAGTGTTCGGAGCCCACGTGAGAGCTTAAAGCAGTTTTTTAAAGTTGATTTTTAATTGTTCAATAAATGCCATTTAGCCAAAACAATTTCATTTGAAGAGTACTGTAAAATTCATAGGATGCTTAAATTAAATCACAGTGACTCTCTTGTTTTTCATGCGTCTAGATATCCCCATCAGTGGTTGAATAAAAGTGTGTCTGTGTCCATTTGAGTAGAGAGAATATCTATCTGGGTCATCACATGGATGTCAAGGATGAGGCAGATGTTCTGTGCCTTGATCCCTTTGTCATTTGTTCAGGTTTATAAAGACCCAGGAATTACTTGGGCATTGGTTTAGATCACATTCTATTTATAGTAGGGTTATTTTATGATCTTTTGCATGGATAAAGAAACTTGAGTATATGAAGTAAGGGCTGATTTTGTTGTTACCTATTTGTTTCACCCTCTTCAAGAGTGAAAAGGTATGTTTGGCTTGTAAGAAAAATAAATTTCCTTGGATATATATGCTACTTGGATTAAAACAATACTCTGTAGTGTTATTAGATGATGTTGTTAAGCCTAAGCTTTTATTTGAAATAATATATAGACAAAATGACATCTCTTTTTTGTTTAAACCTGACTCATTTACAAGGGCACATACTGCTAAAAATAAACAATAAAAAGCTCTTCTTCATAGATATTAAATTATATGGCAGTCTTGTTGTCCACCACGTAGATGCTGCCAAAATTATAAGGCTCAGCAAAGAATGCAAATTGAATCATTAACATTGGAAATAAAAATGAAGAAATTGATTGGAATGAATTATGTTAGCTTTAATGAAAGCTTGGCAAAAAATTCTGCTTACTCATATAAATGGCCTACGTAAATGAGCAAGCAACCTTCTATTCTTAAAACATATGTAAAATACTTAAGGAATAAAGAATATGAAGTAAAATAAAATTAAATGAAAGGAAATATAATGATGAGATAAAATTAGCAAGACCATGTACAGGCATGGACGACACTGTATTTCTTTGTGCTTTTCTAAGTACTACAAACTATGTTATTTATTAGTTTCTTAATTATTTTTAACAGGGCATATTTATTAAGTAGCTATTAGTGTCAAAAATTTTTGAGTCTTTGGGTGCTTAGGTAACTCAGTTGGTGAAGTGTGCAACTCTTGATTTCAGCTCACGTCATAATCTCAGGGTCGTGGGACCAAGCTCCACGTTGGGCTCTGCACTAGGCGTGGAGCCTGCTTGAGATTCTCTCTCTCCCTCTACTCCACATACACTATCTCTTGCTACAAAAAAGAAAAAGTAAAATAGCTTGAGTCCTTTTGCTATGTATTTTTACATGCATTATACCACTTAATCTTTACCAGTGAAGTAGATAATATTTTTAATTCCCATTTTCATATATTAAATAGAAATTCAGAGAAAATACTCTGCAACTAGTGTTTTAATAGTTCACTTTAAGCTAATAAGAGATGCTTACCTTATTTCACACGAGATTGATGAGGATAGTACTTATATTTTATCACTAGTTTATCTTTCAGACTCTGTGCTTTAAGTTTTAAAGGCTTTTGATTTAAATTTTGGGATATTAGCAAAAATATGGAGTCCAAGCTTAATGGCCTATTCCTGTTGTTCATTGACAGTTGCTTTGACTTTTTTTGCGGTTATAAACCTATATATCTTCCCAGGTTGTGCATTTTTTGAATAAAGATAGAACTGTAAGATTGCCTGCTTACCAATTCTGATATAAAACTTTATAAAGTGGGAAAAATGAATTAGTATTCCTTGGATTTCAAATTCTAAGAGATTGGATACTGAAGAATTTTTCTGTCCCACTTCCTGTGAGGACACTGCTTTCAAGTCATAGGAATTTGATCTTGGACTTTACCTAATTAGTTGATAACTGATGATAGGTGTGTCCTAGTTTATCCCAGACCTTTGCACTATTCTCTGAGTATAACCTAGGTCCATGAAACAGGCTGACACTCAACAATACATCTGGGGATGAATACCAGTTCCTCCCGTTAATTAACATTTGACTGATCATAAATTATGATTAATTGTATGAATAATATTCAATTTGTAAGGAATCTAATGTACTTAAAAATGAAGATTTTAAAATATCTATAAAATATTTGACCTAAAAAATATATTTGACCTAATTATGATTAGTTAATTGGATTAAAAATGCAGTGATGTCTAACCTACATAAAAATTAAGATTTTTAATCAAATAGTTCTGTGAAATATGGATTCAAAAGTGAATATTTTAATTTTATAAGAATATTTCTGAGTTAGGAGACTAATATAATAAGTATGTGCTATAAAGATAATTAAATGAGCAAAGAGGTTGTTGGAAGAACATCAAGAAGAGATGTTACTACTCTGGTTGAGATAAGGAAAAATAAAGGAAAAATGATAGTGACTTCAATCAAAAGATACAGGAGCCCTAGTGGCCAGGGATTCTGCAAATCTATTGCTATTTGAACCTCCAGTGGAGTTGGTTACAAAGGGGCCCAGTTTGCTCCACGACCAGAAGGCCCTTGACGGTAAAAAGTAGAGTGACAAGGCTGGAAAAATTCTTGTACTTCATAGTATCAGCCATACATTGGAATCTTGAGAATGGCAGCAGATGGCCCCCAAGTTTCCCATTGCCATTCAGGAGAAGCAACAGATGATAATGTTTGCAGAAAAGACAATTTGACATTTCTAATTGAAATTGTTTATGTACTACTTAATGTGAATTATACTGTATAGTATATTCTGCTAATTTAACATCCTAGCATCACTTTTTGTAGGAAAATTTGTCTTCTCTTTTATATACTCCCATCCCTGCTGGAGGTTCACCATTGACAGGCATTGTTAGATAGGCCCTCTATAAAAAAGTTGTCTGCAATTTTTTTGCAGAATTTTTGAAAGATGACCTTGGTTATGATGCTATGTCTGTTTTTACCAAAATAGATTTGGGCAAATTCAAAATTGAGCAACTGATACACATTTCTCTCTCTCTCTGTGTGGTGTGTGTATCTTTCTATGTCTCTCCTTTTAACCACTTTTGGCATGAGGAATTAAAAATGAAATGAGCTATTAAGCCAAAATATAGTTAGAAAGTATAAAACAATAAAATAGACTCAAATTTTTCTGTGGTTCAGAATTGTCACTCTGATATTTTTACTCTTGTTGTGCTTGTACTGCTACAGTTTAACTCTATTTAATGGATTAGGAAGCTTTAATGACACCATTAAGTCCCTGAGAATTTTATCTAGAGATATTTAGGAATTAACATCTGTCACCTCAAAGACCCTCTTCTGTGACAATCAATAAAGACATTCAACTTTTAGAAATTCTCTTTTAGTAGATGAGGTAGAAATAACTGCATAGATAAAACACTCTCCCTTACTCAGATACAATATCATAAAGCTTTAAACGTTTGAAAAACAACTGGCCCTACAGTTTATCTATTTATTTATTTTTTGGCACATGGATATTTTCTTTTGTTATTCTTGTAGAACAAAATCCCATAGTGATCATCCACATTTGTAGAGAAATTGTATCCATTCCTCTGAACATTACAATTGATACTAAAGAAACAATAGGCTTTGACCAATCAGGATAAACCAATAGAAAGAGTACGTATTCATTTATGTTTTCTGTGATTGTATATGCTTTCATGTTGTTTCATCACTTTATGTAGGTATAGAAGTATAGAGAACAGTACAAATTAAAAGGGAAAGAAAATGTTTTCTGTAAAATGATTGCTTAAAACAGAAAATACAGCAGAAATACAGTGGTGTTTGGAATTGTAGGAGGTGACACTATAAAATGGCCAGTTTATACTGGGACCAGCAGAATTATAGGGACCATAAGTTTAATCCCAGCTCTGTCATTACTTAAGTCTGTAAAACTGGAAGAGTTACTTAGCCTCTCAGGCTCTCTCCTCATCTCTTTCTGTGGAACTGTAAAATTGAACACTGATATGTATGAGAAGTTCTTTGGCAAAAGTAGATCCTTAAAACATGGTGACTGCCTTCTCAGTGAAATGTAGCTCATGTGCTACAGGACGGATTAACTAAGTGTATGTAAAATATTAGGGAAATGAGCAGCAGTAATTAAAATTATACCCAAATTTATATTTTTAAGATTTATATATTTATTCATTAGAGACAGACTGAGAGAGAGGCAGAGACACAGGCAGAGGGAGAAGCCAGCTCCCCACAGGGAGCCCATTGTGGGACTCAATCCCAGATCCTGGGATCAAGACCCGAGCTGAAGGCAGGTGCCCAACCGCTGAGCCACCCAGGCATCCCACCCAAATAAATTTAGAATTAAAATACTATGCAGTTTAAAAGAAAGAATTTACAGTAGAATGTATAATTTTCATCATGACTATCATCAGCATTATTGTCATTAGACATTGTTTTAGATCATCATAGCTTTGTAAAATGAATGCCATTTAAAAAATCATTGTTAAAAAATTGGCTAGTACCCAGAAATATCATCAGGTTAAAGAAGTGTATTTTTAATATAATTCTGAAATCACTATATGGAATATTTGGAAATGGTTTTTGGAGACTAGCCAATCACTAAGGAATTATAGAAATAATTAGCTTTATTAAATACCTTATTTTGTTTCCTAGAATCTGCTGCATGTTCATTTAGTTTGCAGATGGTTTTAATTTGTGGTGGTTTAAATAAAAAGAACTATATGTTCAGTTATACAAACAAGTAAGAAGCAATATATCTGAAAGAATTTTATAGATTGTCCCCATAGAAATAAATATGGTCTAGAAGTCTTAAGATTCTAAATATCTAATATATCAAAATAGTTACAGAATATCTAAGATGTGTTTATGATAATTTGGATATATTTGGGAGATAATTACTGATTTCTATCAGGCTGTGCTTTGCCTATCAAAAGGTTGGATTTTTTTTTAAAAAGAAGTATATACATTGATTCTGGAGTCTGTGAACATAAATAGATCTGAGATTATCAAAGCTCATTGCTTTTTGTGATGCATCTTGCATGGAGTTTATTTAGAAGTCTTGGTAAAAGAGAATCAAAACAAGGAAATGTATTTCTACTTTTGTGAAATTTATGTCTTAGTTAAGCTTGGGGATAAAGAAAAGCATAGAATAGATCATTTGTTTTATTTTTTGGTAAGATAATAAATAATTTCTTTTTAAAAGAAATACTCCATACCAAATATGCGATTTGAAGAAAACATTCAATTTGAGAGATACAGTGAAACATATACCCATGTGTATTAAATATATACATGCTTTATAATATTCATAACTAATCTATTCTGTTACATTTTCTGGATTGAGATCATAAGAACAGCAAATGTTCAGGTATTAGAGATTCTTAAAATTATTCTGATCCCTCAAAAAATATTTAAACACTGTCTGCATGTAGTTGAAAATTTGAAATGGCTGATATCTTTTGAATGGACTTCATATTTCTAACCTTATACTTTTGAAAAAACAATATAGTGCTTTAGAGTGCTTTTGTGTGTGTGTGTGTGTGTGTGTGTGTGTGTGTGTGTATTTCTCTAGTTACAGAGGATAGTATTTGAAAAGTTATCTTATTTCTGGATGGTCTCAAGTTTTCTGACAGCTTTGTCTTGATTTAAAATTACCCCAATTTCACAGTTCATTATAAGGTCAACAACCTAGTGCTACCTTATAGAAACCAGTTGAAACATATTTTAGGGGACGCCTGGGTGGCTCAGTGGTTGAATGTCTGCCTTCAGTTCAGGGCATGATCCTGGGGTCCTGGGATCAAGCCCTACATGGGGCTCCCGGCAGGGAATCTGCTTCTCCCTCTGCCTATGTGTCTGTCTGCCTCACTTTCTTGGTGTCTCTCATGAATCTATAAAGATAAAATCTTAAAAAAAGAAACATATACTAGTGAGATAAGAATATTTTTACTAATTTATGAGAATGATAATATTTTTCCCTAGCTCTCTTACTAAGAATTTCTTTTAAAGCAGTAGATGTTTTAAAGCTGTGTAGTATCTTTTTGGCTTAGTATGTTCTTGCAAAAACACTAAATGTTCGTGATGATAGTAAGACCATTACAAGTCTTGGCTGTTGTGTTGGTTTGTGTCCAGGTGGTATAGTGGTGCTGCTTTTATGTTTATTTTTTCTCCACCAATGATAATAAAAAATTAGTGGCCATTTTTTAGATACAGTGGTATAGTATTCTTTTGGTACCAATGTGTGGGTATCGCACACCTAGATAAGTGTATATATAACATATATACACTTTTTCTACCTCTGTATGTGCATGTTTATTTGTAGAAAGATTTTTCCATAATATGAAATGTTTAAAATATATTATTCTTTATGATTTAACACCAAGAAGATTTCCATTCCATATGAAAGGGAAAACATAAAACATAACCCCAGTGTTATGGGCATCACTGCCATCCTTTCATATGTTTCTTTTTTTTTTTTTAACTTAGTATTAAAGTAATTCACCACTAGTTGGACTGGGAAAATTTTTTTCAAATATTTAAATTTTAGGAGGGAAAATTATTCCTATGCCATGGAAATATATCTCTATTCAGTAATTGATTGGCTTAAAGTAAAATTTGTTATTTCTACTGCATAGACAGATAATTGTGACTATGGCATTTACAGGAGTTTTGATAAATATTGCAAATCAGGATAGTTTGAATTTTGTCATATTATTGTCCCATGTAATTATGTTATTGATGAAAATAGTTTGTTAGAAAATGACCATCAAAGAAAATAACACAATATTTTCTTCTGCCTTTATTTGAAAAATTAGAGAGCTACCATAGGTTCTTGGATCTGGCTCAAGATATTTCTTGTTCACATTTAAATGGAAGAGAAAAAAACCATCTCTAGTCATAGAAAAGAAAATTGGCCAGATGGACTTCCATCTCTACACCTGGATCACTACAATGTGTGCCTAGAACAATAAAAATGCATGACTGATGACATTTGCACAATATGAAGTTATAATTACGTGTAGAGAATTCTGAGGGTGATTTATTTCAATTTGATCAATAGCTGCTAGAACTTCAAATCATCTGGAAATACTTTCGAAACAAAAAAAATTAAATGAAACATTGTGACAAAGGAAAAAATCATGAAGAAAGTATTAGACAGCTATTGTCTATTTTTGCTCTAAACACAGCAATAGTAATGCATATAATGAAATATCTGTATCCAAATCATAACCACTGGAAACAAAAGGAAAAATAAAAAAAAACTTGTATGCATGCAGATACAAACCAATAATCTTCAATGTAGTAGAATTTTTTTTGCCTGCCCAATTTTTAATTTTCCTTTTATTAGCATTTTGATGAAGGGATAATTCCTATAGAAACCAATCAGCTGTAATGTCACTTGTCACTACATGAAGGAGCACATGAAATAAACTCATCCAGTCCTTTGCACTGTTGCAGGACTTTGACTCTTCAGTGGGTGACACAGGGAACAGAGCAATCACTCAGTGTAGTGGTGGAATCAATGAGTTGAGTGTACCGCACCTGCTCTGATATTGTTGCTATGGTTTTTCCTTCCTGATTTTTAGAGCTACTTTGGCACCAACTTGGTACTTAGCTGGCTCTCAAGCCTCCAGCCAATTCCAGGAGCTGGGTTACATCTCTAATACACTTCCAAAAATTTCCTTTTTAAAATTTAGCTAGATTTGGGATGCCTGAGTGACTCAGTCGGTTGAGCATCCAGTCTTGGTTTCTGCTCATGTCATGATCTCATGGGTCTCCCCATGTTGGGCTCTGTACTCATAGGGGAGTCTGTTTAAAGATTCTGTCTCTCTCTGCCTCTCCCCGTACTCTCTATCCTCTCTCTTCCCCTCCCTCCAAAGTAAATAAATCTTTGAAACTTAGATAGGTTCCATTTCTGGTGTTTGCAACCAATTATACTAACTGATGACTTTAAATTTTATTACTTAATGCCATTAAGTTCGATTTTCATGGGACAATACATGTGAACACCTGATTATCTAAAGAATCTCTAAAATAATTGAGAAATTACTTAATTTTCTGTCTACTCATCTGCATGTGTGTACCATCTTCAGATTACAATGAATTTTTTAACCTAAAATGAAATATATCCTATTAACAAATTTCTAAGTGGATACTACAGTGTTGTTAACTATATCTGCATTGTTGTATGGTAGATCTCTAGAACTTTTTCATTTTGCATGACTGATACCTCTTACCCATTACATAGCAAATCCCTATTTCTCCTTCCCTCCAGCCCCTGGTTTTACTTTCTGCTTCTATGAGTGTGACTACATTAGATACCCTATAAAAAGAAGAATCCTGTAGCATTTGCTCTTCAGTGGCTGGCTTATTTCACTTAGTATAGTCCTAAAAATTTATCCACATTGTAGCATAAAACAGACTTTCCCTCATATTTAAGGCTAAATAGTATTCCATTGTATATAGGCCATATTTTCTTATCATCCATCCATCAATGGACATTTAAGTTGTTCTACCTCTTGGCTATGGTAAATAATGCTGCAATGAACATGGGTGTGCAGATACCTCTTTGAGATAGTTTTTACTTCTATTGGATAAATAAATACCCAAAAGTGGGAATTCTGCATCATCCTTTGGTTCTATTTCTAATTTTTTTTGAGAAACCTTCATATTGTTTTCCATAGTAGCTGCACCAGTTATATTCCTACCAATAATACTCGAGGGTTCTAATTTCTCCACATACTCACTAAAATATGTTATTTTCTGTTTTTTTAAATATATACATTTATAATGGCCATCCTAGCAGATTGAAGTGATACTACATTATGGTTTTGTTTGGCATTTTTAAAAATATTAGTGATGTTGAGCATCTTTTCTTATGTCATTTGTATATCTTTGTTGGTTAAATGTCTATTGAATCCTTTGTCCATTTTAAAATCAAATTATTTGGGGATCCCTGGGTGGCTCAGCGGTTTAGCACCTGCCTTTGGCCCAGGGCGTGATCCTGGAGACCTGGGATCAAGTCCCACATCGGGCTCCCTGCATGGAGCCTGATTCTCCCTCTGCCTGTGTCTCTGCCTCTCTCTCTCTTTCTCTCTCTCTGTCTCATGAATAAATAAAATATAAAAAAAAATTTTCTTCTTTTGTTATTGAGTTGTTTCAATTCAGTTCCTTATATGTTTTGAATATTAAGCCCTTACTAGATATATGTTTACAAAAATATTCTCTTACTCTGTAGGATGCTTTTTCATTCTGTTGATTGTTTGCTTTGCTATACAGAAGCATTTAAACTTAATATAGTAATTTGTGTCTATTTTTTGCTTTTGTTTCCTAACTTTTTGGTGTCATATGCAGGAATTCATTGCCAAGACCAATGTTATAAAGCTTTTCCTCTACAATTTCTTTTAGAAGTTTTATAGTTTCAGGATTTCTGTTTAAGTGTTTATTCTATTTTGAGTTGGTTTTTGTGTATGGTGTTAGAGATAAAGATTCAGTTTCATTTCTTATCATGTGGATATCCAGTTTATAGCATTTATTGAAGAGACCATTCTTTTGCTATTGTGTAGTTTTGGCTACATTGTCCAATATTGTTTCACCATATGTATGTGGGTTTATTTCTAGGCTTCTATTCTTTTCATTTGGTCTATATGTTTGCCTTAATGCCAGTACCACATAATTTTTATTACTGTAGCTTTGTAATATGGTTTGAAGTCAGGAATTGTGAGGCCTCCACTTTTGTTCTTCTTTTTCAAGATTATTGTTGTTGTTTTGCTATTCATAGTCTCTTGTGATTTCATGTGAATGTTAGGATTTTTTTTTTTCTAGTTATACAAAAACTGCCATGGGGATTTTGATAGGGATTTCATTGAATTTGTAGATCTCTTTGCATAGTGTGGACCTTTCAGCATTAAGTATTTCAGCTCATAAACACAGTATTTTTTCATTTGTGTCTTCTTTCTTTCATCAGTGTTTTGTAGTTTTCATTGTAAAGTCTTTCACCTCCTTGATTATTTATTCCTAAGTATTTTATTCTTTTTGTTGCTATTGTATTTTTCTAGCTTTATAGACATCTACTTGACAAATAAAATTATATATATTTAAGAAATACAGTGTGATATTTTGATATATGTACATAATGTGAAATGATTCCCCAAATCAAGCTAATTAACATATCTATGACATTGTTACTTTTTTTCTTTTTTTTTTTTTTGGTGTGATGGTGGGAATACTTAAAAACTCCTACAGCAAATTTCAAGTACACACTCTAGTACTTTTTTCTTTTTAAGAATGTATTTATTTATTTGGGAGAGAGAGAGAGCAAGAGTGAGCATTTGCATGCGATAGAGCAGGAGCAAGGGGAGAAGCAGAGGAAGAGGGAGAAGCAGGCTCCCCACGGATCAGGGAGCCTCATAAGGGCTCAATCCCAGGACCCTGGGATCATGACCTGAGCTGAAGGCAGATGTTTAACCTACTGAGCCCCTCAGGTACTCCCTTTAATTGTACTCACAATGCTGTCCTTTAGATATTTGGAACATACTAATCCTGGATAATTGAACCTTTGTATACTTTGGCCAGCCATCTCCCTATTTTTCCTAGCCCTTAACCCCTGGCAAAAGCCATTCTACTTTCTCCTTTTATGGCTTGTATTTCTTTAGATTCCACATATAAGTGAGATCCTGTACAATTTGTTTCTTGGCGTCTGGCTTATTTTATTATAACATCCTGTAGGTTCATTCCTGTTGTTGCAGATGATGGGTTTCCTTCTTTGTAAGACTGAATAATATTTTCTTTGTATATATACCACATTTTTTTATCCATTCATCCACTGACCGACAGGTTGTTTCTATATCTTGGCTATTGTGAACAACACTGCAGTGAACATGGGAAGGTACAGATACCTCTTTAAGATTTAGATTTCATTTCTTTTGGGTACATAGCAAGTACCAATTCAAATTTTAATTTGAGGAGAACCTCATTACTTTTTTTCCATAATGGCTCTACCATTTTAAATTCTTACCAGCAGTGCACAAGGGTTCCTTTTCCTCACATTCTCACTAATACTTGTTATCTTTTATAATAACCATTCCAACAGTGTGAAGAAATATGTCATTGTGGTTTTGATTTACATTTCCCTGATTAGTGATGTTGAATACTTTTTCATATACTTGTTGGCCTTGTTTTATGTTTCATGTTATATGTTTTATATGTTATATGTTTCATATACTTGTTTGAAAAATATTTATTTTTTATCCATTTAAAATATTTGGTGGGGGGTATGCACCTGGGTGGCTCAGTCAGTTAAGCAGATGACTCTTGATTTTGGCTCAGGTCATGACTTCAGGGTCCTGGGACAGAGCCCCTTCTCTAGCTTCCTGCTCATCAGGGAGCCTGCTTCAGGATTCTCCCTCTCTCTCTGCCCCTTCCCCTGTTTGCATGTGCTCTCTTGTTTTCTTTCTCTCACTCAAATAAATAAATAAATCCTTAAAAAATAAAAGTAAATAAAATCAGGACTTTTGTGTGTGTGTTTTTTGATATTGAGTTGTTTGAGCTCTTTATATATTCTGGATATTAACTCTTTACTTGATATATATAGTTTGCAAATATGTTCTCCCATTCCATAGGTTGCCTTGTCACTCTGTTAATCATTTTGTTGTTGTTGTGCAGAAGCTTTTTAGTATGACAAACCTACCTATTTTTGCTTTTGTTACCTGTGCTTTCAGTGATGTATCCAAAAATCGTTGCCTAATCTAAAAATCATTGCTCAGATCATTGTCAACAAGATTTTCCTTCTGATTTCTGCTACTGGTTTTATTATTTCAAGTTTTACATTTAATCGTCAGTATATAGAAACACAACCAATATTTTATATTGATTTTGTATTGTGCTAGTTTGCTGAATTCATTTACTAATTCTAAGAGCTTTTTTTTAGAGCTTTCTATATTTAAGATCATGTCAGCTGTGAACACAGATACATTTATTTCTTCCTTTACATTTTGGATTCCTTTATTTTGCTTGCCTTATTGCTCTGGTTAGGACTACCAACACTGTTAAATAGAAATGGTGAATATGGTCATCTTTGCCTTATCTTTGATCTTAGAGGATAAGGTTTCAGTTTTTCACTATTGAATATGATGCTAGCTGTGGGCTTGTCATAAAAACTCTTTATTATATTGAGGGAATGTCGAAGTCCACATATTCCTAATATGTCATATGTGGCCTTTATTATATTGAGGTCCTTGTATTCCTAATTTATTGACTGTTTTTACCATGAAAGGATGTTGAATGTTGTTGACTACGATTTTCTGTATATCTTGATATGTTCATGTGATTTTTATCTTTCATCTGTTAAAGTGGTGTATCACATTAATTGATATTCCTATGTTGAAATATCCTTGTATACCAGAAAAAAAAAAATCCCACTTGGTCATCATGTGTGATTCTTTTAATGTACTATAGAATTCCATTTGCCAGTGCCTTGTTAGGGACTTTTGCATTTATATCCATCAAGATTATTGGCCTGTAGTTTTATTCTCTTTAAGTGTGTTTGCCTGGCTTTGATGTCACAGTAATGTTGGCCTCATAAAATGAGTTTGGAAGTGTTCCTTCCTTTTCAGTTCTTTGGAAGAATTTGGAAAGGATTGGTGTTAATTCTTCCTTAAATGTTAGGAAAATTCACCAGTGAAGCTATCTGCTCCTGAACTTTTCTTTGTTGCAAGGGTTTTTGATCACTGATGCAGTCTCCTAACTAGTTACGGGTCTGTTGAGATTTTCCATCTTTTCATGATTTAGTTTTAGTAGGTTTTATGTTTCTAGAAATATATCCAAAGCCAGGCCTTTCTGTTCTGTCATCTTGCTGATCAGACTTTATTAATTTCTAAGTGCAGCATGGTGGGGAACATAATCTCACAGAGCATTGGCTGTAAACATTAAAGTTATAATAAATATTTGAAACTTGAATTAGTTATGTATTACTGCATAACAAATCACCCCTAAGCCCAATGACTTAAGATGTCAATGTTTATTATCTTGTAGTTTCTATGGGTTAGGAATCTGGGCATGGTTTAGCTGGAATCTAACTCTGGTTTTCTCACAACACTGTGATCTAGGTGTAGGCTGGGGCCACAGTCATCTCAAGGCCCTTCTGGTCTAGGATCTGTTTCCAAACACCTTTATGTGGCAGTCGCTTGGATTCAGTTCCTCGTGGGCTATTAGATTAAGGTCTAAGTTTCTCTCTGGCTGTTAACTGGAGGCTGCCCTTAGTTCCTTGCCTTGTGAATTTCTCTATATGGCAGCTCACACAATAGCAATAGCATTATTGATTTCAACAATGCAAACAATTGATAGATCAAGGGAATGTTCAAGAAGGACAGAAATCACAATATTTAGTTACCAAATCCCAGAAGTGGCATCCCACTATTTTTACCATATTCTTTTTGTTAAAAGCAGATTACTGGAGATCCCTGGGTGGCTCAGTGGTTTAGCTCCTGCCTTTGGCCCAGGGCTTGATCCTGGAGTCTTGGGATCGAGTCCCACATCAGGCTCCCTGCATGGAACCTGCTTCTCCCTGTGCCTGCCTCTCTCTCTCTTTCTCTCTCTCTCTGTGTCTCTCATGAATAAATAAATAAAATCTTTAAAAAAAAAGCAGATTACCAGAGCAAATCCATACTCAAGAGAAGATCATACAGCGGTGTAACAGGAGATCATGGTGACCATTTTGAAGCTGCTACCACAGAAGTTACCTAGTTATTTTGGATTATCTAGTCAAATTAAAAGAGAATTATATGACACATCCACTGTGTTGTTGAAAAGTTTGTATGAAATTTGATAAGTTGATTATATACCCTGAGGCTTATACTGTTTATTTACAAAATGAAGGTAACGATTCCTACCTCATAAGGGTGTATAATGTATATGAGAAAGCTTTTAGTATGTAAAGTGCTATAGAGATAACTAATGGATATTGCTAATATACTATATACTCATCTGGATTTCATGGTTGAGTAAAATATTTGAATGACTATTTCACACTCAGAATTTGAGAAATAAATTATCTGTTCAATGTGGAAGAGTTAAATAAAAATATTAACTAAAACTTTTTTAAATGAGAAAAATATACTGTTTAGTCAGCCACTGTCTGGATAAACATGGAGTGAGTATGTGAACCTGCGAATAGTTCTGTTTGGATAATATAGTAAGTAAGGGACAATGGTGGAGGACAAGGTCAGAAATGTAGTTTTGGCCCCGAATATCTGGCCAAATGGTCTGGACTTTTTCAGGGAACATGGTGGGAACTTTAAAGATTTATGAGCAAAGGAGAAACTAATTTAGGCAGATTTATCATTATTGTGTTAATCATACACCAGTGTTTCAAATATTGTCTATAGCTTCCATTTTTGGAAGAGTTTTATTTTCATATAGTACTTTTTTGACTGGGATTGCTGTAGAATAAGACAGTATCTGGGGAACATTATTACATAATCTGTATTTAGCTTCGATAGGCAAACTGTGGCAATAGGAGTTGGAGCTAGATTGAGAGAAAAAAAGAGAAACCTCATCCAATGCTAAATATTACCCCTACCAAGTATGCATTATTTACCAGGCACTATTAGAAAAACTTTGCAGGATTATCTCATTTTATCTTCATGACAGTCATATAAGGTCTGTTTTATTGTTATCTTCTTCATTTTATAGATCAGTAACTTGAGATTCTGATAGAGTCAGTATCTTGCCTCATATTATAGAACTTATTAGTTGAGAAATCAGAATTTGAATCTGCTGGTGTGGTTCTGGAGGCTTACTACCAAAAGTGCCATCTGCAGGCCAGCAGCATCTGACCCCACTTGGGAGATCAATTAAAATGCAGAATGTCTGGCCTCTGCCCAGATCAGCTCAACCAAAGATCCTCAGGCATTCTGTAGGCCAATTTTTGAGCACTTGACTGTTTTACTATTTGTAGAATAAATTCAAAAGAGACAGAATTACTTGTAGCAACTTATTGTGGAGGGTAAAGATTTCCTAGGTTTTATTATGAAGTTATTCCAAGAAATATTGTGATGTCTTTGGACTCTATAACTGAAGCTATCTAAAGCAGTAGTAATGTGATTTTACTTACAAATCCTCCTCCTCCAAACACTTATCTCATTTCTGACCTTTGATGTATTTAACTGAAGGCTGATATGTATGATAAGTGATGCATTATGACCCAGTCAGAGGATGAGTGTGAAGTGCCTTTTTATTAGAGCTCATTTAGCCCTGTCTTCAAATTACCAATGAGGAAATTGAGGTTCCAAATGGGAAAAGTCACTAAAGTCATGGCTAAGAGGTAGTGTTCTATGTGGATATCTGAAATTATAGTCTCTTCAGTACCCTTCTAAAAATTTCAAGAGAAGGATAAAGTTATAAAACAATTCCCTGACAAGATTCAGACAGTTGAATTTGAGGAACACTTTTCTACAGTGCTGATTTTCTGGGCTTCGTATGTATTTGTTTGAAATGGGAAGGAGCTAGACATCCAAATAGAATAATGATTTCAGTGAGGTGAAATAATTGAAATTGTCAGGACAGATATATCTATACATGAGTATATCATTCATTTATTTACAAAAGAAAATTTTATTAAGTTCTTACAATTGATATGTGGTATAGTACATTTGAGTTTGAGATATTTTTAGGGCAGCCAGAATTATATGGGTATCAGCTAAGCAGTTGTATTTATGAGTCTGAAGGTGTGGAAGAGAGATGTGTCATTGGAACTGAACAACACTTGAAGCCCTGGTTATGGATGATATCATTCATGAATGTGTGATGGGTTTTGCAGAGTGGGAAGTCAAGCAGTCTGTGGTCTGGGAACTAACACCTGGGGAAGAATAATATTTATGAAGAAAGTAGAAAGCAAGGGATGCAAACAACTGGAAAAGAATTTAAAAAAAAAAAGGAGAACAACCAATGTGGAGGAGTACTGTATGAGTCAACAATAAAGAGGTAATTTAAGATGAAAGGCATAAATAATCATGTCAAGTGGTCCTTAAAAGGCAAGTAATAAAAAGAATCAATATCAATTTAATTAAAAGTATGTAGTTACCATGGAGAGAATAATTTCTGAGGAGTTTGGAAGAAGTGGAAGGAATGCCTAGGAATCAAGAAATAGAGACAGTATTTTAAACTACATTTTGAAAATCAGACTTCTTGAAGGATATGTATAGATAGGGGAGTAACTTCAGTGAGACATTCCTGGAAAGAGGTTTTTAAAGAAAACTTGGTGAGATTAAGGACATTTGAATAAATTTCATGCTGAAAAAAAATTCTATTGAGAAGTTGAAGATTCATATGATGGCAAAATCCAAGCTAGGCCTTCCTTATACTTCAGTTTCTACTTTGGATTCATAATGGATTTAGGATGTACCTTGGAATTGGGACAAAGGATGCTTACATGTGTAAGAGGTCTTCAGTGAATGTGGGGCAAAGAATGGTAAGGAAGTGAAAGGAAATATCAAACTGTGGCAATTGGAAAAGATTTTTTTCACTAGTGAGCTGGCACCATGTCAGGTGATCCAAGAAACTTAAAAATTAGGTGTGTCTAAGCCTTAAAGAGGAAGGAAATTCTAACACGTGCTGCAGTATAGATGAGCCTTAAAGACATGATGCTAAGTGAAATAAGCCATTCACAAAAATACATACTGCATGATTCCATTTATATGAGTATCTAAAGTAGTCAAATTCACAAAAAGTAGAATGGTGGTTGTCAGGGCTAGGGAGAGTAAATAACAGGGATATGTTTAATAGGTATGGAATTTCAGTCTTGCAAAATGGAAAAGTTTGGGAGACTGCACAACAGTTTGAATATACTACTACAACAATTGAAGAATATGCTGCACAACAAATTGAATATAATACTACTGAATTATACTCTTAAAAATACAAAAGGTGGTAAATTTTGTGTTATTTGTGTCTTAACACAATTAAAAAAAGTTAAATGTCTACATTTCTGCCTCCATTGGAACCTGTTTAGAAGACAGTTTCCTTTTTTTTTTTTTTTTTTGAGTGGAAAGAAAGCTTTCCTTTCCCTATATTAGGAAGGAGTATGAGATTTATCTTCTTATGTGTATAAAGAGACTAAATTAGTAATTGACATAACTAATATATGAAGCTATTTTCTGTACTCATACACAATGTCTTACCATAAGTAAACAATACAGGCAAATCCAATAAAATAGCTGCTAATATTATTTACTCCATCTGTACTCAAAAAAGTTCAAATTAAAACAGTGAACAAAATTGGAACCTAGAAATGATCATGGATTAGAAGATTAGAAAGGATTAAAAGGGATTAAAAAAGAAAATCTCAAGCTGACAAGGCTGCAGGTAAGCTCTAATATATAGTATGACTGGAAAAGTAAGTCTATGCAACTAATTTACCACCACTGGAAGATGATGTGTTAGTTATGAATCTAGATCTCTTAAAGATTTATACCTTCACATTGTAAGTTCACTTTTAAGAACATATCTAAAATAGTTAAAATATATATACATAGAGAGAGATATTCTGGAAATATAACACTATGAGCGTTTCTCAAAGTGTTATAAACAGTATTTTAATAATTGGATTTTATAATGATTTAGCCATTCCCTTATTGTATGTTTTATAAAGTAATAGACTACCATACAAACATCAAATGCAACTTTCTAAAGTTGGTTAATGGTCTTAGAAATTCTCATGACATAATATTGAATGAAAATTCTATTCACCCACCTATCCAGAGAGCCAGTTAGCCAGCTAATTTTATTAATGACTATTGCGTATATAGTTCCATATACACACAAAATAGGTAATACAGCAAAATATAATTACGCTATTATTTGCCAAGCTATGAGACTATGTGTTTTTTCAAATTGTAGACAACGGGAATGTATTTCTTTGGTAATTAGAAAAAGAAATCCTTATTTTAAAACGTTTTAGAAGCAAGTAATTATATTGTGTGAAGGAGTACTGACAATAGCTTCAGTTAAGATTATTCTCCAGACAAATTTGATTGTCTTCTGTTAATATACCTTTTATGGTTACTGAGAATTTGGTTTCTTTTTTTTTTTTTTAAGGTTTTATTTGTTTATGCATGAGATACACAGAGATGAGCAGAGACATAGGCAGAGGGAGAGGGAGAAGCAGGCTTCCTGCGGGGAGCCTGATGTGGGACTTGATCCTTTGATTTCAGGATCACGCTTGCCCTAAGCTGAAGGTAGATGGTCAACCACTGAGCCACCCAGACGTCCCAAGAATTTGACTTCAAATCAAAATATCAGTTAGAACACAAACGATTTTCTATAGCTTTATTTGTTCCAAGTTGGGCACATTGATGAAGGAAGAAAGTCATAGTCATTAGCAATTATATTTTATTTTATTTATTTTTTAGAAATTATATTTTAAATAACTGATTTAAGCCATATTGTTATCAGTGAAAATAATGGACCCCTCATTCTTATTTTATGGCGTGTATGGAAAGCTGTAGAGATTAAAGCTATTAACATCATTAACTTTAATGGCAATGAATCTTTCTCTTATGAATTTTGTGCCTTTAGTGAGGGAAAGAGGGAGCTCTTTTCAATTTTTTTCATTTAGCTAACGGGCCATTATATGGACCTCATTGTATATGGAGACCAAGTAAGACTGTGTGGTGTTAATAAACAGGACCCTTGGGAAAATTTGTCTTCTTTATGGAAAGAAAGCCTACTTATGTTACAATGGCAGCAAGATTGACAGTGATGAATTAGAAAGTTTTTTGGAGTGTTCTTTAGCAACTAGAAGTTAATGTAGAGCTATTTCTGACAAATGTTTCATTATTGCTGCCAAGAAATAAATGTGTCAGTTATATGAGCTAGTAAGGAGGGTATTATTTCTTTGAAATTTTGTACCTTTTTTTTTAAGATTTATTTATTTATTTATTCATGAAAGATACACACACAGAGAGGCAGAGACAGGCAGAGAGAGAAGCAGGCTCCATGCAGGGAGCCCAATGTGGGACTCAGTCCCGGCACTCCAGAATCATGCCCTGGGCCAAAGGCAGATGCTCAACCACTGAACCACCCAGGCGTCCCTGAAATTTTGTACTTTTGAGAAATGTTGGACTAGGAGTCAGGAACACTTTCTCTATTCCTGATCATAACACCAACTCCTCATGTGACACTGGGCAATTCACTTAAGTTGTCTTGCCCTTAATTTAATAATTACTTTAAGGACTAAGTAAAATAATAATAGTTTTCAGGATCCTTTAATATATTGGGGAAAATACATAAGAGCAAATTTATTATTAGTGATAATAATTAACCTACGTTATATTTAGGAAAATGAATCAGTTGATAAGTATAGAACAAGTTAGGAAAATTATAATAGTGTCAGAAAGGATGTAGTGCGTTGTATCTCAACGTCCCCATCTAGAGGTTTTTTTTTTTTTTTAATCTAGCTAGTATGTGGAGAAATGTACTCTCTACCTAATAATGCATGTATAGAAAAAGTGTCTAGGATTGTGTCTTCATCAGTAGAAGATGTTTACTAAGTACCTATTAATATTTTGAGAAGGTTTTTTGACTCTGTCAAGATTCATGGATTGGGAGTGATGAAATGTTGGAGACAGGCAGAAGGCTCTTGAGATATTCTATTTGTGAAATAAAAAGTGTCTGAATGTCCCTGGATAACTTGCCATGAAAAATTCAATCAGTATATGTTTGTTGATTGCATGATGCACAGGCCATTAAGCCAATGCTGGGTCTTACCTTTCTGGAGAAGGTCTTAAGTAGGAAAGAACAGTAAACTATTGGTTTCTCAGAAGCTTTCAACTGGAAATCGCTTAGCTATAATATGTCTGCCTTGAACTTATGTGGCTGATGTGGAATCTTGGGTCACTCATGATTGGTAGGGAGAGACTGTGCCTAGGAAGAGAGGGTTGCAGGTCAGAAGTAGACAAAGGGAGCAGAATCAAGGGGAGAATCAGAATTGTAGTTATTGAAGGAAATGAGCTTTAGCAATAAGCTGTGCTGTGCATCAGGTGAAGATTTAGCCAGGGACTGAGTCAGATGGCAGGAACATTTTGCTGCAATTGAGATGTGGAGTATAAACTGAGGTGGAAGAGAGATCTCAGGACTAAAGTTGTGATGGAGTGAGGCATTTAGGGGTCTTTTATTTTTCTCCTGCATGTATGATGCCCAGCCAGCATTCTAAGGACTTGAAGAAGCCACTCACCTGGACTGACTATTATGTTTTGTCAGTGGTCTCTCTCTCTTTTTTTTTTTTTTTTCCAAGTTCACTAGATAATGAACTTTATGAGCTTTTGCTGCCTTATTCCCCCCTTTTGCCTGGGTGAATCTGAAATTAGTGAAATCACACTGGCTCCTTGGACATCTTTGGTAGCACTCTCACCACAAGGTTATTTAAATGAATGAATAAGTGTGCTCCAAAACACTGAGCTGTAACTAACATATGAAAGTAGAGGTTGCGCATGCTAGCAGAGTGTTGGGTGTGAATATCTTTCATTTCACATGAGGTGGCCCGAGGCAGGAAGGTAGATTTTCCTGTTTGTTGTTGTTGTTTTTTGTTCTTCACTGGCTTACATGTGTGACATCTGCATTTACCCCTAGGCTTTATGCTTTCTAGAACTTAACAGTTGAATCAAGCATCTCTGGAATCTAGAGATGAGTGCTTAACTCCCTGTGTAACTTCCAAATATATCACTCATAACTCTCTGTGACAAGTAAAGACAACACAATTTCCTGACCTATATGCTGTCAATCTCTTCTTTGCCCTCTGCCAACCTCCAGAAAGAGGTGTGCTGCTATGTCTTAGAAGCTCTTTTCCCACTCTATGTACAGATACTTTTTAACTCTTGATCCCTTTTCCTGCTTTTTCTCTTGTTCCTGGCTAATTGCAAATTGCCTATATATTAACTGATATAATGGCCATTTTATAAACATGATGCACGTGCACTTGTAACAGTAATCCTTTGTAAGCTATAAACTCTTTTGTAATCTTGGCAACTATTCTTGGCTCATTTCAAATGTCTCCTTTTTTCTATAGACCCTCATAGCTATTATTGTAGTTTGCTCAGGTTGCCATAACAAAATACCATAGCCTGGGTGGCTTAAAGAAATTTATTATCTCACACTTTTGGAGGCTAGAGGTCCAAGATCAAGGTTTTGGCTATTATGATTTCTGAGGAGAGCTTCCTTCCTACCTCACAGACAGTGCTGCCCTCTCACTATATCCTCTTCTAACTTTTTTTCAGAATAGGTGCAGGGGCTAGGGATGGGTGAGTGAGACAGAGAGAAAGAAAGAGCATAAGAGAGAGAGAGAGAGCAAGAGTGAGGAGAAGCAAGCAAGAGCATGCTGGTGTCTCTTATAAGAACACTAATCCTATTAGAATAAGGACTTATATTTATGACCTCATTTAACCTGAATTCCTTCCTTACTCCAAATATAGTACATTGGGAATTGAGGCTTCAACATAATACATTTTAGTAAGCCATAATATAGTCTATTGCAGCTGGAAATACAAATAACTACCATATTCTTATTTGTAACCACAACCTAACTCCCAAGATTCTTTGGTATTTTATTCCTTTCTTCAACAGATATATATATATATATATATATATATATCTTTTATATCTATCTATATCTTTTATATATGTATATATATAGTATCTTCTATGCATTAGACTTTGGAAACTTAGTCAAGGTCCCCACCCTTAAAGAGATTTCATTCTAGTGAAGAAGACATCAGTGAATAAATAGCCAAGATAATTCCAGGTGTTAATAATGCTATGAACAAACTAGAAAAAGTTATGGGGAGTAATTTAGAAATGGAGCTGTGATTTTAAGAAAGGGGTTATTGCAGAGATGCCTGGGTGGCTCAGTTAGTCAAGTGTCCAGCTCTTGATTTGGACTCAGGTCATGATCTCAGGGTTATAAGATTGAGCCCCACGTTGGTCTCTGTGTTCAGTTGGGAGTCTGCTTGGGATTCTTTCTACATCCTTCTGCCCCTCCCCCTACTCAATAAGTAAGTAAGTAAATAAATAAAATATATTTTTTTAAGGGTTATTTCATACTGGCTGGACAGGGAAGACCTTTCTGTGGAGGATACATACAAGCTGAGAATTGAAGCTACCTGTGTGAAGATCCCCAAGGGATAAAAATTCTATAAAAATATGGTAGCAAGTGCGGTTGTTTTGTAGTATAAACATTTTTGATATATTGAAGGAACCGAAAGCAGATCACAGTGCCTATAGCATGCAGACCTTTAGGGGCCCAGATGATAGAGAGGTAGGAGTGAGTAATATGACGTATGTCTTGAAAATCATTGCAACGTATTCATATTTTATTCTCAATCAAATAGCAAGGCATTTAAAGACTTCAAGAGGAGGCATTACATGGTCTAGCTTATGTTTAAGGTAGATTATAGAAGGCGGCACAATAGAAGCAGGGGGACTGGTGAAGAGTCTATTTCAGTCCTCTAGACGAGATATAGAGGCATGGATTCGAGGAGTGGCAGTGCAGAAGTAATGGTAAGAACTTTCAACACCCATGTTTAAATAAAATAGAAACATCAAATTGCCTGGTCCCACAATATGGTTGGGGTTTATAATAAGTCTCCAAGAACCTAGAACCAGCATAGCTATTAGGACATTTATCCTTAATTCTGTTTGCTGCTACTTAGACTCCATTCTCTGTTCTCACAGAACATTTTCATTTTCTTTTTATTGTAAGATAGATTCTGCTTCCTCTTTTCTCCTTGGTTATGACGAGTCACAAAACCCAGTATCACTGTCTACTGTGGGAGTTAAGCCACATGCCCAGTTCTGTGGCTGTCCGGCTTTAGCAGGCCAGTCCCCTGATTCAGTATTGGAATAGTGCTCCCCGCTGGGCAGTTCCCACTTGTTTCCGTCTATAGGGACTAGACTTTTGAGATAGCGTGGACCATATTACGCCTCTGTGGGTAGCCTCTGCATACAGGCCACTTCTGGTAACTTCTGTTCTGTCCTTACATGTGGAATTCATGTCAAGTCCTGTGTTTTTCCCCCTTTTTCATATTCTTCATGCTGCAGTGAGGTGACCTTGCATTATTTGCCTAAAAACATAACAGAACATTTTTAGAATTTAGAAACACTTGTAACGAAGTAGCACATATGATTGTGCTTGTATTATTTAAGATAGTTTTTAATATCAGTAGGTTTATATGTATGTGTTTTTAAATGAAAAAGATATTTATAGATATCTTTATTGAGATAAATTTCATGAGTAGCCTGAAAAACTTAATGTGATATAATACTAGATTGCACTTATTATTTCTGTGTGTCACGTACCATAATAGAGCTTCATTTATAGTGTGTCATGTCAACTACTGTGATAGGTACTATTATTGTCCCTATGTTATTGATAAGATCTCATAAGGTTAAGTGACATTTTCAGTACTAAATAGCTGATTAGTGATGGAGTCATAATTTAAATGAGGGTCTGATTCTTAACTATATTGTGTCCATGTTGCTCAATTTTATGTCCTTTATACAAACACCTGTGGAAATAAACTATTTTTGTTCATCATCTTTTTTAAACCACTTACTCCTAAGTAATCCCAAGCACTGTAATTGGGGGATGATTGACAGACCGGAAGAGCTTAAGGAGGAAAAAGTTTATTTGCAATAAATCTAAAGTAGCTACAAAAATAATAATGCACATCAAATAATTTCATTTAAATAGTTTTATATTAGTTGTGTTACATTTGATTTTTACCATTTAGATCAGAAATAATTGAATCAGATAAATCATTAGTTTTTATTTTGTCCAGAGTCTGGTGAAATTGATTTTTCTATTTATTTTTACTTGATTAGTCATAAATGAATATGAATAAAAATCACCCCTGTTACCACAATTAAGGTTGAAAGTCTCAAAATAAACTTTGGCAATCAATTTACTAGTTCTAAAACAAACCGTATGTTCATGAAGATGTAGGCATTAAATGCCCTGCAAATACTTCATTAATTTTATATTAATCTGCATTCACTTATAGTCATCCACACTTTAATTGCTTTAGTGATTTTTTCCCCCCAGTAAATGTAAGCAGTTTCACAGAATGTTAAAAATGTCAATAAGTGTTATATTTATGGGTTGTTCTCACTATAGCTAAACATCATTTCACGCATAATTATCAAAACCAGTAAGGTTGAACAGTACCAACATATTCAACTATAACATATAAATATTTGTATTAACACCTTAGCTCATGGATTCATTAAAGTTTATCAGGTAATTAGTTATTTTGTACTCTATTAATCTTTTATTAGTCATAAACTGTGATTTTAATCACCTAATAAAGCTTTTTTTATTAAATAGAAACTAAGTCTTTACTTTAAGGTATTTTATTTAAACCATGGCTATTTTTGCTTCTTTAGGAACAATATAGCATATATCTAATTCATGCTTTCTGTTTGAAACAGAACATAGGATAATAGAACATTATAATTATTGTATTAAGCAACATGGTTAATATTTGTTATGAATTAAAATATTATAGTGAAGGTTTGTGTAAGTTTAATGTTAAAATTTTCAAAAACTTGTATTAATGACATTAATAAAATCAAAATAAAATGTATCAGAATATATTAAAATGTATTTTTTAGTGTTCTTCAAGTATCTTACCTTAGAAATATGGATTTTACTTTTTAAATATTTTAATTATTATTAGAGAGAGAGTGAGAGCACAAGCAGAGGGAGCAGCGAGGGAGAGGGAGAAACAGGCTCTCTGCTAAGCAGGGAGCCTGATGTGGGACTTGATCCCAGGACCCTGAGATCATAACCTGAGCCAAAGGCAGATGTCTAACCAGCTGAGCCACCCAGGTACCCCAAGATATGGATTTTTAGAAATCCATAATTTAAAAAATATTGTTAATGAATTTTGTAAACATGAGAGTCTTGTTTCTTCACTATGTAGGAAAACTTTTTTTGTTAAGCAAATAGGATCAGGGTTAGAAAATGTGTTTTAGAAATGTATTAAGACCTAAGACTAGGACATATGTTTTTAGACTATTTTGAGGTGGAATTTACATTTGAAGTACTATTCCTAACTTATCTAATTTTTATTTTTCACTAAATCCAGCTGACCATTCCTGAGCTAGTGTCAATGTGTGGAGTGTAGTTTTATCTAGAAATGTTTCCATGTGCACTGTTGGATGTTTATCCAAGTACATCGAATTTATGTTGAAAGAAAGCTGCAAGTTATACTAATTTTGCTGGGAAATGTTCAAGTGAGTTCTTGCATTCACCTAAAACGCTTCAAAGTATCCATTTCTTTGACTATACTAATAAGTTAAAATTATATTCTATAGCAAGAAATGATAAATTTAGGCTACTTTGCCTTTTCTGTCTTATTGACCTTGACTATGTGGGACTGAATGGCTCTTTTGTACATTGTAGACTCTTATTAATCCAAGTGCAGTCCACCAAGAGGAAGCATGGGCCTCACTTGGAATTTATTATAAATGCAGAATCTCAAGCTCCCTATCCCCCACTATGCTAAATGAAAATCTAGATTTTAACAAGATCCCAAAGTAATTTGTAGGCACCTTGAAGTTTGAAACAGACTGAGCTAAGACTTGGCTAGGAACAAAGCCTCAATTGATCAGTACTGTTTCCCAGGATATGGCACAAATTAGCACTAACTATGTATGTGTTGATTGACTGCCCAAGGGCTGAACACACGTACTATGCTAACCCTAGATTTCTTGCTTTTGTTTGGTTGTGGGATATGGGAAAGAGAAGAATGACAGCACTTACTGTCTTTGTGTTTTCCTGTCATTGCTGTCCTATTACTCTGTTCCAAGCAGGCAAAGTCACCTTTGAAATTTTCTCCAGGTGAATAAGAAAAATGTATATTTTAAAATGATCTGGGGCTTTTTGATCTTCAAGCACACTAAATAAAAAGATTATAATCTTTTTTCACCTGATTGCATCTTCATAAATGCTTAGAAAAGCATATTTGATGAAATATTATACATTTTATTGAAATGTGATAGCATCTTATACTTTCACCTTCTACCTTATGAGACAATGGATTCCTTTATGAAATGCCACTAAGTCTAATTATGTATCAGAGCCTAACCCTCTACTGAAGGCAGTGCCTGTTTTTTTTTTAACTAAGGATTACACAAGCAAACACAAGTGATTTGCATTTATCCTATACAGTAAAAAAATATTGTATACTTCATTTTATTACAGGTATTAACTTTATGAAGTATCCCAAAATGTATTAAATCAATCAGATTTTTTTGAGCTGTTTAAATTATTGAATATATGCATTTGATTTCTACTGCTGTTGTAGTGAAAGAATTTTTTTGCAACTGTTGAAGATTTTTCTTTTCCTTTTTTCTTCTTTTCATGACTTTGTATTTGGTTAGTTTCATCTTAGAAGGAAAATATTTTACATTCTTTTAAAGAAAATATAAATATAGAAACTTTGACCACACCTGTACCATCAATCTTCAAACATAAGTCTCAGTGTTAACTCTTGTTATTTCTGGTATTTACTCCCTATTTCCAAATAGTATGCATAAACTTTCCCACCCATATCTTCCTAATAAGTTAAATACATTTTTTATTAAAACAAATTATAACTATCAGATTTCAGAACATCAGATACTAAGATCCCAGATGTCTCCAGAAAAGAAAAAGTAATCATACCCTAAAATCAGGGATCAAATGTCATTGTACTTCTTAATAGTCAGCAAGGAGACAAGGAGCAATAACTCTGGTGCTATTCTGAAGTGTGATGACATTTTAGGTCATTTGAATTTTGTTGATGATCATGCACTTCTTCTTTTTGTTTTGTTTTTTGTTTTAGATTTTATTTTATTTGTTCATGAGAGACCCAGAGAGAGAGAGAGAGAGAAAGAGAGAGAGGCAAAGACACAGGCAGAGGGAGAAGCAGTCTCCATGCAGGAAGCCCGATGTGGGACTCAATCCTGTGACTCTGGGATCATGCCCTGAGCCAAAGGCAGATGCTCAACCGCTGAGCCATCCAGGCATCCCACGTGTACCTCTTCTATCTAGGGAATCATTCCCTTCATTTCTGGTAAATTTTATTATACCATTACTTTATTGGTACTATTTTCTTTTTCTTTTATCTTTTCTTAAACTTCGATTCATTGAGTTTTTAGGTTTTCTGTTTTTATCTGTTAATTTATTTACATTGAAGATCAATTTGAAAATCAAAGAAGAGACGCACAATTTTTCCATTTTCAGATTTTTCCTCAATTTAAATGTTGCCTTGGAATATGTTTTCCTATTTGGATAACACAATGAATAAGAATTAGGGACTTTTTGTTGTAGTCATTTACTTCATCTGTTAAGTGTTTTTTTAATTATAAAATTGTATTTATTTATTTATTTATTTATTTATTTACTTACTTATTTAGAGAGCACACGAGTGGGGGAGGGGCAGAAGGAGAGGAAAAGAGAGAATCTCAAGAAGACTCTGTGCTGAGTGCAGAGCCCAACCCGAGGCTCAGACTCTCAACCCTGAGGTCATGATCTGAGCCAAAATTAGAAGCTGGACCCTCAACTGCCTGAGCCACCTAGGTGCCCCTGATAAAATTTATTATATCATTTTGTCAACATACCTAAAACTTAATGATCATAAAGCTTTGTGTGGCCTCATATATAGCAAAATACACTTTTGACTTATTGGACTTCAACTGTATCCCTCCAGCATCTGAGCTTCTGCTTGCCTATAGGTCAAGATAGCAAATTCCCAACTGCTTCACACTTCTGTATTTTCAAAAATTTGTTTGTAAAAAAAAATTGATTGTAAACCTCTGGGTTTCTGGCAACAAATAATGTGGAAATAAATTATCTTTTTTAAAGTTATTACCAACTGTATGTTGACAGGGGTACATATTAACCAGTGGGTACATATTTCCCGGTCTCAGTTTTCAAGTTCCAATTTTGACATCTCTGCATGGCTTTGGACATGAATTTTGTAGCTCAGATCTAGGCATAATTAGGATAAAATACATTTACTGAGTACTTACATTGGTGTAGATATAATGGTAACAGCTTTAGATATGTTGTCTTACATAATTCTTACAACAACTCTATCATGCAGGTACTACTAATTGCCTTCATTTTGTGAATGGAAAAACTGAAGCATAGAGAAGTTAACTTGTTCAGTTTTACACATAGTATGCTTTGAAGGCTGGATCAAATCCAGTTTGTGTGATTAATGGGCAGGCTGTTTTGCACTATTGTATTTGTAGAGGTGCAAGGTTGCACCAACATCTTAGAGTGTATTATCAGTGTCACAGTATAGAATTTGATTCAGGGGTATAGTACATAGAAGAATTATTACCTGAAATGCCTTTAATTGGAGTATTGCTTGTTTGAAGAATGTAAGATCTTAATGGGAAGAACATGTAATTTATGCCAAAAAAAGGACAAAAAAGTACAATTAAACCATAGTTGGTAGTAATCCTACATCAATTTGTTTCCACCATTTACTAGAATACAACAATAAGACAATGCAGAATGGATAAAGAAGATGTGGTGTATACACACACACACACACACACACACACACACAATGGAATATTACTTAGCCATTAGAAACAACGAATTACCCACCTTTTGCTTCGACATGGATGGACCTGGAGGGTATTATGCTGAGTGAAATAAGTCAATCGGAAAAGGACAAACATTATATGGTCTCATTCATTTGGGGAATATAAAAATTAGTGAAAGGGAATAAAGGGAAAGGAGAAAAAAATGAGTGAAAACATCAGTGAGGGTGACAAAACATGAGAGACACCTAACTCTGGGAAATGAAAAAGGGGTAGTGGTAGGGGAGGTGGGTGGGGGGTTGGGGTGACTGGGTGATGGGCACTGAGGGGGGCACTTGGCGGGATGAGCACTGGGTGTTATGCTATATGTTGGCAAATTGAACTCCAATAAAAAATAATAATAATAATTTAAAAAGACAATGCAATAAATAAATACTGATGGCATAATTTAAATGTGTATTATTTGATAACATAAATTAATTTTTATTGAACTCATTTTAGGTTCTAAAGAGCCACAGTTTCAATAACATGTTCTTTTTATTGTTCAAATTAATACAATCACTAAAAGTTTTGTGTGTATATGAGTTTGTGTGTGTTTCTAAACTACCATCTGGATATTCAGTGCTACTTTTCTTTTATATTCTTGCATTTATGTTTGAGAGATGATGACTGTTATCTTCAGGGTTTCACGATGCTTCTGGACACAGAGACTGATAAACTGGTGATTCTCTGGGCAAAGCTTTGGATGTTGGTATTTCTCAAATGTCCTTCCAATTTCATGAGTATAACAGCTTTTCCCACTTAAGAGAAGTAAATAGCAGCACTAGACAAACTAGACTGGTTTGACCTGTTTAAACAGTTCCACTTAACACAACATGTATTCATTCTACCTCTTGCCCTCTGTCTCATATCATGCATTTCTAAGAACCAAGTTTACCTATTTAAAAAGAGTAGTGCTTGGGATCCCTGGGTGGCTCAGCGGTTTAGCGCCTGCCTTTGGCCCAGGGCGTGATCCTGGAGTCCCATGTTGGGCTCCCTGTGTGGAGCCTGCTTTTCCCTCTGCTTGTGTCTCTGCCTCTCTCTCTCTCTTTCTCTCTCTCTGTGTGTCTCTCATGAATAAATGAATAAAATCTTTAAAAAAAAGAGTAGTTCTTTAAAATGTACATATAAACATTGCTTATCATTTAAAACAAACTATAAATAATAGTATGAAACTAAACTAAGATCTACTACGGTCATCTTCTAGTTGAAAAGGAACTTTAGAGTTACAGCTTAACTCAAAGCTGATCACTGTTTGCAATATTCTCAATTAGAAAACTGTAATGATAGCATTTCTTACATTAACAAACCTATTTTTACATATGCTCTAGTACATCTGATGTCAGTATTTACCTATCCTCAGTTTCTAGTCAATACAATTTTTTTTCAGAGAGTTCTCAGCAAAATAGCAGTATGCAAATAAAACAGGTAAAATTATAACCAACCAAAACAGATAAATTTGGACAGTTTGGCATGTGAATAAAAGATGTTGCCAAAACATTGATTTAGACCATTGTAATTTCATATTTACATCTCACTGTAATACTTAAATCTTCATCAGAGTTCTCATGGTGTCCATTTGAGAGTTTTGTAAGAGTTTTAATGAGCATTTGAAGACTATCAGTAAAGAATAAGGTATTACAGTATTTAAAATTATGTCATTTTATTGGTTTAAGCTTTTATTTCCTATAGCCCATAGAAGCCGAATACATTCCTTCCATTCTTACCATTCTTGGCTTTTTAAAGATTTTAAAAATACCCAGATGATAGGCTGATTGGTTGATAGGTACATGGACAGACAGGTATAAAACTATATATCTAGTCTTTTAGGATAATCTCAATTTAACTCCAAATATTTTATATTACTTCTAATATTTTTAATGTTCTGTCATATTTTTCCTTGATTTTGTAGCCATATTTTTGGTTCAGAAAATACATATTTATTACCTAGTTTGCTTTTTTATGGATGTCATTTTATTTATTATTTATTTATTTATTTATTTATTTATTTATACATTTTATTTATTTATTCATGAGAGACACAGAGAGAGAGAGAGAGGCAGAGGCACAGGCAGAGGGAGAAGCAGGCTCCATGTAGGGAGCCCAACATGGGACTTGATCCTAGGTCTCCAGGATCACGCCTTGGGCTGAAGGCAGGTGCTTAACTGTTGAGCCACCCAGGGATTCCCTGGATGTCATTTTAATAACCATCAGATTTGAAATCTTAATTGCATTAAGTTCTCAGAGTTTGTTGCCATCATTTTCTTGGGACTGTTGCCATCATTTTCTTGGGATTAGCAACATCAAATGAAAAGACAAGAGTAGTGTATATGGTATAGTCAGTCAATGATGAATAAGTGCAAAATGGCCTACAGAGCATATCAGTTTTCTTCAAATCCAAATCCTGGCAGAAATCAAGAAATTTCTACGCCTTCCCTCTATATCTGTACTACCATACAGAGATAGTTTTACTAACATTTGCTTTATGGTCATCACCATAGGATCTTGGAAGTCATTTCTTTTCACAGTAGAGTTCAGGAATGAAATAGAGAAACTGCTGCTCATTTTATGAAAGAGTCTGTGGTTTTGATTTTTAGAAGTATAGTGGGAGAGAGGAGGAAATTGTTCAGTGTAGCACATTATTTACTTATGGAAAAGATACTACACTAAGTATTAGTACTGCCTTTTTTTTGGATGCAAGCCCATATGTTGTTTGGTTTATTTAAGGTGAACAAACTCTTAATAGAACAAACTCTTAATATTAGTAAAATACATCAGGACTGCAACAATCACTTCGAGGCATGAGTATTCTACTAACTTGGCATCATTTATTGGGCACTGTATTAGCTGACTTTGCTGCCTCTCCAGAATCACCTTTACAGGCAGAAGCACTTACTCTCCTGAGGTAGAGTAGTGAGAACTGCCCTTGGCTGAAGGAAGACCATGGAGTTTTATCCTTTCCCCCAGGACATCCCACATTTAATGATGGACTAATTCTGGTTTACTAAAGGCCAGCCCCTTTACTTCCGAGAGATAACTCTATGTGCTATGCACAGTCCAGAAATCTATGAAGGAAAGGCTAACCCAGTGGTGTGCTGGGGTCAGCTTGCACTATAGCTGACTGTTAATACTGTCTTCAAACTCTTTGTTCAGTGACATCATGTGGATGATTTAAAATTGGCTGGAGTGAGAATGTTTATACCACAGAAATAGGCACACACTAAAAAATCGTAGCTTTTTTCTTTTTTCTTGTTCTCCCCTGGAGATATCCATCAGCAAACAACTGAACCAAACCCACATCTCTGACTAGCTTATTTCGCTGCCATGTCTTGCTTCCTTCACTCTCAGTAGATTTTACCTGAGAGCATAACCCTCAACACTCAATGATATAAGAATTACATTTTCAGATTCCTTCTAGGGAAGCTGGCCTAAGAAAAGTTCCTACTACTACTAGTATGCCAAATGACATACTAAATATTTTACATAGGTGGTGTAACATAATTCTCATTGTACTCCTCTGAAGGAGCTACAACTCTCCTTTTTAGAAGGGAACAGTAGGTTGCTAAATGTCTCCAAAGCACATATTCTTTCTAATATGTCATCCTATGTCCAAAAAGTGAAAAAGAACATTAAAAGATCACTTAGTTCATTCCTCTGTCTTTTGACATGGCTTTATGTAAAATATTCAGGAGAATTGATTATCCTTGCTATTTTAAGTGGGTGGGGCTTCTTAATGATTAAAGTAAATCAATTTAAGCAAAGATGACAGCCATTTAAAGGTGTGCTGTGAGTGAAATATTATACATTGTTCTGAGAAAAAAAAAAGGTGATTTGGTTTTCTACAGTATCCTAATCCTTTGTCAAGACTGTCATTGAATTGCTTCTTTCTCTTGAATATTAACATAAAATTCAAACACTGTGACTTACCTAAAGGTTAAGAAGGAAAAAAGAATTGTACATCTTCTGGAGAATGATTATAGTTAAATTAGATGCCACCCAAAATATATTTTATTAAGATTTTATTTATTTATTTATGAAGAAACACACAGAGAGAGGCAGAGACATAGGCAGAGGGAGAAGCAGGCTCCCTGCAGGAGCCCAATGGAGACTCTATCCCAGGACTCCGGGATCATGCCTGAGCCAAAGGCAGACGCTCAACCACTGAGCCACCCATGTGCCCCACCACCCAAAATATTTGATCAGCGTTTTAGAGTAATCACAAGTCTTTTCTGAGCCTTCAAAGTTAATTGAAAGAAATAAGGACATTCTTTGCAGTTATTATTGAGGCTTAATTTTTAAAACAAAAGAGAATAGTAGCAAGGAAGCAAAGATGAGATAGAGTGTCATCTTTATGGTGGAATTTATATGTGAACATTACAGATACATGCACCAGCTTATAAATCTGTTGAACAAAAAGAAGATTGCATAATTATGATGGCATTGATGATAAAATCTTGGCATTTTGTCAATATTCATTTCTTTTGCCAGTCAGCCCTCCTCAAATACTTTGTGATTTTTAGTGGGTTGTGAATGTACCAAGATCTTTCTTTTTTTTTTTTAATTTTTAAAAATTTTTTAAAAAGATCTTTCTTTAAAACAATTTTTATTGGCTATAGAAACAAAATTATAAATATTTTTTATGTTTACCTATCATTAGGAAAGACATTGATGAAATCACTTTTCTAATAATAATCGAATTAGATATTATGTCTAAAGTCCCTACTCAAAGGCCAGCTTATCCTCTGATTTTTATTCAAATACTTTGATTTTTTTCCAGTACTCCCCAGTTGGCCAAAACCCAAATGGTTAGAGAAGGACACTTTTAGCCACAGGTGATTTTAGCATTTCTAGTTTCCATTTTTAATATCCTACAACAAATAATTTGTAGTTAAAACTCAATTGACCAGAATAGTTTTTTCATGGAATGTTATAATCTTTGGACCTTTCTCAGTTTTATTCATGCCTATAGTTACATGGGAAAAGTGGCTGTATTCCGAAAGTGAGAAACACACAAATGATGCTAAGAAAATGGGTTTTATTGCTTATATTACTTGCCTTTGCATACCAGGAATTTGTATTTGTCAACTACTCATCATAAGAAAAACCAATATTCTTGAAAATAATTTCAGTTGTAGATTTAAATAATAATATTGTAATATTATCATAATATAATTTATTAGTATAAGTATTATTAAAGGATTATATTTCCTTAAACAAATTTCATAAAGTCAGGTTTTTGGTTCATAGTGAGTTTGCTATCTTTATTATTTTAACTTTTTTATAGGAGACATCTTTCATTTCTAATCGCAAAATTAAATTTAGAAGTTTGAGTGGTTAACTCAAGGTCACACCTTTTGTGATAAAGTCAAGATTGGTGTTTTGGTTACATTAAAAATATATTATATATATATAAATACATGTTACAAATACAATTATAAAATAATATATATTTCTAAGAACATGTATACTCTTTGAACACTTTCCTATCCCAAACAATGTAGAAAGATTGTTACAAGGAATAATTCTATTATTTATTTTGTGTTTGTGTGTATTTTACTAATCTAAAAAGTAAAAATCCTCTGAATGCAAGTCAGCCATTCTTTTTTTTTTTACTTTGCCTGTGGTTTCTCATTTTCCTGTTTCTTTATATTTGATATTTATTAACAAATAGCCTTCCCAATGTGTTATTTTAAATCCAGGATCAATTTTTTGGCATGATTACTCGTTGAGTATTGACTTAAATTTTATTAATTAAAAGACCAAATAAGTCTGGTTATTATGAGGTGGTATAATTTCAAGTTACATTTTCTCCTTTTGGAGTCATTATACTTTGTCCCTGGCAGTTTATGTTATAACCGTTCTTATTGCTTGGCTTCAAATTCTAGCCTCCCTACCTACTAGATGTGAGATCTTGGGCAAGCCACTTACTTACTGGGAGTGTAATAATATTAGTATCTACTTCAAAGAGTTTCTATGAGTCTTAAATGGATCAATAAATAGAAAAGTCATAAAACTATTCCTGGTACAGTGTAAGTACTGTGTTTTCTTCATCAGCTTCTAATGTTAGAACTCCTTTAATACAAACCCTGTTTACAACATGGCATTTGTCATGGAGAATAGAGAAAATATTTAATTATATTCTCATGGGGATAGAAGCTGGGAAAGTGGGGTTATTAATTGGGAAAAGAGTAGAATTTTCCAATGTTTTTCTAGTTGGCACTGGATATTTTGTGATTTCTTGCAAATTATGAATGTACCAAAATTTTCATAACATTTTCCACTATATTACTGCATAACAGGTGGCACAGCTCTTAGAATAGATTGGCTGGAGTTGCTACTTTTCATAGGATGTGGCCAGAAATCATAAGAGCTAGAGCTAGTAATAAGTGGCCACGTGGATTCTTCTTCAATTATTTTTCCATTCTTCACTGATCGTGTAAAACAGTAGTTCTCCAACTTCAGCATGCTTTGGAATCACCTGCAAGCCTCTTAAAACATAGATTGCTGGGACCAAACTTTAAAGTTTCAGATTTAGTAGGTCCTAGGTAGGGCTTGGCAATTTGCATGTCTAACAATTTCGTAAGTGATGCTAATGTTGCCGGTCCCAGGATCATAATTTGAGAACCACTAGAATAAAATGTTTCAAGGTTCTTCAATTGTTTTGAGCAATAAGGAGAAATAGTTGGGCATATTTTCTCTTAAAATTAGGGAGGCAATTAAACAAATCTCACTTTGCAAGAAGGGATAGATTTTAAATTTGGTTTTCTATGATATTTTAAACAAAAAATTAGAGGTTTTAAAAATATTAATCATATTATATATATATATTTGAATCTAAAAGTATCTAAAAGATACAAAAATAATCTATGTTAAGTTTATAGTAAAGAAATTGCCTTGGGGCACCCGGCTGACTCAATTGGTAGAGCATGCAACTTTAGGTCCCAGGGTTGTGAGTTTGAACCTCACATTGGGTATAGAGGTTCCTTAAAAACAATAAAATATTAAAAAAATAAATTGCCTTTATTTTAAAAGATCAGAAAACATGTTTAAATAAATGCATATGTATAGATAGAACCGATAATAGTGGATACAGATGAAATATTAAAGTTAGGCATTATGTTCCTACCACCTTCAAGCCATATAAATTCATCTTCTCCATTAACTAGATGCTTGGACAGCTAGTTATTTTTCCATAGGTAAAATATTCAAGAACATAAAGTATACAAAAAAAATTCTAAGCTGTGAAGAGAATAGCTGTAACATGGATGTTACTCTGCAAAAGAGGAGAATTGTCTAATATGTTCTAATTTCAAAACCTTTTAATTTAGCAGAGATTCTATAATTATTCTTTCTAAATGGATATGCTTTTTTAAATATAAATTTAGCTTCTGCCTGTGTTTTGGTGGGCAGAGGTAGAAGTGTTGAGAGCAGAGGGATTTGTTGAAAGACTACTGTAGCGCTAAGAACTGAGAGAAAAGGAGCAGTCAATATGCATTAGCTGCCATGTTTGAAAAGCAACCTGTCTCATAGGAAGGAGCAACTCAGCTCAATTTAGAGTAAGCAGGCGAGAGGATATTAAATCAAAATGTGGTACAGTGATGGAAATCCATGTTGCTGATAATTCTGAGGGGACAAAACACAAACCAGTTTAAATTAGCTTAAACTCATTGTATTTTGGAAAGAAATTGTATTTTAAGAATTCATAAGCTTTTTTTTCCTGAAAGGATTGTTCTTTAAAAGATTGATTTAGAGAGAGTACAGGTGTGTGTTGTGTATCTATGTACACATGCACATGTGTGGCAGAGGGAGGTGCAGAGGGAGAAGGAGAGAGAATGCTTAAGGAGACTTCTCACTGAGTGTGGAGCCAGATGAGGGGTTTGATCTAGAACCCTGAGATTATGACCTGAGCCAAAATCAAGAGTCTGCCTTTTAACCAACTGAGCTACCCAGGCATGACCTGAAAGGATCATTCTTAAGATAACTTTCAAATATCTGTAAAGTTCATTTACATGGGAATCTTTATTGATCTGTGATTTCATGTAAAAGAATCAGTGTGCAAATATTTGCTTGACATTTATATGATTGATTGCTTATGGAATTGGTATTTCAAAATTAACTTTTAGGGGCCACTAATTGTGGTCATGTTTCTACTTATGACTATAGTCTGCTCTTAAAACTGTAGTAATATAGGCATCTAAGATAGAATTAGTTATAACAGGGATAGTACCTGACATTTTCAGACTTATCAAGACATTGTTTTGAACAGTTATAGTCACCTATATATGAGGACTTCTTAGAAGGGCCAATTAGATGAGAGGCTAATAACACACTTAAGTATTTCTAAAGTACCCATTTTCCTCAAATAATTTGAAATGCAAAAAAATAAAAATAAAAAAATAAAAAAAAAGAAATGCACACACTTTGCAGAGACAAGCACTTTAAACCATGCTTAATTTTTCCAGTGAGAATTAATTTTTTTTAAGTCACTGCTGCATTTGTTTTCCTGGGTAAGGTGTCTAATGGTCCTAAATTCTGCTAAATTTTTCATTTCTCATTGATAGGAAATACATTCACATCTAAAATAGGGAATGGGCTTTATTACAAACCTATAGATAGAAGAGGCTGCAGCATAATGTCGGGAGCCTACAGTCTATTAGCAGCTTTCTTCTACAGTAGATTGTTATTGCCTCGGATGTCCAACATCCTTTACAAATGTCCAGCTTTATTAATGACACTCAAATGTATGGATTTCTGCATTGACTCTATGTATTTCAAAGAGTAGAGAAAAGCAAATCGGTTGTGAGATTAAGATGTGTGTTTGTCTAGGTTCACTAACCAAGCTCACTGAGTTGCTTCTCACCCATATCCACCTTTAATACTTTGTACAGTATGAGATTCAGAGTCGTTATTCTTGTGTTTGTGAGCTTCCCAGTGGTCACTGTCTTTTAAACATCTCACATATTGTAGATGCCTGAAATACTCTATATGTATGTGACTCTTCATATATATGGAATTCATCTTCTTCCCAAATTTGCAAGAACCAAATGCTGTTTGGTTTGGGTGAGGTTTTAGGAAAATATCAGTAGTTTTATAAATATGCATTGCATTTATCTTTCAAATTGTTTTCTCTTCTCATATAAAATGGAGAGAGCAGGAATACACAGAAAGCTTTAGTATAATATAAAGAATTTTTAGTATAATGGCCAGTCATTGAAACAGTCTACCTTCTAAAGAAGCAAAGACTACTTCAGGCACCTGAACAGATGAGATATATAATTGAGCTTCGGAAATTATGCGGGTGGAAATAAATTGATTTAGTTAAGCACTTTATGCAATAGCTTTTTATTCACCAGACTTTAAAAAATCACTCATAAGCAACCGAAGTGGAAAAAGCTTATATGTAAACCCAGTTTACACTAATGGTTGATATATAAATATGTAGATTTCCATTCAATTTTATACCCAAAATGAAATTGAAATAGAAAAATGCTAAATATTTTAGTAAAATGGTTCTACCTATTATGTGAGTAAATTTCATCTAAGTCAAGGATAGAAAAGAAGGAGTTGGAGTAAGTGCACAGGACAGCTTTGCAAATAATTAGGCTCACAAAAATTCTGTTTCATAAACAGACTTTGCAATCACATTTTGCTGGTTTGCATTTATTCATGTCACCTGCTTCGTTTCCTGGCTAACCCCCAAAACACAGTGTTGAAGTGTTGATGTCCACTTCAATAAATTAACAGGAATTCGAGCATATTTCTGTAGCCAAAGTCATGTAATTAACTCTTCATTATCTATATGTTCATTAACTCTAGGATGATATCCCTTTGCCTCTCTGCATCCATCTGAAAGCCCCCTCCTCTTGTCAGCTGATATATGCCTAGGGAATGAAGTCTAGTTTTAATATTTGCCTAAGTAATATATAATTAGCATAGCTGCTAATCTATAATGCAGTGCATCTGCAGCCAAATAGAAAGATGCTTTTAATTGGTAACATCTTTCTCCTTGCCGTTAGCTTACATTATTGATAATTTATTGAATCTTTGTAAATTATACAGCCTCTGGAGGCAGGTTGCTATATTTTCTTTAGACCCAGTGACTGATACTTTTTGAATCCCCATCTAGGTTTTTTAAGCCCACCCTGATTTATTTTAATCTCTTGGAACATACTTACTTTTATAACCAAACAAAGTTTCTAGTTGCCTAATCTTCCAATTAGTAATTGCTTGATTCAACATTTTCTTCCAATCTGAGAAGCATCTCTTGTTTATGTTATAGCAAGATCATCTTTGCAGGTGTGTTTTCTCCCAATTAAGCAATGAAATAATACAGTTGATAAATGAATGGCTGGCTGCTGTGGCTGTTGCAGCAATGACTATTGGAATAGGAGTAAGAATTCCTTGTTTAATGGTGTGGAAACAGACAAACATTTAGTTTTGCAGTGCCTTCGCTGAGCCTTTATAGTTCTCAGGTGCTATGTGTTATCCACAGACACTTTAGTGATTTTGCTTGCAGCTGCCTATGAGTTTTTTCCTTTTTAAGAGGATTGAATTTATCTTTTCAATCATAGAATACTCCCTCAGTATTTAATTTTTTAAGAAATTTTCGGTGGCTAGAGGAACAGGACATAAGGAAGAGGGTGGAAAAGAGAACTAAGGTTATTTGTGTTATTTGAAGAGTCACAGTGGATTTGATGCAACCTCAAGAGAAACATTGCAATGGTTTAGATTTATGTTGTAATGCATTGCAGAGCTGGATGCTTGAGAATGACTGTTGGCAAATGAAGATTGCCAAAGAAACAAAAGAAAGGTGTAGTCATCCTTGGATAACTGTCCTCTTCAAAATCTTAGTCAGTTTGAAAATGAACATTTTTATAAATATAGTCTGTGTAATATTTCAAAGCTTGAATTGTATTACAAACATTTAAAAATACACTTATTTTGGGCCATTAAGTGCCTTAGAAACTGTGATAACCTTTTATATTCTGGGGGAAACAATATCTTTTTGAAGAGATGCATCCCAAGATGACTTAATTCAAGAGTTGACTGAAACCCTGAGCAAATTGCTTACTAAGGGCTCTCTTAAATTTATACAATTTATTATACAGAATGGAGAAAGCATGGTGAATTGAGTACACAATTTTTTTTTGTCATTTGTTTATGTACTGTGGAGAAACAATTTATTACAAAAGTGCTAATAAGTATATTGCAATCTACGTGAATTTGTAAATAGGATTTGAGAATTTCATGAATTTTAACAATAAGCACAAATTTCCTTGGACAGAATAGGGTATAATTTTACTTCAATGATATTGCATGAATGCACTAAGTATTAAGTGATCAAGATAGTACTACATATAAGAGCATTTTATACTGTTAAATAATGTGTATGGTATGGATAGATTCAGAGAATTCTATTTTGAACTATACCCATGTGAACCAAGGATTATTTGGTGTGAGGTTCCCTGGTATTTATTGGTATTTTCTGACACTTTCCTGGACTGAAATTCCCCTTAGTACAGTAACATGAAATCATGGAAATAATACCAGCTTTAGAGCAGACAGACCTGAATTTGAATTTGATAGCCTTATGACCTTCATCAAATTTGTCATCCAGTCACTTAATCTTTCTAAAACTGATTTTCTTCATTTTTAATAGCAAATTAAAACATCCTTGCCTGCATATTATGAGAATTAAAGTGTATAAAGAATATATGATGTCACAGGAACTCTACTATATTTAGTATTATTATGAATAATATTTTGCATAGAATATAAGAAATATAAGCTGTGTCCAGAGTTGCCTACATTCAGTCAGCTAAAAAAAACATATTTTTTGCATGCAAGAGGTGTTTGACAATGTGTCACCAGCAGAAATCAGGTGTGCTAGAAGATAAACAGGGTTAACAACCCTCATTCTTGTTTTATACTGTACCCTATGTTTTTAAAAACATTTCAGTGTGCTTCCATTGGTCTTAAGTGTTTAGGGAATACCCAAAGTAATTGTTAAAAGTAGACAATGGCATAATAGAAAATAAGTTGGTAACATGACTTTTATGGATTCTGTTTCCTTATGTGAAATAGGGATAGGTAGTTCAGCCCATATGTAACTCACAAGATTAAAGACTGCAATACTTTAACCCAATGTAAGTGATGGCAAGCTTATTTTTTGGCTTATTTATGCATGCTGAAGCAAGCATACCATTTCCAATTAAGATCATCTAATCAAGATACATTAAGTACCTAACTACCTGCCATTATGTTTTGGATCTTGGAGAGTATACCAATTACAAAGACTTTTTCTCTGCTTCTGTTAGTTTTCTATTGCTACATAACAGATGATCACAGTTATTTGCTTATAGGAACCTACATTTAATATCTCACATTTTCTATGGATCTGGCATATTTTTTTAACTGAGTCTTCTGTTCAGGGTCTTAAGGCTGAAATCACAGTGTCTGTTTATTTCCCTCATATGGTGTTTTGGTTAGGGAAAGGTCCCCTTCCAAGCTCTTTCAAGTTGGCAGAATTTGTTTCCTTACAGTCCTAGGACTAAGGTCTTCATTTCTGGGCTGACTCTCTAGGGTGAGAGTATGGCAGAAGGAGTGTGCCTGGCTGCCCTGGGGTCCCAGCCACATGGCACCCTCCATAGATAGTTCACAACATGGCTCTTTGCTTATTTCCAGGACAGTGAGAAAATGTTTCTCTAAAACATTCCCCAAAAGGATAATCTCTCTTTTGATTGGCTCAAAATGAGTTGATTAGTAACTTAATCATGAGAGAGCTAGCCTATTCTGTTCACTGGCCCCATGCATACCCAAGGGGAGGAGATTAGACAGAGGCTGCACACCATGGTACAGGAACCTCAGGGGGCATCTTAATTTATTCTCTCTAAAATTGCCTGTGCCTTGCTACTTTATTTTTTGATGACTGAATTTTTAGAGAGTATGCTGAAAGAGCCATATTTTTTGACTGAAAATGTTGAGATTATATGGAAAAAACTCATCTCTTTGTGACATGAGAATACACAGAGAAACATCTAAGCAGTTTTCTACTGCCATTGAGCTTGCTCTGCTTAGTTAACTCTTGATTAGCCTAAAATGACATCACATTAATTTAAATTATGTCTCATTGATTGCTAATGTTGCTAATGTAGATAAAGATTTTTCTAACATATTATTTGCCATTTGTTTTATTTTGCTTTTGTAATGCTAAAGCTGTTCTGATGCCTCTTACTCTATCTGCTTTCTGCTCAAATATTTGTGGAATAAATAAAATGATAATTTGATGAATAAGTTCCTGTTCATCCTGTGTTCTTTAGTTTACAAAAAAATACAAATTAATACAGTGTTTGGATTTAGGATAAAAAGATCTGATCCCTGTTTGCAACTCTGTTGCTACTTCTATACCTAAAGAGAACTCATGGCACTTCTTGGGGCCCCAATATACTATAAAATAAGTAAAATGTAAATGTAAAATAAAGCATCCCCTCTGACACCAATATTTTATAAACATCTTAGTATTACTTATATAAATTTGAAGTTATCTTTTAAGCAACTGTGCTTTCAGTATTTTTGTATAAAAATTTGACCTTTCTAAGATTATTAGCATTTAAAAATGGGTCTGTAAGTGATTATAGATTTACATGGCAGAATTTTAAAGGTGTAGAGTATTAACCCACAATATTATAGCAGAAAAAATAGGTTGAATAAATTTTCAAATAAAGAACATAATTTGAGAAAAATACATTTAAAAGTCTGATAAAAATATTGATGTCAGGAGATTCTCACTCTTTAGTGTTTCTTCTCCCCCAGAATGAAACCATTATTCACTGTTTCCATTTCAGATCTTTGCTTTCATTCACCCAACTGTGTTTCAGATGACATATTTTAAGCATTTCTTGTAGCTCTTCCTTTGTGTCTGTTTGGAGTTACAGTTGCAAAAGCAGTACTCACTTTAAATATATATATATATTCATTCAAGAGAGATATTGATCCTGTGCGTGCTTGAGTAGGGGGGTGAAGCAGAGGGAGAGGGAGAGAGAATCTCAAGTGGACTCCCCTCTGAGCTGGGAACTGACCACCAGGGGCTGGTGCATTGGGGCTCCAAGCCAAGCATTGAGGATAGGGGAGAGAGGGCTTGATCTTAGGACTCTGAGATCATGACCTGAGCTGAAACCAAGAGTCTCATACTCAACTGACTGAGCCATCCAGGCACCCCAAACAATACTCACTTTCACTGAGCACTAACTGTGTGTCAGTCATTATTAAGCACCTTACCTGCAGGAGCTAGTTTAATCTTGATAACTGAGAGAATAAATGTTCTTGTCAGAATTTAAAATTAGAGAACTGAAGATCATAGAGGCTACATGACTTGTGAGATCCAGCTGTTAGAACTCATAGCTGGGATTTTTGTTTTAATATTTTATTTATTTATTCATGAGTGACATAGAGAGAGAGGCAGAGACGTAGGCAGAGGAAAAAGCAGGCTCTCTATGGAGAGCCCGATGCCGGACTCAATCCCAGGACCCTGAGATCATGACCTAAGCCAAAGGCAGATGCTCAACCACTGAGCCACTCAGGTGTCCCCACAGCTGGGATTTGAATCCAAATCTCTTTTTTTTAATATAAATTTATTTTTTATTGTTGTTCAATTTGCCAACATATAGAATAACACCCAGTGCTCATCCCATCAAGTACCCCCTGTCACCCAGTCACCCCCACCCCCCGCCTACCTCGCCTTCCGCCACCCCTAGTTCGTTTCCCAGAGTTAGGAGTCTCTCATGTTCTGTCTCCCTCCCTGATATTTCCCACTCATTTTTTCTCCTTTTTTTATATTTCCCAAATGAATGAGACCGTATAATGTTTGTCCTTCTCTGATTGACTTATTTCACTCAGCATAATCCAATTCTTGTTTTATCATTTTCCTTCCTCTGCCTCTATTTCAATTTAGCATTAATATGTAGTCTCTTTTCTGGCCATTTGATTACTTAAAAATTGACATGAAATCTGCATGTGGTATTTCCCTCATACTTCTGGATATTGACTAGAAATGGCAGACTTCAAAGTTTTTGAGGATAAAGATCTACATCTCAATTTTTGAATTCTCCACTAGTGATTTTAATACTGGGAAGGAAGATGATATTAATTATTTGATATTTATTCCATACATTAATGGTGAAATTTAAGTAAAAAGCATTTTGTATACATAAAATAAAAAAACTAAACTAAATGGACAGTGCATTTGAAACAGATTATAAACCTATTACCAAAAGAAATGTAAAATTATAAAAGGTAAATGTGGAATGTACAGTATTATTTTATTATAGATGAGTAGCAAGTGAAATAAATTATCACTTATTAGTATAACTATTAAAATGAAGAAATTTTGACCATGGAAAACTTATAATAAATATTATTTGATCATTTCTTCAAAAATTCAATTTTAATATAAAGGTCATGACTGATATCATTGTGGAATTACAAGTGCATTTTTGTGTGATTTATCCCAGCTGCTATAAAGGCACTTTATAACTCTATACAAGTTCAGAGAGTGGTAAAAAGAGAGTTTTACTAGCTAACTCTGAATATTTTCCTCCTGTGATTATTTAAAGCATAATCCTAATAGTTGTTTGAGGTGATACTTAGAATCTTTTTTTTTGGGGGGGGGAGAAGAAAGTGGGTGCTATGGTTAACTATTGTAGCCATTATGATAAGCTGAGGTTAAAGCAATGTCATTTTCTGTTGAAAATGCATTTCTGATCACCTTAATATTCCTTTGTTTACTTCAGTATATTTGGAGATTCTGTTATGTTTTAATTTAGCTTATTTTCATGTTTATATTCAGCCTGTAGGGCAAGTTATTAAATCAAATAGAGTTACTCTTAATGTAGAAGTGTTGCTTTTTGAGTAGGTATTTTTTCCTCTCTTTGGAGATTATAGAAGTGGAGAGGATGCTTCTAAACATTGTTTGTTAGATTCAGAATTTTAATGTGTCATGTAAATGTCAGTGTGTGTCTCTAGATATAATGTTTCCTATTCAGTATATTTTAATATACTGAAACAATGTTGTGATACCAACAAAAATAGTGGTATTTATTTCACTATAAAGAATAGCACGTGATACGAAATACTGAAAAAGTAGTGTTGCATTCACTATTCATTCGTCTCAGACATAATCTTATGGAGTTAGTGTATATACACAGACATACACATATGATATGTGATACACACACACACACACACACACATAATCCTTCCTTCAGTTTAAGATAAAAAACTGAACTTGAACCAGGACGTGTGCTACCTTAGGTTGACATAAAAAGGAAGACAACACAATTCTTACATTTGAGGAACTTAGAATTTTAAAGAAACCCAGACCTCATTATTCTTATGAGTATATTCTTTGTGAAGGAATAAAAATCTTTGACAACTTAAAAAAATTTACTACTATCTTCTCCTTTATATGCCAATCCCCATTGTTCTGTTACTGGAAAGGACTAGAATTTTATAGATTTTATTTCTTTGAAGCTCAAGATATTGTTAACAAATATAATCATACTTCATTCTTTGTAATAGATTAATCTCTAAAAAATCACTTACAAAGACTATTATAAAACACTGGTAAAAAAAAAAAAAAAAAAAAACACTGGTAAAGATAATTTAACTAAAAAAAAAACTCCTTTTAAAGCCAAGGGATTTGTCCGTAATATATATAGGAAGCCGCTGGTCTTTACATACACCATGTCATCTCAAAGTATACGTTTCTCCCATTCTCACAAGGTAGATTGAGGCTAATCTCCTGACAATTTTGTTAAATAGTTCTTTGACTGTGGGCATTAAATTCATGTGTCTGTGATTCCAATTATGAGTCCCTTTTAATAAATTTATCCAGCTAGTTGTCATATATTTTAGAAATACAGATTGCAGTTTCTTTGCTGCTTTGTTGCTGTCAGACCTACTAGTGCTTTTGATTAATTGCACTAAAGGTGATATACAGAATCTACTACTTCTTTCCAGTGTCAACACTCTCATTCCATTAAATGTTTTTTCTTTTCCCTAAGAAATTAAATGACCTTGCCAAAGTTATGATATACTTTAGCCATAAAGAGAGTATTACAAGAAAGAAATTAATATGACCATCGTCTACTAATAAACATGGTGAAAGCTCAGGGGAAATAATTCTATTTATGAACTTGAGTCTTGTCACTTTCACTTTCCATCCCCATCACCATGACCTTATTACAACACACTGTTGTCTTCTGCCTAGACTACTGCATTATTTCTTAACTGATCCCTCTTTAACTGTTCTTGTCTCCCTATATTCTCTTCAACACAGAGAACTCATCCATTGTTTTTACTACACATATGATCATGGTGATGACATAATCCTGCTAAAAAATTATTAAAGGCATCTAATAGAAAGTACCTTTTCAACAGTATAATTGCTAAGTCCCTGTAAGCTTTAGTTTTGACCATCTTACTAGCTTAGTAGAGCCACTTTTTCCTTGTTTTCCAGTCTGTCCATAGTGGCCTTTTAAATTTGCTCTGTAAATTGTGTGTCTGTGTGTGTGTGTGTGCGTGCGCACTTAAGGAATCCCACATTCTCTTGCATCTGTCAAGGGATTGTCCACTCCTCAACCTCAACCACACCCTCCTTGAGTTTATATATATTCATCCTTCACAGCTTAGCTTGGGTTCACTAATTCACTAATTCAGCTTTCCCAAGACCAGATCGTTACCCTGTTATATGCCCTTTTAGTTTCCTATAATTCTATTTCCCATACTTTAAGTACTACTACTTCCCATAATTTTAAGTAATTAATAATGTAAGGGCATTTTGACATCAGTCTTCCTAATGAGAATCCAGAGACAATGATTGTTTTGATCACTGCTATACACTCAGTGTATATTTAGGTGCTCAATCACTATTTGTTGGATGAGTGAATGAATGTTTGAAAAATAACTTGTCAATATCCAACTGGCCTTTTGTACTATGGCATTTCATACCTTATATCTATGTAGATGGATAGAACCTAGATTTTATTTTCCATTCATTCATCAAAAACCCTAACTCATCTGTTATGTTCTAGCATTGTATTAGGTCTAGAATTCAAAAACAAATAAATCCCTATATTTTATTCAGATAGTAATTTCTTCTGAGGAGTTTGGGTAGGTTTACATGGATTCACCATAATCATTCTGGTGTATTAGTAATTATGATTTTCATGCTTCAGGTGAAAAAATTGCCCTGATTTATATTTATGGGCTGTATTCCTCCTCAATCAGATTAGCTGTCATAATATTCTTGTTAAAAATATAAATTCCTGAGTCCCATCCCACTGAATCCTAATATCCAGGAAAAGGACATGTGTTGGTGTAATTTTTTAACATGTACTATAAGGTGCTTCTTATCAATCTTATAAAAATCCTTTAAAAATCATTTAAAAATATTTGGATTGGCATAATATTATAAAGATTGTATCATAAAACTTTTTTACTGCAATTTTAGTTAATACTTATACAGAAAATATGAAATTTTTCTACTTATACCATTGTTTAATTTACTTTAAATGACTTAAATGAGAAAGAGTATGATTTGTCAAGGTAAAACTCAAACATAGCATATGGATTTTGGTTTAGGAGCTAAGATAAATTGAAATGTAGGTAGAATTTTGGTGTATTTTATAACATCAAAAATAAATCAGTGTGGGAAACCTGGGGCTAAACCATTCGTAGATGACCTGCTTCTGGGTCGGGGTTTCCTAAGTAGCAGAGCAGTTCCCTCGCTGTGATGTATTTGAAAGTCAGACCTTGAAACAAGTGTTTGTAAAAAAAATAAAATAATAAAAAAGAAACAAGCAAAAAATAAATCAAAAGTACTCTCAGTTATTTTTTCATCTTCTCCTGAAATAACATACTGTTTATATGTGTCCTAGTTTGCTTACAAATAATGAGATAAGGGAGATGGCTTTATAATGCTGATTATAAAATAAACATTCTCTCTGAATAATAATAAATGTAGAATATGTATATATTTTGTCATGATAAATGAAGAAAAGGAATAGGTATAATTCTTATTAAATATATAATTTTAGACATTTGGTGTTTGATATTCTAGAGAATTCTTGAAATGGTTCTATCTTGGGAATTTGTAGAATTCCTGTATTATGCTTCTCATTAACTTATCAAAATTCTACGTTAGTCTTTCTTATGTTTTTTTGCCTGTTAAGTAATAGTTGCTTGTGGGATAAATTTTGGAAGTTAAGTCTTAAAATATATGACTAATATAAACAATTAAAGTTAATATAATCATCAAAACCCTCATTGCATCTAGGAATATTCAGGTGAAGGAAAAAAGAAGACATCATCCAGTTTCCATGGATTTTCTGCATGAAATCACCTGAGATGCACTTGGAGTGTTATGTCTAAAGGGGAAAATAAAATCTTGCTTTTGATTAAACTTGTAATGGAAATAGATTTTATTTAGTGTTTTCATGGAAAGAACTCTATGGAACAGTGTCATAATCTCCTGAAAGTTCACAAGCTTCCCTTTGGAAAATGTGGGCTTAAGAGAATGTGAATACCATCTACTTCTCTCTTTGGAGTATTTATATTCGGGTTCAGGGAAGAGATATTCATCACACAAATAAAAATCCAACCTCACCATGGTGTCAACATCTTTTGGCTTTTGAAGAGAGCTATTGGTGTAGGAATTTCCAGGACTAGTTGTGACCAATGATACAGGAAACCCAGAATCATTCCATATCTGATGACATGACAGATCAGCCACTGCAAAACATCTGCTCTATGACACTACCTCAATATGTTTCTCTTCTGTACAAGTTCTCAGTGGTGTTAAGACACTAGAAAATTGAAAAATGACCATTCTTGTATGGAATAATTGAGTACTCTTGTTCTAATGGATCAATATTATTTAGAATTCTCTGTGTCTGGAAACCTATTTCTGGATGGGGAGGAATAAATAGATTTGCATAAAGGCATTTCAAACCCAATGTTTATAGTATAACAAGTATCTGCCAATTCTTAGAGAGTACACCGAGAGTAAATTTATTTATTGCAGAAGTCTCAATCGTGCAGTTTTTTTGGGAATGTTTATTGTCTCCTCCTGTGAAGTAGTTCTTGCTTGCAAAATATTCGTTCAATGAGTAAATAGTAGATACCATGTTATCCTTCAGGTGCTATGACTTTTAAGACTAACCCATAGTGCCTTAAATGTTTTTCTTTTCTCTCTTGCTCTCTCTCTCTCTCTCTCTCTTTTAGTATTCATGAAACCTTCAAATTAATCAATTTTTGACTTTCAGGCAGAACATGCTTAAACTTATGAACATGGTGCTTTTTTACTTTTGAGAAATGCTGTTGCCTATTGCCATAGTTTAATCAAAAATCTATTCTTATTGGAATTATCTTCAATTATTCCCCAGTGACAGTGAAAATTCAATACTCTCTTTTTCCTTTCAGCCCCTTGCTTTGCACACATTTATCAGAGTAGAATGGGTCTTGAATTACTGTGGAGTTTAGGGAATCACATCTTAGAATAATGAAATTAATGAGTATGAAACAAAGAGAAGCACTTATTATGAAGGACAGAGTGATAATGAAGCTGTAAACATTTCTGAAACTCATTTGGCATATGTTGATAGGTCTGGTATTTAGATTATGTAAACACAGATTCTTTAATGACAAAGGATAATTTTTTTAGTTGACTAATGAAAAATATGAAATTACATAATAAATTACTGTATATACTTGGAATCTCCAAAAGGGATATCCCTAAAACAATGTAAAAGATAATGGTCTAGAACAACACTGTCAAATAGAATTATAACATGCCCTACACATATAATTTTAAAATGTCTAGGAGACACATCAAAAAAGGATAAAATGAAACAGGTAAAATGTCTTTTAATTATATTTTTTATATAATATATCTCAAACACTATCTCTGAACTTAGAATTACTATAAAAATTAGTGGAAGATATTTTATGCTACTTTTTCATAGTAAGTTATCAGGATCTGGTGTGTTTATTTTGAAAGGAAAAGCTGCTTCTCTTATATTCTCCATACTTTTGACACAAGATGTTTGGGAGTTTTTCCCACATCAAGCATTCACTAATTTTTTGCAGATGTCTATGGGGTGTCCTACAAATTTAACTGAATTCTGACACTATCTACTTGGAAATAGCATCAGATCCCACAGTTTTAGGGCTCGGTCCCACAAGGCTGCCCCTACTTCAGATGCCAGTCACAAGTCTAGATTGTTACCTCTACTTCCTACCAAACAGCTGCCAGTTGGAGGTTCCCATGATTCTCTCATCCAGTTTGATAATTTGCTAGAAAGACTCATAGAACTTATGAGTGTTCTCATAAGAAGTTATGTGTTCTTATGTAGAACACAACTCGGGGAGAGCCACTACATAAATAACTAGGATATCTATTTGGGACCATATGTAATTATTTGCACTTGAGTACATTTTTTTTTATGCTTTGTAAATGGAGGATGGGAGACTGTGAACCAAACTACTTACTGGCCAAGAAAAGATTGGCTGTACCTTTTAATAATGAAAAATAGTGCCCAAAACAAGAATATCATGTGCATTTTGTTTACTTGTCTTTTCTCTGGAGCCTTTTAGAAATTTGGGGACCTATGAAAATTCAGGTTTGAACCTCAGTGGTTACTTATACTCAGGGCAAGGTGAATGGGTTGGATGTGGAACTGAGAGTCCAAATTATTTAGCTGCTACAGATACCCTCCTGTGACTTGGAGAAATCAGTATGTGCTTGGATTGTCCTATGGCCAAGGTAGATGATATCTATAAATTACCTGGTGATTGAGAGCACAGATTCCACTTTCTGCCCTGCAGAAGAAGCTTCATTTCTCAGGTGGCCCAGGTTTGTAGATCTAGATTTACAATACCTTACAAGGCTTCCTGTAGCATTTTGTTAACTGTTGCTGGTAGAGAACTGTTTAACTATTATCTTGCCCTTAAGTTTAAAGAAAGTGGAATCTTTGTCCACCTTTATGTATGTTTAGCAAAAAAAAAAAAAAAAAAAAAAAAAAAGCCATTTTTGAAATAATACTAATTGTATAGAATTCTTCCTTTCTATACTGCTTATAATATTTTGCTTTAAAAATAATGTTTGTACATTTAAACAGTAGAAGTCTGTGTTTCTATGGGGTCCATTGGCATAACTGAGAAACATAAAGAAAATGAATAACTATGTCAGCTGTCAAAATAGAACATTCATTTGTAGCCTGTACTTTGCCCTTACAATAATCCTTTGATAATTTCCCAAGAGTTGTCAGATTTGGAATTGCAATCTTCAATTCTCAAGAAGAATCTAAATTTTAACCAGTGTCATGGCTATTACTGGAAAGGCTGGACAAATAGAAAAGCTGAAATTCTTACTACATTTTCATGAGCACCTTAAGTGGGATCAAAAGAATTTATGTTTAATGTATCTTTTTTTCTTTTATCTGAGAGGGAAAAAAATCTGTATAGCTAGAAATCACTATCAGCTGATGCTTCCTGTGGAAGATAATTTCAAGATCTTAATTACTGAAAATCATTACTTTTCTTTATCATGACTTTGCATTAGATTGTATATAAGATCATTGCTCATTGCTTTCTGCTTCTGAAATTTCTGGGTTGTCATATTGGGTTGATTGAATAAATCATAATCAAAATTATTATTATGAGCAAAATTAATAAGATATGTGGACTATATGGTACTTCTTAAACTCTCAGCTTATGAGAAAATATATTGCTAAATTAATTGTTACTTCAGTATGTGGCAATTTAGGACTCTATCTGTGCCAAGAAATGTGTTAGGCATTTGAAATACAAAATGAACAAGTCTTGTAAGAAGCTGAGACTTGGCAGAAAACAGGCAGGGACATAGATTTAGGGTCATGTGACAGTTGCCCAAGGGATTTGGAAAGGAGGTTCTGTGTGACTGGTGATGAAGGAGTATGAGGAAGGAGTATTTCAGAGGAGAACAATGTTTGGACAGTACTTTGTTTCACATGGAGGTGGGCAGTGAAATAATGGATCTGAAAGATAGATGGAATTTCACATGACAAGCCATAGAGGGTGAAAGAGCATGATGTGTATGGGGATTAAGGAAACTCATTATGATACATTGTGATGAATGCTAAGCTTGGGGTGCATTAACAGAGCCATGGGAACCCAATCCTTCTCTGCATTGATCACAGTGCCTGATGTATTAAAGGCCCTCAAATATATATATATTTCTCTGTATATTTTACATATGTATATGACAAGATTCCCTCATATTTTCACACTTTAAATATATAATTGAATTTTAACTTCATATATTCTTAGAGAATAAAAATGAACAATAATGGGTTTTTGTTACTTTTAGTATGAAAAAGCATTAGAACTACATATATCATTCAATATTTATCCAACAAATATATATTAAGCACCTAGAATATGCCAAAATGTAAGCATGAGACTACAGCAGTCAACAAAACAGAAGATCCTGCCTTCTCATAGAACTTAAATGTACAATTGCATGTACTCTAAGAGTGCATAGTGTTTGTCATTCATGGAACTACACTGCATATACAACACAATATAAGGCCAAGCAGATAAAAATAAAAACAACAACCCCCCCCACCACCACCGTTCATTCACGAGCTCATCAAACAAATATTTGGTGAATTCTAATTACGTTCCAGGCATTATGCCTACAGCCTAGAAAAGTAGAAAAATAAATAAAGCATAGGGAAAATGAGAGTCTGTAGACTTTGGAGTTTATTTGGTTGAAATAACTTTTGAAAATCTTCTAAAAGTTAAAGTTGATCTTTTGTAAGCATTGTTTCCTTCCTCTGCCTTTTAGTTTTCATCATTATTTATATGCAGATCTGCAAGCAGTTTGGAACAGTGTTAAAAATAATAATACTATTATTATTTTACAGCTGTTGAAATTACTGTGAAATATTTGAAAGCCTGTGATCATTTACTTGATAAAAGAGTGTATTATTGTTCAACCAAAACTACTGTGCTCTGTCCTAAGAGATATATTAGTATAATAAATATAAATAAAGTAGACTATAGTGTAAGTATAGTGAGTTTAATGTTGTTTTATGCCTATAGTCCAAACCCCACTGATTTTAATTGCTTTATGAAAACTTTTTATTTTTAGTCTACTCAAAAATGAAGGAGGTGAAAGTTGTGGGGTGTATCAGTTCACTTCCAATAATGAAGATTTTCATAGTAGAAGCCCTGAACCTATTTCCTTGGACTGTGATAATTAGCATATGCGTAACAGAATGTATTTTAGCAAAATTATTTGCTATCATATTAGAAGCGCATATTTCAGAATTGAAGTCTGCTGACTTTTGTTAATAGACTTGATAGGAATATTTAGTTAGATTTTAATTCCATAAAAATTTTTTTTCAGCATTTGCTCAGGGTCTTTTTTCTGTGTTGTCAGCATTGCCAATTCTGATGTAACTCTTCAAATAACACATCTATATCCATGAAATTCAAAGACTGTGGATTTATAGATTATCTGAAAATCACATGTAGTTTAGGTCTATAGTATAATGTATTTGCTTAAGAAAAATAATCATCTTCATTAGTATTGTTCTTATTTTTACCTCTCTGGTGGTTTATATTCCCTACCACCTTCCTAAGTTAGATGGTATAATAAAGTAGCAATGGTATCGAAATGATCATTGAACACTTGCTGTAGTAAGAAATCAAGACCTGCATATCATTTGAATAAGTGGACACTATAAGGTAGTATCTAGGGTGTAAATAAAGGTGCTTTGGTTTGGGAATGCCTTTACAGTACACTAAGCATTGTGGTCACCATTTGCATGTTACCTGTTAGAGGAAGTGAGCTGTTCTGGTTTTGCCATGAGTGGAAAAGATTGTGTATTGGCTTATAGACAAGATCCTCAGAGAAGCAGGTTTAGATAGTACAGGACATGGGAAGATGGGAAGACCAAAAAGCATGTAGGTGTGGTTAATTCTTTGTGATCTTGGAAGCTGTATTGTACTTACTATCTAATTAATAAAAGTGATATATTATTTGATCTTATTATGAGATAATCCTCTTCTGAGGACACATTTTCTCATTTAATGCTCACAGCAACCCTTTGAGATAGGTCACTCACTCTATGAAGGAGAAAACGAAGCACAAATATTAAAAATGAAGGATTAATGATATACTTTAAAGGGCTTTTATTCATTGAGCACTTAATATGTAGAAGTATATAACTTATTTAATATATACATTTAATTGTTAGGAGGCTGGTATAATTGTTATACCCATTTATAAATGAGAAAATTATTTTACTGAGAGGTTAAAGTACATGCCCAACATCCCATAACCAGTAAGTGCTAGAGCTGGAAAATAAACCCAGACAGCATTAACTTCTTTTCCTTTTGAGTAATAAGGGCTAATTTTCCTCTTTCCATAGCATCTTACCTGGCCAAACCCTGTACTGGGAATTATGGAAAAATGGATTATAAACAGAAGACACTTGAACAGCTTATTGTCTAATTAGAGACAAGATCAGAATACTAAAAGATGAAGAGATAAGACAGCTGGAAAGACAGGATACAAATGCCATAGCTGCAGCCTTGGCCAGTGGTATGGTCTGCGGGACAGGGCACACAGATTTTAAAATTTGATAGAGCTGAATTTAAATTCCAGTTTCATTGCTTCCTAATAGTGCACCCATGGGAAAGTTATTTAGTTTCTTTGAGTTTCTGTTTCTCCAACTGTATATTGGGGTTTCCAAGAAAATGTAGGTAAATTAACATCAGTGTCTACCACTTTTTAAGGGTTTAATGTGTACCAGTGATTGATTTTAAGAACTATTTCCAATTTATCCTATTTGGTCCTTTAAACAACCTTTCAAGGTAAACATCATTCTCACTTCATAGGTGAGAAACTGAGTTTTAAAGTCACCGTAGAATTGGGATTTAAATCTATGTGATATGATAGAGATTACACTTCTTGATCTTTTTTAAACTAACACTTCTCCAAAGTAAATTCTGATTGTAACAGAGACTTATAAAGCTTCTTAAACTAGATCTACCTTGTAGCTCGCTTGATGAACCCATATACCTTGTATGTGTCTTTGTTTGGAACTGTATGAATAAATACTGCAAGGAGAAAAGTAGTACATAGAAATTAAATATCTTTATTCCCTTTATACTTTCAATTATTTTATCTTCTGCTCTTAGATTTTCAGGAGAGAATTGAATAACCATAGATGTTTCAGAAACATTCTTTTTTTTTTCAGATTTTATTCATTTATTCATGAGACACACACACACACACACACACACACACACACACACAGATAGAGGTAGAGACACAGGCAGAGGGAGAAGCAGGCTCCATGCACAGAGCCCGATGTGGGACTTGATCCCGGTCTCCAGGATTATGCCCTGGGCTGAACTGCTGAGCCACACAGGCTGCCCAAGAAACATTCTTATAAAGAATGTTAACCTGCTTTATCCCCTCATATTATTGAGGGGGAAATGGAGGACCAGGGAGATGAAGCCTTACCATGGTCCAACTCATAATGCCATAAGTAGGATGAATATTCAGATTTGTAGTGCTTTTTTTTTGTCAGTACCACACAATCTGCATTAGTCAAGACTTTGAAGGAAAAAAAGAATAATATGGTAAAGAATAAAATGTTCTTAAAAAGTTCAATTGTATTATAAAATTTAGGGCTATATCTCATTGAATTTTTTAAGATAAATAATTAAAGAAAAATACATATTTTACTCAGTTAAACCATTATTCTAAGTTAAGCCCTGTATTCCTTACAGGAGTTCCTCACAGGTGCTTAATAAGAGGAATGTCAACAGATACATTCTCTGATTGTAGAAGTTCAGAAATTGATGTGTCCTAAATTATCCTATTCTTGGCTGCTTTAATGTTTTGTTGTTCTTTTGGTTTAATTGGACAGCAAGGAGATGAGATGAAATGGATCTAGCATCCTTCCCTACCCCTTTCACTGTGTTCTCTCTCTATGCTGTGGAAAAACAAATTCCACTATTGACTCAGGAACATATATGCATGCTCTTGGCTATGGTGAGACAGAAATTGTAACTGCAAAAGTTTGAATTTCTTACAGGAATATGTAGTACAGAGGCTAGGTGCTGAAGTCATAGATTTAGAACTGATCTGAATCTTGCCTCAGTCATTTAACAGATGCATGGTAATTGGGCAAGTTACACAACCTTTGAATCTTAATTTTTTGTTGATAAATTGAGAATAAGCATTTATGTAATGGTACTTATACCATATTTATCTGATAAGCTTAAGTGGGAGATCATGTATGTAACATACTTGTAATATAATAAATGCTAGATTACTGTTAGCTATAATTATTAGCATCACAGTAATATTTAGCCTCACAGAGCTTCCAAAAATGAAATTGTTTCCTTCTAGCTGTTTCTTGAAGCTATCCTTTATTCAGTTCAAAATTGTTTAGAAGTTCTGTTTCTTTTTTTCACTCATTCATTTGGACTCTCAAACTTAGATATTCTGCCTCTTTGATCTTTTATTTCTTCCTTAAAACATGTCAAAGGAGGGTAATATCCATTTTAAATGATTATTGTGAGGAATAAATAAGTTTATGTGTTAGCTCAGTCTCTGATACATAGTAAACAATTAGGTGACGGTAGCAGCTAATTTTTTTTTATCACTAGTTGTGTGTTCCTCCAGCAAGCAAGTATCTGGATATTTCTAAGGCTTTAATTTATGTCTTTCCTACATGTATTAGGACATTGGGTTGCTTCCTGTTGAGCTATTTAATAAGGTAGTGACTTTGTATAACTGAGAGACTATCATATGAGATGAATTTTTGTGAAAATCAGTGATCTGAGCTGCCAAATATTAATTTTGAATCCTGTAGGTATGATAATGACAAAATAGGTTAATTTAAGAACCAATTCTCACATTCAATTGAAATGTTATCACAGTGCGCTTCATATGAAAAGGAGTGCCTGTGATATAAGTTTAAAAATAATTTGGTGGGTGAATTGCTAATTAGCAGTAAAAAAAAGCAAATTACGACAATAAAATCTATATAGTTGAACTTTCTCTCAAGTTCTATTGAGTTCAAATCAAATTACTGAAATATCTTCCTAACTTGAATTCTACCAGAGTGTAAGGAACACATTCCTAGAGTAAAGATTGTCCGAGAGTAAAGTTGATTAACTTCCTGGAGATTAAAATGAAGCCCCAAGGTACCAGGTAAAGGACTTATCATAATATTTGCTCTGGGGCTTCTTACAATGAGTTAACATAACCAAGAAATCTCTTAGAGCCAGTATCCTGCAGTAGGTCTGAAGGCAGATGACAGCATGGGATGAGAAAGGCAGGATCTTGCTAATCCTCTGGTTACAGTCCAGGAAAGTGATGGAAATGGTGTTTACAGGTGGCTTTAAACCAGTGTATCATTTGTACCTGGGTGCTTATGTCAAATCTGGTACAACCCCTTTCAAACTAATCCAACACAATCCCTGGTTAGAATAATTTGAAGACATTTTCACTTTGCAGTGCAAAATTTTGAGTCCATAAAGATGGGTTTCCATCCTAGCTATGTTAGTTTAAAACTGCCTGACTTGGGTCAAATTACCAAACTTGCCAGTTGCTTAGTTATCTTCCTATAAATTGTGACTATTCATGCCTATTTCAGAAAATTACTGTGAGAAAAAAATATGCTAATGTTTGTAAGGTATTTACTGTAATGCTTGATACATTGAAATAAATTAGTAAACTCTGGCTCTTCTTATTTTTCTTATTATGAAATAAGTAGCATACTACATAGTTATTACTCCTAGCATAGCATAGTTGAATTATTTGCTCAATACATGCTTATTCTTTTTTCTTCATCTTCTGTTATTTTGAATTATCCTTTTAGTATTTACTAGGATACAGGAGTCTTTGTTGATGGACCCACATGCCCTTATATTTGAATAAATTAGACTGTTGGAAATATCCAGATATTTGCTTTCTGGAAGAAAGCATATTTGCCAGTGTTTATCTGTTCTGGACAAGACCTATATGTAATGCTCTTTAGAAGAAAATAAAACCAAGGATTTCAATATAACCAAATTAATATATGATCATTATTTTGGAAACATTTTCCTGTAGATTTCTCCTTCAGAATAGAACATATAATTTTAGCCAACTTCAGGTAAACTAGTATAGAAAAATAGAGAGTTTATCAGAGTTTCACGATACTTATAATATCTGAAGTTAAGGATATTTTAGATATAAATATTATAATTTTTGCAATGTTATGTATTTAATAAAAAATCACTAAAAACTATTATATAGAGAAGTTATATTCCCTTTAGCAGGTATTTTCCGCTTTTATCAATGAGTTCTCATTACTTATTTTTTGTTTATGCGTATTAGGTGATTGATTCATGAGAGAACAAACTAATTCACCATTTGTCCTTGCCTTCATTTTTAATATTCCGAGACTACAAAAGGAATGATAAGTGATAGGAAAGAATTCCCATGATGCTTGTCTTCCAATTTATGCACATAACGCATCTATGGTAGCATTTTTATGTTGTCAAAACAAATGTCTCTGTGTCTATACCCAAATTAGGAAAGAGAGAATACTGCAGTGGTTTAGTGGTTGGACTCTGGAGTCCAACTATGGAATCTGGACTGAATCCTGGCTCTATAACTTTGTAGTTATTTAAGAAGGTCAGCTGTAAAATAATTGTAGTGTAGTGCTATTTCATAGGTTTGATATAATGCTTCAATGAAATAATAACTATAAAGTAGCAGCTTCCTAGGCCCTCTAATAATAATTCAAAAAGCCCAGCCTGGGACTTAGGAATTTGAAGATCTTTATAGATACCACAGGGAATTCTGACGTAGGTGGTCAATGGAGCATTCTTCCAGATAATGTGACAAATTGCTCTTTGTCAATCTGGATCACAGAAGCCATATGTCTGCTTTGATCTCTGTGACTTGATAACTTTCAAAGTAAATGATTGCTTTAAATTTAATGAAAGGTTAATTGCAATTTTGACTTCACAAACAACTTAATTGGCACATATGTGTACCTATATCCAAAGGTACAACAGTGAACCAAATTTTGAGAACTGATGCTTAGTATGTTGTGGAAATTGCTGCATTCAGTGAACAGTTTAGAAGCAAATACCAGTGTCAATAATAGTTACATGGTCAAAGTTTATCCAAATCAATGGGCAGAAATATTTTTTAAGAACCTTTCATACTTGATTAAGACATTTCGTTTTCTAATTTATAAACATGAAATATCAGATTTTAACCAGTATGGTTACTCATGCTACTTTAGATGCTAATCTTAATTTTCTAAACAAGTTATTAAAGTGAGAAATCAGTTCAGAGTTTTATATGCTGGCTTTAATCTCAATCCCTTCAGCTCCAACTAAATGAAAACCACTCTGCCTGTAGAATACTTACTCTATTCTTCTGCTTCAAGATTTTTCCCTCCATTTTCTCTCTAAATGCTAGTCCTTTTACAATCTTTATCTTTTCTTCCTTACTTCCTAAATATTGCTGAGGAGACAGAGAATACTAAAGGATTTCTCATGTGTGATCCCTCTGTCTCTTGCAAGCTTAGTTCTCTCGTATGAAACAGAATTCTATCCTATAAAAAATGATGACTTGGATTTTCAGATTTTAGATGTCTTTCCAACATGATGTTTGCCTTATGATAGCAGCTGCTTGTCTTGTTGCATGCTTTTCTGCCCAGGCTCTCTAAGGCTAAGTTAGCACTAGTTTTTAGAAAGTGAGTGTGCCATGATAGGTTAATATGTTTCTCCACACATTTTGTTTTTGATGGTATGTCAGCACACAAGTTTTCTTTTCCTTTTGTAAATGCTATTCATGAAGGACTGTGAAAAAATTTTCACCATCTTTCCTATTAATTTATATATATTTTTTTCCTATTAATTTATATTTTATTTCCATCTTTTTACTTCAGGTTTTATTTTTGCTAAGGTATAACATACTGTAATGTCTGTCAACTTTGACTTGTCTTACAGTTAAGTTCAATTCAAAATATATTTATTGTTTTTATTTATTTTTTTAAAAAGGTTTTATTTATTCATGAGAGACACAGCGGGGGGGTGGGGAGAGAGACACAGGCAGAGCAAGAAGCAGGTTCCATGCAGGGAGCCTGACGTGGGACTCGATCCCAGGTCTCCAGGGTCACGCCCTGGGCTGAAGTCAGCGCTAAACCACTGAGCCACCCGGGCTGCCCATTTATTGTTTTTAAATTTAACAAGCATTAAATATTTGTTAGATGTTTAATGAATTAGCTATAGATAATATTGGCTCCACAAATAATTTCCTTGATCTACTATAGCATATTTTAGGTTGAACCAGATCTCATTTTTCTATGTTGTATTGAAATCATTAGTTATAAATACAGGGCATATTCTGATCTACAAGTACATCGCAAGACAGAACAGACAAAAATTTTAAGGCATAAAGTACAGTGTATGTGTTTCTTTATGATTTAGATATTTTTCTTTAAGCATAGATTAATGTAACCATGTGGAGTCAGTTTATCAATGAAACTCTAATACCACCTCTTTTTCTCCATTTATTTTTATTTATTCATGAGAATACACAGAGAGGAGAGAGAGAGAGAGGTAGAGACACAGGCAGAGAGAGAAGCAGGCTCCACACAGGCAGCCCAACGTGGGACTCAATCCTGGGTCTCCAGGATCACACACCCTGGGCCGAAGGTGGCGCTAAACTGTTGAGCCACCCGGGCTGCCCTTTTTTTCCATTTATAATTACTTAGTCCAAATTGTATCTATGTGTGTGTGTGTGTGTGTGTGTGTGTGCACGCTACACATTTGGTAGCTACTTAAAAAAAGCAATTAGGTAAAACTATTTAAAACACTTTTCTTGGTGTTGCATGTTTCGTACTTCCATGTTTCAAAGTAGCACATGGCAATAAATACCTTTTATTAAACCAAATTTTTCAATTTAAATTTTAATTAGTTAACATACAGTACACTATTGGTTTCTGGAGTAGAATTCAGTGATTCATCACTTACAGTTAACACCCATCACAAAGTGCCCTCTTTAATATCCATCACCCATCTAGCCCATCCCCCATCCACTTCTCTACATCAACTCTTAGTTTATTCTCTATTGTTAAGAATCTGCTATGGTTTGTTTCTCTCTCTCCTTTTCCTCATCTTTCCTGTATGTTCATCTGTTTTCTTTTTTTAAATTAACATGAGTGGGATCATATTTTTATTTGTCTTTCTCTGACTTATTTCACTTAGCACAATACACTCTAGCTCCATCCATGTCATTGTAAGTGGCAAGATATAATTTTTTGATGGCTAATATTCCATTGTATATATATATATATATATATGCCACATCGCCTTTATCCATTTATCAGTCAGTCAGTGAGCATTTGGGCTCTCTCCATGGTTTGACTATTGTTGATAATGTTGCTTTAAACATCAGGATGCATATACCCCTTCAAATCTATCTTTTTGTATCCTTTGGATAAATATATAGTAGTGCAATTGCTTTTTTTAGGGTAGTCCTATTTTTAGCTTTTTGAGAAACCTCCATACTGTTTTTCAGAGTGGCTGTACCAGTTTGCATTCCAATCAACAGTGCAAAAAGGTTCCCCTTTCTCCACATCCTTGCCAACACCTTTTGTTTCTGTGTTGTTGATTTTAGCCATTCTGACAGGTGTGAGGTGATATCTCATTGTAATTTTGGTTTTCATTTCCCTGATGATGAGTGATATTGAGCATCTTTTCATGTGCCTATTAGCCATTTGGATGTCTTCTTTGAAAAGATATCTATACATGTCTTCTGCCTGTTTTTTTTTTTTAAGATTGTATTAATTTATTCATGAGAAACACAGAGAGAAGGCAGAGACATAGGCAGAGGGAGAAGCAGACTCCTTGCAGGAAGCCTGATGTGGGAGTCCATCCTAAAACTCCAGGATCATGCCCTGAGATGAAGGCAGACGCTCAACCGCTGAGCTAACAGGTGTCCCTTTCTGCCCATTTCTTAACTGGATTATTTGTTTTTTGGGTGTTAGTTGTTTCTAGGTGTTGAGTTTAATAAGTTCTCTATAGATTTTGGATACTAGCCTTCATCAGATGTGTCATTTGCAAATATCTTTTCCCATTCAGTAGGCTGCCTTTGTCAATTGTTTTCTTTGTTATGCAGAAGCCTTTTTATCTTGATGAAATCCCAATAGTTCATTTTTGCTTTTGTTTCTCTTGCCTCTGGCTGTACGTCTAGTAAGAAGTTGCTATGGCCAAGGTAAAAGAGGTTTCTGCCTGTGTTCTCCTTTAGGATTTTGATGGTTTCTTGTCTCACATTTAGGTCTTAGATCCATTTTGAATCTATTTCTGTGAATAGTTTAAGAAAATGATCTAGTTTTTTCTTCTGCATTTGCTGTCCAGTTTTACCAACACCATTTGTTGATGAGACTGTTTTTTTCCCATTGCATATTCTTGCCTCTTTTGTTGAAGCTTAGTTGACCATATAATTGTGGGTCTGTTCTGAGTTCTCTATTCTGTTCCATTGATCTATGTGGCTTTGTGTCAGTACCATACAATCTTAATGAGTGCACCTTTGTAATATAGCTTGAAATCCAAAATCATGATGCTTCCAGTTTTGTTTTTCTTTTTCAGAATCACTTTTGCTGATTGAGGTCTTTTGTTGTTCCATATCAATTTTAGGTTTGTTTTAGCTCTGTGAAACATGCTGATGGCATTTTTGATTGGGATTGCATTAAATGTATAGATTGCTTTGGGTAGTTTTCTTTCATAAGTGTTCTATAGTTTCAGAGTACAGATCTTTTACCCCTTTCTGTAGGTATTCTTCTAGGTATCGTTTTTGCTGCAATTGCAAGTGGGATTGATTCCTTGATTTCTTTTTCTGCTGCTTCACTATGGATATATAGAAATGCAACAGGTTTCTGCATGTTGATTTTATATCCTGCATCTTTACTAAATTCATGTATTAGTGCTGGCAGATTTTTGGTGGACTCTTTTGGATTTTCTACATATGGTATTATGTCATCTGCAAATAGTGAAAGTTTGACTTCTTCACTGCCAATTTGGATGCCTTTTATTTATTTTTGTTGTTTGATTACTGGGGCTAAGACTTCTGGTATTGTATTAAATAATTATGGTGAGAGTGGACATCTTGTCTTTTTCCTAGCCATAGGAGAAAGGCTCAGTTTTTCCACATTGAAGATACTATTAGCTGTGTATCTTTTGCATAAGGCCTTTACAGTGTTGAGGTGTGTTCCACCTATGCCTACTTTGTTGAGAGTTTTTATCAAGAATGAATGCTATATTTTGACAAATGCTTTTTTCTGCATATTGAGAAGATCATAAGGTTCTTATCCTTTCTTTTTTAATGTGGTATATCACATTGATTGATTTGTGAGTATTGAACCACCCCTGCAGCCTAGGAATAAATACCACTTGATCATAGAGAATGATTCTTTTAATGTACTATTGAATTCAGTTTGCTAGTATTTTATTGAGAATTTTTATACCCATGTATAAAAATATAATATCATCAGTGATATTGTCTTGTAATTTTCCTTGTTAGTCAGGACTTTGGTTTTGGAATCAATGTAATGCTGGCTTTGAGAATGAGTTTGGACATTTTCCTTCCCTTTCTGTTTTTTTGGGACAATTTGAGAATAATAGTTATCAACTCTTCTTTAAATATCTGATAAAATTCCCCTGAGAAACTATATGGTCCAGGACTTTTGTTTGTTGAGAGATTTTTGATTATTGCTTCAGTTTCTTTGCTGGTTATGGGTCTGTTCAAATTTTCTATTTCTTCCTGTTTCAGTTTTGGTAGTTTGTAAGTTTCTAGGAATTTGTCCATTTCCTTCAGGTTGCCCAGTTTGTTGGCATATAATTTTTCATAGTATTCTCTTATAGTTGTTGTATTTCTGTGGTGTTGGTTGTTATCTCTCCTCTTTCATTTGTGATTTTATTATTTGGGACTTTTGTCTTTTCTTTTTCATAAGTCTGGCTAAGGGTTCATCAATTTTATTAATTTTTTTCAATGAACCAGCTTGAATATGTGGTGACAGCAGACACTGACAGCATAGATCAGTATGATGAGCAATAGATGAGAGTGGCAGTGTCATCTACAGTAGTAGTTAAGAGCATAGGCTATATAGAGTCTCATAATTACTTTCTTTTGTCTTTTTAAAAATTTAATCTAAAATTTATATAGCACTTAGTAAGTGCCAGGCATTATTCTGAACACTTTGCAAGTTACCTATTATATTTTCATTTTACTCATAAGGAAACAGTCACAGAAAGGTTAAGAAACTTGGCCAAGTTCACACAAAAGTGGATAAGTCACGATTCAAACCCAATGCAGAGTTCATATTCTTAACTACTATGCTAGGTAGGCCTAGCATGCAGTTTTTTTAAAGAATATTGTTTCAAGATTATGTGGCATAGGGACTCCTGGGTGGCTCAGTGATTGAGCACCTGCCTCCGGCTCAGGGCGTGATCTGCGGTCTCAGGATGGAGTCCCTTATCAGGCTCCTGGCCTGGGGCCTGCTTCTCCCTCTGCCTACATCTCTGCCTTTCTCTCTCTCTGTCTTTCATGAATAAATAAATAAAATCTTAAAAAAAAAAGATTATGTGGCATAGAGAACAATTGTTGTTACCAGTGTCTTAATCAGACTTTCACAGGAGAGGCTGTCTTCTTGACAGACACTGAAGTGCCATTCTTGCTTTCTTACTTCCTTCTGGGCACCCTTTTCTGCTCATTGCCTTTTATGGGCCTTGTCTCTCCTCTGACTACAACTGCAATGCCACTCTTTTTCCACTTAAAAACACCAGGAGTTTTAATTCACTTCTTTGCTAATTCTTCTTACTTAAGAGACAACACCAGTGTGGCTACTATTTAATTGCAATGGAAATAAAGCAGTAGAAATGAAGCTATGAATGGGATGGATCTTTTTCTGGATTTAAGCCTTTCAAGAGGAAGAATTCCAAATAAAAATAAAATAGAATTTGAGCAGGGGATCTTAGGAAATTTCTAAGTCGCATTATTCCAAAAAGCACTCCTTCTACCCCAGTGTATTATGCATAGGTATCGTTAGATATATTTCAGCAAATCAAACCTTTCTTTATGAAAGAATGAAAAAGGAATGTTTATAAAATGGAGTAGCTAAGCAGTTAAATCTGAGATATCATTTATTATTCTATCTAGGAGAAGTGTTACAGTTTGACACATCATTTTCAGTAATCCAGTTCAGAATTTTTCTACATGCCTTTGAATTTTATTTATTACTAATACTATTAAAATTGAATGTAATAAGTGAATAGCCTAGATTCTTCAATTGCCTTTTCAGAATTAAGCCATCTTAAATTACAATTACGAATACTGCTTAAAATTAGGAACATATTTTCTAAAAGTGAAGATACAATTTCAGGTATCTTGAGCTAATTTTAAAAACATTTCAAATCATGATTTTTTATGAGTATCCTAATGGAGTTTGAAAATAAAAAAATCAAGAACATGTTTAATCATACATGTTTAATGAAATAAAATACACAAAATGAAGAAATCTGATATATGTTACTCTCACACTTGTAAATCTACGGAAATGCCTTCTCTACTCCTCAGGCTTTTCAAGAAGTTGGCTGGAATATTGTTGATAGATACATCCTATATTACAACAAAATGAAATTTTAATACTAAATGAATAAATGAATTAAAAAGGGGAACCAAAGGATGCATGGCAATTAATGTCACTAAGACACTTCTTATGAATTAGTTTAAATTTGTTGCAGTTTGTATAAAATATAATTATTTAAAAGTGCACATATTTTAATATTTTAAGTATAAGCTTCCACTTGATATTAGTAGATAAGAATATCAACATATGATTATGATAATTTTTAATCTGTTGTTCTGTTGTCGATGGACTGCATTCAGTCTACATGTTGGTTAGAAGGTATTAATCAAATAGGATTCTTTTTTAAGACTGCCATTTTTATTCCCCAGATTTATGAATGCATCTTTGGTAGAATCTAAGGCTACTTCCACATTAAAATAGTCTATATTAGAGTGCTTGGGTGGCACAGATAAGTGGCTGACTCTTGATTTCTATTTGGTTGTGATTTTGATGTGGTGGGGTTGAGTACTATCTCTGGCTGAGCACTCAGCAGGAGTCTGCTTGATTTTCTTCTTCCTCTGTTCCTCCCTGCCATGCGTGCATACTGTCTGTCTGTCTGTCTCTCTCAAAATGAATGAATAAATCTTTAAAAAAATTAGAAAGTTCTTTGCCTTTCATGGAATAGTTTCAAGTTTAGTAGTAACTTGAATGGCTGTCTTCTAGGTTTTTTTTTTTTAACAAAAAGTCAAGCATTTATTTTTAAAGGAAAATTATTGTGACAATCTAAAATATAAAATATAGTCATTATAGTCTTTGAATATTTTCTGAATAGTTGTTTTCATAGTTATAGGCCCTTTCAGGACTGAGAATAGGCTATTCAAATTTAAAATGCAGAAACCTTAAATAGTTAAAGGTGGCTGGGGCACTGCAATATTCAACTTGTCAAATGGTTGTATTTGGTGTAGTAGGAAAAAACTCAGAGTAATGGATTTGAGAAAGATTCTCAGTAGCAAAAATTAAAGCCAATAAGATTAACCACAAATTATTTCTCTCTCTTCCATTTTAGAACAAGGGCTATCAGCTATTTTCTTAGGAGGATGAGATAGTAAATATTTTGGGATATGATGGGTGTACAGTCTCTGTTGTAGCTTCTGGACTTTACCATTGTAACATGAAAGCACCAGACAATACATAAATGGTGAGAGTGGTTCTGGTCTGATAAAACTTCATTTATCGACACTTAAATATGAATTTCATGCAATTTGCATGTGTCACAAAATATTATTCTTTATTTTTTCAGCCATTTGAAATTTTAAAATGTCTTTTGGCTCATAAGACAAAAATGGCAGGTTGAATTTGTCCTATGACCTTAATTTGCCTTCCCCTGCTTTATGCTAAGAGCTCCTCCTCAAAGCCAGTGAAAAGTATCCTGTTTATCTTTATATCCCAAAATACTTAGCACATAATAGGTACTTAGCAAATATATGGCAGAGAACTACTCTGATGTATTTAATTATAAATTTAATTTTTGATTTGTTTCTAATCTTGACCTTATCCTAGCAAATAAAACTTTTCGCTATGTTTATTTCCACCATATATAAATATATATACACACATGCACATATACCCTTTTCTTAATTTTATATGTATATGTAAAATATGTATAATTTATAATATAAATACATATATTTTAAATAGTTTCATTGAGGTATAACTTATATACCATAGAACTGATCTGTCTTAAGTGTACAAGCCAAGGCTCTTAGTAATTTAGTGAGTTGTGCAGCCATAACCATAATCCAGTTTTTGAACATCTCCATCATCTCCAAAAGATTCTGTATGTCCATTTCTGTCAGCCTCTGTTTGTATATACATATAAAATCAGTGGATTAATGTAAGATTCCATTCCATTATGTGCATCAAGGTTTCAGAAGACAAATTTAGCCTCATGAAGATATGTGAGGACTTATGCTTTTGGCACTTCATAACTATTAACTCATGTGGTTGTCATCTAACCTAACATGTTATTTCTGTTATTATCTTCATTTTACCTATCAGGAAACTGAAGTGGCTTTCCCAAGTTTATCCAACTATAAAGTGACATCAGCTCAGCTTTTGAGTGGAGGTACAGAGCTTTAAACTGAAGCAATATGGTTCCAAGGTCCATGATCTTAATTTAAGAGTATAGGATTTTAGAAACCATTGGTAATATCACCAGAATAATAAATGATACTTTCTAAAAGGCAATTATGAATTAACTTTTGACTTACCATATTAGGCAAGCAATAATTTTAATCAAAATCATAACTTCCAACCCTCTTTAATCATACATAAATCAGAATCATTAGAGAGCACAAATCAACTGACATTTTAGGTGTATAGTTGCAAGTAGTAAATAGAAGGCAACTATTCTGCTACTCAGGACATGTCCTTTAATATTTCCAGTGTTATGAGAACACTGACTATTATTCATCTCTTAAATATATATCATTTGAAAATACTGTTAAATAAAACTCTAACTAGGACCAATTTTGCATAGCATGAAACTTCCACCTTAGTACTTTGCTAACCTAAGTAACAGCCTATTTATTTTTGTCAACAACTAAAATGTTTTGTTTAAATTATTTTACAATTTCCATGGTATTCTACTTTCTTTATAAATTTTTCAAAAATATTACAAAGAGCAGCTAATAAGCCAATCAGCAAGAATTTTGTATTCAGTTTTTTCTAAGCAGAGATATCCCCAAAAACCATTTTTGTTTTTTTTTAAAAAGTTAAATGTGGTTGTTATATATTTAAGATTGTTTTTGTACTATACGATTGTAAATGTTTATATACTGTGTATATTTTTTATTTCTGTGCTTTTCTAAGTATAAAAAATAAACATTCATATAAAAACATGGCCTTATTTTTATGCAAGTTGTTACAGGTATGGAGATTTAGGAAATTGCCATTTTTTTTGGCTCTTGCTTTTGGGGAAAAAAAAATAATGTCCTACAGGGTGAAGCTAATGGTCAGAAGATTGAGAAAAATCTCACATTCTTGACAAGAATCTGTTACTTCAAAGATTTCACATGAGTTGTCTCTCCAGGAACCTCATTTCCTTCACAGCTACCTGATTCCCAGTAGATGTTCTCTAGCTCTTTCTATTGTTTTTTTCTCTGAGGCCTCAAACTATGCTCTCTGATTGCAGCCATCTTCTTGAGGTATTTAACCCCACCAATTAACTCCACAGTTCCTTCCTTTGCTTGCCATTCTCATGATCTCTGCCATTCATGAGAGTGGGTAGAGGAAGAAGGGCTGAAGTCATCACACTGCTTCTCCAAACTGAAGTTGATGAGGCACCATAGTTTTTCTAAACTGATGTTCCACTCCATTCCATCCTGATTTTCTTCCTTGATAAGGAAGCAGAGAGCCTGAAGATCTAATAAGCAGTGCACAGTAGTTAGAGCTATGTTTTCAGTCTGTCCCCAGGACTTGTTAGCTGTGATGTTGGGCAAATTATCTAATTTGTTTAAGCTTCAGTTTCTTCATCTGTCCAAGGGAGTTGTCCATAGGAGTTACTGTGAATATAAAGTGAAATAATACGTATAGAGAGTATATGTGATATATAATATATGTGAATACTAAAGTATATGGTACAAAGTGAGCAATCAATGAATGTGTAAACTATGACTGATTTTTGTGTTTTATGTTTTATTTCATGTATTGAGCACTAGTAACTCTCCTGGCAATTTCAGAGTTCTTTTTTTTTTAATTTTTATTTATTTATGATAGTCACTTTTTTTTAATTTTTAAATTTCAGAGTTCTTAAACTCTAATGCTACCTATGCTGTAAATCCTGTTACACAAATTTGAGTATCTTGATGCTTCCTGGTTTATGGTCTTGGCTACCTATTAGTAATAGAATATAGAAAGAACTTATACAGAACATAAAGACTCCTAACTCTGGGAAATGAACTAAGGGTGATGGAAGGGGAGGAGGGAAGGGGTGGGAGTGAATGGGTGACGGGCACTGAGGGGGGCACTTGACGGGATGAGCACTGGGTGTTATTCTGTATGTTGGCAAATTGAACACCAATAAAAAATAAACTTATTATTTAAAAAATAAATATTTCTAATCAAAAAAGAGAAAGAACTTATAAAACTCAATACCCCAAAATGAATAATCTGATTAAAAATGTGCAGAAGACATAAATAGATATTTTCCAAAGAAGACATCCAGATAGCCAACAGACACATGAAAAGATACTCAATATCACTCATCATCGGAGAAATGCAAACCAAAATTGCAATGAGATATCACCTCACACCTGTCAGAATGGCTAAAATCAAAACAGCAGGTGTTGGCAAGGATGTGGAGGAAGAGGAACCCTCTTACACTGTTGATTGGAATGCAAACTGGTGCAGCCACTCTGGAAAACAGTATGGAGGTTTCTCAAAAAGTTAAAAATAGAACTACCCTAAAAACAGCAATTGCACTACTATATATTTATCCAAAGAATATAAAGATACTAATTCAGAAGGCTATATGCACCCTGATGTTAATAGTAGCATTATCAACAATAGTGAAATAATGGAAAAAGCCCAAGTGTCCATTGACTGATGAATGGATAAAGAAATAGTGTAAAATATTTATATATGTGTATATATATATATATATATAGGCATATATATGGATATATATAGGCATATATATGTGTGTGTATACATACACACACAATGGAATATTAGCTATAAAAATAATGAAATCTTGCCATTTGCAACAACATGGATAGAGCTAGAGAGTATTATTCTAAGTGAGATAAGTCAGTCAGAGAAAGAAAAATACCATATGATTTCACTAATATGTGAAATTTAAGAAACAAAACAAACAAAGGGAAAATGAGAAAGAGAGAGACAAACCAAGAAACAGACTCTTAACGATAGAGAACAACCTGATGGTTACCAGAGGGGAGGTGGATGAAAGGATTAAGGAGTACATTTGTTCTCATGAGCACTGGGTGTTGTATGGAAATGTTGAATGACTATATTATGTACCTGAAACTAATATTACACAGTATGTTAACTAACTGGAATTTAAATAAAAACAAATATAAAAAATAAAATTATCTACCACAGTAAAATAAATTGACTCATAAAAAGAAGAATAATAAGAATATTGCAATTGGAAATAACTTCAGAATCTATTACAAACTCCCTCTCAAAGTATTTCTTACATAAAAACCCTTGCTGTTTTTCTAGACTATATTCACAATAGTCCTGAGAAAGGTGCCTTGAAAAAAAGAGTTTCTTGCAATGGAGAACTGCAATCTTCTGCCCAAGAAGGAGGAAATAGTATATTCACAATAAATATTCTGAAATTCTCTGTAATAAAATGTTTTATAAAACATATTGGACTAGAATACTTTGTTTTCTAACTGACGTCTTTTTTGAATAATTATGTCTTAGTAAAATGAAATACAGCATAGAGAAAGTTTAGTCCATCCTGACATAGTTCTTATTAGAAAATTATTCTATCTTAAGATAAAGTATACCTTATAACTTCTGACTATGTGTCCATGTTGTATCTCCTAGAACAATAGAAGAAAACTATTTTGGACATAAAAACTGTATACCCACTTCTTATTTCTTCATTTAACAGTGCAGCATCTTCATGTCATATAGTATATATGCCCCTTACCATTCTGGCCTCTCACTTCTAAGTTTAAGCAAATCCTTTCTCAAGTAATATTCTATATGTAGTGTGAAAGTAATAAAGAACAGTGAACAGTGACACTCCTTCAGTTCTAGAAATGTTTTATAATACTGATGCATAACAAAAAAAGTTATATTACCTTTTTGCATTTAATTTATGGTTAAAAGAAAAAAGTCTTCTATGTCTTTGTTTTATATGTAAGTTATAATGTCCAGATTTTGTTCATACCGTAATTCCCCTTCCATTCTTGAAATGAAATACATAACTTATATATATATATCCATGTACTATTTACTTTGTGTTGATTTCTACTTATTATAAATTGTCAAGATACATATGAATCCTGATTTTAAAATCCAGTTAAACTAAATTTTCTTTCATAACACTCATGGATTGGATAAGGGCTATCCATTAGGATGAAATGGAAACATTAACTAGTATAATGAAGGTTTCTTTGCATACAGTTTGCTGCAGTTTGTGTACAGTTACTAAAATTTCATTAAAATGTGGTATTCACCATTAATGAACATAGTAATAAAATAGATCAAATGCTTTGTTACAATCAAAACATACTTATATCAATATTATAAGCCTGCTCTACCAACCTAAAAAGGATAAAGTAAGGAGATTTGTGTTATTTGATTTTAGTGACTCTATATTGGTTTTTAGTATTTGTGTTTTACTACTAAATATATTTTAATTATTTATTTTAATTATATTCTTTAAATATTTATATATATCATTTTAATTATATATTTATTATATATTTATATATTTATAATTTATTATTAATATTTATTATATATTTATATATCTTTATATTATTTATATATTTATATGTATTGTTTATTATATTTAAATATATTTAATTATTTATATTATTTTAAGAATATATATCAACATTATGAAAGTATCATTTCTATTAATGTATCTTTGCATCTCTCATTCTCCATGATTTGTTGAATGTTGCTAATTTGATTAATTTGTTTGTTGTTTTATTCATGAGTCTGAGCAGACTCATGGAGGCTTAAATTCACTTGCCGTGGTTAATTACTTTGTCATTGTTTTTCCATAAGTTTGATTAGGAAGAATAAAATGCTAAAAACTTTGTTTGCTTTCTTATACTTTTTTCAGTTTAATGAAGAATACAAAGAAAAAATAGAATTTTTAAAATTCGTACTTTTCTTTGTCCTATATTAATATTATGCCGTCTTGTCCTAAGCAATATTCTTAATGCCAGAAATGGCTTTTAAAGCCCCCTGTTATTTCTCCATGCACTTCTCAGAAAGCTCAGTTTATTCTAGGCTTATACTTCTTGGGATTGTTGCTAAATATTTGTGTCACTCTTCTTTTCCTTGATATGGGTCCCTCTGTCTTTTTTTTTTTTTAAGATTTTTATTTATTTATTCATGAAAGATGCAGAGAGAGAGAGAGAGAGAGAGAGAGGCAGAGACACAGGCAGAAGGAGAAGTAGGCTCCATGCAGGGAGCCCGATGTGGGACTCGATCCCAGGACTCCAGGATCACACCCTGGGCCGAAGGCAGGCGCTAAACCACTGAGCCACCCAGGGATCCCCTCCCTCTTTCTTCAAAAATATGCTCACTTATGTGTTTTCACTTTAGTGCACCCTGATTTACTTTTACATTTATATCCTTGAGTTCCTTGATTATGGAATAACTCATACCCTCTATTCTTTTAAAAATAAATATATGATTTTCTGACACATAGGGCACTTAACTTTCTTTGTCTAATTCAAAACATTAAGCATACATGTTTACTTATTAAGAGTCTTGTAACATTCCTGTCATAAATTGAGTCTTGCTTGTTGATCCAAATTACGAGACCAAATTTAGTTGATTATGTTTTGTCTCATCTGAATATAGTATGTTCTCACTATGCTCTCACTGTAGGTTATAATATTTTCTTCCCTGATCCTGTCTTCCTTAGGATTGAAAATTATATAATGTGATAATTCTATGGCTCAAAAGTAATTATTCCATTTTCATAGTATTTCCTTGACTCTTTAGAAAAGGTGTGGCCTCCAGGCCAAAGCCCAGTGAATCTTCTTCCAGTGCACTGTTAGACAATTAAGATGCACTTCCCAACCTGATTGGAGGTGGTTCTAATAATTGCTATGTGAATTTTGCCTTTGGTTAACTTAAGAGTGTGTGAGGAATAACAGTGGGGAGGGGTCTGATTTAGAAAACCATCATAAATCATTTTTTTCATCTTCAAATTGAAAGCAGTAACAATTATATATTAAGACTATAACCATGATATATTTTATGTGTTAAGTTAGAAATAATGTGTACTATACAAATAACTTCAGCTTCTACAACCTTCATTAACAAGATATTTAGGCTTTCTTGCCTGTCCTCATCTGCACACCACTGCCCTTGCTTCAGTGCCAGCTAGATTCTTGTAAATTCAGTTTGCTTTACTGCATACTAAGAACTATTTTAACACTGTAATTTTTACCTCCATTCAAATATTGTGTCTTTCTGGTTTTATGACTCAGGGATATTAACTCTTGTCTCTAGGGTGCCGCTATGATCCCAGATACACTGAGTAACTTGCATGCCTGCTATGCAAAACACTTTGAATAACCTTTATATAACCTAGTTGGCATAGCTGAGTGTGCATTTCTCAAATTCCCTCCTCAGTTTAGGATTATTAAGACTTAGTTATGCCACAATAACTTCTCACCAAAGCACCTGCTGTCAGCCCTTCTAAAACATGACTCAGTTCTGCTATGCATCCTGGAAGGGAAATCTCCGGTTTGAGTTCTCATTACTTTAGCTTAGGTGTTCTCTACACTGCCTTTAACTCAACTAAATCATCTATTCTCCTTTCCTTGGTGTTTCTAACGGAAGTTACTACCACTGCAAAAATAATAAAAAAATATACAGCTGAGGAAAATACCTACAGAAGGAAATTTTAAAATCTTGATTTTTTACAGAAGAGGGATTTTGAGGATGAATTTTTTTAAATCCAGCTTTTAGAGGAATTTCCACTTATATGGGGAAAAAACTTTTTGGGGGGGAAGGGGGACATTTATATGCTTTTAAATTGAAGCTTTGGTAGCTGACTGAGGTAATTATTCCAATCAGGGCTGATTTTTGATAGGGTTAAGTGATGCAGTGTAGTGCAAAATTACTGCCATATAAGAAGTATTCAGTAAATTGTAACACTTTTGTGTCCAAACCACCAATTTCTGGTGCAACTATGGATGGGAATTTAATGCATGTATGTACCATATGTGAACTGTGAATGTATTTGGCCATAGAATATAATCACATAATTTTCAATGGAGAAAAAAAACTATCTTAAGTACATTTTTGCTTCTTTCCAAATTCTGTGCCACTATCCTTTAGCTTTTCAAGTTGTCAAAGGTACATGTCCCTGGCTCCTAGAAAATGAATTTAAGATTACATAATGTCTGACATAATATTATAGCAATACGAACACATACACACACACACACACACACACACAATTTGAGATTTTGATAGTGTGATAGTGACCAGATGTCATCTGTGTTAGAAGAACTTCCTTACACCTTCAGTTAAAAAATTTTTTTAAATTAAAAAAAATGGAGATTTTCTGCCCTTCCTATCCCCACACTTCTTTCCTTCCTTCTTACTTCCCCCCACTTCTTCAGAGAAGCCAGATGTATTAAATCATTAGATCATGTTAAAAAAAATAATCCACACGCTAAGCATGTTTTATAAAACTTTTAAACATCAGTGGGCTGTATGAAGTACTTTTATCATATTTAATTTCTTCAAAACTATAAAAAGGTTTCTGATAGTTCATAAGTAGATTAAATAGCAGAAGGAATTTCTCTGTAAGAAACTCCTACCAGCTGGGTTTGCTTCTAAAAAAATACATAATTTTTCAACCTAAAATGAGAAAATCTTTCCTGCACTAATATATAGGATTTTTTGAGATGATCCAAGATGAAAGAAATAAAATGTTTACAACTGGAAAGTTGATGAAAATTTATAATTTTGTTGCTACTTCCCTGTGCTACAATTGCATTATCCTTTTCTACTTTGAATATCAGAGTTTTGAGACTCTTGTCCTAAAACTTTTTTGAAGACTTATTCTTCCTAAAACACTTGAAAAAATCTCTCCCAGTTCTTTGGTGTGGAGTCTTCACTGATTTTGTGCCTTCCTTTTTTTTTTTTTTAAAGTCTATCTCGTGGATGGAACTGGAGGGTATTATGCTGAGTGAAGTAAGTCAATCGGAGAATGACAAACATTATACGGTCTCATTCTTTTTTTTTTTTTTTTTTACGGTCTCATTCATTTGGGGAATATAAATAGTAGTGAAAGGGAATAAAGGGGAAAGGAGGAAAAATAAGTGGGAAATATCAGAAAGGGAAACAGAACATGGAAGGCTCCTAACTATGGGAAACGAACTAGGGGTGGTGGAAGGGGAGGTGGGCGGGGGTGGGTGACTGGGTGGGGGGGTGACTGGGTGGCGGGCCCTGAGGTGGGCACTTGACGGGATGAGCACTGGGTGTTATTCTATATGTTGGCAAATTGAACACCATAAAAAATAAATTTATTAAAAAAAAGAAAAAAAGTCTATCTAAAAACATTGCACAATGAGCAATTAAATTCTGACAGTTCTATTTACACTCTTGTTGTATATATGTTATTCAACTGATCATTGAAATGAAAATTCCACTGGTGATAAACTAAATTATTCACTTCTGAAAACAATGCCTTCCTCAAAATTTCTTAACCATTAGGGCATATGCACTTCAAGGAGAGGAAAGCTTTCCTTAAGCATTTTATGGTTCTTTTTAAAAATAATATTCTCCATTCCTTCAACCAATATAAAGGCAGCATTTACAGCATTTTCCCCTGAAAAGTAATTTATTTCAGTCATTTTTTTAATAGTAACTATCATAGATTACTTCCAACCAAAGGTCATTGCTATAATATGTATCTTACAGGTTTATTCTGAAATAATATAATCAGGATAAAAATAGTTTACATGGTTTCCTTTTAATATAGAACAACTCTGGAGCATTTGATTTCTACAAAATGTTAATTCAAAGCAATCAGAAAGAAAAGTATAAACCACAATCTGCCATTTCTTTTTATGGTACTCTTAAAACATAATATTTTCCAGTAAATTACCAGTAGTAAGGACCAAATTAAAAGGATATGTTTTCCATGATGTAATAATGAGGAGGAGGTGGAGGAGGAGGAGGATGGCAGCTAATATTTTTTCAGTTTTGTCTTATCTGATTTAATGCCCTCAGCTTTTTATATTCTAAAGAAAAATGAAATGATGAGTAGAGAGGTTAATTTGACTAAGGTTATGGTAGTTCCATGACATGAACTCAGCCAATGTGACTCCAGGCCAATGTCAAACTGTCCTTTATGCAATCTTTCTCAATATTTCGTTACAGATTGATTTGCAAAATCATAATGCAAACCGGTATGACATAATGACTGTATATTTACCTCTTTAAAATCCCTCTGTTTTAAAATAAAGCAAAATCTGTAAGCTTTTATCTTATTTGTTAAAATTCCTTACTTAACCTTCCCCATCTGGAATCTCTTTTTTTTTTTTTCCCATCTGGAATCTCTTCTGAAATATTCCAATATATATCATACATGGACACAGATTTTAATAAAAATTAGTTCTGCAAGAAATATCCCTGATTATTATGTGTTCTTACACCTCGAAGTACACCATGATGTGAAAGAAAATTAGGGCAGCCCCAGTGGCGCAGAGGTTTAGCGCCGCCTTCGGCCCAGGGCCAGATCCTGGAGACCCGGGATGGAATCCCACGTTGGCTCCCTCCCTGGAGCCTGCTTCTCCCTCTGCCTGTGTCTCTGCCTTTGTCTCACTCTCTCTGTGTGTCTCTCATGAATAGATAAATAAAATTTTTAAAACAAATACCTTTAAAAAAAAGAAAAAATTAATGCATCCACATTTAGCCTATATCATACTTTCTGTTTAAGTGTATGATCTGCCTTAGTAACATTAAAAAGGATTCTAGGTTTGGTGCATTTGGTGTGTCTGGAATTCATTTCTGGATATTTGCTGATGCTGTTAATGGTTGCTTATCAGTGTCAGAATAACCTTCCTAAATCACTTGTTTTCTTCTATTATTTACTGTATCTGTTAAATCTAGACTCCTTTCACCATGCAGCTTCATGAGCTGGCTGTCTCACCTCCCCACCATACCCTCCCCTGGATCTCAGCAGAAGCTCACAACTCCAATTAGTCAGTTCCTTTGTCCCTATAGTCTCCTTATCTGTAATGATCATGCCTTTCTCCATAATTTTACTTATGCTCCTTCCCAGATGCAATTAATGTTATTAATCTCTTTCTTTTTCAAAAACCTATGCATCTTTCAGCATCCTTACTTCCTTGGAGAAGTTTGTCAAGTTAACCCAAATCACAATGATCTCTCATCTTCTGAATTCCTGGAGTATTTTTATTAAAATATCCAGTTCTTGGGTGTAGATTATATTGTATTCACTCTGAATTTTTGTTCATAGTTCTTACCCACTTACCAGGTTATAAATTTATTAGATTAAATATAAGTTAATCAGATTCAATACAAAATCTTCTCACCTACAAACTTTAAGTTAATGCAGTTTATTGACCAGTAGAAAGGCACAAGTCAAATAAATGTACTTCATCTTTGCAGCACATTCATATGGCTTTATAAGTTATGTAAAGTCGTGTTACTTTTGTACATCTGAATCAAGAGCCTAAGATGTATTCAGAATAATGTCTTGTTTCAAGCTTACTTATGAGAGAAAAAAGAAAGTTAAAATCCATTCTTTACAGCCTTAAAAAACAGCAATAATTGTGTACATATTGGTAGTTTTAGCTTGTGAACACATGAGTTTAGGAACAGATTTTTAGGTTTTAATCTGTTTCTAAGCACTAATCTGTATCTCACAAAGTAAGACTCAAAAAGTAGTCCGTGTTTTGCTGATTATTTTCCACCATGGATAAAGCTTCTTGAAAATTTAAGCTAATGAAAAAAAAAAAAAGAAAATTTAAGCTAATGTATTATTTGTAAACAAATATTTTCCCCATGAATCTGTTTGGTTAATCTAACGAATTTGGTAGAATGCTGTGGATTCTAGATATAGGCACACATGTTCACAATACAGTATATATTATACTGTACAAACGTAGATATATAACATCTATATTATGTCTGTGGTAGACTGAGAGGCATGTTGGTATCATCTTCTGCTTCTATGTCAGTTTGTTCTCCCACCCGTGTTAGTTCTCCTACTCAAAAGAATGTGCTTATTGTGGATGCTTACAAGTGAGATATATTTGGATCAGGATATAGCCCAAATTACATTTCCTTACAGTACAAAGAGAAAATATAATCCTTAAATATCTCAAAGGGATATCTGTAGCACTATTCATAATAGCCAATATATAGAAAAAAACCTAAATGTTTGTCAGTGGATAAATGTATAAAGAAAACCACACACACACACACACACACACACACACAAACAGGAATAGTATTAGCCATTAAAAAAAGAAGTCCTGCCACTTGAGACAGTATGTTTGAATCTGGAGGACTTTATGCTAAGTGAAATAAACCAGATACATAAGACAAATACCACATGACCTCACATATATGTGGAATCTAAAAGAGTTAAAAGCAGAGTAGAATGGTGGTTGCAGGGGCTGTGCGGAGGGGGAAATGGTGAGATACTGATCACAATGTATAAACTTTCGGTTACAGGATGAATGCATTCTGGATATTTAATGTACAGCATGGTGACTGTAGTTAACAAGACTGTGTTGTATGCTTTTAATTTGCTAAGAGAGTAGATCTTAAATGTTTTCAGAACATACACACACACACATTGAAAAGAAAAGAAAGAAAATGGTATCCATACAAGATGATAGATAAGTTAACTAGCTTGATTGCAGTGATCTTTTCACAATGTATACATGTATGTATACATCAAGTTATACAACTTAAGTATATACAGTTCCTATTTGTCAATTATACCTCAATAATTATACCTCAATAAATCTGAAGAAGAAACAAAAGACTCAGAAGAGCACTATATAGATTTCTTGAGTGCCCTCTCTGGACAGTTTTCTCTTTGGACCTTGCCTCACGAATTCCAGTCCCTCAGTAGTTCCAAACTCAATCTCTGTCTCAAAACATCCCATGAACTACTTGGACCTAGTTTCCAATGTCTGAAAATGGCTCTTTCATAACTGTTTGCCTATTTATGTTTATTGACTGCAGTAGGGACAATTTATTATCAGTTATTCTTTCATGGCTGAGAACCTAAATCTGATTGCCTTCACTTGTTTTTGAATGGCGTAGTCAAAATCACTAATTTTTAAAAAACATAATTTTTAGCTTGTTTGTTCACTGTTCTTTTTTCTGTTTGCCATTTTTCAACCCACTTAGTTCTAACCCTCTTTTCTTTCCAATGTCCAGAATTTCTGGCCCTGTACTATGCTCATAGATGACTGCTGCCAGATGAAGCATCCAACTGCAAAGCTCTAAAATGTGTTGTATCAGAGATGGCATCTGGGCATTCAGCTGGCCCATCTGGCAGAACTTTTCTTGGGTCTTTTTTATCTGGCAGCACTGTTGGCTATGGAGAAAGCCACTAAGCTTTTTCCAGGGTTGAGCTTGGGTCTGACCTTTCCTGACTGGCTCGAATTCTTGCATGATATGCTTTTGGCTAACTGCCTGCTGTACCTAGAGAAATTGCTTGATATTTAATCTGATAATTGGGGTGCTTTTTAAGTTTTAACCCTGAAAGCAGGGATTCATCTCAGTCACCTTTGGGCTGGAAGTTTAATTATATCAAAGTTAGATGATGCATCAGCAGGTAGGACGAGGGATGGAAGGCAGAGTGCATTGTAATTTTTTAGTGTTAAATGTAAGTAAAAACTCTCTAAAGAAAGGTTAAAAGGAAAAGGAAAAAAGGCATAATGACCCATATCCCCTGAAAGTTTTAGACTCTTCTATGGTTGCATCTCCAATAATATGGGAGTATGTGTTGTTTTCTTGGATATTAATTTTTGGCAAAATTCTACCTGGCTATTAATTCTGGGCCATTTATTTGTGTTCCACAGTTTTTGTTATTAAGATAAAACTGAAGGAAAGACTCTGTAGTAATAAAGTGAGCTGTCCTTGTCAGACATTCTGTCAGGAAACTGTTCATTTCCATGAAAATGTAGGTGTTTTGCTTTTTTCTGTTTTTCCAGATAAGAATAATTTAGTTATAAATAAATCTTTTGAAATCATTTTAGTTATTTTCTTTTACTAGTACTTTCTGGAGTTTCCAGTCAGAAGCAGCTGTGCATATATACATTCCACAGTAAACAACAGTTACTCTATCCTTCAAAAAATTATGACTCCATGTTTTTTTTATGACTCCATGTTTAAAAAAATTATAAATTTCTAATAAAATCAGTAATTGAATAATTTCATTCTAACTACTTAAAAGTAGCTTCAGAAAACCCTGTACAAAAAAAAAAAGAAAAAAAAGAAAACCCTGTACAACAAAGGCATTTAGGGTATCCGAAAAAAGAGGGAAACAGCCAAACAAACCACAAACCACACACACACACACACACACACACACACACTTTCTATATACATATCAAATGTGTAACTTTAAAGAGCTCTTAAATTGAAGCCTGTGTGCTGATAAATGCCACAAGTTGTTGGAAAACCTCATGGATTCAATTCCTTATTCATAGAGGTTGCCACAAGTTACCTCATTTGTAAACTCTTGTAGGTATTTCACCTTTTATAGCAACTAAAAGAAGAATTTCCAGTTTCAAAAATATCGTCATTATGTAACATTTTGAAGGATTAGGCAATATTCAGTTGTGTGGATCAAAAAATTAATTACCAGATCTTTCAAAATTTAATTTTGTTATAGATTTTTATGTATTTATTCATGAGAGACAGAGAGAGAGAGAGAGAGAGAGGCAGAGACACAGGCAGAAAGCGAAGCAGGCTCCATGCAGGGAGCCTGACGTGTGACTCTATCTGAGGTCTCCAGGATCATGCCCTGGGCTGAAGGCAGCGCTAAACCACTGAGCCACCTGGGCTGCCCAGATCTTTCAAAATTTAACCAAATTCAACAAACTATAAATCTCATATTTTGTCATAAATTCATTGTGTGCTAAACTCTCTCTCTCTCTCTCTCAAAAAAAAAAAGTTATGTTCATAAGAATTTTTAAAAACCAAGGAAAGAATTAAATGATGAACTTCATTGTGATATCAGCAATAAAACTAAATTGTGAGTCATATACTGTTGGAGTTTAAATGTTGGGGAGAGGTTAATTCTGGTTGGAGGAATAAAAGAGAGAGGAGTCAAATACTCAAAAATAAGATGTCAACTTTGAAAGAAGGTGAACATGCACTACAAGATGGAGATGACAGGACAGAGAAGTCTGGGAAGATGGAACAGCATGACTTACACCTGAGTACTAGAAATAGCATAATACAGCTATTAAATGTTGATTTTGGCAAGATAAAGAGAGATTATATATGCCTGAATAATATCTACTTAATTTCCCAACACAAAGCTCAAATTATATAAGATTACTTTCTCTCTCTTTCTTTTAAAGTATTTCCCTTTTAAAAACATCCTCAGATCTCCAATTAAGTCTTTTGTTTTATTTAAATTATGCCAAGAACACTTAACATGAGATCTACCTTCTTAACAAAAGGGTATAGCCAGTATGAAGAACAGTTCAGAGGTGACTCAAGAATTAAAAGTATAATTACCATATGATCCACCAGTCTTGCTTCTGGCTATTTAGCCAAAAGAATTGAAATCAGATCTCAAAATCCTAGTTCCCTTCCACACCTCACCTCTGTTCATTGAGTCATTATTCACCATAGCCAAGATGTTGAAACAACCAATGTGTCCATTAATGGATGAGTGCATACAGAAAAAGTACTGTGTATGCATATGTATATGTATATATACATAATATACATATGTATACATATACATACATATACACACACACTGGAATATTATTCAGTCTTAAGAAAAGATTTTCTTCTTAAAGAAGAAAATCCTGCCATAAGCAACAACATGGATGAACTTTGAGAACAAACTAGGTCATTTTTTAAAAAAATATTTTAATTTATTCATGAAAGACACAGAGAGAGGTGGAGACATAGGTAGAGGGAGAAGCAGGCTTCTCCCTGAAGGAAGCCTGATGCAGGACTCCATCCCAGGAGCTTGGGATCATGCTCTGAGCCAAAGGCAGATGCTCAACCACTGAGCCACCCAGGCATCCCCAAACTAAGTTATTTTTGTACTTCTCATCTACATTCTACATAGGGTATAAACCACCCACGCAAAAAAAGTTTTCTTTAATATGCTAGATTCATCTTTATATGTTTTATTTTATGTATTTTTCTATATATTTTTGACATACCATCTCTGCACTACATGCTTATATGATTTAATGGATAGACATTGTCTAATTTGTCAATATTTCCATTACATTTAGAGTATAAAGTCCTCAAGGGCAAAACTTATTATTCTCTTTTGACCCCATGATGCCACATCCTATGAGTTTCTTAACTGTCAACTCAGAAAAGGGGTTTGTCAAAAGCATGAAATAAGAATTGAGGCCCATTTTCTCCCAATGCTGTGGCAAACTGCTGTTTAAAGCATTTATAATTTTGCCGCAGGTACTAATTGAAAGCAAGAAAGGAATTCTTTGGAAATATCTTGAGTGCTTTGAAATAAACTTATAAAAGATCAAAGCATCCCAAAGGATATACAAAAACCAATGAAATTTGTAGGCAAAAGACAACATTCAGGAAAAAAGTACTTATGCCTTCATTCACTTAGAAGAGACTCAGAAAAACCAGTTTACTACTCTGATTCAGTTCCATTTGTTTTGTTTTGTTTTAGTTCCATTTGTTTTTATGCTTTTTCATATAGTACAAACACTATAAAGTTTGGGATCTCTTAAAAACAGTATTTTAATAGGTCATAAAAAGTTATACGTACTTAGTTTTGTTATACAGTTGGTATTGCTGATATTTTCTAGAAATGCATAACCTATTAAACATCTAAATGACACATGCTTTTAAATTGGGAGTTCATTATATTTGAGTAGTGTGTTTTCAGAACTGTAGTCTATAGGTATGTCTAAATATTATTTCCAGAAATTTCATTTATATACTCTATTTAAGAGAATCCAGAAGTGGACCCTAAACTTTATGGCCAACTAATATTCGACAAAGGAGGAAAGACTATCCACTGGAAAAAAGACAGTCTCTTCAATAAATGGTGCTGGGAAATTGGACATCCACATGCAGAAGAATGAAACTAGACCATTCTCTTACACCATACACAAAGATAAACTCAAAATGGATGAAAGCTCTAAATGTGAGACAAGATTCCATCAAAATCCTAGAGGAGAACACAGGCAACACCCTTTTTGAACTTGGCCACAGCAAATTCTTGCAAGATACATCCATGAAGGCAAGAGAAACAAAAGCAAAAATGAACTATTGGGACTTCGTCAAGATAAGAAGCTTTTGCACAGCTAAAGAAATAGTCACCAAAACTCAAAGACAACCTACAGAATGGGAGAAGATATTTGCAAATGACGTATCAGATAAAGGGCTAGTTTCCAAGATCTATAAAGAACTTATTAAACTCAACAGCAAAGAAACAAACAATCCAATCATGAAATGGGCAAAAGACATGAAGAGAAATCTCACAGAGGAAGACATAGACATGGCCAACAAGCACATGAGAAAATGCTCTGCATCACTTGCCATCAGGGAAATACAAATCAAAACCACAATGAGATACCACCTCACACCAGTGAGAATGGGGAACATTAACAAGGCAGGAAACCACAAATGTTGGAGAGGATGTGGAGGAAAGGGAACCCTCTTACACTGTTGGTGGGAATGTGAACTGGTGCAGCCACTCTGGAAAACTGTGTGGAGGTTCCTCAAAGAGTTAAAAATAGATCTGCAGCTATGACCCAGCAGTTGTACTGCTGGGGATTTACCCCAAAGATACAGATGCAGTGAAATGGCAGGACCCCTGCACCCCAATGTTTATAGCAGCAATGTCCACAATAGCCAAACTGTGGAAGGAGCCTTGGTGTCCATCGAAAGATGAGTGGATAAAGAAGCTGTGGTCTATGTATACAATGGAATATTTCTCAGCCTTCAGAAATGACAAATACCGACCATTTGCTTCGACATGGATGGAACTGGAGGGTATTATGCTGTGAAATAAGTCAATCGGAAGGACAAACATTATATGGTCTCATTCATTTGGGGAATATAAAACATAGTGAAAGGGATTAAAAGGGAAAGGAGAAAAAATGAGTGGGAAATATCAATAAGGGAGACAGAACATGAGAGACTCCTAACTCTGGGAAACAAACAAGGGGTGGTGGAAAGGGAGGTGAGCGGGGAGTGGGGGTGGCTGGGTGATGGGCACTGAGGGGGGCACTTGATGGGATGAGCACTGGGTATTATGCTATATGTTGGCAAATTAAACTCTAATAAAAAAATGAAAAAAAATTAGTAAATGTAGCATGAAGATGCATGTATACTTCATTACTAGTTAATTTTTAAAAACTATTTTAAGATTATCAATATGAAATATTAATATATTTATTTTTTATATCTTTTAATTACCTTAGAATATAGTGTATCTTTGTTGTTGTATCCTACATATACTGCTATAACATATATTCTCTTACTAGCATTTATAGAACTTTTGACAGGATGTATTTGCTACAATATTAGTTATATTATGTAGAAATTAAGTAATTTTTTTCTGAAAGTATGGTGACAGTCTCTGGACAAAAATGAACTCTAGAAAAAGTTTTACTGTAACACTTTCTCATACAACAAACTAGTACTCCGTAAATGTTTCTTTATTGATTCTAAAGTAAAGAAAGTAATATTGTGTGTGAAAGTCATGCTCTGTATTTTTTAAAACTCAATATTCTTCTAAGATGAGCATATAGTCTAGTAATATTGTAAACAATCCCATTATTACTTTAGCCCCATTTTCTTATCTTTTTAATGACTTGTAAAAACATTTAATTCTTCAGTGTCCTTAAATGGTTTTACTGTTGAGTTTTAAGTGCAAAATATGCTTAATAATTTTATTTATTTTATTTTATTTTATTTTTTTAATTAATTTTTTATTGGTGTTCAATTTACCAACGTATAGAATAACACCCAGTGCTCATCCCGTCAAGTGCCCCCCTCAGTGCCCGTCACCCATTCACTCCCATCCCCCGTCCTCCTCCCCTTCCACCACCCCTAGTTTGTTTCCCAGAGTTAGGAGTCTTTTTGTTCTGTCTCCCTTTCTGATATTTCCCACACATTTCTTCTCCCTTCCCTTATATTCCCTTTCACTATTATTTATATTCCCCAAATGAATGAGAACATATAATGTTTGTCCTTCTTCGATGGACTTACTTCACTCAGCATAATACCCTCCAGTTCCATCCATGTTGAAGCAAATGGTGGGTATTTGTCATTTCTAATGGCTGAGAAATATTCCATTGTATACATAAACCACATCTTCTTTATCCATTCATCTTTCGATGGACACCGAGGCTCCTTCCACAGTTTGGCTATTGTGGCCATTGCTGCTATAAATATCGGGGTGCAGGTGTCCTGGCGTTTCATTGCACCAAAATATGCTTAATAATTTTAATTCTGAATAATAACTCCAGATACCAAAGCACCAGGAACAACTTGTATATGCCATTAAAATATTTCTTACTTAGAAAATAAAATTGAACTTTCATCATCAGTAGGGTTTGTAAGGCTGAAGGAGACTAAAACGATATTAGGATTATGATTAATTTATTTTGTTCACATTTAGGGATATTATTAAAACTGCCAGAAATAGCAGATCTCTTCATGTTCTTTATTTTACTTTTTTTTAAAGAGTAACACAGGGTAGTAGAGAAATTGCTTCCAAAATCTGGAACATTCCAGATACAGGAGAGAAAATATATTTACAGCAAAGAAGATCCACAAGGAATCAACATATTAATGTGGGAAGTAAGTTCACTGAAGGAGTGAATGCAACCACATCAGTATTGGTTTGAATGTTTTAGTAAGATAGCTTTGTCTTTTTTTCAGGAATTTTCCTGGCAGTGGGTCCATCTTAATACTACTCATTCTATGTCTGTCATTTTTTTATAAGTAAAACTTAATAAGTTGCCAACTAATAGAAATGGTGAATGGAGACAGCCTCAAGATCCAGACTGGTAGTACCAATGGCCAGGTCAGAAAAGATGTTAATTCCACACCATGTCTTGTCTCTGTTTCAGTAAGAAGGAGTTTGTTCAAATGAGAAGTGCCAGCTTTTCCTTTAGTGATTGTGGCCCAGGTGAAGAGAACTGCCAAAACAGAAATGCCGTATGTGACTTAAATAGCAATAAAAGATATAGCACATTTTGGATTTCAAAGTATTAAATGATTTTTTTAAACATAGAGGATTTTTTCAAAGAGTTCTAAAAATAAATCTCTTGCTATGTATAGTTAAAAGTAATGAAATTTTGCCAATAGACAGTGCACTGTTCTCCTGCCCTGGGAGATGCTTATCATAATGTGACAGGGCCTTTATTGTACATGTAAAAATGACATATTACATTTTATAGTTCCAGAGCAGCAATGAATTCGTTACCAGAAACTGTTTATGCTGGTGTTGAAGTGTTTTAATACATTTCCAGCTAGCATTGGTCTCAGTTGCTAGATGGATGAATGAAAGGGCAGTACGGAATGAAGGAAATAGTATAAATTTGAGAATTTGTGAGCCCCAGGTCCTTTATCTATAGAAAATGAAGTTTACTATTCCATAGTTGACACATTTTAAGTAGATTCCATGCTCGTTTATTTGTGGTGATATCAAAATGTTAGCTCCACAGTTCTGAATTATGTTGAACATATGAAATTGCTATTTTTATGAGTTGGGAGATTGTTAAACATCAACAATTTCATATAATTTATTGAAATACCGCATATGCTGTAGAATAGCATTATCTTTAAAGTTTTCAACGCCCACAGTCACATACCTTTGCTAATTATGTATCAGATGCTATGCTGAGCACCTTCCAAAAAGTCATCACATTGAATCATGACAGGAATCCAATTTGTAAATAATATTATTATTCCTGTTTTAGAGATGAAGAAATTGAAACACAAAGAGATCTAGTAATTCAAGGTCATACAATCAATGAGACCTGGATGCAAAACTGAAAACCAGGCTAAGTCCAAAGCCCACCAAATACTTTGCAATAGGGCCTCTTCTGTATTCTATATTAGAAATATTCTCAAGGTAGGAAACTCTCTATTGGACTGCACATAAAAAAAATTGTGGAAAAGGCTTTTAGAACTCCAATTGAAGTCCTAAAAAGAAACAAAACATCTCTTAGGAAACTAGTGAAGTAAGTTTATGTAAAGTATGGATAAGGGGGAATAGGTGAGAACTCAGACTGGTAGTTTTTGTTACTTATCTAGTGCATGTCATAAGAACCAGCACAGTTTAATGAAAAGACATTCTGTGCCCAACATTATCTGAGAACAAAGCAGGAGACACATATGTTAAAAGAATCCATATTTTAGATATTACAACTTAATGACAGTAATTGCCTGTGACCATGAACTTCTCTCACTGTGTATTTCTTTTTACCACCCATTCAAACTCTTCTTTAAACTGTGGCTTAATGCTAAAAAGTTTAAAATTGTTAACATACATGTATTATAATCTAAGTCCATGGTTACCCATATTTTTCTACTATTTTAAACATTGAAAAATAAACTTCATTCTTTAAACATAGAGGATTATGTTTTCCTCTTTGGCAATATTTATCAGGACTTGTGATTTCACTGAGCAATTTTGGAAATTCTAAATAATTTAAATATGCATGCTAATTTTATAGCATTGTTGTAAACCAGCCTAACCTATACTGACTTACATTTTTTTGAAACAGCCTTCCTAATAATTTGTATGTCACCATTAGGAAATATATGAGGCTTTTTGCATGTCTTATGGGTTTTTTTGCCCAAAGAGGCATGCAGAGGGTTTCCCAACCATCACACTTCAAAGAGAACCTTAGTTTTGATATGTGCATTGGGAGTACATAACCAGTTTTGCTATATGAAAAGAATATACTATTAAGCTGTGAATGGATTTTCTGGAATGTACCCAGGTTTACAATGAGGTGGCTATTACAGACCTCTGAAATTTCCCTCAGCTGTTGGTGTTATAATACTCACATCTACAGGATAATTTCAGGTCATAATTTAATGAATGCAAGTCTAATAATAATTCCAAATTTGTATCCCACCTTTATGCCATAAAAGCTTATAGTAGTTTTATCAGTTCTGAAAGTTTTTCAGCCACTACTAAAATTCATCAATCTCTAGATGTGGTTGCATGATAATATAATAGATAGCCAAGAAAATTATATAATTACTTAAGAAAGGATCTGAAGAAAGAATATTATATGCAGTTGAAGCCATGATCAGAATTAGGTAACCAATAATGTAATTTTAAAATTAGCATTTTACCAGGATGTGAATTTCAGAAATAGTTCCACAAAAAATACAGTTTCAAATTAAAGTCTTAAAATGAAACTGTTGACCCATTTTGTTTTGGAGTTGAAAATAGGGGAAGAAAAAATGAAAATTTGACCAAAGAAAAGTAGCCTAGATATCAGTTGGAACACTGTGATTCAGAGAACCTAAAATAACTGTACTACATATTCCAATCAGTGCCTGTCCTCCTAAGTAGCTCCAGTCTACCTGCTAGTCTCCATCTTGACCCAGTGGTGGGACCTTAGTCAACTACAGCCTGTTTGTAACTGGCCAGGTGTGCTGATATAACCAGACTTTTTTTTTTTTTTTTTTGGAATTACATTAGCCTTGGTAATGAACCTGAAATTCCAGGGGACAGACCTAGAGTTAGAAAGGCTAGTGTACCCATGGGCAAGGCAGAGTAATGAGGAAATAGAGGGTATAAATAATCAGAGAAAATGTAAAGTAGAAAGTCAGGGGATGATTAGGTACAACAAGAGAAGAAGAGGCTTCATAAAAGGGAGTAAGTTGGTGTTTTCTGTGAGCACTGTCTTGGTTCCTACTATGCTTAGTGTTTTGCTGCTTATAGACTTATTGTAGCCCCCTCTTTACGTCAGTGACTTATTATTGAAGTGAAAATACCCTAATTATACAAGGGGACAATCCAGCAGGCATCCTGTCATTTTTTTTGTTTTTTCTTCCAGGAACATTACCTCACTGTGTTGAGCAGGCTTTATGCATACACACAAGGATTGTATTTTTCTATTTCCCCTTATTACATATCTAAGACAAACTGAAATCAATTTAGATCTATGCTAAAATGTAGGAATCCCTAGTAAATGTATTCTTAGCAACAGTAGACTGGGTGGGGGTGTGCATTCCAGTTTTGGTTGGTGCAGGATTTGTTACCCATGCCCAATTTAGGATATTTCAAACTAACAGAATTTGGCTTAATGAACTGGTATGAACTTGTAACAAATTGTGCAGCTGTTGGCCTGCTTATTTAGATCAACCTAAAAAGACAGTCTATAATACAGTCAATTAGCACTAAGTAATGATTATTTAAGTAGTCACTGATGGATACCTGAGTAATGCATACTCATTTAAAGCCTAATGAGCAATGGCAGGAAGGTTCCTGAACAATTCATAAAGTTGGTAGACACCATTTATAGTCACTATTGAACATTTGCTAATTTAAAAGCATCTTAAAATCTTCAATTTCCCCTTTCTTTAAGATGGAAATAGTTCACTTAATCTAATTCTGTTTTTGGTGTGTGTTTTTTAAATAATAAAAGAATTTGAAATTGTAAATGAGCATGCACATGAAAAATACTACCTAACCTCGAGATCAAATAGAAGCTGTATCTTTTTTTTTTTTTTAATGTACTCCTTCTAATTAGTGTGTTCTATTTAACCCTCTTGAGCAGTCATTCTTATTTGGTTCCCTTAGACCATTTCTAGATATGCTCCTAAATTCTGATCTATCTGTAAATTTTTATTTTTCTTTAACTCTCTATATTAGCAAAATCCATTAGCTTTCATGTGGTAAAAAGTCCAGTGTACTACAAGGGAGAGGTGAAGAACACAGAATGATGATATTCAGGAGCCAAAAGAAATTTAGTTTATTTAATCATATGTGAACATTTCCTTCATTATAATCAAATATTTCCACTCAAACTGGGACTGTGCTGCTGAGGCTAGTCATAGGAATAGGTGGAACACAAGGACATGGTGAACTAGGTACACTGTAATGGTGGTCCTATTATAATTGCTTCAGATTTGTCTGTAGTTCTTTAGTGTTGAAGGCTTCCAATTTAACCTCAAAAATTATAGAATTCAAAACTGTGCAGTGATAAACAGTTTAGGAACTCTTAGGCTATATCCTTTAATAGATGAGTGCATTACTTTATTCCATAAGGTTGATGAGAACCCAAAAAAACTCAAGACTGAAAACCATGTCGATTTTTTTTGTAAATTATCAAACAGTGAAATCTGTAATACTAAATTTATAGCTCTTATTTCTATATATTCTAAATTATAGATTCCTAAATGATAGCAAGGCCAGTGATTAATCACAGCATTATTGATTTTAAAAAACAACCTTTTTTCTGCTCATAGTTTATACTTTATTTCTTATTTTGTTTATAACTTGTGTAGGAGTTAATTGGATGGTTTTTGGTCAATGACAGACTTAAATTCAGAGGCTATTGCTTTTAACTATATGACTTCAGACATATTTATATTCTCTAGGATTCAGATTTTTATCAACAAAATAGAGTAGCATACTTAACTCGTCAAATTATTTTCAAGGCTATGTGAAAAAAAAAAAAGATTAAATTCTTTGGCATAGTGCCCCGTACATGCTGTATGTTAAAGGAAAGTTAGCTATTAATGTAAAGAAAATTAACCTAAAGAGCTTCAGAATGACTCAGGTGAGATTTGTTTCTTTCTTATAGCCACCCTTGAAAAATCAATTAGGGAAATGCGGTAGTAAGGCAAAAGGGAAAATTGGTGAGAGGAATGCTTCTGACTTCTAGTGTTGACTGTAATGAATTTATATTAACTGCTACACTGATACTTTCAAGTATCAGTATACTTACTATTTAAGATAAAAAAATTAAATGAAATAGAAGAATAAATAGGAAAATTAATAAATTGCATTTAAAATGATTAGTAAGTTTAAGTCGTAGTACTAAGATTTTAACTTTCAGTAATGCACACTAGGTACATTAGTCCAAACTTCCCAATAAAGGAAACTAGAAATATTGAAAAAAAATAGAAAATATAAGCATGAAGACATCAGAGAGCTTACAATGCAGTGAAAATTAAAGGCCCAATATCTGAAAGAAGTAAAAAATTCAGAGTGATGACCCAAGAACAGGGGGCTGTGTGTCCTCTGAGGAATTTGCTATTTCTAGAAGACAATACTGAGATGATGGATGATTGAGCAGAAAATTGGATAGCCACAAAAGGTTACAAGAACAAAAGTTTCAGTCTTGTCTGAAAAGTTTATGGGCTTGTCAAAAGTGAGAGGTGTGATATAAACTCCCATAGTTGGCTTGGGGCCCAACAGGCTTGGATGCAAGAATAGACCAGAAGTTAATCAACACTCACAGGAACTGAATCCCTGCCTTGGGACATGAGAGTGGCACAGGAGATATATAAATATTTGAAAACATATTAAGTTATTCCAGAATTAAGATGCTTGGAATAACCACATAAAAATCCTGTCTGGATAGAGAGAATAGTGTCCTAAGTCTTAAATTATTTCTACATTTTTTTAACTGGAGTGCTTGACACACCAGCAAACAAAATCAGGCACATAAGGAGATGGAATTCACCAGAATCAGCAGAAACTCCAGAGAAACAGAATAATTGGTGTTCCAGGTCTTAGAATTATGAGATACAGATGTTAAAAGAACCATGCTTCCTATGCTACAGAGATAAGAGGCAACATCGAAATGTTCAGTAGAATATTGAAAACCAGCAAAAACTTGCCCTAGTTTATAGAACTTTTTAATATAACCAAGAAAATATATTAAGTGAACAGATTCCTATTTCTATTACCAATACAAAACCTATAAAACAGTAAATGAAGCAGTTTAATTCTTGGCTGACATGGGCTAAAATATTAATAAAATATTTATAGAAAAAAATTTCCTTATAGGAAAGATTCATCCATTTTGTGGTACAATTGAGTAATGTTTCAACTTCCAAATAGCCCAGAAGTATATGTAAAAGTTACTAAGATTGCTAAACATTTGACAGTGAAATACTCAGTTGACTCTTACAACTGAAGCTTTTTGATATAAAACTATTGATACAGTCTCTTCAACAAATGGTGTTGGAAAAACTGGATGGCAACATACAAAAGAATGAAACTGGGGGATCCCTGGGTGGCTCAGCGGTTGTGATCCTGGAATCCCGGGATCGAGTCCCACATCGGGCTCCCGGCATGGAGCCAGCTTCTCCCTCCTCCTGTGTCTCTGCCTCTCTCTCTCTCTGTGTGTGTCTATCATAAATAAAAATAAATAAATAAATCTTTAAGAAAAAAAAAAAGAATGAAACTGGACCACTGTATCACACCACACAAAACTAATTCAAAATGGACAAAGGACCTAAATGTGAGGCAGGAAACCATCAAAATCCTAGAGAAGAACACAGGCAGTAACCTTTGACATCAGCTGATGTCAAAGCAACTTCTTACTAGATATGTCTCCTGAGGCAAGGGAAATGAAAGCAAAAATGAACTGTTGGGACTTCATCAAGATAAAAAGCTTCTGCACAACAAAGGAAACAGTCAACAAAACTAAAAGGCAACCTTTGGAAAGGGAGGAGATATTTGAAATGACTTATCTGTTAAAAGGTTAGTATCCAAAATATATATAAAGAACTTGTACAACTCAACATCCAAAAAACAAATAATCCAGTTAAAAAATGGGCAGAAGACATGAATGGACACCTTTTCAAAGAAGACATTTTGATGGCTAACAGACACATGAAAAGATGTTCAACATTACTCATCATAAGGGAAATGCAAATCAAAATCAAGATGAGACACCACCTCACACCTTTTAGAACAGCAAAAAATTAACACAAGAAAAAACAGATGTTGTTGAGGATGCAGAGGAAGGGGAACCTTCTTATACTGTTGGTGGAAATGCAAATTAGTACAGCCACTCTGGAAAACAATATGGAGGTTCCTCAAAAAGTTAAAAATAAAATTACCTTATGATTGAAGCACTTAGGTGGCTCAGTTGGTTAAGCATCTGCCTTCAGCTCAGGTGATGATCCCAGGGTCCTGGGATGGATTCCCACGTCAGGCTCAGTGTTCCATGGGAAGCCTACTTCTCCCTCTGCCTCTCTGTCTCTCATGAATAGATAAATAGAATCTTACAAAAAAAAAAAAAAAAGAATTACCTCATGATCCAGCAGTTGCACTACTAGGTATTTATTCAAAGGATACAAAAATACATATTTGGGGATGCCTGGGTGGCCCAGTAGTTAAGTGTCTGCCTTTGACTCGGGGCATGATCCTGGAGTCCTGGGATTGAGTCCCACATTGGGCTCCCTGCATGGAGCCTGCTTCTCCCTCTGCCTGTGCCTCTGCTTCTCTCTCTCTCTCTCCCTCTCTCTCTCTGTCTTTCATGAATAAATAAATACAATCTTAAAAAAATACAGATTTGAAGGTGTATGTGTACCCTGATGTTTATAGCTACATTATCAACAATAGTTAAACTATGGAGAAAGCCCAAATGTTCATCAATCGATGAACAGATAAAGAAGATGTAACACACACACATACACACACACACACACAATGGAATCTTACTTGGTCATCAAAAAATGAGATTTTGCCGTTTGCAATGATGTGAATGAAGCTAGAGTGTATTATGTTCTATGTATTTTATTAATCAAAATAAGTCAGAGAAAGACAAATACCATGATTTCACTCATATGTGGAATTTTAGAAACAAAACAAATGAACGTGGTAGGGAAACGAGGCAAACCATAAAAAACACTCAACCAAAGAGAACAAACTGAGGGTTGCTGGAGGGGAGGTGGCTAGGTGATGGTAGTAAGGAGGGCACTTGTTGAGATGAGCACTGGGTGTTATATGTAACTGATGAATCACTAAATTCTACTCCTGAAGCTACTATTACACCATACGTTAACAGGAATTTAAATAAAAACTTGAAAAAAAAAACTATTGATACAAAGCTATATTGATAAAATGACTAGTCATTAAGACCGTGGTTAGTATTTTAGGAAAATAACTACAAAACAAAAATAAAAACAAAACAAAACTGTTCCAAGTAGATCATGATCCACCCATTTAAGGACAGCAACTTTAGAACTAGTGAGCACAGGACAGTTACTTACTTAGGGATAGAGAAAGCAAGAGAGTAAGCAGAGAGAAGGTTTATAAGGAGGATCATTAGAATGTATTAATAAGGGAAAATTACTTGACATAAATTTTAAAAAGTCATTTCAAGGCTAACATGTATTATACTATAGCAGATCTTTGTATTAATAAGACCTTATAATTGGCTTATGAATTTATATATTTAATTCTAATATAACTGGTAGTTTTATCTTCTCAAATAAACCTTTATTGAGTTTTAAATTTGAGTATGAAAGAAGCAATAGGATTTTTTCATGAGTAAATGAAAAGTTAAAAACAGTTTGGAAGTTAAAAACATTCTGTAAGAAGTCTGTCTCTCAAACTTTCTGTAGTAGCAAGGAACAGGATAAACTGTCTTTTAGATGAAAAAACAAAAGAACCAAAATTTTTGGTTCAGATGCAATGAATGATAACACTTAGATGTGAAATCATGACGAAGTTCATTATCTCGCTCTGTAGTTCAGCAGTATTTCCCTAGTTGTGCTTTTCTTTGTCGTTGTCGATGATATATTGCATTCTTGCATGTTCTATGTCCGTCTGGCTAGTATTATAGCATTTCACTTTACTAATTTCCAGACTCTTTTTGAAAAATGTTATCTGGAAGTCTTCATTTTAGAGTTGAACACCTCTCTGGTAGTCCAGATCTGTGTTGCTCTAATAGTTCATTATTATTTCTTCATCAGTTTTTCTGGGTCTTGACTCTCATTTAGTTTTATAAATATTTCAAACCTTCCATGAAGTAAATATGTTCCAAATCTCATAGGAGTCTTTGACTAAAACAAAAAAAAATAAAAACAAAAGCAAACAAAAACCCACAAAAGAACCCCCGAAACTCATTCTGTTCTTTTTGTTGTTGTTGTTGTTGTTTTTGAGAGAGATAGAGAGAGATAGTGCAAGCAAGGGGATAGGCAAAGTGAGAGGGAGAGAGAGAATAGTAAGCAGACTCCATTCCCACACAACACAAACCCCTGAGATCATGACCTGAGTAAAATCAAGAGTTGGTCACTTAACAGACTGAGCCACCCAGGTGCCCCACTCATTCAATTCTTAAAGTAACTTTTAGGCACCATGTTTTCATATTAATTCAACTGTGTGCTTAATATAAAATGCTAAATGTATGAATACCTTGAACCAGCTAATATCTGCTTTTCACCTGTGCCAATATTTCTAAATTAACACTTGTGGTTTTCATGTGATCACTGAATCTTTCCAATTTCACAGTCCAGAGTAACTGTGTGGAGAATATATAATAAATATTTCTTAGCCTTCTAAAAGATAAAATATCCCTCACCATTCTGTGATGCTGGAACTCATGCACCCCTTTCTAATTTGGCTTCCCAGTCTCTCACCAAGAGCTTCCATGCTTTTATTGCCTTACCTCTGTGTTGGGTTCTCCATCATTTCAGATTTCCCCCCCTTTTTATCCTTTGCTACTCTCATGGCAACTTATGTGCCTCTGTTTTCATTTTCTCAGAGAACAAATTGGAACTAAAATGCTGATGGTTATTTGATAATGGCTTGGCACAGCTTATGAGAACTCGTATGGTTTTGTCTTCTTCCCATCAAGCCTTGTTTGTTACCCTTCTCTCGTTTCCCTTTTTCCCATTATTGCACCAGCCATGCTGCATTTTGTTCTCTTCTTGCAGTTTACCTTGCCTGGTTTTGACTCTAGGCTTTTCTGAATGCTAACCCCTTTACCTTGAACACTTTGCTCTCTGATTCGACATCTCTGCCTGCCAAGGTATCATCTTGGATGCTGCTGTAAAGCATATTCAACCAAGTCTTGGTTAAAGAAACTAACTTTTGTTAATAGGATATTGTATCCTCTAGAATTTTCAAGCCAGAAAGAATATTGTTAAACTAAATAAAGGTACTGGTATGTCAAGAGCTGAGTCACCTGTACCACCACTTCTGTCTTAAATAAGATAAATTACCAGTCTGTGTGACCTTTAGCTCCTGAACCACCATTTCTTCATCATAGAATCAAGGGTTTTGGTTATGGGGTCTCTGAGGTCTTTTCTAGTTCTAACATGTGACAATTTAGTGATTTTTAAAAGATTATAACAAAGTATACTTTTTCTGTTTTCTTTAAATTTGATGTTTATTCTGTACAGTTTTCAAGGTTTTATTATTTAATAATCTCAAGGGGCTTTCATGATGCAGTGAACTGACATATTTTCCATTTAAAAATGAAAATAGTAATGATAAGAGTTAACATTTACTGAGGCCTGTGATTCTGAGCACTTTATATGTATTATTTCAAATTGACTTTTGTACATCTTTTCTAAACTAGAGACAATAAAATAAAATTCACATTAACTTTTTTTTAAATTTTAGAACAAGATCAGAGGCAAGTTCATTATGTCACTGTCAATAAATCTGTGGTGCTAAAGACAGCAGACATGAGGGGTGAAGGACTTACCACAGGGTCACTATAAACAGAAGGTGGGAATTGGTAAGAAGGATGATATTCCTTCTGAATTTCTTCACCTCAGTAATGCTTGATAATGTTCTGCTTTAATGATTGATGATCAAGTGGGTATCTTAAAATAACTATTGATACACACACTTATATTTAGAGCAAAATATCGATCGGAAAGGTGGTGAAAGTCATAGTCATGGGCTTTATTTTTAATGGAATAAGGAAAGTCCCTCTTTCCAAAAAAGGAACAAACTAACACAAATCATGGCAGAAATTAATTTATGGGTGGTTTCTTTAAGCTGTGGTTTGCGAACTCAGATGGGCTAGATTATTGTTCAAGTTCATGTAATAGGTTAGTGACAAAGGCTGATCTAGCCTAGAGTATTTGGATAAGGAATTTCTGAAGTTAAATATATCTTGATGCCACATAATATGATACATACCATGCTATATTAAACACTCTTTTGGATAAGATAGGACTTAATTAAATCAATGAATATATATGTTTTATAATTATGTTTTTATAATATGTATGTTTAAATATTAAGAATGGTTTTTAAAGTCTTTAACAATTACAGTTGATATATGCATTCATTTTCTATCCAGCTGTCCATTTCTTTAACAAATATGAAATGATTAGTATGTTTCCAGTACTGTGCCAAGTGGTGAATATATGGCATATATAATGAACTCAGGAAACCAGTATATTAAAGTAATAACATTTCTGTTTTCTAACAGTTCTCAATGAGCAAGTATTTACACCAGCATTTTACCCTTCCAGCCATTCCAATAAAGGAAGTAGTAAATGTAGAATATTTTTATTTTATGAATGAAGTAGAAATCATAAAATGGATTTGGAGACTTAGTCTAAGTACAAGTTAGCACCAAGACCAGAAATTAAACTTGTATCTTTTGACTTATATCTTAGTGATTCTTCTAAACAGCAATATAGTAAGAATGATGCTTGCAGCTATTAAAAAATATTTTAACCCCAAATGACAGTCATTAAAAATAATGGTTTTATAATAAGGCAGGTTTAGGTAAAAGGAGAAATCACACATCTGAAATCCAATCAAAACCAGAAACTTTCTCCCATGTTTTTCTGTTTCACATGCACAAGGTAGGAATAATAATGAATGAAACAATCAGAGTTCCAGAGAGGCAAAGGAGTTTTTACCATGCTCTCACGTAAACTTTGGAAATGAATGAGAGCATAATAAAGCATTGGAGTAAGTTGTACACCCACAAGAGACTGTAATTTTAAATAAAAGCCAGAAGTAAATGCAATGGAAGAATAGGAATCTGTGCCAATTTAATGGCAAGGCAAGGAAAAAGCCTGAAATGGTAAGATGGATGATGTGTGACTAAAGCATTAAAGTATGAATTATGAGGTAAGATTAGAGTTTTTCTATACATATGACATATTTTTAATCAATTTAATTCTACTTGTCCCAAGATTGGGTTAATCAGGCTATGTTTAACACACTGACAGTCTTCAAATAAATAAATCAATCTAGGGCAGCCCAGGTGGCTCAGCGGTTTAGCGCCGCCTTCTGCCCAGGGTGTGATCCTGGAGACCTGGGGTCGAGTCCCATGTCAGGCTCCCTGCATGAAGCCTGCCTCTCCATCTGCCCCTCTCTCTCTCTCTCTCTCTCTCTCTCTCTCTCTCTCTCTCGGATAAATAAATAAAATCTTAAAAAAAAAGAAAAGAAAAGAAAAATGAAAAGAGGCTGCTGTAACTAAGGAACTGATTTTTTTTTTCAGTTAATTATAATTGATTTATATTTAAATAGTCACATGCAGCTAATGGCTCCTATATCATTAAGTGTAGTTCCAGACTCTGGCATCTGTTTCTAAACTATGTGGTTCAAATGCTCACTTGACAAAATATGACTTATACCACAGAATTTAAGGCTAGAACCATTCTTAGAAATTATCTAAGCCAATGGCTTTCAGGACTTTATTGACCAGTCATTCCCAGTAAGAAATTAAAATAAATTGAAACATCATGCATGTAGGTATATCTCAAATGTCTTTTGAAGTAGGAGGGAATCAAACCAGGGATTGTTTTAAATAGAATATAGAGTATTTTGATATTGTTCATTCAGAGAGTGATGTGTATACAATATATCGTATATAAGTGATGAAAATGCATTGGCTTTTTGTACAATCTGTTCTCTGTACTATTGTCAGTGTTTTAATGTTTCTACAGTTTTGTTAATGCAGGATTTTGCATTTTGCCTCCCTGACATATGGTACCCGTTCTTTGTAACTGTTAAGTGCTGTAAAGAAATATCCTAAGTGTCATTAGGATTGTTGTTGCCAGGGGTACCTGTGGTGGTACCCCTCAGTGGTGGAGAATCTGCCTTGGGCTCAGGGCGTGATCCCGGGGTCAGGGATGGAGTCCCTCATCAGACTCCCCACAGGAAGCCTGCTTCTCCCTCTGCCTATGTCTTTGCCTCTCTCTCTCTCTCTCATGAATAAATGAAATCTTTAAAAAAAGAAAAAAAAAGGATTGTTGTTGCCAGGTGAATGGCACTTAAAATAAATATGTTAACTCTAAAAAAAAAAAAAACCTTTCATAAAGGAAAAAACCTTTAGTATGTGAGTTGCACCCTAATATTTTATTTTGTTTTATTCTATTTTAAAGTCTATCAACATTCCAAAAAAAAAAAAAAAAGAAAACCTGCTATTTCCAATTATCTCATTTTATAGATGAGGGAAGTGTGTCCTGGAAACACTGAATGAACTTCCAGGTATATCAGGAAAGTTAGGCTGAAAATCGTTGTTCTGCATGTGACAAATCACCTTAATATAGAAATTGACTTGGGGCATGTGAGTGTTTCAGTCAGTTGAGCATCTGACTCTGATTTTAGCTCAGGTCATGATCTCGGGATCATGGCATTGAGCCCCATGTTAGGCTCTGCAGTGAACTTGAATTCTGCTTGTTCCTCTCCTTTGCTCCTCTCCCCGCTCATGCTCTCTCCATCTCTCAAATTAAATAAATAAATAAATAAATAAATAAATAAATAAATAAATACTTAAAAAAATAGACATTGCTTTTCCTGTGTCTTTACTTCAGAAGTGTATACTAGTAGCTATAAATGAATCACTGAATATGCCTACTATATTAAGCTTCTTCCCGAGGGCAGCATATTTTTCAACCAAATATGTTTTTTCTTTGGAAATATTTAAGTCTGGTGGTTTGTGCACCACCCTGTTCAAGTGTCTCTCTTGCTGCTTGGTCAATGGAAGACTAAACATGGAACTGTATCTTCACTGCTAATCTGTGTTAGAACCCTTCAGACAGGAAACTCTTGCAGGACCCAAAACTCACAGCACAGCTACAGTCTTTGCCAAATGAGATCCTGATCTCCACCTAAAATTTGGGTCACCTTTAATTCAGTATTTTGCTAAGTGATTGAAAGGCCAGTGATTAAGCAAGATCTCATTATTTTATTTATCTTAAGTATACTGAAGAAAATAAACACTATCAAACAAAATCAATGGCGCAGTGGTTTATCACTTAGACTTTTAAACTTATGGGAAGAGCTGTTGATTTAGTTAATTTTAAAAACATATCTTACTTTTGTGTCCATATAAAAATATAAAGGAAATAAAAATAGTTGTCCTTCACAAAATTTCTTTTTTAAAAAAGATTTTTTTATTTATTAGAGAGAGAGAGAGAGAGAGAGAGAAACAGAGAGAAACAGGCAGAGGGAGAAGCAGGCTCCATGCAGGGAGCCTGACATGGGACTGGATCCCGCCCGGGTCTCCAGGATTGTGCTCTGGGCAGAAGGCGGCGCTAAACCGCTGAGCCACCAGGGCTGCCCACAAAATTTCTTCAAGAAAGTTTGGGTCTGACATTTTTTTAACCACATTTTGTGCTTTTTACAAATACAGATTAAAAATAAAATAAAATAACACTCTGTTGTTCTCTATGTACTCAGTCACTGGGATGCAGCATATCATGACAATGTCCCCATATCTTATCTGCTGGATTTACTTCACAGCTATTGACATGCCTTCTGTGGTTTTTGTTGTTGGCACACTCTTGATGTTATCAGGCAGTGTAAGTAGAAGGCTTTCCTATGACAACCAGCATTGATATTCCTGCCTCTATTAACCTATAAGTGGCTTGTTATTGAAAATGTACAGTGGTAGCCTTTGTCCAATCACGACACCAGAAATAAGAAGCCAGTTTGATCACACAGAGACAGTGACAGCTGTCTACTGCTAAATGGCTGATAGTGAAGGATCATCAATTTTGAGATAGATCTTGATTATAGTTAAGTTAAAATGTTTTTTAACGTAAATGCACACATCAGTAATAATTGTTGCAGATAAGGGAAACTAATGATTTGATAAATTTAGTGGGCAAAAGTTTAAGGAGAAACAGGGAATACATCTTGTCTTAAAGTATCTCTCTAAACAGAGGGAAAAGTCTTGACATCGTGGAAACCCCACACATACTGTCTTAACCAAACGAACTGTATTAACATTTCCATTTGTAAGACATAGTGACATCTTGAAACCCTTATATGATGGAATGAGAGGATCTAATCATGGGAAAACATTAGATACTTTTTGAGGGGAAAAGAACTGTTTTGATACTCTTGGAAAGTATCAAGATCATGAAAGACAAAGTAAGATTATCATAGGTTGAAGGAAACTGAGGAGAAAATAAAAACAATTAAATGTAATATTGGATCCTAGAGAGGATCACGGAACCAAAATAGGATATTAATAGAAAAACTGGCAAAATTTGCATTTTTTAGGGGAAGTTGAGTGAAGTGTATATGAGCTATTATTTTGCAACATTTTAGTAAGTCTAACATTAGCTGAAAATGAAAAATAAAAATATGCATTATGGAATTGATGACATATCATTTTGCACAGTACTTCAGTGTAGAGGCATTTTAGATCATTCGGATTTTTCCTAGAGAATGTCAGATATCTTTACAAACATGTGACAAAGTATATGTGACTATACTTGGGAGCCCAGATAGGGCTCAATTTAGTACAAATGAATTTATACTAGTATTTTACAGAACACCTTTTCCCCATAATCTTACTTTTTTTACTGACAGATAACACATTTAAAGCATATGCCCCCTTTTAAAAAAAATTTCAAGTTTTTATTTAAATTTTAGTTACCGTATATGATTAAATTGGTTTTAGATGTAGAATTTAGTGATTCACCACTTACATGTAACATCCAGTGCTCACAAGTGCCTGCCTTAATATCCATCACCCTTTCAGCCTGCTCCCTGCCCACTCTCCATCAGCCCCCAGAAAACAGTTTGTTTTCTGTTGTTAAGAGGCTTTTATGGTGTGATTCCCTCTCTTGTTTTCCCCCTCCCCTACATTCATCTGCTTTGTTTCTTCGATTCCACATGTGAGTGAAATCATATTCACTCATATTTGTCTTTCTCTGTCTGACTTATTTTGCTTAGCATAACTTCAACTCCATCCACATTGTTGCAAATGGCAAAATTTCATTCTTTTGATGGCTGAGTAATATTCCATTGTAGTATATATACCATATCTTTTTTATCCATTCATCAGTCAATTGACATTTGGGCTCTTTCCATAGTTTTGCTGTTGTTAATAATGTAAAGCATATGCTCCTAATACCAGTTATTACCAAACAAGTTTTATCTTGTTAAGTGGCTGGCTATACATTGTCATATCAATTGGTACAAAAACATTCCTAAAACAGTTAGTGATTGTAAATACAGTCCAGAAGTTCTGGCAAATGTACATGGAAAATATATACATTACTTTTTCAGGAAAAAAAATCAGAGCTTATTTTCAGTAGGACTTCTGCCTCCATTCACATGCTGCAGAATCCAGCACTGTTTTATGTATTCAGAATAGCATGGGGTTAGGGAATAACTGAGGCAGAAACCTGCTTGAAGAGAGGGGAGGATCTTGCCCCTCACTCCAGTCCACCTCCTGTGTGTACAAACATATTAGGGCTTGCAGCATCCACTAGCTTTTACATTTGTCCTTTAAAGTGCTGTATTTTCCTAGTGTTTAATGTACTGAAGTAAATGGGTTTGGAGACATGAAGCTGACAGTCTTCATATAAAATCTATCACTATTTTCATCATCCTCAGTCCAAAAAATAGTCATTCTAAGCATGACCAATCACATACTAGTGAAATTCCTGAAGGGTATATACTGAACTCTATGATTATAGGGCTCGAGATGATAAAGGCCTCAGAGTTCTCTGCTTGTACATTGTAAATGTTGATTTTAACGGTGCTTTTTTGAGCAATCTGATAATAATTAACATAATTATGCTTACTGTGTATCAACATCAGTCATTATGATGGTGCATTCTTTATCTTAATTCCTATTAGGTACATTACATGATGAGACTGTATCTGAGATTATGTAACTTGAGCTTGTAAACATGAAGCAATTTACCTAACATCACTCAGGCAAATTTCAAACCTGTGAAATCTAATCTCAAAGTCCATATTCCTTACATTTGGATCACTCTCTAAGCAGGAATTGAGCATTCAGAGATGGCGAAAACAATAATCTAGCTTTTGAAGAGTTCCAAGAATGAAAGGTTAAATACTCTTGTTTCCACAGAACAAGTATGAAGGAAGTAAGGAGGGCTGAGTATTTTCATTTTTTCCCCAGGTCATGCTTTAAACCTCACACCATGTGTTTAGCTATTGCTGTGTAGCAAACTACCCAAAATTCATCTCAATAATAAACATATCTATTGCCCAAGAATCTGGATTTGCTAGGTCACTCTTGTGTTATGAACCAGGCTTGACTGATGTTGACTGGCTCATCCATTTTTCTAACTTCTGCTGACAGCCCTTCTAAATGGCTTCACTCACACATCTGGCTATTGGGTAGCTGACATCCAGCAGCAAAGAGAGAGATTGGGCCTCATGTCTCTGATCATCCAGCAGGCTAGCTTAGCCTTGCTCACATGGGGAATAGGACTCTAAGAAAGAGTGCATGGCCTCTTGAGATCTACGTTCAGAACAGTTACAGAATCATTTCTATCACATTGCATTGGACATTAGCAAGTCACAAAGGTAGCCTAGACAGGTTCCAAAGAATACATATGTTACATCTGTTGATTGGGAGGAGTGGTGAAGTCACATTTTAAATGTGGTATGAAGAGTTGTAGGTATATTTGCAATCAGTTACACACACACACACTCTCTCTCTCTCTCACTCTCTCTCTCTCTCTCTCTTGCAAGATAGTATCTCTCTTATACAGAGGGAATTCTATGACTTTATTACCTGAGACACACTCTCAACTGCCCACATTTATCAGTGCACACATAGCCTAGATGGTTCTTATTTCTGAGAATCCACAAATACTGGTCTGCCTTCTTGACACATGAAAGGATTCAGTCTGCAGTTGTAACTTTTATGTGAACAGCTAGAAGATAGGATCTGGAAGATTGACTGATTTCTACCATAGTCTCAAATATTCTTCTGTGTAGCAAGTGTCAGTTTGCTGAGAGGGAGAAGATCTTTTTGGGTAGCTAGTCATCTGTAAAACATATTGCACTTCATGGTTAGGGGTCATACTTTTAAAAAATCTTCAGTATAGCTTGTTTGCCTAAAGAATCAGGAAAGTTTGTTATCACCTACTTTCTACAAGTTTAATCTCTCCTTGGAGGCCCCTACTCCACCTACTAAGTTGCTACTAAGCACACTGTATTAGTTACTCTACCTACCGTACTTCATGTATTCCTGCTAGCATCACTATGAGTTAGGTATTATTCCCACTTTATTGATGTAAAAGGGAAGTTTACAGCAGTTAGACAAACTGTCTAGGGCACAGTTTTAAGTTTTTAAGCAGAGTTCGAACACAAATCTATTTTACAAAAAGTTCTTTTCCTAAAAATGAAATTGTACTCTGGAAATCTTAGAACAATCAAGAAATTAAAATAATTTCTAATTCTGTTTAAGAAAAACCATGTATAGTGGCACCTGGGAGGCTTAATCAGTTAAGTGTCTGCTTTCAGCTCAGGTCATGATCCCAGGGTCCTTGGATCGAGTCCCACATCAGACTCCCTGCTTAGTGAGGAGTCTGCTTCTCACTCTCTGCTCCTTCCCTCTGCTTGTGTTTTCTTTCTCTCCTCTCAAATAAATAAATTCTTATGAAAAAAAAGAAAAACATTGTGTAAAGTCTCTGCCTTACAGAATTACTGCTATAATTTATAACTGAATACAATTCTTCATTTGATGTAGAACTGTGTTCTTTTAATTTTCTGAGTAAGATCTAGACCTCAACTTTCTAAGGTAATAAGTTGACATGTTATTACACACATTTTTGTCTCCTTTTATTTCTTCTGTATTGTTTACTGCATGTTACATATATTATTATCATATCTTTTTAAAAATTCTCTTTATAGATATGTACTTTCTCCTTATAAACTAATCACTGGTTTATAACACTGGGTGAAATGTGACATAATATTTTCACCTTATTGAAAAAATCTCACTGCTTGGATATTAATATTCTTTTTGGGGATACTAATATTCTTGAAACATTATTCTCATTTTGTTGTTTTGTGTTTTTTAGTTCAGTTTAAATATGTTGCTGGTAGAATATGTTCTAGCCATACTGTCCAGATATGGGGATTGGTAATGACTTCATTTATTTTGAATGAGGAATATGTGATTTTATAGGCAATTAAGATGCAAGTCTTATCCCTAGAGGTGGTTCATGTAAGCGTAGGTGCCCATCACAACTTAGATTGATCAGATCAATGAGAATTAGAATGGGATGTTTTCTCTGATTACAAAGAATTACATATTAAATACAAAAATAATTGAAGATTAATAAAGGAAAATGAAAATGAATCCAATAGTCAGAAGCAATTCCTAATGTTTTGGGACATTTGCTTCCAGTATTTATGCATCATTTTCTAAACTGCATAGTTGACATACATCATATAAATGTATGTATTGTTCTTTCTACATATAATATAGCATCAATGCTTTTAGCATAAACAGAAATAAGACCTAAAAACCAGGGAATGAGGGGATTTGGGTGGCTCAGTTGGTTAAGCATCTGACTCTTGATCTTGGCTGAGGTCATGATCGCAGGGTCGTGAGATAGCCTGGCGTGAGGCCCACACTGGGCATGGAGCTTGCTTAGATTCTCTCTCTCCAGGGGGCACCTGGGTGGCACAGTGGTTTAAGCATTTAACTCTTGGTGTTCACTCAGGTCATGATCTTAGGTGTGTGGGATTGAACTTGATGTCAGACTCAATGCTAGGCATGGAGTGTGCTTGAGTCTCTCTCTTGCTCTCCCTCTGCTCCTCCTCACTGTGTTCTCTCTCTCTTTCTCTAAAATAAGTAAATGAATCTTTAAAAAATAAAGAAGTTTCTCTCTCTCTCTCTCTCTCTCTCTCTCTCTCTCTTTCCCCTTCTATCCCCCTTCCTATATCTAAAATAATTAAATTAAAAATCAGGGAATGAAATAAGATAAATCATTGTATTAATATCACATTAGAATGAAAATTTTCTAAATTTCATTTAATCAGTTACCTAAGGGTCATTTGTAGAAAGCCTGCCTAGTTTTTAGGCACTGGTACAAACATGGAATTTTGGTTCCTATCCTTAAGCAACTCAAGCTGGTAAAATTACAATGTCATGATAGAATAGCAATAATAGAAGTATCTATAGTTTTCTGTGGATGATCTAGAGAAGAGAATATTGCCTAGGGAGTCAGTTATTATACAATTGATGAGACGTAGAATTTCTTGTGATTTTATATATGTATTTTTTGTTTGACATTTAAACATATATATATATATATATATATTCTGAACACGAGTTCTCACTGTAATACATTAAAAAATAGTCTAGCATTTCATTATACACAAAGATTTTAATGTTTTAATACTTGCAAAGGGAGCTATAGCATGCATTGACCTGGAAATGATTCCTCACAGTGTTTACCAGATGCACAGTATTCTTTATTTTGCTTCTATTTTCAAAAATCAGGGAGTTTCAGTTTATTCCTTGTTTTTTTTTCTTTCATTTTTCTCTCCTTTTTATGAAGCTGAGACCTCGCAAATGTTTGAAAAATAGATGCAATCTGTGAAAGGAACATTTTCTCATCTGTTACTAGAGATACTATGGATGCATCATCAGGGAACTATAGTAGCTGTTTTTTTAATAAAAGGACTCTCTTTCTTGAGGAACAATATGACTCATTGTATGGCTTCAGTAAGGGAAAAGGTCGTCCATTTTGCCATCAGACAGCTTTAATACAAGTAAAAGCCACCACAAAGTGGTAGAAATGAGATTTATAGTAAAGTTGAACTGAAGTCTTCCAGATTGAAACACACATTTCATCAAAGTGTATTTACTGTTACACATACATCTCAGCAAATTCACACAATTGTAGTAGGAAGATAATCATGATGTGTATCTCAGGCGGCTTGGGATTATGGCACTATGCAGGAGATACATTTCAATAACGCTCTCCCTTACTCTCTTTTCTGTCTCTTTCTGTCCTATTCTCATCAGGCTCGGACGATTAGAGTAGATCATTTTATAAAAGTAAGCTTGTATCTGTGGGTAATCTGCTTATTAAAATAACACCCTGTTAGTATCTATTAATTAAGATATTTAAAGGTACGTGGGGAAGCCTGTTGGCCTAACCATAGTCAAATTAGCAGGAACTTGAATGGGAAATAATGTCATTAAATCTTCATTTAGCCATGATTAACATGCATACATTCCGCATTTATTTTGACATGTATTCAGTACTTACTATGTACTCAATTCTAGAAATGAAATGATGATTAAGATGTAGTCTTTTTCCTCAAACTTGTTTCCACTCAAGGTACTGTGATTATAGGTAACTATTATACTCCTTAGTAATTCTATAATAGATGTATTATAAAATTCTAAAAAATTCCATATGTCATTCAATGATGTTAAGTGTTTGGCTTTCTGTAGACATTAATATAACCCTGAAGACTGATCAGATCTGTCTGTTAGCCAGAAAATTCTAAGAGTGTGGAGAGCAGTTTAAAGAGGTTTATTGATGCTGGCATTCAGAGACTTTTGTGCCAGTTGTAATGGGTAGGTGAGAGTTGCATTGTTAGTGGGTATAAGAAGGGCCGAAGTATGCAAATGAAGGAAGAAGAAGGGAATATTTGTATTTCTCTGGACACCTGGAGGTAATAACTTTTAGCAGAGAAAAATTAATGCTTCCTAGGAAAATGTTGAACATATATATATATATAGTCTTATAAGTATGTAGGCAGCTTAAGAGAGGGAACTGCTTGCATACCTAAAGATCTGACACCACAATTTTTTAATCTATGATCTTAGATTGCAAAAATATTACTTGCTTTCAGTTGTTAGTCTTAATATGTGCTAGTGGATTTTAGCCTAAAAACTATACAACTAAATTTTTAAATTTTTTATTGGATAAAATGAATTTAGGTATTATTGATTTGAATTTCTAGAGGAGGACTTTTAACATTGATGTTAACATAAAGTATTTTAAGTATAATTCTATAACATGTAACCATTATTTTGTAACTATCTGTATTTTAGGCACATTAAAGATTAATTTTGAGAAGAATCTTTAAATAAAAGCATGGTAACCAAAAGCAAATGACTATAACATTCATTTATATTTATCATGTAATTTTTCACATGGGAAGATAATTTTCAAGTAGATATCCATATTGCACTTGCTGAAAATGAATCTTTACAGATAGTAAAAGAATATACAGTATCTCAGATTATTAGACATTTGTATTTGTCATAAATGTCCTCTTTTCCTCCATTTTACAAAATAAAGTCCATATTTATTTCCAAAAAATTATTTTGCAAAATGAGAGAGAGATGCTTTTTTTTGTGTATTATCTAACCCATTTTTATATTTTCAAAAATTAGATAACCAGATTAATTAACCAGATCCTTTTTTTCACTGTACCCATATGGATGTGTCCAGGTCTATACTGGTCAGAGCCCACTCAAGCTGTTGATTATTGAGTCAATAAATATGTATTTGAATGCAATGTAAGAAGCATGGTATTAGCTATGAAAGAAAGACAAGGCATTTCGTTATAATGTGTCTGTATTTTTTGGCTCAAAGAGAATAGTTTGACCTTGCTTGGTTCACTGATTATTTGGGCTCACTTATTCAGAAATGTATATTGTATGCTGAGGCAAGCACCAGATAACATGCTAGATATTGGGACAAAACTGTCTTCAGAACTCAGTAAGAGAGAATGTATACAGAAATTAACTAGCCCTTTGATAAGTGCTATTATATAACAATGAAAAGAGTACCATTTGGCCCACAGAGAAGAGAGTGAATAAGTTTGCTTAGAAGAACATGTCTAATTGCTTGATTACTTTTATGTAGTAAAAACAAACAAAAACCTACTACAGTAGTTTTAAAAGGCCAGTGTGTAACAGGCAAGGTCTAGTTATGAGCATTAGTTCAGGAAATCATATCTGAAAACAAAGTCCGCATTAAAAAAAAAACAAAACACAGGTTTTGAATTGTGAGGCCAAGTATAAAAACCTGCATAGAATGAGTTCTGTATTGATTCAACTAATTGAATTTCAGTCACTGCCTTGAAAGAAACTTGCCAGACAGAAAGAATATAATCAAAGCTCAGACCCCTCAGTTGTTATAACCCAGAGAAGAGATATTAATTGAGAAATCATATTGTGAACAATATACATTTAGTAGCAGGTCACTATTCTGCTTGAGTGTGAAAGGAAGTCTAGCCAGAATCTTATGGTAGGCAGAGAGAAGAAACTATGAGGGACTAGCTGATGTAAGTATTATTATTGAGCAAGACACATGACCACTAGGTACCTTGGTTTCTGACCTTGTAAAACTGAAAATATTTTCAAGATTCTTCTTTTTTTTATTTTTTTTTTAAATTTATTTATGATAGTCACACAGAGAGAGAGAGAGAGGCAGAGACAGGCAGAGGGAGAAGCAGGCTCCATGCACCGGGAGCCTGACGTGGGATTCGATCCCAGGTCTCCAGGATTGCGCCCTGGGCCAAAGGCAGGTGCCAAACCGCTGAGCCACCCAGGGATCCCTCAAGATTCTTCTATATGCAAAATTGTATTTTTGTTCTCTACAAAGGAGAAAACTGGTAAGTTTTCAGAAACTTTGTAGTGTGAGAAAACAGAAAGAAAATAAAATCTTTTGCAGGATCACCGGTAATTTAACAAAGCAGAGCATTATTCCAAGATTTGGATATATATATATATATATCACCATATATATATGTTTTTTTACTCTTCTATCTTCAGTGCCATATGCAACATCAATTTAACCCCAATATTTGTGCTATTTCATGATAAACAGACACTTTCTTCTAGCAAAGTTATATGTTATCTTAATCTGTTTAAAACTTTTATTTGAAATGTGCTCCATATTGAGAGCAAAGAAATGAATAAGGAAATGTTATGTAAAACAAAACCCAAAACAAAGCAAACAAAATATGGACATTCATTTTCTTGATCTGTAGTAAAAATCAAAGCATTACTGTTTATGGTTAATCAGACTAATCTGTCTGTGGTTAGTCTTATATGTGTTCCTCTGATTTTAAAGATGAGGAAAATGAGGCACAGTGACAATCAAATAGCTACAGTAATTTTTTTTTTGAGATTTTATCCATCCATTCATGAGAGACACCGAGAGAGAGAGAGAGAGAGAGAGAGAGAGAGAGAGAGAGGCAGAGACATAGGCAGAGGGAGAAACAGGCTCCCTAGAGGGAACCTAATGTGGGACTCTATCCCAGGAGCCCAGGATCATGACATGAGCTAAAGGCAGATCCTCAGCCACTGAGCCACCCAGGCACCCACAGTGATGGTTTCATTGCTTTATTACTTACCTGGATTTTCCCTATGGATTTCTATAATTGTGGATCTCTGCATGTCAGTTTTATTATCAATAATATGAGTGAGAGGTGTCTAGGTGCTTCAGTTGCTTAAGCATCTGCCTACAGCTCAGGTCCTGATCCCTGGGATTAAGCCCCAGCATTGGGCTCCCTGCTCAGCAGGGAGTCTGCTTCTCCTTCTCCCTCTGCAGCATCCTCTGCTTGTGCTTGTTCACTCTCTTTCTGTCAAATAAATAAAATCTTAAAAAAAGTATAATATAATTTAAAAAGTATAATATAATTGATAGGGATTAAATCATATCTTTAGGCCCTTAGGGTTCTTGTTTTTTTTTACTGGGATTCACATAAATTACACTTGCATATGCAGCTCTATTTTTGAAATATGTGAGAAGAAGGCACATTTGGCTCAGATCCTTAGGGTTATCTTCCCACTGCCACGTGCTTACCAGGCTTCCATCATCTCATTCTTAAATTTTAACAGTGGGCCTTCTTTTCCTATCCCTTTGCACTTTATTTACCACCCCCCTTCCTTCTGTAATTACCTATCTAGAGCTTGATCTGAATAAAGAAAAGCATTGTGCAGTTGTTGGATTAGAGAATTGTCCCAGATACTCTCTGTCTTGTGCAGTATATAGTTTAGTGGAATCCCTAGCAAAAACAAACAAACACACACACACACACACACACACACACACACACACACACACACATGGAAGCCAGTGTTTCAACAAGAGTCTCTGAGATATCTTCACCGACGCTTGTTTCTTCTTCAATTCACATGACTAGGCTAATCTTCCTTTAAAAAAATTACATCCTTGCTCTCATGTCTCTGCCTAAAATCCTCATCTTTCCTTAAATCCCTATACCTTACCTTAAAGCTTATATATTGTCTGTCGCAGTCCTATTTCCTATTTTTCCCCAGCACTCTGCTCTCCTTAGCTCAGTCTCCTCACTACTCACTGGCTTCCTTAATTCCCATTGTAATGTTTATGTATGTGCCATTACTCCTGTTCTTCCTTTCTCTGTGAAAGATATGCAATTTCTTATCGGTCCAACTCTATTCTTACTTTCCGTAAAGGCTTCCAAGACCTTAGCCTCTTTTCTTGTTTCTTCCCCAAGTAATGGATCCTTCTAATGATGAATATTGTTTCCACTTGGAGCTTGGATTCTTGCTTTTCCCTCTTCCTAGCTCCTTAGAAACATGAATAGGGCTTATCTAATTAAAAAAAAAAAAAAAAAAAAAAAACCGTCCAGAGCTTTTTTGTTTTTGTTTTTGTTTTTGCCAAACCTATATTTACTGTAAGTTGACAAAGCAGGAATCCTTTCTTCTGAAGTAGACACACCTGATAATATAATTCTTATTTCTGTGAATAGACTATGAAGTAAAAGGATTGGGGTTTTCATGTATGGTGTTGGTTAAAAAAGAAACCCTACTTTTTTTATACATTTACCTTTGTCAGTACTTTTTGGTGTATTTGTGCCTAACTTTTGTCTCCATAGTTGGATTCATTAGTTCCAGAGCCCTGCGTTCCATATTATGTTTCTCTGGAAGAGAGATATATATGCATGAGAAGATGAGTGTCTAAATCATTCTGAGCATATGTTAGCCATTTCAGTGTTTTACCTTAAGCACTAAGGTGTAAGAGGAATTTTATATTGGATCTCTCATTAAACTGTGAATGGGAGCACTCAGCAAAACATATGGTTGTTAAACATATGCCTTCAGCCATCCTGTGCTTTCTCTTCCTTAAATTCATTCTTCCCTTTATAGAGGTTGCTGAATTTGCAACTTCTGTCTGAAGAATTTTTATCACCCCAACGAATCCTCTAAAAATCTTTCCACTGAGTATCACTGCTTAATTCCATACCTTCATTGATTAAATGTGACTCAACCCATTTATTAGGAATTGAACTCCTCTGATTCTTAAGAAATAGGGAGACTCCTAGATAATCAGTGCTTAGAAACACTATTGTATCCCAAAAGGGTTTTGCATGTGTATTGACCAGTGTTTGCTTGCATCCTGTAAATAATTGTAAATATTTAAGTCTTAGTCTAGTGCTACTAACCTTTCCCAAACATCTGTTATGGGCAAGGTATTACGCCATGGAATAATAAGGATGAGATGGCTGTATCTGTTCCTCAGTAAGCAGAGTAGGTGGCAGACTTGGGCTCATCTATCCAATTTTACTAGTTAAATATGATCAGTATCAGAGTAAGACTATCAGTAGGAGAGAAGACGAGAAGAAGTAATTGGTTCTGCTAAAGCATCCCTTGGTCACCTTTTCATCATGGCACCATGCACTAACAGTAGACATAAATAACAGAAGTGTGTCATAGGGTTAACCAATAAACTCAAAACTGGAGTGCCTACTCTCCCCTGAGAAATATAAAACTCACGTATTTGCAGATGTAATACATATCACATGTGTGACTATATTCCCTGAAGAACTGGTATATTTCTCTCTTCATCACAAATACTGAAAAAATATAGTTGGAGTCTAACCCTTAAGTTATTACCATATATCATTTCAATGGTAATAAAACAATGCCCTGTGTTGTATGTTGTGTTATTTTCTTATTAAGTCTCAAGGCTTTATTTACATTACTTAAATGGAGCAGAGTTTCAGGTCATTTTTTTTTATTTTTGATTAAAAAAATCTGGATAAATGGGTGGAAAGATAGCACAATTGTCAAGATGTAGCAAAACCCATGAGATTATTTTATGCTTAAAAACATCTCTCAGATCACTTTTATAACTGATTGATCCTAAATACAGTTAGTTTTTTGAATTAAGACCAGCAGAGAAATCAGATATTTCTACCACTTAGTGTAGTAGTAAGTAAGCAAATTACTTAACCTACCTAAGCTTCAGACTCTTCATCTGTAAATGGAAACAACATCTGTCCTCACCATACTCAAACTGGTTTTAAGACTCAATTAAAAACATTTCTTTTTTCTTTTTTTTTAAGTTTTTATTTGTTTATTCATGAAAGACACAGAGAGAGAAAGGCAGAGACGTAGGCAGAGGGAGAAGCAGGCTCCATGCAGGGAGCCTGATGTGGGACTTGATCCCGAGACCGCAGATCAGGGGCAGGTGCTCAACCGCTGAGCCACCTGGGCGTCCCTAAAAACATTTCTTAATCTAAAATGTGCTGCAGGTTTGAAGTGCAAAACTTTTCATTCATATTTGCATATGTATATTAATTATTTGAAGTGAAATTTAATGCTTTACATTTTCTTTATCCATTCATCTGTGGATGGATATTTAGGTTGTTTCCATATCTTGGATACTGTGAATTATGCTCCAGTGAACATGGGAGTAGAGCACACTCGTAAAAATGGTTTCCTGTTGTTTCTTTGTGATAATTTGAGTCAGAATGATTGTTAAAATTCTGACTGAAAGATGTTAGAGAAACCAGATGAAAGCAAGAAGTTAATGAGAGTCATGACTTTATTACATGTGTATTACTTGCCCATGGTGCAGGCCCTGTGCACGCCTACCCCTGAAAAAAATGTAACTACAGTGCAAAATTTTCACTGCATCTCCCAACAGCTCCCCCTGATGTGAGATCTTAACTATTTTGATAATTCCTGTTATATCTAAGTGTGCTTGTGTAGATGAGATACATAATAGCATTTTATTCGCAACATTTGATCAGAATTTGGGTCTAGGCCAAAACATTGATTAATTGGGTGTTGAACAAATCACTTATTCTTATTTGATCTTTGTTTCCTTGTATAAGGGATAGTGACAATATTTTGAATTTTTTTCTCTGAATTACTTAGTATTCTGAATTTTTTTCTCTGAATTACTAGTATAGTATTATGAACAAGAAATGAGATGATATATGTAAAAGTCATTTGAAGAAAACAAAACACTATTCAAATATAAGTTGGTATTGCAATTTTTATTATGATTTTACATCAATGACCCTAGGGATGGAATAGTCCTGAAGTGCTAACCTAATGCACTGATGCATTAATAGCCCAATGCAGTGATGTCATCTGATCTAGCTGGACCCAATGACAGTTTGATATGGGGAATGTGTGAGACAAGAAACTTCAATTATTTTTGTCTATGTGAGTGTGGTTTAGACATCACATTTGAATTGTTCTCATGGGGGATCCCTGGGTGGCTCAGCGGTTTAGCACCTGCCTTCGACCCAAGGTGTGATCCTGGAGTCCTGGGATCGAGTCCCACATCAGGCTCCTTACATGGAGCCTGCTTCTCCCTCTGCCTGTGTCTCTGCCTCTCTCTCTGCCTCTGTCTCTCTCTCTCTCTCTCTGTGCCTCTCATGAATAAATACATTTTTTAAAAATAAATATTAAAAAAAAAGAATTGTTCTCATGGTGGTGGTAAAGACTCATTCATATGGATTTAGCTATACTGTATTTTTTTATTATCTTCTTCAAAGATGTGGAAGGAAAAAGATAAGTAGATCTCCATAGCATATATGCTACATAGCTCATAATAGTTAATCCATTTTATTTAGGGGATGACCGAGGGCAAAAAAATGAATGAATTTATTGTTACAGGTTACAAAAGAGAAGGAAATTGAGAGACAGGGAGGGGAAATGAACCAATAAGAGAAAGAGAATGTGAAATGTCAGGAAATTAAACAATAGAGACTGAGAAAAATATAAAGGAGAATTAATAAGGTAATGAAGTATTTGATAAAGAATGAATATTATTATTAAGTTGTCTAGATAGTTGAGAATAATTTAGGAACTACATATAAAATTTGCCTGTTGTGCTATTTTCCTATTGGCGAAAATAGTTCATGGACATCCATATAAAATGTTGAAATTTGTGTTCTCCCACTGGAAATATGATAGGATTTATATAAGCACAAGCCAATGTATTTCTGCATTTCAGTAAGGATATAATAAATATGTTAATTGAACCTGGGATTGAGTCACTTTTCATTTTGTCAGCCACTAGAATACAAGTTAATTATGAGTTCTTTGCTTTTTCCCCACAATAAAAGCAAAGTTCTCATAGCACTATATTTCAAAGACATCTAGCACTCAAGTGGATATATTTCCATGTTTCATGCTATTGGGGATTACACTAAGGAATTACACTATTGTTGTAAACATTTTAGGGTTCTTTACATTATTGTCTTGGGATGCTCTATGCTAATCTAGATCGTTTTATAGGTATATAGCATCTAAAGAGCTATAAAGTGAGCCACCAAGAGAAACTCATAGTAAAATATTAGATGCTTCCCCTAAAGTATAAACTACATCTAAAAAGTGAGTTGGGTACTGTGTTAGATACATGCATTTTCAGAGCTCACTGGGGTGCCATTTAGCACATTGGAGCAGATCTTGCAAACTTCCCAAGAGGTCTGAAAAAGTGAATGAATTTCTCAAAGTGCCCGTTTTTTACTCTGGGGAACAACTGAAGTTAGAATATCTGGCTGAATAAATGGCTTCTCCCTTGCTGTGTATTAACAGAACCATTGCATTTAATACAAGATTTTCCCATTCTACCAACTAGGTTGGGGAGAAGTAATCTAAAACTTGTGTCTAAGGCTTCCCTTGCCAAAAGCTTTGTTAACTGTAATCATCTTGGGATGGCTGAAATTAAGAACTTTTGGGAAGCAAGATGAATTGCCTGGATGAACTATAGAGATTTTATCCAGAACATAGTACCTTCCACTAAAAGAACCTTTCCTCATATACTAAAATTACACATGGTTTCCAGAGTGTCAAAATGTAATGTGAATAGATTTATTCCTCTTCCAAACCAAACCTATGAAAGATAACTTCAGGTGACTAAAAATAAAAGTGGATATTTTTGTTACAATTACTTTGAATAAAAATTTCTAGTTACTACATATTTATAAAATTGCATTAAAAAAAACAAACTTCCATTAAGTTTTTGTTAAAGCTAATATTGAACTATTCTATTTTCCGTATTTAGAAAAGGTCCTAATTATATCTTTCTAACTGGGGATAGTAATGATAATGCAACAAATACTTAATACTATTTGCTGTGTTATTGATTACCAATGTTAGCATGATAATGTGAAAATTAGCATGACATAGACATAATAGGACAAAGAATAGAACTCAACTAAAAGAGAGTAAACAGGAGGGTAAGAGTGCAGATTCTGGCATTGGTTCATCTAACCTGATTTCACTATTTACTCTCTAGGTGAGCTTAGGCAGCTGAAGTCCTTAATTCTTTTTCTCTAAGTATGCTTGAAAAAATAATGCTTCTTAAGTTGTTTTGACTATTAATTTGAGTGATGCAAAGACCTTATAGTGTCTTACATATAGTTAGCACTCGTAAGGGTGAACTGTTGGTCATTGCTATCATTATTTATTCTTGTCCCTTTTCTCCAGAGATTTTTAGCAGTTTTTACAAATTGTGCCATTGGCATTTATGTTAATTGAATTCATTGAAATATAATTCCCTCTTTCTTAGCTAATGAATAGATATTAGCTAATGCCTTTACATGAAGAATTACTTCATGAGATATAATGTTCCTTACTTTAGAAAAAGGTGGCTAATGGATGGTAGAGTGCTGAAGGAAGTCATTCTAATGTCTGTATAGATGATGTATTCTAATTTAAAGGCTGGTCACTGACTGGTGACCAAAGGATCATGGCTAATTATTAAATTCACTTATATCTTCCATGTTTTATGAAATTGATAATGCCTTGGTGATCTTTCTGGTGTTTCTGGAGGGATATTTGCTACAATGTGGAAGATAGTTATTACCTCTTGAATGATTTTATTTTGTTCACCTTGTATAATTGTACATATCTTCAGATAGATCTACAGAAAAATAAAGGTTCATTTCACTGAGTCCAACTAAATGAAGCTTGTTTCTTCCAATGACTAAGAGAGAAAAAGTAGGGGTGCTGATTCACAGAACCTGGATATAGTGGTAAATGTGTTTCAGTAGTACTAGACCAAAGTATGAAGACAACATGTAACTGCTGAGGAAGACATCTGGCCACCTAAGTGGTGCTTACATTCAACTGACTCTGAATATAAGATGCTATTTGGTTTGCATCCATTTATTGGGAAACGTTTAATTTTCCTTCTAATGATTAATTTTTATGTATCTATACAGTAATGCAAATGCTTTGTGTGTGTATGAGAAACAATGATTTCATGCTTCAAAACTGCAGCACATTCTAGATTAAGAAACCAATGTATTTTTTGAGTTTTGAAAAACACAGTTTGAGCACTGTGAGGATTGATACTGTTCCCATTTCCCAGATGAAGAGATTGAGGTTTAGGTAAGTTAAGTAAGTGTTGCTTATGGCAACACCTAAGTGATAGAGTTTGGATGCAAAATCACAGATACTTCTTTCTTTTCCATTATACCATTTATACTTGTGTACTTTCATTTGATGGTTTTTAATCATATACATCATGCCATTCTTAGTTTCTTCTGAAAGAATAATTGTTACTTTAATGTGTAATTATGTATCTTCCTTCTATTAGCTGCATTCAGATGTTACTTTTACCATTTAGTAGCTGTAAGAATATGTATAACTTAATCTCCTGAAGACCCTATTTTGTTTTTCTCATCTATAAAATGAAAATTATCAGGATTCCTATTTAAATGTAGATTCCTTCTTGGCCCCCTTGGATCTGTGTATTTATACACACACACACACACACACACACACACACACACAAATATAAAATCTTTTTTGAGCAACTTAACCTAGTGATTTTTATGTACTACATTTATCTTAACTTTAGCTTTATGTATTTGTTCCCTGGTGATATCTATTTTTAAAGAAATCTAAATATATATGGCCTAGGGATGCCTGGGTGGCTCAGCAGTTGAGTGCTTTAGGCTCAGGGTCTGAGGATCCAGTGCCACATCGGGCTCCCTGCTGGGAGCCTGCTGCTTCTTTCTCTACTTCTGCCCCTCTCTCTGTATCTCTCATGGATAAGTAAAAATAAAATCTTAAATATATATAACAATTCACAGAAAAAAAACTTCTTTATTTTATATTGAGTGTAATATTAAATTATATTAAAAAACTGTGAATTTTATTTTTTATTTTTTAATATTTATTTTATTTTATTTTATTATTTTATTTTTTGAAGATTTTATTTATTTATTCATGAGAGACACAGAGAGGGGGGCAGAGAAATAGGCAGAGGGAGAAGCAGGCTCAGTCTGGGGAGCCTGATGTGGAACTTGATCCTGGGACCCCGGGGATCACGCCTTGAGCCAGAGGCAGATGCTCAACCATGGAGCCACCCAGGCATCCCAAGATTTTATTTATTTTAAACAGAGAGAGGCAGGGACAGAGGGAGAGAGAGAGTGCATGTGGAGGGAGGGGCAGAGGGAGAAGGAGAGAGAAAATCTTAAGAGAGAGAATCTCTGTGCCGAGCTTGGAGTCCCATGCTGGGCTTGATCTCACGACTGAATCCATGACCTGAGCTGAAACCAAGAATCAGGGGCTCAACCAACTGGACCACCCAGGTGCCCCCTTACTGTGAATTTTAGTAAAACATTTTGATATTTTTGCTACTTTTGGAACACAAAGTTTTACCTGTTTCATTTTTTTTTTTTAATTAACAGGACTATATGTGCATTTTATAAAGTTTGTATTTACAGGAAAGTAGACAGAACTACAGATGGTTCCATTGTGGTCTTCTCCTTGCTTCATTTCCTGCTTCTCAGTATCCTTTACTAGTCGATCCTCATTGTCCAGACCTGTGAATGTTGGAGTGTTCAGACCTCAGTCTTATCTTCCTTGTGTACACTATTTCCTGATGATGCCATCAAGTCTTCTCACTTTTAGTTTACCTCTGATTGAGGACAACTCTAAAATGTACATCTCTAGCCCTTAGCTCTTAAGATTCTAGATTCTTATGCCTATCTGCATATTCAACTTGGAGTATTTAGATTTCAGATAGAGCTTAAACTGAACATGTTCATGATCAAATTCCTAATCTTTCTGGAGTTTCCTTATCTTCTGCTATCCAGCTGCTGAAATAAAAACAAAAATTAACAAAAACAAACAACCCCCCCCCCCCAATTTGAGACTATTCCTGAATCCTATTAGTTTTTCCTACTTCATTTCCAACCATTAGCAACTCCTATTGGCTCTGCCTTCAAAATGTGCCCAGTATTCTACAAGCTGTTGTCATTACTGCCAGTGTGATGATAATAAAACTGAAGTCAGGTCATTACTTCTCTTATTAGAGCCTTCTATGGCTTCTCATTTCATTTGTCATATAAACCAAAGTATTTATTTATTTAAGATTTGGTTTATTTATTCATGAGAGACACAGAGAGAGAGAGAGAGAGAGAGAGAGAGAGAGAGAGAGAGAGGCAGAGACATAGGCAGAGGGAGAAGCAGGCTCCATGCACCGGGAGCCCGACGTGGGATTCGATCCCGGGTCTCCAGGATCGCGCCCTGGGCCAAAGGCAGGCGCCAAACCGCTGCGCCACCCTGGGATCCCAGTTAGCGCATTTCTTCTGCCAACATTCACATGCGTAGCCTCTTCATCTCTTTTGGTCTCTGTTCCAGTATCTTCTTATCAGTGTCATCTCCCTGGTCATCATAATTCAGTTCCTCATCCTTTGCATTCCCTTAATTCCTATCCCTTTGTTCTCTCTCTCTCTCTCTCTCTCTGTCACACACACACACACACACACACACACACACACACACGTCTGTGTTTTCCTCTTTCCGTATTATTTTTTAAAAAAATTTTATCCACCAGAATGGAAGGTTCCATTAAAGCTGGGACTTTGACCATTTTATTGACTGCTGTATTTCTAGTAAGTAGAACATACAAGATATTTAGCAAGTGTTTATTTAAAGAATGTGGAGGCACATAGTTTAAGTTTTGGTCTTCCAGAAGCAGAATTAAAGTGCAAGTACTTTATTTGGAAAATGCAGGGAACACTGGTATGGAAGCAGAGAAGTGATATAACAGAGGGGATGGCTGATAGCTTCCACACCGGAGACTGCTGAAACTCAATCCCCCTGGAAAGTGCTGCAAAGTGTATGCCTCAGATATATCTATTCATGGCAAGGGCAGGCTGGTGTATTTACTCACCAGTTTCTGAGAATATTGGTTGAAGGGTCCTCCCTAGGAGATGTTCATTGTCCTGTATTTTTGGCCTGCCTGTCTATCCTCACCTGCCAAGGTTCCAGCTAAAATGAAAACAACAAATATATACACACACAAAAAAAACCAGAAAACTCGAGTCATGTAGATAACCTGGACAAGGGATGAGGAGTGCACACTGAAGGGTGGTGATGTGGGTGTGAGCATTGCCAATATTTGCTATATCTATTATAACTCATCTAATATTGTAGGGTTGATTTGCTATCCTGTTGGAAGGTCCTTTAATTATACAGGTCTATATTTGGGGAAATAGAATATATAATGGAATGGAGAGGCCTCCAAAATGAAAATTCTCATAGTCCAAAAGTTTACATATGAATAAAGTACCTTATTAATAGAATTAAACAGATGGCCCCAATGTTTCACTGTGACTAGTAAAATTCCTCACATGTGACATGACCTGTGAGGAAGTGTTCAATACCATATACATAATTTCACTACAACTTTGTAGATCTTTCAAAACTTTTTTGCCATAACCTTTCACAAAGTCTTTTTGAATGATAAATAAGTTGAAGGGAAAAAAGGAAAAGAAACTGAAATGAACCAAAGATTACTTGATTATTAACTCAGAGGATATTCCTGAACCATATACCAACTAAGAATTTTTTGCCTCACCTGTGAAGCATATCTGGTAAGACAGAGGTAACACAATAATTCTCAAAGTTCTTCTTAAAGGTCAGGATGCTAGATAGGGACATTTTGGACTAAAGAGATGTATAGTTTTCTCTTCATATTATAGGTGAGTCTGTCTTAGACTGAGAGTAAAAACAAGAATTGATGTATATTAGTATTAGTTGGCATAGCAATTGAGGCCCTAAATTGGCTTTTTATTTCTCTGAAGGAAAATGATTTGGGTCAAGAAATATGGCAAGGATGCTATCAAATAGTTCTCCACATGTTTGAATGCTAAATAGTGAAAATTATGTCATTCTTATTGATATAATTTCCTTATGACCTAGTCAATAAATCCATTAAATATTTACTGAGTATTGACTATATGCCAGATAGTATACTATACATAAAAAAGTATGACTTATATTAAAGTAATAGCCTCTTTTAGATATAATAGCAATCACCTACTGATTGATGATTAGTCTGGGCTGTACCATAATGGGGTAGAGATTACATTAAATTCAAATATCCTAGAATTGAACATATTTTCTATCAATTTATACAGCTTCCCTAGCTTTGCCATAGTTTATTATGTTTTAAATGTATGTATATATGTTAAAATGAGTATTCTACAGTAACTTTTAAAGATAACCCTGATTTATTGTTAAATTTTTATAACTGGGATTTTATAATGTATCTATGCTAAAAAAAACTCCCCTGAGCAATTTTTTTTGCCATATTCATACATAGTGATTTGACTCATGAAGTCTTGTGAAAACAAAGCATTTTATATTGACAATAAAATTGGGCATTTTGTGTTTTATATTTTGTAGTTTATATAATCAACACCCTGATGATTCTATAATATAGACACATAAGTATTTGCGTTTATATGAATAAACTAATACTTGCAGGTGTATGAATAAGATAACACTAATTTTTATACTTGCTATGTGGCAGGTATTTTCTCAATACTGTAGATAAATTAACTCATTTAATGTTTACAACAGCCTACAAAAATGTACTATTATTAACCCCATCTTATAGAGGAAGAACGTGAGCCACATAAAGACTAATTAATTTGCCAAGAAGACATAAGTAATATATAGAACTATGACTTGAATCCAAGGAAACTAACTCTTGAGGCAGTGCTCTTAATCCCTGGATTACATTTTGTATATATGGTGTTTTTCTCTGAGTGGTGCATGTGCGTGAATGTTTACTGTACATCTGGTAGTAGGATGGAAGAGTAGAAAGAACATAGACTTAATGCCATACAAACCAGAACCACCTTTTCTTTTCCTAGCTCTGTAGCATTTTATGTGTCTCAGTAGATATAGACATCTGTCTGACAAAGTAAATAGAATTAAGTAATATTGTGTGTATGGCAAAATGTGCACAACATGGTGGTATGCTACATCATAGTGAATAAATATATTTCCTTTAATTTTTGCCATTTCTCAATATGCTATTTTTTTTTAAGATTTTACTTATGTATTCATGAGAGACACACAGAGAGAGGCAGAGACATAGGCAGAGGGAGAAGCAGGTTCCATGCGGGGAGCCCGATGTGGGACTTGATCCCGGGACTCTGGGATCATGCCCTGAGCCCACGGCAGACAGTCAACTGCTGAGCCACCCAGGCATCCCTCTCAATATACTATCTAAACATGGATTTACCAAAAATTTTCTCTGAGGTAGTTCGTGGCCAGATTGTGAAGTTTTAAATTCTGGATTGGCACTGGAAGTAAAGTCTGTCTTTTAAATCTATATAAATAAGAACTAAAAAAAAAAAAAAATCTATATAAATAAAATACCAGAAGTATCTTTTGGGATTACCTTTTATTTTTCATTAGCTACAATTATATCTATTAGAAATCAAAGATAAAAAATAGGAGAGAAATAAATCACATTAAAAGGGTAAAATGAGCTTATGCTCCAATGGAACTTTTAAATAAAAGATAATAGACCTAAGATATACACATGGAATAATTTCTCTCTTTTGCATACTTTAATTAAATCTTTGTGGGAAACCTTTAGTTAGTGCTTCAAGGTCAATAAGTCAGGTGATTATAAAATGAGGCATAAGAATTTTGAGATGGAAGAGGAAGGGGAGAATGTCATTTTACTTTTATTTTTTTAAAGATTTTATTTATTTATTTGAGAAACAGAGAGAGAGGCAGAGACACAGGCAAAGGGAGAAGTAGGCTCCATGCAGGGAGCCCGATGTGGGACTTGATCCTGAGTCTCCAGGATCATGCCCTGGGCCAAAGGCAGCACTAAACCACTGAGCCACCTGGGCTGCCCGAGAATGTCATTTTAGATAGGAATGGAGCCAGTTTGCATTTTGTAGGTCATGAAGTAGATACTTGATGATATCAAGGAGACTGTTCCAAGGGGTGCCCTTCTATGCAAAAGTAAAGAATACAGTAAAATAAACCCTAGTGAGAGTAGTTTTTTTCCTTCAGATGAGTGGATGTTCTTTCCCATTTGCCCTGGCATTGACCTACACAGTGTATAAACAAGATTGATTTTGGGACTAGGGAAGAAAGACAAAGGCTTAGAGATTCCATGGAGCTTCTGCTCATAACCTTTCCTGCTTGACTCTAGATTAGACTTTGACAAGACCATAAAGTATCTCAGATATAATCTCTACACTATTTATTCTTCTGAAGTCTCAGCAAAAGGTAAGAACTATTACCTTTCTGGTTATCTCCTCCTAAATGGAGGAAACCCAACTTCATTATCTATACAACTCTAAAGGTGGCCAAAATTCTGAGTTTCTGTAGAATTATGGCAGTTGTTTAATCCTAACATTCTCACACTTGCTGCAGAACCATACATATTGATGAGAAGAGTGCATAAAAAGAGTATACACTATAAGTGCACACCTCTGTTAGTTTCTTAGGACTGCCATAACAAAGTACCATAAACTGGGCAGCTCAAAACAACTGAAATTTATTGTATCACAGTTCTGAAGGCTAGAAGTCTGAAATCAAGGTGTCAACAAGCCCATGCTCTCGAAGGCTCTAGTGGAAGAATCTCTTCTTGCCTTTCTCTTAGTTTCTGGTGTTGCTGACAGCCCTGGATGTCCTTGGCATGGGGATGATCACTCCATTCTCTGCCTCCGTTGTTACAATATGTTTTTCCTGTGTATCTTGTCTGTGTCCCTTTCCTCTTATCAAAAAGACATCAGTCATATTCAGTTTAGGGTTTACCCTACTCTGTTATGACCTCACTTGATTACATCCACAAAGACCCTGTTTCCAAATAAGGTCACATTTGTAGGTACCAGGGATTTGGACTTGGACATATCTTTTTGAGGAACACAATTCATCCCATAAATACTAAATTATAACAAAGTGGTGTCCTTGTGTGAACTTATTTCCAAAGTAGGCAATTCTACAATCAGTATGAATGCTCTTTTTAGTGTTTCTTCACAGTATCAAACTAACAACAGTATGGGATGTCTGCTGACAAGCCCATTGTCTAAGATAAATTCTTAATATTTGCTCAGATCCATGTATGTGCTAGCCATATACCGAATTAAATCTGGACTCCCACTGACACATTTGTAATTCTTACCTATATAAAATATTATTAATACATATTTAAATAATCATTAATGTCATTTCTTGGGAGCCATACTGAAAATCCATATTTCTTATGATTTGAACATGAAATGAGTCACATTGCTGAATACTTTCAGTCATTGTTTAAGAAAAATACTTGTAACCTTAAACTTTTTAGATCATTTGGAAAAAAAAATCACAACAAGAAGCAAATTATTTTTACAAACATAACCCAGATTATTGAATACTGATGATGATAATCAGAAATATCCATGACAAATGCGTTATTTTACTTTTTCAAAGAGAACCAGTATAGTGATTTGCACACAGATATATACAAACATAATATTAAGGGCTAATATTGAAGAATTTACAAGATGGTAAAGATTTAAGGATTTAGCAGGCAATGAAGATATTAGAGGATTCTGTGGGGGTACGTACATCTCTCAGAGAAAAAGCAATGATTAAAAAAAAAGTATTTATTTATTTATTTATTTATTTATTCATGAGAAACATACAGAGAGAGGCAGAGACATAGGCAGAGGGAGAAGCAGGCCACGGGGAAACCAGTGTGTGGGACTCGAGGACCCCAGGACCTCAGGATCACAACCTGAGCCAACCAGCCAGATGCTCAACCACTGAGCCACCCAGGTGCCTCAAAGCAATGATTTTTTTAAATAATGTTTTTACTCATATCTTCTGAGAGATGAGAAAGGAGAGGGAACATAACTGAAGCAATCAGAAAGGTGAAATAAAGTAGCAGTAGAAAAGAGAAGACATACCAAGACAAACCTCAGAAGAAATTCCAAACCAACTCTAAGATTTGACCTGCCTGGAAAACCTGGAAAGTGATAGGGCTAAATAGTAAAGCAAATGAATGTTCATTCTCATAGCCAACGTAAAAAAGAAATAAAATCACACAACTCTGTGGTGGGGAAATGAATTTGCTCTTTGAGGTTGCCAAGGAAGCCTTACTGTTTATTTACAGTTAGTTTATATGCACTTAGTGCTTGATACATATGCAATATGGTGTTTTTAGTTCAATAAACTTCTTGAATGAAAATTTATGATAAAGATCTTATCCTTAGGTCTGATTTATGAATAATTGTATGGATTGGGGTAATACATACATATTTTTAAATTTACTTAGCGTGAAAATTTCATTTGACTCTCTTTACTCTTACTTTACCAAATAGCCTGAGTAGAAAGGAGGTGAACTTACTGATCATGTGAGATGTTAACTCTTATATTGAGATCAACTCCTACTGTTATTTTTGTGACATGCTCACAAATGCAGTGGGCTATGTAGTACACTTTATTAAGCTTTGTTAAAAGTAACATATAGTTAAAAATAACATAAAAGTACCTGAATAAAGAAATTAATCACATGAACTATCAAAAAATTATATTATGGCATGTTTAGCCAAAGGAAGGAAAAGATAGTTGTCACTATATTGATTATATTGATCATAAAGAGGGAATACTACTTTAGATAGGATGCTGAAGTCAACTTTGCCATTATGAAAACTGCAACTTGATCTCATTTCTTATATTAAGGTGGCTTTCAAAACTTTTTGACAGTGATCCAGAATAAGTAATATATTTTGAACTGCAACGTACTCCACACATGCATGCACAACCACACACAAACTGAATCAAAAGTTTATTAATCAATTATCCTTTGCCCTATATGTGCAATAATGTTTTAATTGTGTTTGCAATTCAGTTGCAGCCTAGTCCATGTTTTTTTTTTAAAGGTATTATTTATTTATTCTTGAGAGACACACACAGAGAGAGAGAGAGGCAGAGACCCAGGCAGAGGGAAAAGCAGGCTCCATGCAGGAAGCCTGATGTGGGACTTGATCTTGAGACCCCAGGATCACGCCCTGAGCCAAAGACTGATGCCCAACTGCTGAGCCACCCAGGCGTCCCTCCATGTATTTAGAAATTCTGTAAACATTCTTTTTTTAAGATTTATTTATTTATTTTAGAGGAGAAGGAGAGGACAGTATGGATGAGGCAGATGGAGAAGGAGAAAGAGAGGGAATCTCAAGCAGACTCTCCACCAAGAGCAGAGCCTGAGGCAGGGCTCCATTTCACAACCTGAGATCATGACCTGAGCCAAAATTAAGAATCAGACACCCAACTGATTGAACCACCCAGGCATTTCTGTCAACACTCTTTAAATTGCTCTCATAACCTATTAATGGTTCAAACTACAACTTGAAGTTTGCAGTACACTGCTCTATACATGCCCAAGAGACATGGAACATAATATGTGCTCTCTGTGAATATCCTTCAGCGTGACACAGGCTCTCTGCACAGCAGGTATACAGAAGACAATCAGTTATACATTTGAAAGATGAAGGAAAATGTAACAGAAAGGAGTAGTGTATCTGTGGAGATTAATTTCTTAGAATTGGTGGGAAATTAAAGTGATATATGTGCTTGAGAGGAATAAAAGCTCTATGTTTGAATTCCTTCATGTTGCTGATGAAGTAGCTCTTTCACTACGCATCAGCATAGAGGTATTTTCAGAATGCAAGAATGCACACTAACTTCATGACTAGAGTCCTAAATCTGTAATCTTTCTAATTTCTAAGTAATTTTGTTTTCAGAAGGGATAAACTGTATAAACTAAATTCATTTGCTGAGGATAATTGGTGTGCTCACATCTTGTAAAGGTAGTTCAGAAATGCTTATTGTACACTGTGTGTGTATGTGTGTGTGATCTCCAGAAATTAATTCCTGAAAGATAGTCATTAGAACTATAAATATGCACTTCAGTATTTTTAATGCAGTGCATAAAACTCCATAGTAAACCAATCTCTTTTCAAAAACGTTCTCACAAAATTAATATAAAATATAAGCACATAGGTAAGTTGAAAAATAAGACCAGATTACTTCAGAGTGGGTATATCATGTTCATAGGGATAAATTCAAGAATACTTATCACAATGCCTAAAATGGCAATTAGACATATACATGGATGAGTAAACAACTCCTTGGAAACTTACCTTATTAATTATGCTTATATTGATGGATATTAGCAAAATCATTATCTTTTGACATCTAGTTGAAATAAACTGCACATAAGAAAAAAGGATTTTAGGGAAGAAGTTTGAGAGGGAGATGAGGTATGCAGTATATTGGACTCTCTGGGGTCTGAATGGAAGCCAAAGATAACATGCATATTCTTCTTTAGGAATATATCAGAGGATTAGAGTACATCAGCGTGGAAAGACAGAAACTTCAAATTTCCAAACTTTGGTGCAAATATTTTCTATTGAGAATCTTTCTCATTTTGAAGTCTCTTTTTTAGTTTTTATTTAAATTCCAGTCAGTTAACAAAGTGTAATATTAGTTCCAGGTGTGCAATTTAGTGATTCAACACTTCTGAACATCACCTGGTGCTCATCACAACAAATGTACTCCATAATCCCCATTACCTATTTCACCCATCCCCCACCAACCTCCCCTCTGGTAACCATCAGTTTGTTCCTCATAATTAGGAGTCTGTTTCTTGGTTAAAAATAGAACTATCTCACAAGAGCACTACTAGGTATTTACACAAAGAATGCAAAAACACTAATTCATTTCTTTTCATATATTATGTAGTCATTAAATTTTTTTTGAAGTTTATTACTCAAAAACAATACTGAACTCCTTCTATATCTAGACTATGTGTTAGATTAATAGATATACAGAAATAAATCAAATATTAGTTACATTATACACAGGAATTAACCAGATGAGTAATTTCCAAAATATACCACTATATTTCTCAATTGGCTCTTTTGACAGTTTGAATGTAACCACATCATCCCTGGAGAAGTGGCACTTGCACGTCTGACAGAGCTAGACAAACAGATTCAGTCATATGTTTGGCTCTAATCAGATAGAGTTATCATTGTGCTGACAGCAAACTCCTGGCTTTGTATTTATTCCCTAAGTAATGTGATTAAAACCTTGTGTACACTGACAACACAGTATATATCATAATTAAGAATCTTGTTCAAATGTATAATCCCATCTATGGTACCCTCAGGAATAAATGATCACTGAAATTTATGTAGCCATTGGAAACAAAACTCTAAGAACCATGTAAGTTTATGTACATAATTATAAGTAGCTCTGTGTCTGACTCTTGATAGGTGTGACTAGTATTTGTTTTATTTTATTTAAAACTGTTCTATAGGGTACCTGGGTAGCTCATGTCATGATCTCAGGGTTAAACGTCCTGAGACCAGGTCATGATCTCAGAGTTACGAGATCAAGCTCCATGTTGTGCTCTGTGCTGGGCATGGAGCCTGCTTAAGATTCTCTCTCCCTCTCCCACTGCCTTTTCTCTCTCTGTCTCTCTCTCTCTGTCTCTCTCCCCTCTAAAAAAACCCCCAAAAACAAACAAAAAAAAAACTGTTCTATAAAAATTTTAATATTTTATAAGCATCCTAAAACCATACATGTGAGAGAAAAATGTTATTTTTGTTGAGTTTAGTACTTCTCATGTATTGTCCCTAGACCTGCATTGTATAGGAATAAATAGTAACCTGAGTATGAATGTAATGGAACTTAAGAGTTCCTATTTAAAGAAAAAAAACAACAGTATATGGCTTGGAGATCTCTAACCTCACTGGAGTTACCTAACCTCACAGAGCAGAGCCATGTTGGATAACACTCATACCCAATATGTACTGATTCTATTTGTGGTGAGCTAGGAAACTAACAGCTTGAACAAAAGTGTAAATTTAAATATTTCTGTGGAATTTCTCTGGTAAAAGAATCGTTTCATTTCAAGAAGGATATTTTCATTTACCCCTTTTGTGTTCTCTGAGGAAAAAAAATATGTTGCATTTAGATCAGACTAACAGATTAGATTTGGATTTAGTGGCAGGACCATCTGGCTGTGATATCAGTCATTTCAGGGGTTTGTTGTTAGCCCTATAACCAGCAAACTAATCAAGAATAAATTCCTGGTATTAAAAAAGGTGGAAAACATGAATTAAAGCAAACACGGCATTTAATTCAGATCTCAACTTCACTTTCCTAATCCCACCTATTTTAAGCAAAACACATATTCCACTTTTCTTTCTCCTCACCCTCACATTTTGCTTGCATGGTATGGCCATGAAAGGTAGCATGTTTCAAATATAATGTCAGTTATGGTGTTTCTATTGTCAGTCTCTGGTTCCACACCCATAACAGACATCAATCATGAATCACAGCACTATTTCCTGTTGAGCTAAACAACATTCTCAAAATAATGTCTGACGTTTCCTCTACTCATTCTCCATCCCTGGCTCTTAAGCATAGGCTTTGGAATTTGAAGGATTTAGTTCAAATCTCAGTTCTGCCATTCACTAGCTTCATGGCCTTTCTCACCCTTATTTTACTCTCCCGTAAAGTATGATATTAACAGCAGCTTTATAAGGTGGTTGGGAAAAGCACAAGGAGCTAATAACTAAGATATGTGAAGCACAGTGTGTAATGCATGAAAAGTGATGAATAAAAAATAACATTTATTATTTAGGAGGCCATCTTTTATATCACCAGGGCATTCAGTACATACCAGTTCATAGTATTTAGCAAAGTGTTTTATTTGCCATTGTCAAAATCCCAATAACATTTTAATATCCATAAGGGTGGACACCATACAATGCCATCCTAGTGTTTAGCATAGTGCCTGGCTAGTGCTAGATTCATAAATAAATAAATAAATAAACAAACAAACAAGCAAATAAATAAATAATAAATATTAGGACAACAAAAAGAAAATGGATATAAGACTATTTTATATAGTTTAACCTAGAAAGTGTAAGTATTCCACTTTTACGGTAGCTGCCTTACTCTGACCCTGACACAGAATCTATATTCCCTAAGCTCTAGTCTGCAAAAGGCAGTTGAATATCATAGGCAGTTTATCTAGCAAATGGCTTTTTTTCTGTTTGGCAGGTTCCATCTTATGACCCAGAAAATGTATGATTCCTAGTCTGTAGTAGACTCTGTGTTCTTCACATTTCTGAAATTCAGTTAACAGATATCGCCCTTCTTTACTATTGACAGGTTTACACAATATGCCCTAACCTAATCTTCAAAGATGATAGTATTGGTAAAAGGGCCTTTGGGAGGTGATTAGGTCATAGGGATGGAGTCTTCATGAATAGAATGGATAAGTATTCATACAACAGAAGCTCCTGAGAGATCGGTCCCAGACCTCCTTTTACCATATGAGGACACGGCAAGAAAGCCCCAGTTTTTAGCCAGGTAGAGAGGTCTCACCAAAATGTGACTATACTTATGCCTTGGTCTTGGAATCCAACCTCCAGAACTATGAAAAATATATTTTTGTTCTTTATGAGCTATCCAGTTTGTGACATTTTATTGTGGTAGCTTGAGCAGACTAAGATACTGGTTAAGGTAGTATTATCTGTTATAATAAAAATATTGAAATTTTCAGTGAGTTAACACAATAGAAACTATTTCTGGTTCAAGTCATAATCTTAGATGGTGGACAGTTTGGCAACTTAACTCTCCTCCATAGTCTTTAACATTTGGCTTTCCAGATTATCACAATCCTCTCCATGCCAACTGACTATGGAGTAGAGGATTTTATGGGCACACATCATATTCACTCATATTCTGTTGTCTAAAACTCAGTATTAAGACCACATTTAACTGGTAGGGAAGCAGAAAGTATAATCTACTTAAGAAGAGACATTGTATTTTGATTAACATTTTGTAGTCTTTGCCATAATAGCTGCACATGTTAACAGTGGGTGAGTTCATAACATGGGTTGTAAAGGTTAAGGTTTATGACTGCCTAAAATCATATTAATGATTAGTGGAAGGTTCTAGAAGATCAAGGCTCTACTAGTCACCAATCTAGCATTCTTTTTAATGTGTCATCTGGCAATAGAGGTATAATTTGTCACATCAATCACTCCCAGATGCTGTTCTTCAGTTAAGGCAAATAGGAGATATATATATATATATATATATATATATATAGTTTTATTTAGAATATTTTCCATATACTCCTTTCTCTCGATTCACCACTAATATGAACACAGCTGAAACCTATTAGTTTAATTAGATGTCATTTCAACATCATTCATTTTATTTTTCTTTTGTCTGGTACTGTTAATTAAGATTGTGAACACCCTGGACAGGAAGTGAAGTGCATTTAACAGTTTTCTGGCCTCCTTGGAAAGTATTGATGGTAAATAAATATAATCTAGTTATAATATCCACTGTAGTGTTCTCTAAGTGCCATTTATGTTTGATTGCACTGCATACATATGGAAAGTACACTTAAAAAATTTACTTAAGACAACCTTGTATTAGGAAGACCTCTTTTTCATTTCTATTTCTTGACTGCTTTTGAAATTTTAGGTGATTTTTTTTCTATTTTAATGATTAAAAAATAGTGTCATTCCTTTCATTTCCCATATCCTGGAAAGCACCCAAGTAGTACAGTAGTAATTTATGGGCTTTCAAGTTCTGTGTGATTCAATTAAATTCCTGTGCCTTCTGATTCTAATAATTGTTATTTTGTATTGTTGACTGAAAGGTTCTCAAGTTTCACAAAAGAGAGTGGTAAGAAAAAAAGGTGACGGGATTAAACAGTAAAATATTTTTTAAGTATAAGAGGATCCAGATTTAGCATTAATCCATTGTATAGCTTGTAGCATTTTGAACATGGAAGTCTGTGATGTTCATGTTTCTTTTTCATAGGCATTCTATACCCTTATGAAGACTTCAAAGTCTCTAACTACTACCCAAGTAGTGGCTTCCCTGTGGCCAACCTAGGGGCTAGAGAGGGAATTTTGTACCATCTGTAAGAACATTTTAACACTGGACATTTTAAGGTTACTATAGACATAAATGAGAAATTCTTTGGGTGGATAACATGAGAAGAGATGGAAGAAGGGATAATAATGTGTGCGTCTGTGTGTGTTGTTCTATTTTGTTTTGTTTTTTATTTTCTTCTCAAAGGAGATCTTACAGTTGTACAAAGACAGAAATAAATATCTATGTTGGAGATAAATGGAAAGCTTTGGGGGACCAATATTATAAACCCTCCAAATATAGACAAAAAATGGAGGACTGAGGAGCAAGGTGTGAGTATTAGTGTACAGTGCTGTCTTATTTATCACCATTATTAAGGAGTTAATGCCACAATAATGGAAGGCACTCTATGAGCACTAATTTATTTCTTAGAGTGAATAAGAGTAAAGTTCTCTTATTTCATCTATTCAGAAAATATGGTTGAACTCTATGAGCCAAGTATTGGAATAGATACTATATAAATGTAATTCCTACCCTCATGGATACTATTATAGACTTAAATATAGTCTTTAATAAGCCGTGCTCATAATATGGAGGTCACTCACATTTCTTATTATGAGAATGAGGTATAATTTCAGGAGTATACTAGTGATTTCAACTCATTGAAAGCTTGTAAATATATTTGTCTATTCACCAAATGAGCCTACAATTTTCCATTTTATACTTTTTTAGTACCTTCTCTTCTTATTACTGTGTTTTATATTCCTTCTCATCTGCTACTCACTTTGTTTTAGTTTTAGTCCATTATATCATTCTTCTAAATACTATAATGAACTTCTTAGCCTTGTTACTGGAAGGCAAAGTGGTTTGCTTAGTCACTATATTTTTATAGGGTTTTTCATACAATAAAACAAAGGGATCATCAAACATTTTCTGCAAAGGGCCAGATAGTAGATATTTTAGGCTTTGGGAGACATATTAGATCTCTGTTGCATATTTGTTCTTTTTGTTGGATTCTTTTTTAAAAAAAAATTATTTATTTATTCATGAGAGACACAGAGAGAGAGAGGCAGAGACACAGGCAGAGGGAGAAGCAGGCTCCATACAGGGAGCCCGATGTGGGACTTGATCCCAGGACTCCAAGATCACGCCCTAGGTCAAACGCGGCACTAAACCACTGAGCCACCCAGGGATCCCATTTTTGTTGGATTCTTTCTTTTCATTTCATTTAAAGTGTTAAAACCATTACTTGCTTGCCAGCAATGACTTCTAATTACGGAAGGAAGGAAGGAAGGAAGGAAGGAAGGAAGGAAGGAAGGAAGGAAGGAAGGAAGGAAGGAAGGAAGGAAGGAAGGAAAAAAGGAACAAGCCATGTTCAAACTTTGCACACAGGTTGTATTTTGTTGACTCCCAATTATAACCTATTTAATCAACAATATTTGAAGTTCAGCTGGCTGCTGTGTTCCAGAGATTTCTCCTTAATGTACCTTCAGCTATAGAATAGTAAGGAAACGTAGAAGAGAGATAAGCATGGAAAGGTAACCACATGGATCGTCATTTTCTAGGATTAACTTCATAGATTTTTCAGTAGGAGTAAATATGTACAGATGGGCTGTGTGTTCTTCATGCTATCTACAAGTTAGTTTTTCACTTTAAAAATTATTTATTACTAGACATTACAATGATCAGGATTCTGTTGGCTGAAACAACTCCCCTTTCTTTGTGATGTTTTGTCAAGTGGCAGCTATATGCAATCCTTTAAAATTACCCTGTATTTTGTCATATGTGAGTAAGAAATCATAGGATATTTATTGTGAAGGCTTTATAAAAATAATCTCTAAGGAGTAGTAACTAAAATTTTATTGTAACATTACACATTATCACAGAAATAAATGTGATGGCTCATTTTGAAAATATAACTCTTTAAAACTGGCTGAGCCTTTCACCTTGGGAAATGGAATAAACCACTTGGATTCTTGGCTGGTTTTCATAACCAAGGCAGTTCTTCATAGCACTGAAAATGCTAAATTTAACTGTCAACGTGTGGTCTTGACCTGCATTGTAAAAGTTGTCAAAGTACAAATAATACAGAGTTTTACCAAGAGAAGAATGTCTACATTCTTCTTCCTGAGCATCTCCCTCCATTTCCTACCCCCAAAGGAATCTGTCAATTGTTATTGAAAGCTTAAAGGATAGTTTGTTTTAGGTTATTCGTCACATTTTTCCTTAGCTCAGCAGTTGTTAAACTTTACAATGGATATGAATCACCTGGAAATCTTTATTAAAATGCAGCCTTCTAAGTCATTTACCTATCATACAGACACTGAATCAGTAGTTATGGGGTGATGCTTAGGAATTTGTACTTTTTAAAAGTTTATGCCATTTCTCAGGTAGATAATTTTAAGAAACACTGTTATACCTATAACCTATATAATGCCAATATTTCTGATTACCATTAAAATTAAATTCTATTTTCTCTATATTTCCATACCAACTTCTATTTTTTTCTGCTGTGATACTTCTGCCTGCCATTGAAGGAAAGTGTGATTTTGAGGAAGGGAGAATCCCATCTGGGTTTTTAAGTTTTATTCCAATATTCTTTAAAATATAGCATGCTACATTTACTAGCATGTGTCATCTTTAGACATTGTATGCTTCTTGTGAATATGGAGGCTGCCTTATTCATCTTTGTGTCTATTCCTGAAGCTCTGTGCTTAGCACTTAGTAGTAACTCAATAAAAAAGGTGATGTTCTTGAAAGCATCATTCAGTGAAGTACTATTTGGAGTGGCACACATGTGGTGATCATGGCAGGAATCCACATCTTTCAAATATGTTTGGATTCAATGACATTTGAATTTCTGGAACAACAACCATATGTCTGCCACTTCAAGAAGTTAGTACTTTTTTGAGTGTTATCAGGATGATTTTGTCAAGATAGAAATAGAATGAGGCTTGCTTAGTGCTTTCACTTGAAGGTAGTATATAGGAAAATACATTGTCCCTCATAGCAACAATTAGGATGATATGGTTCTAAATAAAAGTGAAATTTCATGAGTACATTAAAAAAAATCTGTTGTCAAGCTGATAAAAACACTGCATTCTTTTGAGAATGATTTTAGAATCTTTCAAAAGATCTTAGAGAAGAAAAATAAACTTGGTTTTGTTTCAAACATGTAGGCATTCCTGATTGAAAGCAGAAGTCTAATCCCAGACTCTGTCACAGGATATGTAATCCTTGGTGAGTTTTTAAAGTAACTGAATCCAAATTCCTCTTATTGTCAGAGGTGGTCCTGTATTGCTCTTAGAGTTCTTTGGAGGGTAAACTGAACAATGCATATTAGAGCACCACATATTTGTGTATTGTTGATTTGGAAGCTAGCCATCCTATCTCAGAATAATATTCCAATTTGGTCATTTACTTGGTGAGAAGCAATGTGTTTATTATGGCAGTAAAAGAAATATGGTTCATAATGCCAGTGTCAGTGTGTTTCCAGTCATTTCCATGCCAGTATATCCCATCTTGTCAAATTACAGATTCTCCTCTCCTTTCTATAGATTTACCTCTCCTTTCTGAATAATCATTCATGCAAACGTATTTATTGAGCATCTATTATGTTCCAGGATAATCATGGGCACTGATGATATAGCAGTGGGCAGAAAAGTAAAAATATGTGTTTTAATGGAATTTATATGCTATTAGGAGAAGAGGATACTGATAATAAACAGGTACATGAATAAAATACATAGTATGTCAGATGGCAATAAATATGATATAGAAAAATAAAGCAGAGAATAGGGATTGAGAGCCAAGGTCTAGAATTTTAAAGGGATGGGCTTGGAGAAGTCCACTGAGGAGGTAACCTTTGAGAAAATAATGAAAGAAGGGAGGGATAGGACATGTAGAGATAGGAAAGAGCATTCCAGCTAGAGAATAACAAGTGCCTTAGGTTCATGTGTGTCTAGTGTTTTTGAGAATAACAGAGTAACTGTTGTAGCAGGAATGCAGGAGGCAGGGGGGCAATTATAGGAGATAAACATAGTCTGCTCCAGAGAGGTCAAGAGGGGTAGAACTGTGGAGGGGTATATAAATTCTATGGGGCTTTGTAGGCTAATAGACTTTGACTTGAATGAGATGAGAAGCCTAAGAATTAGGCTTAAAACAGAACTCAGGCTACTATTGACAATAGGTTATAGAGACATATAAATGGATGCAGGGAGACCAGTTAGAAGGCCCTGCAATATTTCAGGCAAGAGATGATGATAGCTTGGACCTAGGTGGTTGTGAGGGAGGTAGAGAGAAGTATCAAGACTCTGGATGTGTTTTTTTTTTTTAATTTTTATTTATTTATGATAGCCACAGAGAGAGAGAGAGAGAGAGGCAGAGACACAGGCAGAGGGAGAAGCAGGCTCCATGCACCGGGAGCCCGATGTGGGATTCGATCCCGGGTCTCCAGGATCGCGCCCCGGGCCAAAGGCAGGCGCCAAACCACTGCGCCACCCAGGGATCCCTCTGGATGTGTTTTGAAGGTTGATTTATGTATTTTGGTTATGGATGGGATGCAGATTATGGCAGAAAACAGGTCATTGTGTTTTGCCTAAGGGCTTAAAAAAAGGGAGTTGCTTTTTTAAATTGGAACCACTGTTGGAAAACCAGGTCAAGTGGGGAGGAGCAAAGAACAAGAGATTTCTTATGGTTCTGATTGGGTTACAATAAATATTACATTTCCATGTGTGAAGGTGTCAGAAAGGCATTGGTTGTAAAGTGTGAAGCATTTAAAAATGAATATGGTTGTTACACACAGCACTAGTGTTTTGTCCTCAACCTGTTTGGACTCCAGTATCATGCTGTGTTTTCACTGACCTGCTGTTGAGTGGCTGGCTTTATATATAGCATCAAACTTGACAGTCAATATCCTGAAGCAATAGATTCTTTAAATTAGAATAGGGATATCACATTCATTTTGTCCAACATACATTTGTATTCATGGACAAATCTATAATGTGACCAAAATTATTATCATGTACATTGTTGTAATTGGTGAATTTTATATGTTATTAATTTATTTTATAGAATCATTGTATATATACTTTTTCATATTGATAGGCTACAGTTCTGTTGTGTACTAGAATCAATATATATTGCTCAATTATCCAACTAGACATTAGAATACAAATCTGTTAAAATATTTAAAGGCCCAATTTGTATACAAATATAGAAATATAATTATGTGTATATATATATATGGATATATGGGATATCCATATATATATATATGTATATAGATGTATATTGAAGTGGATACTTTTGGTAACCAAATATCAGCTTTCTTTTGGAAAATGATCCCTTCTTGCCTTTTCTACCCCCCATGTAGTAATTCTAGAATTCACAATACAGAATACCAGTGAGACCCAGGATAGCATCTGCCTCTCCTCCAATCATAGTCCTTACCTGATAGTTCTAATACCAAAATTAATAAATAGAGATAGTGTCTCCTTGGGAACTTTGTCTCTAAGTGAAAACCTGAGGAGCTATAAACAACATTTTTACCATACAGCTCAAAGAAGCAGGCAGAAACAGAGATGAACTAAAACAACCAGAATGGAAGGAAGAGAGAGATGGGATTAGGAAAAAAGAAACAGACAATGAGAGCAGAAGAAAAAACTACAGAGGTTACTGAGAGTATTGGAGTAGTGCCCAGCCTCATTTCTGATGGTAGATTTCAGTCCCTCTCATATACTTATTGTAAATAAATCATTTTGATTAAACCAGTTTATATGATTCTTAGAATCAAAAGAATCATAATTAATATATAACTGAAACCCTCTGTAGACTAAGTTAAGAATGTCTCTTCTCCTCTTCTTCCTCCTCCTTCTTTTTAAAGGCAGTACCCAATTTATTCAAGACTTTTCTCTCCAGAATGTCTATGTTCAGAAGCATTTTTTCCTAGGGTAAAATGAAAGAATAATTTTGTTTCATTTGTTGTCTTGTTTATGTTCTCTGTGTTCTAAGACTTAGCATTGATCAAATCCTTGGTATTGATCAGGGAAGAAAAGCTTTGGGGAAAGAAAAATTGGTGGTAGTAAATTCCACTGTAGTACCCAATATTATAATTTTATTTCTTCCTAGTTTAAAAGGAAACATATTTTTTTAAAAATAAAATAAATAAATAAAAGGAAACAAAATACTCTCAACATTTATTGAGTACTTAATGTGTATCAGACATTGAGCAAATTACTCTACTTTAATCCCATTTTCCTGTCAACAATCTCCAAGGTATTATTCCTGTTTTATAAAAAGAGGAAACTGAGAACTAATTGGATTTCTTCCCCAAAAGTCTCACAACTGTTGGCTGGAAAGAAGATACAGGACTCTGATAACCACTAAAATTTGCCTTATATGTGCACAGAAATTTCCAGGAAGTTTTGTTGCATGAATATATTGTCAGTTGACTGTTAATACAGCCCCAAAGTACTACTTTTACAGTTGTACCCATTCCACCCCACATGATGAAAATTAATGTAGACTGCCAAAGCATTTAATTTCATATTTATCTTAATAATCCTTTCCAATATTTGACAGTACAATATATACAATATTTAATGACCTTAGGCTTTAGGGATTTTTGTATTCTTAATTTCCTAAAGAGTATTTTTTTTCTTTTATGTATGTATAATGGAAATTGAAAAGATTTGGTTACCATAGTTTTTTTTTTTTTTTTTTTTTTTCCTAACTGAATAAAATCAGTGTATTCGTTCTTCTAGCAGTTGTAGCTTTCCAACCTGGTAATCATGAAAATGTGTCTCCTCCTGAATCCTTTCCAGGTCTCTATAGATCTTGTCAGTTTGGAATCCAGAAGGCTTCAATTTCAAGACATCTACGTCATTATATTACTCAACCAGAAATTCAGCTCCCAGTGAACCTGGTGTCAGATTTCAGCTCAGCTCAATGTGTCACAAGTCAGTTTTTGACACTAGAATACCCTGAGTAAGGATATAGTTGGCCCAATTACATTTTGGCCAAGACTAATGCTTATAAATCATGCATCAATCAGGTTATTACCATAAAACTGTGCTATAACACCATGATGTCCCTGGAATTTAGTAACATATATTATAGGGCTCTGTTATTGCAAAATTAGAGAAAATTAATATTTTCCCATAAGTCTATTCAGAAAGCATAAATTAAATATAATAGACTTATACTGTATGTACATATTGGTATAGACTGTATACTGGACATTGAGAAAGCCTCTTGTGATCATGAAATAACTACTCTGAAGCTCACTTCTTCCCCCTGAAAGATAACTTCGGCTTGTGTCACTTGAGGAGTGGACTTCTGCAGGACAGGAACCCATCTCCACTTGCATTACAGTATACCCACATACTCCTTATCAGGTTGTGGATTACATGGGCTGTGCTATTGCTAACCACAGTCTTGCTGGGCGAGCTATCCTAGGATTTTATGCATATCTGCAAATTTTTTTCTCCTCATTGTATCTGAGTTTATCTAATTTTATCTAATAAATTTTTGATGTGAATCAAAAAGACTCCAAATCAGTAAAAGACGGCAAATTGACCTATATCAGATTTTCCATGTTATCATTTTTTCTATTTATAATCACTGAGTGAGATGACACCATAGCACTATGGTGGTAGCACTACTTCCTCCTAACAAAGTATGTTTTTCTACTGACCTCTAACCCACATTTTCTGACTAATTCTAACTATCTGTTGGTGAGCCCACTAGATATTTTTATGTTATGGGTTAATGAGAATTGATAGACTGTTCATTCCTTTCTTCTTCGAACTTGAGAGTAAATACCAGCTTAAGAAGAGACCCTTTATATGTTTATATGTTATATGTTAAAAATATTTTTAAATATTTTTTCTATTTTTAATGATGTAGCTTTCCTTGAGCTGCAACAGAGAAAATACTAGTAATTTTGTGCTTTGGCTTCTTTAGAGCTCAGCACTTTTATGACTTACCACCAATATCTTATATAACCATTAGTGTTTTGAAATAGCTTCTCTACAGATAACATAGTGGAGAATCTCAGCATGATGCTATCTTTTTGTCACAAAGTGTACATTAGATTTCAATCTGGTGAGAAGTGTTTAAAAACAGATGCAATTTTCATTGCTTAATGCTTGAGAATCAGCTGTTGGGTAATGTTGAATGTGTACACATTCTTATATGGTGGGCTTATCTGCTTATCTTTATCAATTGGCATGAACTTCCCAAAGTACAGATTTCAGGTTCAATTTTCTCCAGATCATGGTATGAAATTGAATGAGCTAAATATTTATTGCCTTTGATGTGGCTTGGGAATAACATTTACATTAGGCATAAAAAGTATAGCTGAGATTGGCTGTCTAGGATTTTAAATTGTAACTTTATATTTAAAGAAAAAATACAGCTCAAGTACTTTCAAAAGCATCACAACAGGACACTTGTTATGAGGGACTGAAAAAGCAGCTTCTTGACTTTTTTCTTTAAAGATTTTTATTTATTTATTCATGAGAGACACAGAGAGAGAGAGACAGACACAGTCAGAGGGAGGCTCAGGCTCCATGCAGGAGCCCGAAGTGGGATTCGATCCTGAGACTCCAGGATCACACCCTGGGCCAAAGGCAGGCACCAAACTGCTGAGCCACCCAGGGATCCCCAACAGCTTCTTGACTTTTAGTAATGTCATAGTCCTATTGTTTATCTTCTGATAAATGCATTTGGACTTGTCAATGGAGAATCATAGCACACAAGTAAATTATGGGAGAACATTTGCATTTATTTCCTTGTTTGACAACAATTCTTAAAAACCTGGAAGAAAGACGATTGAAAATTTAAGTTAAATCAGGCTGAACCCAATAAAAAGCAGTCCCCTAAATGCTAAAGACTTGATATTAGTTATCTGTAATTTCATATCCTTGTTGCTGGCAATAGATTATTAACAAATTTATGGTGAATACTTTTGAGATTTCTGGGACATTTTCTGGCTTAGATCATCATTTTGTGTAATCCTATAGAACAGTGGAGTTCCTAGATAACACTTCTGGCTCATCTAAGCAAGGGCTTAACCTTGAAATCTTTAAATAGATGAAAAAGTATTGAAGCCAATGAGTGATAGAATATTAAAGTATAATTCTGTACAATGAAACCATACGTTGTAGATGAGCCCCTTTGGATTAGATATTGAAGATAATTTTGAATAACAGAACTGTCTTTACTTTTGCATGTAGGAGGAGGCAGTGCCATTTCCTAACCATATACCACAGAACAGGTGGACAGGGCATTGGCAAGTGTCAGTATTCACAGCAGAATTTTTAACACTAACACCCCTTTTTTTCTGAAACTCAAAGTTTAGTTTATGCCACGGTTATCCTGGCAATTCTGTGTGACTCCTGAATTTATTTTGTGATTATTATGAGTCATTACTTGAGGTTCAGAGGTCAGTGTAAATTTAATCCTTGAAATATAAATTAGGATCAAATGTATTAATTAAGGTCATTATCTTTCCATTAGCTTGGAGGCTCTAGACTGTTTTTCCCCCTCTAGTTCTCTTGGGATTTCCTTATCTTCTTTTGTTGTCAACTACAGCAGTGGCTAAGAAGCCAGCATGTTAAGCCCATTCTTATTCAGCTTCACCCCTTTACCTTCCACTTTGTGATGACTCTTCTTCAGTCCTTCCCCAGAAGTAAGAGCAGCCTTACTCTGTGCATCTAATTGCCTATACTCACCTTCACAGTCATCCTTCAAGTTTATATAAGCATCTCTATGTTTACAGTTGAAGAACCTAAAGCCCAGATATTCCAAGTGATTTATTAAGGTTACCAGGTCATCACAGCAAAATGAAAAATACAACCTAAGAAATTCTGACTCCTAGTTCATTGGAAAAGATTTTGGATCCTCTGTTACCTGCTATCTGTATGGCAAATAGAAATGTCCTACAATATCTGAGTCAGAGTTTTCTCATCTTTCAAACTGAGATAATATTTAAGAACTTTGTAGGTGAATGGCTGAATATGAGATGATACAAATATACTAACAGATAATAAAATGTAATTATTTTTGTTTTACTTGTTAGTGTTATTATGGTCATATGATATTGCATCTTCTTTTTAAACTGAAAATGATATGTTCTTTCATCCCCCTGACTTCCTACAAGATTTTTAGTGTATTTATTTTAATCATCTGAAAAATCCTGGGGACAAGATGCTACTGCTTTCCCAAGTTAAGATTACACATAATTTTTCACCTAAAGTAGCAGGTTTATATACAACAAGTAGGTTATATGAATATGATTCCTGGGCAGCCCCAGTGCTGCAGTGGTTTGGCGCCGCCTGCAGCCCAGGGCCTGATCCTGGAGACCCGGTATCAAGTCCCACATCGGGCTCCTTGCGTGGAGCCTGCTTCTCCCTCTGCCTGTGTCTCTGGCTCTCTCTCTCTCCTCTCTCTCTCTCTCTCTCTCTGTGTCTATGAATAAATAAAATCTTTAAAAATAAATAAATATATATGATTACTGTTGTATTCTGGTGCATTATGAAGCAACTGTGTTTATATATATTAATGATGGAACCTAAAACTTCATTTTTTGGGGAAAAAATCTACTCAGTCTATATGTCTGACTAAACTGACATCTTTTCACTTTGCAGAAGAATGTCTCCTGAGCTAGATATTGCCATTAGCAAAGGTAATACCCCAGATTCTCCTGTGAAATCCTACAGTCTGTGTGGGCTTGAAGTGCCTGGAATATTTAAAGTCCTCAAATGAAAGTTAAGTCTTACACAATGAAGTGGCTTTCTTGTCGTACAAGTACTTTATTCACTTAGATCCTAGGACTCCAGACCCTGTAGTGACCAGTCTCATGGGCCACTTTTTAGTCTCCTTTCCTCCCTCATCCTTTTTCTTGGACCTCCTGAAACTGACAAGCCCTCAGGCTTAATACTAGGATTTCTCTTTTCTCCTCTCCTCTCCTCTCCTCTCCTCTCCTCTCCTCTCCTCTCCTCTCCTCTCCTCTCCTCTCCTCTCCTCTCCTCTCCTCCCTTCCCCTCCCCTGTTCTGTCCTGTTCTCTCTTCTCTTCTCTTCTCTTCTCTTCTCTTCTCTTCTCTTCTCTTCTCTTCTCTTCTCTTCTCTTCTCTTCTCTTCCTCTCCTACACAGATTTCCTCAGTGAGCACATCACATCTCATTGTAAGAAATCTGCAGTACATGCTGATGACTCATAAATATACAGCTGAAACAATATAGGGGTTAGGGATGTTGACCCCTGCACAGTTGAAAACCTGTATATAACTTTTAACTCCTCCAAAACTTAACTACTAATAGCCTACTGGTGACTAGAAGCTTTACCAATAACATAAACAGTCAATTAACCCATATTTTGTATGTTATGTGTATTATATACTGCATTCTTAAAATAAAGCTAGAGAAAAGAAAACATTATTGAAAATCATAAAGAAGAGAAAATGAATTTATAGTACTGTACTCTATTTGAAAAATCCACATATAAGTGGATCTGCATCATTCAAAACCATGTTATCCAAGGCCAATCGTATATTTCTAGTTCAAAGTGTCCTTGAACTTCATATTTTTAGAAATTCAACTGCCTACTAAAATGTCCAGTAGACATCCCAAACCCATTGCATTCAAAGATGAACTTTAAAGTTTCAGATAGAAAGAGAGAAAGAGAAAAGAAAAACAGGGAAGAAAAAGGAAAAGAAAAAAAATCCTACTTTACATATTGTCTATTTCATGTCTTTTAATGGCAGCTCTACTCTTGATTGTTCCAGCTCAAAATCCTCAGCATCATTCTTGAATTTACTTTTTTCTTTGTACCAACATCAAATCTTTCTAGTTCTTCTTTGAAAACATATCCAAAGCCAACCATTTCTCATTCTTCCTTCTGCTGTGCTACCACCCTGCTTCTCATCTGGGTTATCACAGCAGCCTCCTGATTGGTCTATTTGTTTCTACTTTTGCCTCTTTATAGTATTTTCTCAACATAGCAAATAGAGTAATCTTGTTAAGTCTCAAGCCAGCTCAAAATCATGTAATAGCTTACCATTTCTCTCAGGTCAAAAGCTAGAGACCCATGCTCTTCTACTACCTTTTAAATGTTTTTTTTTCCACTTTTATTTTTTTTGCTGACTTTACTTTAGCCCCGATTGCCTGCATTGGGCACACTGACTGCCTCAATCTTTGCACTTGCTATTAATTTTGCTTGGAATGTTTTCCTCAGATATCTCTTTTTCTTTTGAATATTTTGCTCAAAGGTTAACTTTTCAATGGCTCATACACTGAACACTCTATAGATAAACTGTGACACTCCTCATAGGACTTCTAATGCCCCAGTCTGCTCTATTATTTTTTAGTATGGTGTCAACCTTCTTCTAATGTACAAATAATTTCCTATGTTGTGTACTATATTGTGTTTGTTATTTCTTATTTATATTTTCCCACTAAAATGCAATCTCCACAAAGGCGGGTATTACTGTCTTTATTCACTGAGGAATAAAATTCATATATAACTCTTGATAGAATGAAGGAATGCATATGTTATATATACTTATGCTGCCACATTTTCTTCTGTTTCTGACTTCTGATAAGAATTACTTGTGTTTTCTTGAGAGAATATGTCTACAGGAAAATGTTGTTATCCACGGGCATACAGCTTAATCACACTGTGTTCTGGTTTGATAATAAGGGAGAGCTGATTGCCATGTCCAGTTTCCTTTTTTTTTTTTTCAAGGTATCATCAGCTTTACTAAAATTGTGCCATATAATTCAAAATTAATATATATGCCAGGAAACATAAGGGTAATGCATGCATTCTCTATTTTGAAAATGCAAGTAGTTATAGAATCATAAGGCCATAAAATGTAATGCCTAAAAAGACTTCTGAGATCTAATCTGTTCCCTGAATTCATACTTGATTAGAGAGGTCCAGTTCATCCCAAAGTCATATATTGTATGCCTACTATATGCCAGGTACTGTTGTAGAAGTACAGACATAAGTGTGACAGTGTTTTTAGCTTCAAAAAACTTCAAGTCTTGTAGGTAAGACAGATAAGTAAACATTAATCTAATTGGTGATAAGATTTCCACTTTAATAAGAAACACTAGAAGGCCTATTTGACATCCAGCCTTGGAAGTCACTTAGAATGTCAGTGTTTCTTCATCACCTAGTTCAGTGTAACAGAATGAAAGAGGATCCATGCTTTGTAACAAAGGCAAAGGAGAGGCATCCCACTAACTCCAGTATTTGAAAGGGGGAGTATCTGAGGCACCTTGGTGGCTCAGTGGTTGAGTTGGCTCAGGACCGTGATCCCAGGGTCCTGGGATTGAATCCCACACCAGACTCCACAATGGAGCCTGCTTCTCACTCTGCTTATGTCTTTGCCTCTCTCTCTGGTCTCTCATGAATAAATAAATAAAAATCTTTTAAAAAAATTAAAGGGAGGTATCTTCATGGTCAACTATCAGCATGTCTGTTTTCTGTAAGTATAGAAGATTTTTTCATTCAATTAGCCACTTAACAATTGTATGTTGATAGCCACTCTGTGATATGGGAGAAATCTAATTAAATGTAGCAAATTTGTTTCTAATTTTATAACTTCTTACTGATTTTATTGGTCTATTTTAATATTTAGATAAAAGTATGACTGAAAGTGCTATTTGAGGTTGTCAGAGTAGTATAGATTTGAGAATTGAATTCAGTGTTCAATTTGGTGAATGTGACTTCATTAATCATGTACAATATTTGCAAAAGTAAAGCAGTGTTTAATTATAGGGATGTGATAACACTTTCTTACTAAAATTTATTGGAAAAAGATCAAGAAGTTGCATACATTCTCTCTAATTTCTCTTTCTTTTTGGCTAAAAAGGTAAAAAAGAAACATTGTGTGTCACACATCTTACACTGTGATATACAAACACCTGGTCCTATCATGTCTATCAGAAATGTATCCTTACCCTGTCCCACAAGCTATGTTCATGGGTTATAAGCTTTTTCTCTTAGGTTTCCACCGTTAACTCAGAGTAATAGTCAATCTTGTTGCCAAGGGGAATAGAAGGTATTAAACTATAACAGATGAGGTAAGTAGCAAGAAGTCAGGAATTAAATAGTAATAACATGACCAACCCATGAAAGTGGCTTTTCTCTCTGAAGGAAAGGTGACTAAAATGTAGGGGAATGCTCCAGGTCACATTTGGTTTTATTGTTCTCACATTTACTTCCAGAAATGAAACAAGGATCTTTCCTCCTCTTCAGTTTTCTCATTTTCTTCCCTTCTGTAGGAACTGGTTTTTGGCCTAGTGGTAGAATAGTTTTTATTCTCCATTACTGATTTTCCTTCCAGTATTCCTTCAGCTAATTTCTTTAGACTCCATTTCATGCCATTTTCCTAAGTCAAAAACTAATTATTTGGGAACCATATTAGATACAAGAACTAGGCTAAGTTCGCAACTTGGAGTGTGAAATTAGGGCACTGAATTCTCAAAGCAGGATTACACAAGGCAAGTGGGAACAAGACTTGGCTCTGCAGGGAGGATTCATGTAATAGAAGATTTTCATTGTGTAAGGTGGTTGACATTGGAGACAAAATCCACTCCTCCAGAATGCAGGCTGTATGGCCATAGACAAAATTCTGCCTGAGCTTCATTTTTCCTTTTGTGAAGTGGGTGAAATTTTGAAGAATAACGCTAATAACATGTACTTGGCACATTTTCAAATTTCATATTTAATATATGTTATTTCCTGTATTCCTTGTAGTCAAGGGAGGACTCAATTTAATGAGTTAATAAGTTTAATGAGTTAATAAGTGGGTATAGTTACAAGTGTGTCTGTCTCTAGATAAAGAGGGAAACAATATTGTCAATTTGTTTTTAGTTTTATATATTTTTGCTTTTGACTTTTACTTTAAGAATTCTTTTTTTTTTTTTAAGATTTTATTTATTTATTCCTGAGAGACACACACAGAGAGAGGTAGAGACACAGGCAGAGGGAGAAGCAGGCTCCATGCAGGGAGCCCAACGTGGGACTCGATCCTGGGTCTCCAGGATCAAGGCCTGGGCCAAAGGCAGCACTAAACCACTGAGCACTGGGGCTGCCCAAGAATCCTTAACATTGAAACAGTTCACCCTAAGGATTTCTCATTACCTTTATGGAATATGTTAAACTATATCCTGGGGAACAACATTGTATACTGGAAGACACACACATTCTCTCTCTGTGTACTACCACATACTTAGTTTTTCAATCCTAACTCTTCTACATACTAGGCAGTTTTAGTTTCCAACCCACTTAGTATCTACTTGCATTAGTTCATTTATAAAATAGAAGTGTTACTATGTACTTTACACAGTGATTGTGAGAGTTAATATATAATCAACACATGGTAGCTAGTTTTAAATAGTTTTAAATGCTAGTTTTGACTCCAGCCTTGCATTGCCTGGAAAAAAAAAATATCTGCCTTCTTGACAAGGTTGATATGTAGATCATTTTAGATCAATGAAGCATTTTGAAAAGAGTCTACATCTAAGGAATAACAACAGCCCTGCTAAATATCATCCTGTGATCCTCTAACCTTGTGTTTTTTATGTCTTTCAAAGGCAAAGGGACCTTGATTCTTGTGCTGCTTCTTAACCTTACTTATACTTTTTTCCTAAACCTTGTTTTCCATGTTCTAGTCATTTTATTTGACCTCTTGATTTCACAGCATAGGGATATTCAGCAGAAGCTTGAGAGGAAATAACCTTTAATCTCAACTTTTATGTCAGGAAGTCTGTAGGGCTTTAGCAATCAACTTCTTCCAGCTGAACTTTGGAGAAGATGCTGAAAGGGGGTTTCCATCCATCCAGAGATTATCTAAATCAATAGGGTTGTGGATTTGAGCACAAGTGGGATAAAGTTTGAATCATTCCAATTGGCTATGGGAACTTTCCAGTTTTACTTCACACAAATATCCTCTCTAGAGAAATTCATACTTAAATTTCTGCCATGTAACCCTTATGAAGACAATTTGGGCCTGCTAATTACTCTGCCAAATGGCTATATTTATTTATATTTATGTTCATTTATAGTTTTTCTTTTTCTCTTTTACATAGTTCTTATTTGATTCAGGAAAGGCCATCATTACTTCTACTTTGTAAGACATTTCATAAAGATTAAAGGTATTTTTTTAGAGTACTGTAAATCAAACAAGGGAATCCAAGTGATAAAACAAAATGATGTCTAGATTCTCATTAACTAATTCAATTAACTATAGGTTAAGCAAGAAAACCTATTGTTTTGATCCTTGAGGTAACCTTTTGTAATGTACGTTTATGAATTTTCTTTCCTTTGGAAGAATAATATAGTAGTAATAATTAAATCATCTCATTATAAAACTTGCAATGACACAGAATTATAATTTTGAACATTAATCCTCATTGTCCAGTAATTTAAATATGTTGGAGATTGAAATGAATGTTACCTTATGCTTGAGTTTATTTTGGAATTTTCTTCTTCTTTTTGAGATTTTGTTGAAATAAAATACTGATATTAGTTTGTTTCCTTGAAAAGGAAAAGGTCAAGAGAGATTCCTATTCTCATTAATTGATTTGAGTGTTCTGATTTGAACACTTAATTTAATAAAAATATTCAGGTCATATTTTTATGTAAATTATTATCACTTTTCACTTAACTGAGTCAAAGAAATATTGTTAACTCTTGAATTTCTATATGCAATATTGATTTAATTAATAAAATCTGAAATCTACTTTCTTATTATTAGGTTGAAACTCAGGCCCTTTTCACTCTGTAACATATTTGATGCACAAAATGGCAATTTAGCTCCAAAAGAGAGATTAGATTTAGCTGTCTTACACCTCATTTTTAAGAGAGAGAGGAACCGACACAGGCAGAGGGAGAGCAGGCTCCATGCAAGGAGCCTGATGTGGGACTCGATACCTGGTCTCCTGGATCACAGCATGGGCTGAAGGTGGCGCTAAACCACTGAGCCACCTGGGCCGCCCCATTTTTAAATTTTGTATTCTTGATTATCTTAATCCATTCCAGCTGCTATAATAAAATGCCACAAGCTGACTTACTTATAAATAGCAGAAACTTATTTCTCATAGCTGGAGGCTAGGAAGTCTCGGATCATGGTACCAGCAGATTTAGGGTCTGGGTGGAGCCCACTTCCTCATTGAAAGCCATCTTCTCACTTCCTCACATGGCAGACAAAACTAGGGAACTCTGCGTGTCTTTTTAAAAGGGTGCTAATCCTATTCATGAATTCATTCTCTAATGAGTTTATCATATCCTAAAGGAGGACCTCCTGATGTCAGCATCTTTGGGGTCATAATTTCAACATATGATTTTTTGGAGGACACAAATATCCAGACCATACCACTGATTGTAAGTGGAGAGCTTGGTTGACATACCAGTGTTGGTAGGAATTGAAAGTCCCAAAACTGCACTGGAAATATATTCTTCTTTCCAGTTTCCTGCCCCTATCCCAGACTACTTCATATTTCTAGTATATTGAATCTCTACTGAGTTTACCTTAAACTAAATTTATCTTTTTTTCTAAACTCCTAAACCTGAGAATCACACCAAAATCGAATCTCACCTGTTTCTCTACCTCATTTCTTCATATCCATCCCTGTTGATACTATCTTGGTTCAGGCCTCCAAAATCTGTTTTGTGGTCTGTTGAAAAATTATCCTAATTAGTTTCCCTGTCCCTACCATGATCTACTTAAAATGAGAATCTACCCATGTCACTCATTGCTTAAAACTCTTAAGTGGTTTCTTAACTCCTGTAGAATAAAGTCCAAGTTCCTAAATAGTGCACATGGGTTCTAAATGATCTTGCCCTGCCTATTTATCTTTCCCATCTTTCTTATCCCAAACTAGATAGGAAAAAAGAGCTTCTTAAAGTCTTCCATGTACATCATGCTTCTTGTCTCAGTATTTTTGCTAAAACCATTCTGGAAAAGTCTCTCTATACCTTTTTCCTTAATCAGCTCCTACATAGACTTTAACGTTGAGCTCACACATTGCAGGAAGCTTTCCTTGACATATTTTCTCTACCATTCACAGATGCACTGCCCCTTTCTGTTCCCCAATATTGGCACAGTGCACTTTCATATGATTTCTGAAGTGAATATTGTGTCACTAGTTTTCCTTCACTGTGAATGCTCCTTGTAAGAATTTATTTATTTATTTTTTTATTTTATTTTATTTTTTAAATTTTCATTTATTTATGATAGTCACAGAGAGAGAGAGAGAGAGGCAGAGACACAGGCAGAGGGAGAAGCAGGCTCCATGCACCGGGAGCCTGATGTGGGATTCGATCCCGGGTCTCCAGGATCGCGCCCTAGGCCAAAGGCAGGTGCCAAACCACTGCGCCACCCAGGGATCCCAAGAATTTATTTATTGTTGAATCTCTGGCACCTAGCAGAGTATCTGTGCAGAATAACTGCTGAATAAATTTGCTGACTGAATGAAGATAAGAATGTTAATGTTCCTAGGAATCCTTCAAATGTGTTTTGGATCACATTTAATCATCAGTAACATACATATGCTCTAGAAAGTATTTCTCTGTGAATTAGGACATTGGGTTAGTTACTTTCCTTTCCCTGATATTCCCCATACAGGATGGAAGTGTAAAAGCAGGTAAGGGGTGAGAATACTGGCCTTTGCCCTTACAGGTTTAAGAGGTTTAATTACCTGAAACATTGCTTAGGGATTTTATAATAAAAGTAAGCATTTTTATATTTATAGTAAATAGGATTGGTTGATACTTAGATAGTGCTTAGCATAATCCTGACTCATTATTGAAAAGATTATAACACATCCTATAGCAGTAATAATCCATTGTAGTCTCGCTAAAAATCCTGTCATCCAGGCCAAGGTCATTATCAATCTACAGGCATTTGTGAGTCATCTTTATATGTCTAGAGCACTCCTAGGATCTCAAGTGAGGAAAATTCCAGGAACAGACCTTAGCATGGCAACAAGTGGGAGGTAAATCTCTTTGAGAGAAGTAAACAGTTGTATTTAGGATTCAAGTAAGATAAGACACAAAGTAAGACAAAAAGAATGGGCCACATTATGGAATGTTTAGAAGGCCTGGAAGATATTTAAAATGTTGTTACACAACAACAAAAATGGTTATAATGAAATACCAAAAGATCAAAAAAAATTAGAGAGGGATGTAAAATTGTATGTAATATATTGATAGATATAAGTGAACTATAATTTACTTTTTGATATGTGGGTACTTACAGTTATAGTTTAACTTTTCTCTATGCTTAAGGGTTTTCATAGTAAAATACTTGAAAATTTACATGTTCATGGTATTTTCTGGTAAAGTATATGTGAATGAAAAACTGGAAATAAATGACCTGAATGGGCATTTGTGTTAAGAAAAAAGTTAGGTATAGTTATTTTTTCTTGCTTCTTATAATTTTAGAACATCGTAAAAAATAAAGGCAAAGTGGTTTTAGCAAAATTGGTCACAAAATAAATCCTTGATCAGAATAAGGGAGAGTGGCGACTTAGACATTTGCTACCTGTATTATTTCGTATAAATTATTTAGTTGTAAATTCCTTTTCAGGAACCTGTGACCAACAATGCTACCAACTTTCTGAATGTATCATAAGGACTCAATGTTTTAATGCAGATAAATGCATAGGATAGGGGCTTCTCACCTGATAAATATTGGCTAATATTTTTAGGAAACTGATATTTTACAAAACAATTATACAAATTGCTCTCCCAGAACCCTTAGTATTGTGTTTGGTTAGTAGGTTGTGCCCTCTTTAATCTTGGGATTCAGATGAATGTCTGTTTTCTTCAATGAACTGTATTTTTTCCTTAAAGCCTGTTAAGTATTTTGAAGAGGTTGGAAAAGAAGCTCTGAAGCGTCATCAAAGGTACAGGAGAGCGATAGCAGTCCTCTGAGGAAGTCAGAAGTAGTGTTGAGTTTTACACAGAGCAAGCACACTTTGATCCTGCTCATTTAGAGAACAAAACAGACTTCTGTGGCCATTAGCCCATTAGTGCTCCCTGGGGAGAGAACTTGATCAGGAATGAGACACTATAGAGAAACACAGAGCACAGAGAACAAGACATCTCCTGAGGTTCAGTGGCTGATTTTTGTGCCATCACTGATTTCTTCACCTTGAACAATGGCTAGAGTCTGTATATATGGGGCATAGAGCCCTTCATGCAGTTATTTATAGTCCCAACTTTCAGACTTTTCATTACAGAAGGCTCATTTTCTCTTTCTGGGCTACATTTAGCACTGAGATGATAAATAGCTCCACTGGGGTTGGAGGAGGTTCTAAGATTATAAATTGTGGTTGAAGTACATATCCTATCCTTTCCTGAGCCCAAAGGAAAGGATATGGAGCATTCCTTTGATTCATTTACTCCTTTTTAATAAACATGCAGAATACAATCCTGAGCTATCTTTGATGGATTACTTTATGGGTATTCCCTGGCTATGGAATCCTGAACCAGATATATCCCTAATATGGAAATCACCAGACTATGCAGGGTGTGCCTCAGGAGTCCTTATTTGGCTGTAGGGAACTACAAACCTAGGGACTATGTACCAAGATGGGAAAATTAGAACAGGGAAGATAAACTTACATGCATTGCAGTGCTCAGTTCCATTCTGGCCACAGACTGGACTTCTGCTGGGTATAGTATGGTTGTTAGGTTGTATTGCCATCTAGAGAATTGTACCTACCCCAATTATGCCAACCTGACAGTATATAGTTGGGTTATACTATTAGCAGCATCAAAATGCTTCCTAGCCCAATAGATCTAAATAAGCATGATTTTTCTCCAGTTTTCTGATTACATGGCTTTTCTTAAAGACAAATATGTTGTTTCCACCATCTCTATATACCTGAGGTGAGTGACTGACATGTAATGAATATACATAAAAGTGTGTTATGTGAATGAGTGAATGAGTGAATGGGCTATTTTGATAATTCAGCCATCATTATTTTACATAAAAATGTTTTGGAATATTGAATGTAGATAATTGTATTCTTGTAACTTATTTAAAAGTTCTAAATTTAACATTTGCCCTCATGGGAAAAAAATAAAAATGTTTCTTAAATGATAATTATGTATTTTTCGTAAACTCACAATCACAGCTAACACTTGGGATACTTCTGTACTTTTTTCCTATACATCACACACACACACACACACACACACACTTTAATATAATTTTCTTTTTCTTTCTTTTTTAAAAATATTTTATTTATTTATTCATGAGGGGCACAGAGAGAGGCAGAGACACAGGCAGAGGGAGAAGCAGGCTGCCTGCAGGGAGTCTGATGCAGGACTCAGTCCCAGGACCCCGGGATCACGACCTGAGCTGAAGGCAGATGCTCAACCACTGAGCCACGCAGGTGCCCCTAAATAATATAATTTTCTAAGGGATCAGTATACCAAGATTCATTTTAACCAGTCCTTTTATTGATGAATATTTAGGTTGTTTCTAATTTTGTAACTGAAAGTATAAATATGACTTTAGTCAGATCTCTGCACATATCAAGGATAGATTCACTAACAGAATTTCTGTGTACTTTTTGGCTCTGAAAAGAATATTTCTGTTACTTTTGAGTATTTTGACAAATCAAATTCACTTATGCTGAATATCTTAATATCAACATTAAAGTTATAACATTCAGGGGTCGCAAACTCAAAATTTAGCATTGAAAGCATCCTAGGAGGAACATTTCTTTTATTATCTTTGAGATGTACACCATATTTACTCACATGGTTATTACCGCCACATAATTGCAGATTTTAGGGTTTGGTGCATATTAAAAGACTGAGCTCTAACATCCAAAATGTCTTTTATGCTTCACTACATCTAGATGACATTTATACTGTCTTCCAGGCTTTGAAAATTGCCATAATCCAGTAACCATTTGTAAATAGGGACCTTTGTTGCTATTCAAAATTTTACAGAAGTAGACTGGTAAACTACTTGTCCATATATATGTGGGTATATGTACATATAGTATGTATATATATGCATAGAAAATGGTGAGATAAATATGATAGAGGTAAATCTTCGGATTCATTGTTTTGTGTGTGTGTGTGTATGGTGTATGAAACAGAGAGAAAAGGAGGGGGAAAGATGGAGAAATGAGAGAATATGGATGATGAGAGATTTAATTCCTTGTCTTTTGAAGCATTCTTGCCCCCTTGGTTCTATTACCCATATATCTGTTTTTCCTTTTTATTTTGTCCTCATTTCCTCTCTTAAATTTACCTATACCTCTCTTCCCATCTACCCACAGTACTTGAGTTATTTAATGGTATCCAACCTGACCTCTGATCTCTGTCTTTCCCAGTTCTTTCATCCACCTTACTGACATCAAGTGACAGTAAATATGATAGTTTGCCAGCAGGAGCTTTTCTTCTTTTCTTCTTCCTGTCCTCTAATACTGGGACTGCTTCTCTGTTTTTCTCTTTCAGTACCTTCTCTAATCCCCAGTCTCATAGGTTTATTTCTCATTTCTTCCAGTGATTCCTCAAACCTGTGCAAGAAACCAACTCAGCAAACCCTGATGACTTGAGACTCCACAAAGGGCTGATGAACAAGAGCATGCAAGTAGGGCAATGGGCAATTATAAAAGTAATGGGGTTTAGGTGGTAAAAACCATCAGGCTCTACCACAAGATTCTCCAAATGATTCCACTGAACTTTCTTCCATGTACCAGTCCCTACTCTTTCCCTTTGTTGGTAGTTCTGATCTCATCCTCCCATGATCTCTGGATCTTGACATCTTCATTGGTTGAGTTTTCCTTCACTTGGATTTAGTTGCTATAGCCAGCCTCCCTCTTATTTTTCCTTCTCTCCTTTCTCTTCCCCTTCACTTCACTTTTCCCTCTTCACTCATGCTCTCTCATCTTTTGCAGTACATCTCCTAGCAGTTCAAACTCCCTGAGGATTAAAGCATAGGCAGTTTAATAAGGGGCCTCACTGTACTGCATAGTAAGGGAGATGCCAATTCCTAGAGGGCTGTGTGTCTTGTTAAATGCCTGGTATTTTTAAAAACATTCTCCTCACACAGGAGAAGCTGTAGGCTTCTAAAATGCCTGTACTTTCTTCGGTACCTCAGATCTTTGTAGGCTACCCCTGATGCCATTTCAAGCCTACTTTGCTATCACTGTATCTCCTTTCTCTCATCGTCTGAACTCATTTCTTGTCTTCTTGCCTGGATCTTCTGGATAGATGCTTTTGTTCCTAATTACAGCTTGGTTCTTTAGTGTAGGGTCACCATTAAACAGTATCTTTATATTTTCCTTAGCTCTACATTGTACGCACTGACGTTGATCTCATGACAATGTTTATAATCAACGATGGTTCCTAGAAGCCAACACAAATTAAATGCTGAGAGTTCATATAGGTTCCAGTCACATGGGCTTTAGTGTATGGTCATTTTTGTATGTGTGCTATTGCCTCAAAAATAGTTTAGCAATGGAGGAGCATTATTGAGAATTTAAACTTTGGAATCAGACAAACCTAGATTGGATTACAAGATCTGCCACTGAAAAGCAGTGTGACTTTGAGAAAATTTATGTAATTACTCTCAATTTTATTTTTTCCATTGATAAAATGGACATGATAACAGCACCTACCTCATCGGCTTATTATGGACATTAAGGTGCTATAAGGACAGAACTTAATGCATTGCCTAGAACATAAAAAGTACTAATAAATTATCATTATCATCGTTATGTCTATTGAAACTGGTGAAATTGGATTTGTAGCTGTAAGTGGAAATTCTAGGGCAAAGTAATGTATGAATGCATTTTCCAGTAAAAGCTAAAATCTAGGTAAATCTTATTTTCCCAGATCCACCTCTATAATAATGGTTGTGGTTTTTTTTTTCCATGTAAAGTCATATAAACAATCAAAACACCAAAAACATGAAGAAATGTTTCACATCCTAAACATGGAAGCCATTGTACTTGTATAAATTCAGATTTTATATTGTACAGATTGGGATATTGGGAGATCTACAAGTATGGGCTTTATTACCACCACCTGGAATTGTGAAGCCTCACCTGTAAAAGACAGATGATAGTCAAACAAGAATCATAAAGTTTAGGAGAATCTAGGGAATGCTGCACTAAAAGGAGGAACATATTCATAAAATAAAACGTTAATGTTTACTTCAGGCACAGCATTTTCATTCTGGTTCTCCTCCAAGGTAAAGCTCCCTAATTCTGCCAAATTTCACTTGCATAAGTTTGTATATTGCAGTTTAGCATTGCATTTCAAGGGGGTGGGCAGGGGATAGCTAAATCTTGTGATCTTCCATTATTTTCCTAATCTTTCCAAAAGAAAATTTCTCCTTGTGCTCGTTGACCTAAAAATGAAGTGGTGGTAAGTATATAGTACCTCTTAGGGAATGCTTCACACATACATGCTGCATTTTAATGGGACTACATCCAGAATCTGAGTCACAGGCCATTCTCCATGGCTCTCAACCATCATGCTACTCAATATGCTTACTCCAAACACCTGGGAAACAGAGGCAGCTAGAGCTATTGTAGGAGACAATTCCCCATGTTGCCACTTGGTCTTACTTTATTAAACAGCTCTTCTACTTGGAATTACAGAATCCTGGAGTCATAAGGAGTTTTAGAGAGCACCAAGTTCAGCATTTCTTAAACTGTGTTCCAAGGTAATGCTATTATCCAAGAGATAACAATGTGGTTAGAAAAAAAGGGAGGGGATTCTGTGGTCGAACAATTAGTTAATTTTTTTTTTTTTTAATTATAGTCAGATTCCCATAACTGTTGCTCTGTCAAGGGGATTGTGAATCTTAACAAAACAAAACAAAACAAAAACAAAATTAAAAAAAAAAACACAAAATATGTAGCATTTCCCAAATTTCACTACATGACTTGCTTTAGTATCCTCTGGTGCACAATCCTTATGCTGAATAGTTTGGGAAATACCATTGTGATTATACCACTTTAACAGAGAAGGAAACAAAGCTACTGTCAAGACAAAAGCCTATCATTTTACTTGAATGAAAGTCAGAGTCCAGTCTGAAAGTATTAAAAACTCACCAGAGTTGGCAGGAATGCATGGACAGCTCGTCTTCCTGTTTGGTATCATAACAGCTGGTACTGGCAGCCCTTTCTGGCTCCCAGCGCATTTTTCTCCCCCTCCACCCTATGTTACATAGAGCCCCATACAGCTTGTGCTGCCTCCGCTGGTACCTGACGCCAAAACCCCTTTTGTTTCCATGGTGGAGAAGAGCAGCCCAGAACTCCCATTGTTTTGCCATTGACTGATCAGAGACCTGATCATATTCATGTGTGTGAATGAAATCTTATTCAGTGTGAACACTGATAGTGTTCAGAGGGTCATTTCATTTTTTAGATTTATTGCTTTAATTTTCACTTGCAATGAATATAATTGTGTCTCTCCTTGTATTTTGCAACAGTGGTATTTTTAGAAATTAGCTGGTTTTTAATTTTGTATTTAAATGCCAAGTGGATCTTTACTGTGTGTTTAGGAATCTGGATATGAATACTGTGTGGTTGAGGACCAATGACAGTTCAGATTAAGAAGAATTAATGCTTTCTTTATCTCAAACACAAGAAGTGACACACTATTATGGTTAGAGGGAAAAGTATATATTAAAGTCTCTTTCTGTTTATATAAGCTGAGTTCCTCTAGGCCTTTCAACTTGAGAGTACAAACGACAAAGTTAAAGCATCAACAATACATCTCAGGCACCAGGACCCCTCCTCCATATACTGCAGATGCAAGGATCAGTCTTCTCTCAGTGCAAGGCACCCCTCACTACCTCCAGTAAGAGTCAGTCATGGCAGATCATGGCAGAAGGGAAGGGCAAAATCCTTCATTGTACACACACAAGCACACATCTACGTACCTCCACATTAATCAACCTCTCATGAGAGGAAAATAAAATCTTGGTAACTGGGACTGTTTGGAAACTATGTCAAAGCAAAGATTATTCTCTTTCCTTTTTGGCACACGAATACAATATTCTACTCTCCTTCTCTTGTTCTTGACTCTCTCTTTCTCTTTGCCACTCCTTCCTTCCTTTTGTCTGTCATTATACCTCTCGACTGTTTCCCTACCTCCCTCCTTCTTTCAGTATATTTGTCTATCTCTGTCTCTATTTCCTGTCCTCTGTCAGTCTCTCTGTTTTCTTTTTCTCAGTCTCTATCTTTTTCAATTTCCCTTGTTTTCTTCTTCTCTTAGCTAACCTAAAATTCCTGACATTGGTTAGGCAGGAGTCATCAGAGTCCCAGCTTTGGGTAAAAAATTGTGCTAATAGGCAGTCATCATCAGGATTCCATACTGGGGCAAGACCATATCCTTTGTCCCAGATCAGTTATTTTAATCCAGTTGTTTTAGGTTAAACACATTATAACTCACTATAGTGATGTCACAGAATGAAGAGGGAGGGGTATGTCCACACTAGGCTAAAAGACGGATTCTATACTTGAATTCTTAGAAGTAGTCTAACACTTCAGTTATTGTTTCTACCTCACTGTTTGGTAAGTGGTTCTCAAAACTTTGGACTCTGAACTTCCCAAGATAATTTTTAGATGGTCTGCTTAGAGAAAACTGTTTAAAAAAGAAAACAAAGATATTGTTTATTTTTTCAGTGTACTGACAATTGCACTGTTGGTACAAAGGCAGTGGTAGGTAAAGTTGGTGGAATCTGAACACAATTCTAGGTGGTAACATCAAACTTTAGAGTAGTCTTTTTTTTTTTTTTTTACTGTCATGTATTTATAGGAAAAAAAGGTGTGGGGGGGGAGGCCCCTGAGTGAGTTAAATGTCTGACTCTTGATTTTTGGCTCATGTCATGATCTTAGGGTCATGGGATGGAGCCCCATGGCAGGGTCCCTGCTCAGTGGGGAATCTGCTGGAGGGAGAGTCTCTCTCTCATTCTCCTTCTGCCCCACCCACTGCTTTCTCTTTCTCTCCCTCTTTCAAATAAATAAATAAATCCTTTAAAAAGGGAGAGTGGCCCTGCTCAGTGGGGAGTCTGGTTCTCCCTCTGCCTTTTCCACTTCCCCTGCTTGTGCTCTCTTGCTTTTTCTCTCTCCTTCCCTCTTTCAAATAAATAAAAATCTTTTAAAAAAGGGGGAGGGCAGCGGGGGAGCCAGTTCCCCTAATGGTATACTTGATGAAGTAGTATAGGTTATTATTTTCATAACACCCTCTGAATAAAATATATTTTTAATATTCTGTGTGTTCGCATGTGAAGTATGCATAAGTCACTTTTGCTGCAAACTGAAGTATGTGTTGTCTCAAGCAAAAGGACTTGTGTGATGGGTTGAATTGCAAGCTGAACTAACCAGTTTTTCACTTAACATCATTTTAACATGAGAATTTGACTTATAGTAAAACTAGAGTTATTGAGACTTGGGTATTTGGTATATATTTCTCAAAAATAAAGTGTCCTTGTCACTTCAAGGAAAGCAATCATTTTGTATTTCTATTTGTTGCTAATTAACAAATTAGAACTTTCAATTGAAAATTAAAATTTTTGAAAATTTTTCCTATGCCATGCCACACTTGACAACTTCTCAATACTTAAGGAATTTTCTGATGAGATTGGTAGTAATATTAACAAATGTATATTTTTGTACTATGTAATTAAACTATCAGTAATTTGAAGATGTGCTTAACTGTGCCATTGGCTTGGGGTTCAGGCACACTGTTCACATTATAGTTCTAGGGCTCATTAGATATCTAAAATGTGACTTAGAATTTGTTTTCAGCTTCAATTCTCCATTCATAAAATAGATCCTATGTACCCTCTTTTCAAAAAGTTTGGTTATTAAATGAATGAATATATATGTTAAGATACAACACATTGTAGCAACTCAATAAATATTATCACTCTTTTTATTAATGTAAATAGTGATACCTGTTTTATGGGCCTTTTTGGATATTAAATAATACTATAAATGGAAAGTATCTCAAAGGATGTTAGGTTCTTCATTCTTTCTCTTTTCCCTTTCTCCACCCCCCTTACAAACTAAAAATAAAACATACTTTCAACAGTCAGGAAAACAAACTACACCTGTTTTTTTTTTTTTTTTTTTTTTAAAGATTTATGTATTTGTTTTAGAGAGAGAGAGAATGCACACACACAAGTAGGGCAGGGCAGAGGGAGACAATCTTCAAGCAGACTCCTTACTGAGCACAGAGCCTGTAGTGACACTCGATGCCAAGACCCACAAGATCATTACCTCAGCCAAAACCAAGAGTCTGATGCTTAAGGGACTGAGGCACCCAGGTACCCCAACACTTGTTTTTTTTTTAAAAGATTCTATTTATTTGAGAGAGGGAGAGAGAGAGAGAGAGAGAGAGAGCCAGGGGAAGGGCAGAAAGAGAGAGAGAGAGGGAGAAGCAAATTCCCCATTGAGCAGGGAGCCAGATGTGGGGCACGATCCCAGGATTCTGGGATCATGATCTGAGCCAAAGGCAGACACGTAACTGACTGAGCCACCCAGGCACCCCAATACCTGCTGTTTTTTAATAAAGAAAAATGTAATATAAAAATAGTTTGGATAGCTGTTGGAGAATATGAAGAGGCAAAAGGAGGCCCTGTGGTTATACGGGAATGTGGCTATAGGAAGCAGCTCCACCCCTAGGGTTTGGGAAATCAAAGGAAAAAATCAGGATATGAGAAGCCTAGGAGAGGGACCCTGCAATTCTGAGGGCCACCCTTGGAGGTGGTGCTCTGCAGCCAGTATTGGATTTTGGGGAGCTCCAGTGGAGAACTATAGGCAGTCAAACTCAAGAACTCAGGAGAGGATGCCAGCAGCCCAGTGCTGGCACCTCTGAGATGCAGAATGAACTGGTTCTGCAAGAGCTCAAAAGTCTGTAGACAGAAACTGATTTCTGCTAACACAGTATAAAGATGATTCCTAAGACAGTACTTGACAGCCATGAACATGAAGGAATAAGTCTTTTTTCCCCTTTCTCCTTCCTGCCCGTTAATCTCTCTCCAGTGCCCTCTATTGCAGAACCTAACAGGAAGCCAGCTAGCAACAGAGAAATGTGGTGTGCAGAGACCGAGCCCCAAAATCTCAATGCAGAATATAGAAGCTGGTTTGGGGGCTAGAAGATAGTAGCTTAAAAATGGACAGAATGCCTACCTAGACTCTTTTGTGAGGGAAATTAGAGCAGCCCTCTTTGTTTAAAGTCTGTACCTGAAGTGAACCTATTAAGAGTGACATCTCAAGTCCTCTTGTGAGGACTTTGGTGAACCCAGTGGACTCATTTTCATATCTAGTTTTCGGGAAGAGAGACTCATTTGTGCCATCCAGTACAATTGTAATTACTGTTTTTGCAGAAATAGAAATCCGGGAAGCCGCCAGGAGAGTGAAGCAACAGAATGTGTTTTAAAGTGACTAATTTAAAATTGATCACTCTGACATGCCTCCTTAAGCTTAAGACGTTTCACACAATCAGGTTTTCAGTGTTTTCGTTAGTGTGATTTGCATAACCAAGATTTTATTTAACTTTTTTGTAGAGGATTCTATTGTAATGAAACCAACATAGCTATTAAAGGAATAGACTTGGGCTGATGAATAAATGTGATTTCATTGTATTCTGTGTGATTGCAGTATAATTTTTTGCAATAAATTTGACTTCTAAGGTTTGTGTGTGTGTGTAAGAGAGAGGGAAAGAGAAAGACAGAGAGAGAGAGCTAAGAATAACAATCAGGGGATCCCTGGGTGGCGCAGCAGTTTGGCGCCTGCCTTTGGCCCAGGGCGGGATCCTGGAGACCCGGGATCGAATCCCACATCGGGCTCCCGGTGCATGGAGCCTGCTTCTCCCTCTGCCAGTGTCTCTGCCTCTCTCTCTCTCTCCGTGACTATCATAAATAAATAAAAAATTAAAAAAAAAAAAATAAGAATAACAATCATTAAAATTACTAAATCTTTGCAAGAGAGCATACCTGGGAAATTTATGAATGAGGTCTCAGTTTGCAAAATTGTCAAGGCTAGAATATGAATATATATAGTGAACATATATATGAAACTATGTTTTTCATAATAATTAAAGTGATTAAAGGTAGTGAATAAATATGTTTCAAAATCATATGATGATTTTATTTTTTGCATTCATTTTTTAAAAGGACCTCTACAAGCATCCTAAGAAGAAAAAAGTCCTGATATTCAATTTATTTTTCTTTCTCTGAAATGCTTGCTACAACTTGTTGGGTCTCAGACTTTCTTTCATCTACATGCTTTATACTGATAGTTAGATCATTGATTTTGAAACAGATGACTGAAAATACTCATTTTGATGTGGAAATTGTCTTTACACCCTAATTATTATTTTCTAATGTCTATTTAAAAATACTCACTCACAAAAACAAATGTGATGAAATTCATTATCTGAAAATACAAGGAATAGTGTCATCAGAGACGGGTACATCAGATGGAATTGTAGATATACAGCTTGGAAATACATACGTGATTTTTTTTTTTTTCAGAATTAGAGCAAAAGCAGTCAGATGGAAAATAACACAAGGAATTTGAAATGAGTACTTTTGGAAAGAGTTAAATTTTCTTCTATGTTCCCAAGAGTTTTTGTTTCATTTCACATAGGGAATCTAATCTGTTGGAGATGGTTTCAAGATGTAGAACTCTTATATGTGAAGTATCCCTAATGAAGTTGGAACATCCACGTTGAAATTGCTTCATGTTTTGGTAAGATGAAATGATTCTTAATATGTTGGCCTTTGGAGAATGTGATGAGAAGTGTGCTTGTGTATGTATGTATGATGTGTAAATAAAATATTAAAAAGTTTTATAACTCAATGCACAAGTTTGAGATTCAAAAATATCTCTTTTTTTGTATTATTTTGCATGCAATAATCATTCTTAAGAGAAGTGGGATACGATAAGGAACTCAAATTTATTATTATTAATTTCTCATTATGTATATGCACATTATTTATGTTAGTATGTCAACACAACAGCTCCAAGAATAGATATTATTACCCTCACAGTACAGATGTGGAAAATGGAAGTACAGAGAAAGTAAAACTTTGTCCAAGATCATGTCACTAGTAAATGGAACAAGAGTGACTTTACTGCATGCTCTACTCTTTCTCCTGCCATGCTGCCCCTAGCATTTTGTCAGGTGAGGAGCCAAAGAATTAATATAGGTTTAGGAAAATACCCTAAAGTTTTAAAATGTAATTTAAAAAAGAGTTGTAATTGCCTTCTCTCAAATAGGAAGCCAGTGTGAAGGAATTTCCTTTATAGTTTTGTTACTCTTGAAAATAGAAAGATTTTTGTAAGTTGTTGAGTAATTACATAGATGATGGTGTTTCAAAGAAATCGCAAGTTATAGAAAACCTGACATAGGAAAATATGTTCTATAATTTTCCCATTTACCTTTCCTATAAAATGAAAATCTTGGTAAGCTTCCCCTCTACAAATACCCTGTCATGGCTGATTACATAGTTTAACGGAACTAGTACTAATTCTTTCTTTATAGCTAACTGGCATATAACTCAAATAACTTGAGTTTCATTTCCTTTTTTTACTTATATCATGAGGTTGTTATGCGATTCCACTGAAATAAGACATAATATATGGAAAGCATCTACAATTCTGTCTGGCACAAAAATATATATTCAATAACATAAGCCTTATCAAAGACCTAATGATGTAACAGCTATTAAAATATAAGCCATTATTTTGTTATTATCTATCCATGACGATTTGTAATTAAATAAATGTTTATGTGAAAGGTTCTCTCCATTCCACATTACATAAATTTAGGCTCAAGTGTATTTTATTCTTGTAGAAGACATTTATTTGGGGCAGTTTCAGATTGCTGATTGAAAACTTCAAAATTCCAGTATAATTTAGGTGCATTCATTTATAAATGGCAGAACACAAGCTATTTTGTTCTAGTGACTCAAAAGAGTCATTAGATTAGTTGATCTAACAATCCTACCTGAACGTTTTCAAACGAATTTCCTCTAGTGATTGCAAACCAGATAACCACTGTGTCCCTGTAAGTCTGATTTGCTTGGGTTATTCAACAGTGACTGACACCTTGGGAGGCTGTAAAGCATTCTCTAGGTGGCCTTCCTGCTTACTGAGTCTTGCTTCTCTATTGGTAATGATCAGTAGCATTTCTGTGGGAGCAGGTACCATGCCTGCATTTGAAGATTACATTTTAACTCTGTGTTGTGAAATGGGAAAAAAAAAAAAGCCAATTTTCAATGTGATATTCTGAGAAGTACCCTTCAACCATCCTCAAGTCCCAATGTGTTTTCACTTTTTGATGGTGCAGTAAAAGCCTATAAAATTAAAGAATGCAATGAAGATATGAGGCTAGAATCTCCAGCATAAATAGACCAAGCCTCCCCCCAGAGCACCATGGGAAGGTATTCTAAGCCAGTCTTAAACTATTCTTGGTTAGTTTGCTTTCTGAAAACACCTGCAAAATTGTCCATGTCCTTCCTATACTGCATTACTTCTCCATTCAGGAGTTTTGCATTTAGACGGAAACTCCTAAGCAAACAATCTCAACTTTCTACTTTACATCCAGCTTTGGACTGGGTTAAAAAGTTTTTGTTGTTCTTGTGGATAGTATTTTTGTTGCTTATGGCCTGTTTCTCTTTGCTTTTTTTCTCTGAAATAACCCTATATTGGCTTCCTGCTTTCTAACTGTACGATAGTGAGTTATCCTCTTTTAATCTCAGTATTCTCCTCATAATGAGAGAATCATAACAGTTACATTGCAGACATTTAAGGATTACAAAGAATATGTGTACATTAACTACTACTTGGAACATTGCTTATGAACTTACAAGGTAGCTATATATGTAGATCTGCTAAGAGGTTTGATTAACATGTGAACACCCTAACATTCATCAACAACTTTTTAGGATCTTCCAGAATAAGGACAGAATTGATTCAAAGGATTGAAGTGACTCAGGAGGAAGCCTCACTCTGAACTTAAAGTGCCTAGACACTAAGCATTTTATTTGCTAATTTTGAGGCCAAGGAAAACAGACTTTTATCTTAAGGTTTGTTCGTATCACCTGTTTGGTTGTGTGCCTTTATCATACCATTTTTCATACTTGCATTTCTAGGCCAATAGTTCTCAAGCTTTTAAGTGTTCACAATAACTGGAGAGCTAATTAAATATATAAGATATATATATTTTTAAAGATTTTATTTATTAATTTATAGAGACACAGAGAGAGAATGAGAGGCAGAGACACAGGCAGAAGGAGAAGCAGGCTCCATGCAGAGAGCCCCACGTGGGACTCAATCCAGGGTCTCCAGGATCACTCCCTGGGCTGCAGGCGGCGCTACACCACTGCACCACCAGGGCTGCCCTGTTGTCAGGATCTTATTTCCATGGAACAGTCTGGGTTGGGTCCGAAGAACTCATATTTTATACATTATTATTTAGGCCAAGAACAATCCTGACATATACCATTAACTAAGACTTATTATTTTTCTTTCTTGAAACTTTAAGTTTTACATAATCTTAATTCTGAAGTATTATTGTTGTAGGTCAAAATGAACAACTTCACTAAGTAACAGTTAAGACAATACTAAGAAAGAGTTGAGCTTCCATAATAATTCTCTGCACTTATTTGCCAATAGGTGACTTCGTAAAGATTCTGATTCCATGGACATATAAGAAGTTGATAGAACAAATAAGGGTTAAATAAACAAAATAGTGTCTTAGTTAATAATAACTGGGGTTCTGATTTGGCTACTGCTTATTGGAAACCTTCTAATAACCAGTAGTTTTCATATGCATTAGTTTATCAAATCTTAATTCTAGTACTTCTCAGTATTTAATAATACCATTCTACAGATTAATAAAAATAGATGTATAGAAGTTACTGTCTCATCAGTTTATGAAGTTAGGAAATGATAGGGCCAGGACTCATTTTTGGCACCATATAGGTATGCATCCCATACACCTGCTTTATTAATCCTAAGATAATTCAATTTTTCAGTCATGAAAGGTTTTGTTTTATGGCAGCCAACAGCATAAGCACGTATGGGAATAATCAGCCTGTATTTGTTTGTTTAAGCTTATGAACACTTAATTCACCCTCACCTGCTGAGTTAGACTTTGAAAGGCATCAGTAGAGTAGACTTATTTCATCTGCTCTGTAAATTACTCAGAAATTTTCTGAAAAAAAAGTCTCACATATCTTCTGTAAATTCTTGTTGTTTTTCACCAATGTGCTTCCTGATTTTCATCAATTCTGCTGAGTGTTTGAATATCCTTTCTCAGTTAAAATGACTATGAGAGATTTTTTTTTCCAAGTTCAATAGCTGGGCATATGGTGTTCATATGAATGAAGTTTCTAGTCTCCTTTGTATCCAGGTTTGTCTGTGTGTCAAAGTTCTAGCCAATATAATAGGAAGTACAATAATTTGTGCCACTTCCTGGTCATGTCCTTACGAGGTGGATATGTATCTTCTCCTCTTTCTTCCTCTAATAACTTGGAAAATGAATGCATAATTGGATGGTCTGCTGAATATCTTGTATCATGCAGACCAGGACAACTATTTGAAGGTTTCCTGGCTTAATTTATAGAGTAGAACAGTCTAGAATTGCTTCTGTGCTGAATGTTGTGTGGAAGATAAATAAGCTTCACTTGTTTAGCCATTGCCATTGAGCCATTATACATGGTGGTATATATATCCTAATGAATTGATGTATTCTTTTTTGTAAATGTGTTACCCATTGAATGCTTGACACACTGTGATTCCTTTGAGAAGTCAATCATAGCCTTAAAAGAAGCACAGGGCCCTATATTTAATAAAGAACACTCTAGTGGTTACCCAGATATTGTATATCTAGACTTTAAACCATCTCACCTTGCCCATTTTATTCCTTACACTGTTCTCCTGACCACCTTTCTCCAGCCTTGTTTTTCTATCCGTTGAACTTCTTCCAGGACAATACATAATTGTTACTTTTTGAACTCTCCTTGCTATGGCATCTATCTTTCATGCATCCAGTGTCAAGAAGGCAAATATGAGACCATAATAATGAATCTTGAGTAGAGCTTCAGGTCCTGGCCCTGCTTAGAAACATTCAAAGTAAACTTTTAAAAAAATATATCAGGCTACCCAAATACAGACGCCATGAAGTAGACTTTTTGATTTCCTATAACTAGATAATAGTGTTCAAATCCACACAACTGTAAGATTTTCTTCATTGTCCTTTGCCTTTATTCAACCCCTCATCTGGTTTATCCTCATTTGCATAGAGGACAAAACTAAATTTTATTTCTTCACATTTGTCTCCTTTATTTTAGAGAACATTTTAAATTTATAGTATTTCCATAGTAGCGTTAGTGTCCTATGGATGCAGTGTTCTCTCAGCTCCATAATGTAGTCTTGAGTTATTCTTTAGTTACATTTCTGCTACAGAGAATGCTCCCTACGTGCTCCCTACAACCACTGGTTGTATCGACAGTCAAGAACCCTGCCTGAGATCCCTTGGCTCTTTATCTTGCCCCTGAATACTGTAGTTTGTGTGCCTTCTTACTAGCAGAGTGCATGCTTAATATGTGCCTCATACTTAAAATATCTCATGGTTGGTTGTGTACTACTACTATGGTGGTATATTATTATTCTGTATCACTCCCTTGATGCTTCTTCTATTTTTGATCATACTTGCTGGTACTTTCAACTCCATGTTCTACATACAGTATCTCATTTAATTCCCTTAAACCACTGAGGTATTGGTAGAATGACTGTACTTTAGTTATTCACTTGGCAAACATTTACTTAGCTCTTCTTTCATGCATTATGTTTCAGGCCAAGTGAAGGAGAAGTCAGTTGCTCACTCTCTAAGAGGAAAGATCAATAAAATTAGTAAAAAAAAAAAAAAAAAAGCCCCCACAAAAACAAACAAACAAACAAAAACCAAAATACTTTGTAAGTGTAGTAGTATAAGATTTAAGTCTTAGGGGTAGAGAGCAGGGCAGAAAATTGCTCAGTATTACTGGAGGAGGAAGAAGGGGTGAACGTAAAAAAAAAATGTTTCATGGAAATTCTACTTCATTTGGATGTAGAAGTATGAGGCAACAGTCTCAGATTAAATGATGTATTCCAGGATGGCACAGCTAGTTAATGGCAGAAGAAGGGCAAGGATCCATACTCAGGTATTCTGAAGTGCTAGCCCATAGGATCAGCATTCTTGCTGCAGAGTTCTTTGAATTTTGGCTATTTTTGTAATTGAATGCTATCCACAAGTTGGTACCCCACCCCCATCCCCCATCACTATTCCCTTTGCTTCTCAGCACTTGCTTCTCAGTTATAGTTATACTATAACTTATGTGGCAGAGATGATATACAAATTCAGATGTTTTTCAAGGAAACAACTTCCAAATCTTGAGCTTCCATATGGACTCTTTCCTAAAAGTGGTCCAAATGAGATTCCACTTCTGGTCTGCCAGTTCTGCTTTCCACCACCCCTTCACAAATGCTCCTCTTTCACTTTGCAAAACAAAGGCAAGCTTCTCACTCTTGGCATTACCTCCCAGGCTATACCCTCCTGGGAATAAACACCTCAATGATAATCAGCCAAGGGAAGATCCAAGAATAGACTGTAGCCTCCAGAGGGACAGTTCCAGGAAAGCAAAAGTAAGTAGTAAAGGGAACAAATAAAGGAGGAACACCTGATTTCTTTCAGGTGGCAAAACTTTGTCAATGTTACTGTCTTAACCTACCTGTTGTCTGCCACTTGATCAGCCTTCTTGGTCAGCCTTCTTGATCTACCTTACCTTCTTTCAGACTCCCTCTTGAAGATGGAAGTTTCAAATAGTTATAAACCCAAAGTTTTAGGGTTTTAAGGAATATATATTCATAGCATATATCAACTATATAATAGCCCAAAAATTACATGCTCTAGAACTATACAAACATATGCTAAAGTTGTGTTTGATGTCAACTTTACAAATGTGTGTTTATGTGTGTGTGTGTGTGTGTGTTTTCAAAATTATTTCAAAGAAAATACATTTGAAGACCTCCTCCTAAGTATAGTTGCTTTTCGTGGCAGCTGCTGAGGGAGGGTAGGAGGAGACATATCCCCAAGTCTTCATCACTCTCTACCTCTAAGCATTTTCAGGCTTTTTCTTGATATTCTAGGATATTTGCCTTTTGGATAATTCAAACATTAATATCAACTCTTAGAAGATAAATATCACCCAAGTGTTTTACAATGCTATTATTCTGTTGATTTACCTTCATTTTTTTTTCATTGAAGAAATTAATAGGTATTACATAGGTCACTAATTTATCTGAGTTTAAAAATGTGATGCATATAAGAGGTTTCAGGACCTATGTATCAGGTGAGTGAATAAATAAGTGAAATAAATGAGTTTATCCTACTGTAAAAAAGCAATATAAGAGGTTTAGATTTTTCTTGAGAACATGAGAGCAATTATACTATCATATGTATAAGTATTTGTCTAATTTTGAAGATTTACTTTCTGATTTAGTGAACTTTAACTTGACTGGGCTTATCACACAGTATTAGATAATTTAACTGCATAGTATCATTATCATGTAAATGCCAAGGAGGTACCTGTTGTATTGTCATTATATATTGCTCGGAGCTATATCACACAATCATTGAGAAAGGAATACGAGGAGAGCCTGTTACTTCTCAATTTTGAAGAATGACAGTAAAATTGTGATTGCAGCATAATTAAATCTGTATATCTAGATGCTAATAAATTCCCTGCTGTCTTAGAATTCAAAAGAAGTGTCAGGCCTCTCAGCCCTCTCTGGCATTGGTCACAATCTTTTTTTTTTTTTTTTTTTTTAATAGCTTTTGCAGCTAATGACTAGCCTGAAAATTTTCAAGAGAATTTTGCCACTTTATATCCCATATTAAACTCCACTACTGAATCAGCTTATTTCCCTTCAGCTGTATTTTTTTTTTCACTTTCTTTTCTCCTCCCACCCTCTCCCTCTTTCTCTTATATGTGGAGAGGAAGAGTGGTGGTAATTTGGGGTGAAGATGTAGATAGGAGTGTTCCTTTTAGGATGCATTAGTCAATTTTCTTCTTTTCAGGGACATTTAAAGCAGGAAGTGCATAAATAAAATTAATTGCATAACTCTCTAGACACCTGTCAAAATTTTGACATGTGCAGTCCCTATAATTGGCATTGTATATTCAAAGTAAGTTTTGCAAACAGCAGGAGCACAGGCTGCATTGAGAACTGCCTGTTAAATAGAGGCAATCTGCAGTAATGGAGGGTCTGTCAGCAATCCTTCATAGTTATAGCAGTCACTGGCCAGAGTTTTACAAACCGCCTTCCTTATTCCTATTTCTTGCACATGTACACATACAAAGTTTTAGGGCCTGTTTTATGATTTCATTAGCCACTGCAATCTTGTTAAATGTCATGGCATATAACCAAAATAAAACAACTGTTAGATAAGATAATACTAGCTTCAATGACAAACAAACCCTAAGATATTTAATAGCTTAAGCACAATAGAATCTTATTTCTTAGTCATTTAAGTAAAAAATAAGGTGGCTGGTACATGATCAACTCTTATTTAAGTAGATATTCAAAGATCTGGGCCCTTCTGTCTTGTGGCTTGCTGTTTTCAAAATATGACTTTCAAAATCACCATATTTTGTTTCATTTAGCTGGTAGAAGGGGAAAAGACATAAAGAAAACACACAGGGGTTTTTTTTTGTGGACCAGTCTCAGAAGTGGTGGATCAAGCTTTTACTCAGGTTCCATTAGCCAGAACTCACCAATACAGTGGAGACTGTGAAAAATAGTCTACTTACGTATTTAGGAAGGACAAAACATAGTTTGGGCATATAGCTAACCAGAATCATGTAAGATTTTGAAACTGCAGTCATCAGTAATTGTATAGAGTGGAAGAAGATGACCAAAAGTATAGGCAGACACAAAGGAATGAAGAAATTATAAAATGTAACACAGTATTTCATTAATGATTTTTTTTTAATTTTTTTTATTTATTTATGATAGTCACAGAGAGAGAGAGAGAGAGGCAGAGACACAGGCAGAGGGAGAAGCAGGCTCCATGCACTGGGAGCCTGATGTGGGATTCGATCCCGGGTCTCCAGGATCACGCCCTGGGCCAAAGGCAGGCGCCAAACCGCTGCGCCACCCAGGGATCCCTCATTAATGATTTTTATAATCCTTATTGATTTACTTATGCAGAGTGAAGAATGTTGACTTTTATAAACTGTTGACAGCTAAAACACAGGCACAAAGAATGCTGGGCCCCATTAATAAAGCTTAATTCTTAAAATGACTAAAGTAGAAGTTGGTCTATTTATTATTCTATTTCTGAATCTAGATGGGTTGTAGAGGACTGCAGGTCTTAATAAAGATAAATACCAGCTTTTAGCTCAGAATTCAAAAAGGTAGGGATAGAAATGTACTGCAGTCATTCATTCATTATCCAACACACATTTATTAAGTATCTTCAATATACCGGGTACTGTATTTAGCCTTGAAGATAGAGAAATTAATAAGATAGAAACTTTGCTCTCAAGAACTCACATGTGAGTGAGAGAAGCAAACCTATAAACTAATAACTACTTATGTTACCACAGTAACAATTCTATGAAGGTATCGTTGGGGAAATAATTACCTTTGCCTAAAGATATCAGGGAAGACTATGTAAAGGAGATACCATTTATCTGGGGTTGAAAGTATGGGTCTTTTCAGGCAGAGAAGAGACCTTTAGAGAACATTAAACCCATAGTCAATTATATGAAAAAGCAATGCAGCCCAGGGGAATGAAGGAACATGGCATAAGCAGTAGTGGGAAGTCCTTTTGCATGTCTGGAAAATAGAGGCTTTATAATAGGATGTTGGTGTCTGGGGAGGCCAGTTTGTGAAAAATGACATCAACCTCCATGGCAAATGGAGTAGTTGGTCTTTGAGAGAGGTCCCAGCAAAGGGAAGAGTGAATGACTATTTCTTCACTCTCAGCATCTTAGAGTCTAGCCTTCTAACTGCAGACCATAAGGCACTCCTCCTTACTCACTGCATGGTCACTCTTTCTGCACCACATGTGTTCCCAGGCAACTGTGAAAGGAATATACAGCTACATAGATGAAATTTGTTGAAATTAGATAAGTAAAGGAAAATAATGAAAAAAATAGTTTGTTGACTTTAAATATAAGTTGGCCTTAAATAAATATGACAGATCACAGTGTCCTGCTATTAAACAATCCCTATTTGGTGGTTTAATTTCTTCCTGAGATCTGTGATGGGTTAAGACTTTGGGGGCTGTTGGGATGGAATGAATGTATTGTGCTCCAGAAGGATATGAATTTTAGGGGCTAGAAAACAGAATGTTATGGACTGAACACATTCCTTCCAAATTCATAAGTTGAAGCTCTAATTCTCAATGTGACCATATATACAGATAGATCCTTAAGGAAGTGACTAAGGTTAATGGAAGTCACAAGGATAGGGTCCTAATCCAAATAGGAATGGTGTTCTTAAAAGAAGAGACACCAGGAGTATGTATCCACAAAGAAATGCTATGTGAGGACACAGGGAGAAAAGGTGCCAGTCTGTAAGCTAGGAAAACAAGCTCTTATCAGAAACCAAATCTGTCAGAACCTTGGTCTTGGATTTCTAGCCTCCAGAACTATAAGAAAATGAATTTCTATTAAGCCACCTCAACTCTGGTATTTTGTTACAGCAGCCCCAGCTGACCAATACAATGTGTTTAAATATAACTGATTAGTTATGTGATAATAATAAAAATAGTATTATTTTTTAAAGATTTCATTTATTTATTCATGAGAGACAGAGAGAGAGAGAGAGAGGCAGAGACAGAAGCAGAGGGAGAAGCAGAGGGAGAAGCAGGCTCCATGCAGGGAGCCCGATGCAGGACTCGATCCCGGGTCTCCAGGATCATGCCCTGGGCCGAAGGCAGCTGCCAAACCACTGAGCCATCCAGGGATTCCCTATTAGTAGTATTGTTAACCATATATCAAGCCCTATATATACATTATCTCACTAATACACTCAAAAAGCCTTGATGATAGTTATTGTTATCACTATTTTATAGAAAAAGTAGTTCAGGCCAAATAGGAAAGTCCCTGTATTCCCACGCAGTGGAGAGCTCATTGATTTTCCACAATAATATAGCTCCATTTCACCATCTGCAAAGGGCTTAACTTCTCTAAGCTTCAGTCTCATCATTCATTAAGTGATAATGATATGTATGCTGCCCTCTTCAGAGGATTATTTGCCTGGTTTAAATAAAATGACAAGCAAACACATCATATGCACTCAAGTTATGAATATCCTCATCAGCGTCACTATCATATTTTTGTGACTTATTTTGTCCACTCAAATCACTGACTTTTCACAAGACTTGTCTCAAGACATCACAACACCATTGTCAAAGTACCTTCCTTCAGAATTCTCACATATAGCTTTTGTTCTGACTGCTGACTTGTCATTAGAAAAAGGGTATGAACTTAAGGCTTTAATGTAAGCATTCTTTTCAGGTGGTGAAAGAAGATTAGTTTCCTAATGATTTCACTGAATTTCTACCCCTGAAGGATATTAATAGAAATATTGTGTAAACTTATTTGTATTGAATAAAGGACTGAACCATGAAAGAAATTTATTGGTCTTAATATTAATTTTATTCATGTTGAGTTCATACCTTTTTCTGCTTTGCTATCTATCTTTGTAGAACAAAATACTTATTTTGTCTAATAGGATTCTATTTTTGTACATTTTAATTAGCTACTAGAATGTAGTACTTTGTTGTTTTTCTAATAAAGTCTACCAGTGTCTCTTTTCCTTATAAAACTATAGCTTTTTTTGAACTTTAACAGAAGTTTTTCTAACCAGAGTCAAAGATTTCGATTTCTGGTGAACAACTTTATTATAAAGTAATCAGATAAGCTTAACAACCAGAAACAACTTTTAAAGATGTTAAAACTAATGAAGATTAAAGCTCACACACACACACCTTATAATTAACCCCTTTATGCATCCAGAACACATATTTCTTGGTCAAGTTGGTTTAGATATAGCTGCTGATTGTTTTTTACCAAATGAATGTGAACAGAATCCTCACTATGCATATTTTGATCCTCATCATTAATATTAAGAATTTAAGCATTCCTACTTTGTATGTAAACATAACAAAAAAATTCCAAGTGTTTGTATACATCAAGCCTTATCATATATCGTTATTTAACTTTTATGCTGCTTCTTCCTCACTATCCCATTCTAAATCTCTTTCTATATCTTAACTGTAGGAGAGCCACAAAATGTAATAAGAAAAAAAAATAGGTCAAATAACAGAGTAATGCACTATGAGCACTTTTTAGCACATAATGGTTTGACAGTTCTGTTTGAGATCACTAGTAAGGATTAAAAAAAATCATGCTGTTATCCCATCTGAATGTCTTCATAATTGTAAAGGTATTGAGAAATTTGAAAAATGAAAATCCTTTATCATGATTAAGGTGTTAATCCCTTCCTTAACATCAGTTGCTGAAAATATCTCCTAGGAATTTGTAGGTCACAAATACATACATATCCTCTTTTGTATTTTTTGTATTTAATTTGAGAAAAAAAAGTATTTTAAAATAAAAGCTCAAGACCAGTATTGATGATATCATTCTTTGGGATTTTGACATAGTTTCTCTTAAAGTAAGAATTATAAAGCAATGTTATTATTCTTTAGCAAAATCAAAACCAGTATCAAACCTCAGATCTCAGAAAACAGAGAACATTCTACTTTAAATGGACAGCATTGTTATCATGATGGATTTATTTAGCAGACAATAGCTCTATTACTGAGACAATCTGAATTAATCTGAAATTGAATCACCCCTTGTAGAACTGGGGAAATTGAAGCAATTTTAGATTAAGACATATAAATATCATGCTGTAAAGTTTAAATTGAATTCAAAATAAATTGAACTCTTTCTTGTTTTACTTTTATTGTTTTACCTTTTTATCCTTTTCTTTGTTTCAAAGAACAAAGCTAACAGGAAGTTTTTTAAATGTATAAAAGTGTATGTACAGTGCAATACCAAATATAAATATCTAGAATAAAATATACCTGATTTTTTTTTAGCAATTGAAAGTATTCCTTTCTCCTTTAACACAGAAAGTTTCATTTTTATCATACTCAGCATGAATTTGTTTACAGCTTGTGACAGAATGGAAAAGACATAAGCCCTTGACATCAAAGTTATTAGTCAACTTGTCAGTCAAAGTCAATTAAAGAAGATGCACAAAAATAGGCATTTATCTGATGGACCTTCCTAGCTCATATTAGTCATTTAGAGGCTCTTTCTGAGAGACTCATTAGCTTGTCTATTTGCAAATGATTGCCACTATCTGGGCATACTGCCTTTTGGTTCTTTTTTTGCTGAAGGATAATGTTCTCTTGAAAGACAGCCATGTTGATCAGCATAAAGCAATGTAATAGGAGTTGAAAGTCATGTGCGGACCAAAAATGATTCAAAGAGAAATAAAACGTTTCAGTAACCAAGGTTAGTGACTTATTAAACAGCATTTTCACATAGCTAAATGTATCTTTTCTCCCCAAATTTTCACAATCCTGTCAGTCTTCCTCTTTCCTTTCCCCAGGATATTTCTATATCTTCATAAAATCATTGGTGCCTGCCTATATAAGCAGAAAGAGTTTGGAATTTCCAGAAGAAGAAAGAGAAGTAATTTAAGGCCCCCAGCTATTTTCTGTGATCTATGCCCTATTTGTCCAAGGATACTTCTTGCAGAGCTTCCTAGGAGATGTCAGAATTAAAAACAACAACAGCAACAAAAAACACCACAAACAAACAAAAACTTTAGTAAAGATTTTAAGGGAACAAAAGCAATGCAAAAATTAACAGTTTCAACCAGGCAAGGAAGTACCCTCACTGTATCAGAGACAATAAATCAGTGTTAAATCTCCCAGTATGGTCTCAAGTCAGAAAGGCCCTGCATTCATTCCTAACTTGAGATTACCAACTCAAGACCCCATCCAGTTTATACTGGCTCTGACAGCCTGCCCATAGCCCCTTCTTCTTTGCCATCTGTTTGTTACTTTTCTTCATTATATTGTTAAAGTCCACACCCTAAGAAGAGTACAAACTTCATTAACATGAGGTAGGATGCCTGTATAGGCTTATTTTCTAACTAGGACTGAGCAGCTTATGCTCACCTTTTCATGTGATGACTAAATCCCCTTTTCTGAATATTCATCCTAACCCTAAATCAAAAGAACCCATTCACTTCTTCTCTGAGAGTCAGAGCTTTAGAAGCTTCTCCCTGCGATTGCCTATTTGCTTCAAATAAAGTTTCCTTTGTGTGACAACTCTACCTTGTGTAGTCTTGATCTGTAACTCACCAGTGAACTCACATTAGTTGAGTTACACCTGTGGACCTACTCTATAGCCCATCAGATTTCTTTCATATATATGGACATGTCTTCTCCTGCTCATATCTTCCCAATGTCTGAACACAGAAGGAATAAATTTGTTAACACAAGAAATATGCTTGGAAATAGCTATGCATGAATTAGTAAAGAGTTCTTATGTGGAGTAAATGAGAGTTAAGAAGTATCTAGGTGGTACATTCATGAAGCTTTGTTGTTGTTTTTTAAAGATTTTATTCATTTATTCATGAGATACAGAGACCAGCAGGGGGAGAAGCAGGCTCCATGCAGGGAGCCTAATGTGGGACTCGATCCCAGAACTCCAGGATCACGCCCTGAGCTCAAGGCAGATGCTTAACCACTGAGCAACCCCAGAATCTCAATTCATGAAGCTTTGTAACAAGATGTTGTCAGGAGGGAGAAGTAAGAGACCAGAATAAGTCCTTGGTTCTTGACTTAGAGTAAATGCTGTGTTAGAGAAAGGTTGCATTTGAGAGGTTGTTGGCTTAGTTGGAGAAAGGTTGCATTTGAGAAGTTTGTTAGACAATTAGAGGAAATATTTTGGGACTCAGGAAGTTTGAAGAGAGGTAAAGATTTGAAAGTCATTGGATTTTTCTGAGTATTAAATGAGATAATGTCTGTAACATGCATGGCACAGTATCTTAAGTACAGTAAGTGCTCAATAAGTGGTAGTCATTGTTCCTGGAGACAAAATGGAGAATGTGGATATTTGGATTACTATAGAATAGAAGTTGTTTTCTAGAACTAAGTCAGATGGACAAAGGTTATAGAGAAAAAGAATGATTATAATGATGGGCCCCAGGGACTACCCTACATCAGAAATTAAGGGAAAAATGTAGCACCTGGATGGTTCAGTCAGTTAAGTGTCTGATTTTTTATTTCAGCTCAGGTCATCACAGGTTTCTGAGATTCAGCCCTGCATTGGGCTCTGTGCTGGGCGTGGAGCCTGCTTAAGATTCTCTCTCCTTTTGCCCCTCCCCTACTTTCAAAAAGAAAAAAAAAAAAAACTAACTGAAAGGAAAAAAAAGACTGTAGGAACAAGGAGTATATGTTCATAAGTATATCTTGAATATGACTCATTCTTGCTCAATGAAAATTAGATTGCAAGGCGTTCCTCCTACCTTTTATTTTTTTAAAGCACCTATTCGATTTATATTTGCCTCATTTATCAGTTTTACCTCAACATAAAAACATTTTACATTTGAAATCATTGACTGATATACCATATTTGATAATCAGTTAAATTCTAGCCCTGTGTTTTTCCTGAACCTAACTTGGAGCCAAACAATTAGAAAACCAATTTTACACTATGCTATGCCTCCAAAAGGGTTCTCATTTTTCTTTGCTTCACCATATGAACCTGTGGCCACAGATAGAACATGAGGTGGTTAAGCACAGGCATGTGAAGTGCAGCCCCAGATCATAGCAAAACACATTTATTAGAAGGAAGCCAGGACAACAGGTCTCTCCTTGCACTGCAAATCTGTGTGATGGCAATGAGAACTCAGTAGCAGGCAAAATGGATCATACCTGCCCAGATGGAGACAGAAATGCTCATGGAGGTGTTGTAAAACACGCTTCTAAACAGCAAAGAGACACTGAGCTGTCTGCAGGGAAATGAAAAAGAACAGCAAATTAAGCATGGCATGGTTATTCACTGTTTTATATTAGTGTCTCTAACTCCGATAAATGCTGCTTAGGGTTTTCACATGCTCAAAACTGTCATTTAATCTGGAATGATGTCGTTACATATTTGAGAGTCATTTTGAAAACTTACTAAAAAGGATCTGACATCCATACCATAGTGTATATGTCTAGGGATGTGGTGGCAGTTTATTTGCCACTGCAAGTTTAATCTAAATCACCAAATATCTAATTTATCATGAAAAATGAAGTTCCGGGAGGGTTTTTTTCTCTTCCTCAATGTTATTAAACAATTTGAGTTCTGCCAGAAGAGGGAATGGCTCATGTGGAAAATATTTAATTGCCTACATTCATATGACAGAAGTGTTCTGAATCTAAAACAACATATAATGAAAAGCAGTGGAATAATGTTGCCAAGAAACCTCTTCTCACAGGTGAGTGAAGAATCCCTAAATGCTTCTAGAAGAGCGCTCAGCTAGTGGTCAGAGAGAGGGAAGCCTGGCCCTAAATCTTCCACTAATTAACCTCAGGAACTTAAAATCCCTCCCTCGCTTCCCTCCTCCATCATTTCTGTGTACTGGCTTCATGTTAGTTACTGGGATATAAGATAAAAGTTACTTCTACTTTGAAAAAGGGTTGGGGAAGATTGGCTGGGGGTCACATCACGTCCTTTGCAGTTCTCCTCTTCCATGATTTTCAATGGTTTCTTATGATTTTTCTGCTGTTCAAAATCTTATCACATGGTCAATATCATTCTTTTATTTGATTACTTACAGAAAAGGGGTCTTGAATGCAAGGTCACATAGCTGACTTGCAAGAGTTACTTATATATTCAATAAATATTTACTGAGTACTACTTTGTGCCCAGCATTGTGCTGGGGGACCAATAAGCACTGAATGAGATGGGGTTGCAGAGTAGGACCACACAGCCCTTTCCTAGGAATTCAAGTGAGAGTTTCAAGTTTCAGGAGAGTTGAGGTCTGTGTTTGATGGCTGAGCACACATTAGGCAGAGTTAAGAAATGACAGGCAGGGGAGGATGGGGCTCTGGTGCATAAGAGGTAAGTGAAGGACATTCAAGACAGTGAAGCCATGTGCTATTGGGAATGCAAATTGTGTTTGTCAGCTTGCCAGTCATTGGACATCCCTGCAGCACAAAGGAAAGAGGGACTGAGCAAAGATAGACCTTGAAGTTGATGCAGAGAAGTTCAGGAAGAGCCAGTCAGAGCAGTGTGGAATTTATCTTGAGGACAAGGAAGAGTTTCAGTGTGCATGATCAGATTTGCATTTAGAATAATAATTAATTTAAAAGCAACTGTCTTCTGAGAAAGGTATTAAGAGGGTGAGGTGGAGATCAGACATTTATAAATTCACTCCTTCTGAGCAAGTTAACCTTGTGTTTTAGGTATGTATCTTAGTCTCAATCTCAGGAAAGCCAAAATTTACTTTTTATAGCTCATACAATTGGTATTCTTATATTTGTATGTCTATAGTCTGGAAAAAATATTAACTGAAGTCATTGGTAGAGTTTGAATTTTTCCCCAGTGCTTCAGTGTTGGGCCACAGTCCCCAGATTTATAGCACACCATGATGTCACAGGCAGAAGATATGTGGACAGTAATCATTTGTTTATCCAGATATTGAAATCTCCTCCTTGCAGTTCCTGCAGGTTCGGCAGTCAGACTTGTTGACTGGGGCTGGTTGCTGAGGTCCTGTGTCAAGGGCTTCCAGTCCCTTGTCATTCTTCTGCAGAGCTGCTACACCTGATGACAGTGAGTGGCTACCTGTGCTCAGTCCTCTTACCACACCTCTCCTCTCTTCAGCCAGCCTGAGGCTAACTTTTTCATCCTGAATGTTTATTCCACTCTGCTTTTTCTATCCTTCCTATCCTTCTTCTTCTATCCTTCCAAATATCAGCAGACATTTTCAGTTCTCCTAAGCATTCAGGCTATTGATAAACAAAAGCCAGAAAGAATTAACTGGACCTGTGCTTTTCCACATGGCATGTACCTCCTCAGAGACCATGAGCTACAAGTGCTGATAGCCCACCTGAATTGTGATAAAAGTAAAGGAAGGGAAACAGAGAGGAAGAAAAACCCAAATGAAACAGAGTACGTATTTCAAAGCTTCACCTGCTTTTCACACTGTTTCCTGCCTTGCTTTCTCAATTGCATCTGTTTAATTTCTCAATTTAGTCCCCATTTTTATTTATTTATCTAATTCTTAATAAAAATAAGAGCTCTTATTTATTTAATAAGAGCTCTCCTCTGTGCAGACCACTGCACTGGCCTCTTCATGTGCTGCATCAATTTGCTGGTCTTCTCTCCCCACCACAAGCTATGCCCAAGACCCCATCCCCAGGCCTGCAGAAGTTCACTTGAACATCAGGCCTACAGGGCAGGTTACACTGTATAGAACTCACTGCTCGCCCAAGCTTTCTTAATTTCTTCATTGTTCAGTGAGAAGATTGTACTGTGTTGTATCAAACGTGCTCTCTAATTTTGAAAATGTTAGGGTTCTTGGGGCACCTGAGTGGCTTAGTGGTTGAGCATCTGCCTTTGGCTCAGGGCGTGATTCCGGGGTCTGGGATCGAGTCCCACATCAGGCTCCTTGCAGGAAGCCTGCTTTTCCTTCTGCCTATGTCTCTGCCTCTCTGTGTCTCTCGTGAGTAAATAAATAAATAATATTTTTAAAAATGTTAGGATTCTAGGACTCTCTTTTTAATTATTTCCCCACTGACACTAGAGACTATTTTCTCCTGCCTACTCCATTTATTGTGTCCTGGCAAGTGTGAGAATCTAGACGTGTAAATTTCTCCATTCACACCCTCATTTGGCAGAGAGATGTGCTCAATGTCTGAGTGGAGGCCTGAGTGGGAGCCTCTAAAACTACATGGTGAGAAGTTCTATGGGATTGTTGCTGCTATAGCTCATTTACTTTATGAATCAAATAAGCCTTTGCAACCCATCTGAAGTTTAGCTGAAACATGGCTTTCTATGGAGAAATGAGTCTGTGTTCTGAATCACCACACTACATCTAGAACTGCCTATATTTAAGATTCTCTGAACATTTCTGTGGATTTAATAATCATCCCACCTGTGTTCCCTGCCAGGAATGAGAACTCTATTATTTTTGCAGCTACTGAATATGTTTTATTTCTTTTCCTTTTCCAGTGGAACGTCCAATAAAGTCGATCAGTTTTACAGTGTAGAGTGTTACTTTTTGAGAACAAGATAGCAAGATCCACAAAAAAAAGCTTTCACACCCTTTGGTTTAGCACTCTCATTTCTAAAAACCTATCCTAAGAAAATAATTCCAATATAGGAAAAGCTGTATTTATCAAGAAGTTTATTAAAACATGTTTATTAAAATAACAAATAAAAGACCATAACTTTGTTAGCAATTTCCCAAAATAAGATAATAGGGTAATGGTCAAATAAAATATGGCCCTTACTTAATGATATATTGTGAAATCATAACAATAATGCTTTAGAAAACAATGATACCATGTAAGGTCTGAAGTTACATTCATGATATGAAACAGTTAAATTTTAATTTTAAAAACACAGTTAAAAAATAAACTGATGGGTCCCTTTAAGGTAATGAGATTATTAGGTTTTCCTCTGTATTTCTAGATATTTCTGTATTATATTTATAATTAAATAAAAATATTGTTAAAAATATTATAATCAACCAATATTCACAAAATATTGAAATAACAGAACTGATTTCTTTGACTGGAGAGGACATTTGGGGATAAGCAATTATAGAGAAGTATCACAGAAATGTTCAATCCTTATTTGATGTGCCTATTCCTATCATTGCTAAAGTAGTGAATCAATAAACAAACATAAGGTAATAAGTCACTAAGGCTATGGTTTTATAAGTTTTGTCATTGATTAAAATAGGGGTGATTGAGGGACACCTGGGTGGCTCAGTGGTTGAGCATCTGCCTTTTTGGCTCAGAGTGATCCAGGTCTGGGGATCAAGTCCCGCATCAGGCTACCTGCAGGGAGCCTGCTTCTCTGTCTGCCTGTGTCTCTGCCTCTCTCTCTGTGTCTCTCATGAATAAATAAATAAATAAATTTTAAAAATAGGAGTGATTGTAACAAATCCATTAGTACTAAGATTTTAGTACCAATTATTGCTATTACTATTAATAGTAATACTATTATATTATTTAGAAATTAATAGTAACAACTGAATAGGTATAAAGATAGGTCTATTTTCCTTTCAGACAAATAATAAAATAATATTAATAACCATTTAAAATTAGCAGAAGTGGGGGATCCCTGGGTGGCTCAGCAGTTTAGTGCCTGCCTTCCGCCAACAGTGTAATCCTAAAGTCCTGGGATTGAGTCCCACGTCAGGCTCCCTGCATGGAGCCTGCTTCTCTCTCTGCCTCTCTCTCTCTGTGTCTCTCATGAATAAATAAATGAAATTTTTTAAAAAATAAAAAAAATAAAAATAAAATTAGCAGAAGTAGATTTATTCAGTGAGAATATTACCTTTCCTTCTGTACATGAGAGTGTCCGTGGGTGTGTGTACCATTGGAGATATCTTGTAATAGTTAGCCATACATAAGGGTTTGATATAATAAGGCATCTGTGAAGTCCTATAAGACAGCAAATACTCTTTTCAAGTAAGAAATTTAACACACATTTTCTCAAATTACAGTTCTGTGGCTTCTGAACTAAGAGATCTGGGATAAGTCACTGGATCTGCCTGAGTCTCAAGTTCTTGCAAAATTAGAGTAAGGATACCCTACTCTCTATTGCAAGAACTAAATGAGATAATAACTATTTCCTGGCGAGAAGTAATTCTGTGATAGTTAACTTATCTCTTGAAAAGGCAGCAGAGCATGTTGGTTGAAAGCACAAATGCTGGAGCAAACTTGGCTCTGAAACCCACCTCTGTCACTTATGAGCTATGTGCCCTTAGGCAGATGACTTAATGGCAGTGTACCATTTCCTCCTCTGTGAATATGAACATGTGATAATATGAGCACTGTCCTCATAGAGTTGTTAAAATTAAATAAATACACCCATATAAAGTACCTATGGCAGTTCCCAGGACTAAGCAAGTACTCAGCAGTTGTGTATTCTTATCAATATTCTATAGGTGAGATAAGGTAAAGAGAACCAGTATTTATCAAATATATTATACATGAACTATTATTTTAAACCCTCTGTTTATATCATCTCAATAACCCTCACTGCAATCCTGAGAGGTGAGAATTTCTTTCACTATTTTGCAGACCAGGAAATAGAGTCAAAGAAAACTCTAGTATAATCAAGCACCTGTCCAATTGTTGAAGTCCTTCTCTATCCCGTTTCTCTTGTTGTTAGATTGGTTCTCCTCCTAAAGGTAGATACTGTGTGAGTTAGTTGATTTATTTACCATGTTTTCACAGTCTATTTCATGAGACATGCTAGATTTCATTGGAAAAATCTTTGGTTTTATGCCCTTGTGTGATGTGTATTTACAATATCCAAACACCTGAAAGCCCATGAAAAGGCACAGAAAGGAAGGGTGGATTTATTAATGACAAGCCAAATCTATGTAGAGCACTGCTACCTGCTCAAATGCTAAATGAAATAATTTAAATAATTTGTTTCTCTATTTTGAGGGGCATTATGTGCGAGGTGCAGTTCTTGTGCTGAAGATACGAGGCAAGCCAAAAGGAATGATCTATCCTTCAATAAATTTACAGTCCATTTTTAGAGACAGATATTTAAAAAACTAAATGGAAATATAGATGTATAAGTTGTGATATTTGCTATAAGAAGAAAAATCAGGTACAATAGGAAAAAACATCTCTGTGAACTGAGGGTAATAAAATTTTGATAGGAGTAGAGGAAGGTTTCTCTGTGGAGGTGACGTTTAAATTGAAACCTAAGGGGTGAAGGGAAGGCAGCCCCGAGAAGGTGCAGGGAAGTAAAAGTAAAAAAGATGTCTCTGTTACCTGGACAATTAGAATAACAGAGAAATACAATTCGGTGGAGTTATATTTTGGCTGAAGTTGGAGCAAGTAGAAATCACATGTAGTCTAAATTACTCTTAGAAATTTGTTAAATAGCCTGAGTAGAATACTATATATAGTTATTGCACAGTAATTGTTATGCCTATTAAGACTGGGTCTAAATGCATGTATCCCATCATTCAAATCATCATGTCTTTAAAACAAATAACAAATGCCTATATCCTTGTGACAGGGTGAAAAATTCTAAACTTTTCTCTTTTGCTTATAGGGTTTACTCCACTGCATTTTAGGATTATTTTAGGGGCACATGTGTGGTTCAGTTGATTAAGCATCCAGCTCTTGATTTTGATTTAGGTCATGATCTCAGGGTTGTGAGATCGAGCCCCGTGTTGGGCTCCTTGCTGAACATGGTGTCTGCTTGAGATCCTCTCTTCCTGCTTCCCTGCCCACTATTACTCAGGCACATGTATGTGCTCTCCCTTTCTCAAAAAAGACAAAAAAAAAAAAAGAAAGAAAGAAAGGAAGAAAGAAAGAAAGAAAGAAAGAAAGAAAGAAAGAAAGAAAGAAAGAAGAAAGAAAGAAAAGAAAGAAAGAAAGAAAGAAAGAAGAAAGAAAGGAAGAAAGAAAGAAAGAAAGAAAGAAAGAAAGAAAGAAAGAAAGAAAGAAAGAAAGAGAGAGAGAAAGAAAGAAAAAGAAAGGGAAAATATTATCTTAGGGCAATGGCTGTTAAATGCCAGTGTGCTTAAACTTCTCTGTAGTTGTTCTGATCTATGAACAAAATGGTTTCTTTTAAGGATGCCCAGGTAGAAGGTTGGACACTATGAAGCCTTCCTCATTTCACTGTGCTTTTAAGCTCTCCATTTCTGTTCAGGAGTTAGGCTCCTTGCCCAGCTGTTTTTCTCTGAACTCAACCTCTCTGTCTAGCATAAGTACAGTGCTTAGAATGAAGGAGTTTTGTGTTCTTTAGCTGTACTTGTAGAGACAAGCCACCAAAGCTTCTGTTGATGACCCTAATTTGTTTTATTTCTAAACTGACTTTAGAAAAATTGTCCTCATAAAGTTCAGAGATCTCAAGATCACTCTCAGTTTCTATAATTCTCCAGAAAGACTCAGAAATCATTAAAAGCTACAATACTTAGGGTTGTGGCTTATTACAGCAAAAGGATACAGATTAAAATATGCCAAGAAAAGAGATATGTGGAGTAGAGTCCAGGAGAGTTCCAAATGTGACGCTTCTAGGGGTCCTTTCCCCAAAGAGTCACAGATAACAGTAGTTTTTCTGACAGTGATATGTGACAGTACACAGGGTAACTCATAGTTTCAACCAGGAAAACTCACTTGAATCTTGGCATCCATAGTTTTTGTTGGGGCTTGGTCACATAGACATGGTTGACTACCTTCATGCCCAAACTTTATTCTCCAGCTCCTCTAGATATCAAGCTGATACCAAAGGACCCAAAACTCTCATTATAAATCACACCATTAAATTCTGTCATCTGGCCAAAGCCCCCACATAAACAGAGACTATATCTTCTTAGGAAGGACATTCTAAGGATTCCAAGATCACCTCCTAGGAGCCAAGATCAAAGATAAGACCTCTCTTTGGATAAGGCTAATTATTTATTACACAGTCCTGTTCCAATATTTCAGATACCTAAAACATTTATATACAGCACAGTAATAATGGACTTTCTTAACATAATCTTGATAAAAGAAAAAGGAACATAAATCTAATGATATGATGACAGGGAAATGATAGTCATATCCCTCCAAGCTTCTATAGTTAGGATATTCCTAACTGATAGAATTGCCTATCATGCTGAACTGTAAACCGGTTGTTTTTGTTCTCTGATAGGAAAAATAATCATCTAATAAGAGTAGTGAGTTGCACAAAGGGCAGAGGTGAGAAAAAGTTTGAGGAACTGAAGAAAAGCTACGATAGTGAGAGCACACTCTCACTATTTAAACAATCAATTAACACATAGTTTCTATGCTGCCTCTATTATATACTATATTATTACAATAAAATAACTAGAGAAAAATGCTGTTAAGAAAATCATATGAAAAATACATTTAAAGCACACTACTGTGAAATATCTGCATGTAGGTGGACCCTTGGAGTTCACACCTGTGTTGTTCAAGGGTTGACTGTAACACTCTACTGTGTGCTTCTTTAAAAATATCTTTTTTTCTAGGCTCAGTGTGATTCTTTGAGTCATTGATAGTCCCTACCGTTTTTTCTCCAACTCTTTCACACTTCTTATTTCCTCTACAGAACTGGCTTATTTGAACTTGCCAGGTAAATGGTTATTTGTTTCTCTTTTCTTTCAAATGCTATTTGGTCACTCACTAGTTAATATTTGGCCCATTTTAGAGACTAGCTCTGAGGTTTCTTTGGTTCTGCCCAGAAGTCATCTGGTTGCTTTTACAACTGGACCAAGTTTTTCCCTTTGGTACCTCCTTCATTAGTAATTGTTAGTTGATAGCTCCTGAGTGGGAAGTTGCTTTCTTATACCGTCTGTATTCAGTTGTCCCGTGAGTGGCCTATTCCCATCCCATTGTATGCCAAGCAATTCATTTCCTTTTTCCTTCCAGGATTCACTCTTGTAGCATGCCAAACCAAGTCCCAAACAGATGTCTCACTTTTTCAGATGCTAGGCAAAGTATTTTTGGCTGATTGGTTTTTAGTGGCCCTCAGGGGCTAAATGATTTTTTTTCTCTTATTTATTTTTAAAGCTTCTGAACATAAATTTGTTTGGTGAGAGATCCAGATTAGTAATCAAGAAACTAATGTGACTCCAAAAACCAACCAGCCATCAAAAACTTGGGTTTAAAAGCCACTAGTGAGATTCTGAGAAGTTAGATCTTTCTGTAAATAAGCTTACTTGAGCACTCATTAAGAGCTTGTGTCTCTAGGGAGCTGGATTGGTAACTTTGCAAAACTAGTTAGAGGAGTGTGATTGCCATCATCTAAGCATCTACAAGAGAAAGACTACAATGGTAGACACACTTGCAGAATGTCCAATTAACTAAATCAATATATAAATGTTCTTGAATGAATAAATATATGTCATTGTCCTCCATGTATAAAGATGTAGAAAGAATAACTCACTGGTGATTCTATATTTTCCTAGAAATTATAACTGTAGATAGACATTTAATTCCTTGGGATTAAAACAGCCCTCCAGATACATACCTCTGTATGACATCCCTATGGTTACTTCCACAGATTACCACACTGTTTTTGGCTTTAAACAACAACACACACTTAATTCTTTTAAAGTTCTGGAAGTCAGAAGTTTTTTGGGCTGAAATCAAGGTTCCAGGAGGCCTCAGCTTCCATTAGAGGCTTTAGAGGAGAATCCATTTCCTTTCCTTTCTTAGTGTATACAGCTTCATCCCTTGCTCCTGGCCCCTTCTTCCCTCTCCAGAGTCAGTTTAGGTACTTCAGTCCTTACATTGCCTTCTTCTTTGGTAGTCAAATCTTCCTCTGCCTCCCTCTAATGAGGACATTGAGAGTCCACCTGGATAGTCCAAAATAACCTCTCCATTTTGAGATCCTGAACTTAATCACATCTACAAAGTTCCTTTTGCCATGTAAGGTAAAATATTCACAGATTCCAAGGATTGAGATCTAAATATCTTTGAGGCCACTATTCAGCCTGGTATAACCTATGAACAGTCTAGAGTCTTTGCCTTACCTGTGTCTTAAAGTATGTAAAGGCTTTTACAGACTTTAAATACATACAGCAATAAAAATTCACTTGTTCATTCCTTCATTTAGTTATTCATTTTGATCCCATTTAGTGCTTTTTTTAAAATTTTATTTATTTATTCATGAGAAAAAGAGAGAGAGAGAGAGACGGACAGACAGACAGACAGACTCAGGCAGAGGGAGAAGCAGGCGCCATGCAGGGAGCCTGACGTGGGACTCAATCCTGGGTCTCCAGGATCACCCCTGGGCTGAAGATGGTGCTAAACCGCTGAGGCATCCGTGCTGCCCCCATTTAGTGCTTTAACCTCTGAGGTTATGTTGGAAATAAGTAACAGAGAGATCATTTTAATTTAGCCATGATTTACAATAAGATTATTAAGCAGCTTAATTATTTCCTGTGGTTAACTGTTCTTTGTATTTACAATGAGCATCCATTGAACCAGAAAGTAGTTTTGCTTTCTTAAAGAACCTTACTTGAACCTTGCCATCTATAAGTTTGAATTTCCTTTTGCCTTATTCATTCAATAAATTCAATCACTTGCAGAGAAGCCAGACTTCAGAATTTATCAATGAGCACAGAAAACAGGGGTGCTTTCATCTATTAGGATTCTTCCTGTTATAAGCAACATAAAAATAGTTTGCGCTAGTTAGAACAGAACAAAATAGGGTTGTACCTGCACAGGTAATTGAAACATCCAGGGTAGGACTGGTTTATCAAGTAAGGGTCAAAGCAGGAAACAGATGGAACACTCAGATTGAGAAATTTGAGAAATAGGTATTAAAGGGAATATGCAGAAAGTTGTGGGCAGGATAGAAGGAAGCCACAAGAGAGTGCGGTAGCCCAGGGACTGCAGAGCTGTTGGTAAGCCTAAAGACTGGGAGAGGGTAGATATAGGGACCTGAATATAGATCCCTGTGGAGAGGATCATCTGACAAGAGCTGGGATTTTAGTGAAGGTACACAGCAGACCTATTGCAGCACCTCAAGATAATGAAATAGCCTTACTTTCTTTGCCTTTCTTTTTCCCATCTCTTGTTCCCATTTGCAGTTGTTGCAACTGTTGTAGCTGGAGGACAGGTGGGAAGGTTGTTACACATGCAGTCTCCTGTCCTCCCACTGAGCAAGACAGAAAAGGCTGGATGTGGAGGGGTGAATGGAAGGTTTTGGCACACCAAAGCATTGCTAATTTTAGGATCTCAGGGTTAACTTTTCTCTTTCCTATCAGTCTGCTCTGCTTCCTTCTTCTGTTGTCTGTCCAGTCTGAGACAGACTCTCTCCGCACCCTGCAAGGCAATTATAGCCCTTCCTCTTTCATATATGAGAATATGAGAAATGAGAATACCTCTGTCTCTATTCATGTAGTCTTGGCCAAATCTGCAGTCATCATATGAGATGACCTATCTGTCTTTCAGTCAGTCATTGTGGCTAAGGGATTGCAAGGCTCTAATGGGCCCTGCCAGACTCCTCTAGCCTCTGAGAAGGGGTGGAATCAGCTTCATGGGGCTATATGACATGAGGGAAATGGATAGAAGGATTCACAAATAACAGTCTCACATTTACATGTGAAATGTCAATGGATGCAGAGTGGCCAGTATTTTATTTTTTTCCCAGTGATTAGAAACTTTTAGGTCTAAAACGTGCTCTTTAAAAGATTAATGCATTAATCTCTTTATGACCAATACAGGGTACTATTTTTAGGTACACTTTCAAGTCTCTCAATTGTTTTCTTTACTCACATGTGCCATAAAAGTGACTTTGCTATCATAATTCCATTTTCTATTATTGCTTACACCTTTTAAATGGAATATTTAATATTGAAAATGCACACGTTTGTGTATACTTTTACATTTTCTATAACAGTGTTCACATGAAATCTTCGTGACTATCTTATAATGAAGGTACTTTAGCAATTTAGGACTGTTACCTAGAAAGAGATTAAATGACTTACACATTTCAGGAACTTGAGTAAGTTTAAGCTAAGGCTTTTCTCATAGTAGACAAATACACATGTGGAAACAATTCAGGATTTGGTTATGTGTGTGTGTGTGTGTGTGTGTTTAATGATATACCAAAGACTAGGGGCTTGAACATTTTATGATTTCATAAGGACTAACATTCTTGCTTGCAAGATATGTTCCCCACTGACCCATTACTATGTATGAAATTTCCAAAGCATTCCTTAGGAATTTCTTTGTGGTTCCTCTGTAGATATGTACATTTGAATTAAGTGAAAAAACACTAACTAGGAAAGGGTCATTATATTTTCCAGTCACTACATTTTTAACTGAACGACATGATTATTTCCTAATAAAATGTAAAACCCAGAGGGAATGTGATGTAGGCACAGACATTTTATGAAAGTTTGCAAAGCAAAGTGAGAACAAAGACATTTCCCTGCTCAAAAGAGCAAATCTGTATTACTCTTATAATTCAAATCTGAACTTCTGAACTTAATAACCATAAAGGATAGATTATGCCAGCACTCTGTAAATATGCAGCTGTATTAGGAAATCAAATTCTTTGATATCAGCTTTATCAAGTATTTTAAAAAGAGATATTCTGACCTTTAAAGGCAGTTCCTGCAACTCAGCATGTGTAGATCTGCTTTATAATGCCCATGCTTTTGAGAAATTCCACTTCTGAGAATCTATTTTAAAAGAATCATTTTAAATGAGGAAATATATATATGTATATTTGTTTGTTTATTTACTTATTTACAGTGTGATTGTTAGTCATAATGCTTTCTATAATAGTGAATTTTTTAGAACAGAACACTGGTTAGATATTACATTGCAACAATTGTCATAGTGTTTTTACTGATCTTATGTGAATCATGGGAATATGCTTCAATTTAAAAGAAGTGAGGAAAAAATAGTAATTACATTACAGTCTTATTACAACTATATAAAATACATATTTAGCTGAAGAAGTCAAAGGCTATAATACACAGTGTTAGCAGTGGTTGTGTTGGGATGCTGGAGCTATGGATGTTTTCCCTTCTTGTCTTCATTTTTAGAATTGTCTGTAATGTTCTTATACCACCAAACATAATTATAATACACTGGAAAAAATAACTTTATTTTTTTATATTCATATAATCTTTTGCAGTATATTCCTGAATAAAAGAATTCCTATGTTCCCTGCAACTTTGTATCCATTGTCTAAAAATGATTTCTAAAAAAATAAAAATAAAAATGATTTCTGATTGTAGTTGGTTTGCATAAATGATACATAGGCCTGGCTATTTGTAAACTGTTGTGTGCTTCTCTCCCAAAACTTTATCATGAACTCATGCTACTCATTCATAAACATTCACTGTGGATTGCATGCCATGTTGTATATTACGCTGCGTAATATACAAGGAGTTTGGTAATGATGATCTCTGGGATTGGCATGTAGGCTTGCCAGCTACTGAGGCAGAAAATGTAGTAAATGATAAGAAATGTGTCCCGTGATTGTTATCATCATCCTCGTACAGCTTCATGGCTGAACTCTCAAGCAGGACTGTAGGATAGGTTAAATGGGAGTAAACTAATTAGGCACGTCAGCTTCACTCATTAGTAATGGGAGGTAGTTCAGCCACTGCACATTCATGTCTGGCCATTTTCTGTGGCTCATGTATTTTGATAAATATCTTCCAGATGCCTGAGGGGAATGTCAAGTAAGCAATGTAGGAATGTCTATCTTGAAGTATTAGTTAAGTAGTTCTTAACTATTTTTCAGAGATTGAGGCTGGAGCTTCTGTAGGTGAACATATTAGAATACTGTGTATTTGTGGGGTTACTCTACACAGATCTTTGGGCATATTTTCTTCTAAGTTGTGTCTCTTAGTGGTTTTCCATGAATTCATATAGCCAGCTCATTGGGTTTTGCTTTGTGATTAATTTTTTTTAATTTTGTGGTTTTGTGATTATTATTGCTTTTGTGCTAGTTTTGATTTTGCTTTTGTTTTTCCAGAGTGATAACAAAATATACATGGAGGTGGGAGAATGGAGAAGGTGTGCAGGACCAAAGGCACAAAGATAGTTGGAGTGTTATTTTATGTAAATCGAAATACAACTTTCCTGATATATGTACTCTGATGTCTCTATTTTATGTGCATTTTAGTCTAACCTTCAAATCAATTTCTGAAAAAAAAATGGATGTAGTTTTTATTCATAAATGAACGTATGCATGTGTATATATTCATACATATATATCATACATTTTTCCTATATGATCTGTTTTCTATTGTATTTAATTTCTTATCATGTCTTTACTTCATTTAAGTCCTCATAAAGACTGCCAATTTATTTGTTTTCTCTACATTTTCTTTTAATGATTAGTGAGTTTTTATTATTTATTTATTTATTTATTTATTTATTTATTTATTAGTGAGTTTTTAAAGACTCCAAGTATTAGAGTGACTCCTAGAAACCGTATGGATAAGTCTTTCATGAGTTGTAGGAATACCTCCTGTGCTATTCTTGGGAGCTGCTAATTCAGCATCTGTTTCCATATTTCGGGAGGTAAGAAACTCACTGCATCAGGTAATAAGAAACTCCCTACCCCTTCAGTAGAACATTCTCCATTGCAGAATAGTATAGTTTTATGCTATGAAACAGGATTAAACAATAAGTTTTTTTTTTATTGATAGTCTTTCAAGTACCATGACAAGTATTGTGTCTGTCCAAATACTATTTCTTGAGTTAAAAGTTCTCTCTCATTTCTCCCTCCCAAACATATGGCACAGGTTTCATGTCCCTCAGGACTGTTTTATGAATGGATTCACTATGGTTGGTCAATATATTCTTTAAAATATTACATGTAGATAAGAATACAGTCTTTCAGAAGTAATCTTGCAAGCACTTAGTATAAAGTAATAATTATTTGATTATTTGCTGTAAGTATTATATCTCTCTACTAATTTTGTACATTTTTTATAACAAGGTCATGCCATTAACTCATAGAGATTGTGATCAGATTTTTTTTTTTTAAACAGAACTTGCTAGTAGGGCAAGTGTACCAGTTTGAGATTACATTCAATATAACAGTGACTAAAACACAACAGAATTTTTTCTTCCATGTCATGGAAGCCTGGAGTTAGGCAACCTCAGGTTAGTATGTCATAAAGGCTCTATGATATCATCAAGGATGTAGGCTCCTTCCAGCTTTGTGCTCTACAGTCCCTAACACAGGTGTTGCATTCTGTTGCAACAGATAGCTTCTTGACACCAGATTTTCTGATCATCTAGTGTGTAATTTATCTAAATAATCTATCCTTGCTCCCTTTTGATAGTCATTTTATTTTATTTTATGAAATGTATAGAACTTATACGTGTAAAATGTTTGTGGTACACACAGATATATTTAGACCATAAAAAATTTGCTTAAAGATTAAAAAATTGGATTATAGTTATTGATTTTCTGCCTTTTTATCCATTCATGTTTTAGATAGCTATTCTCTTGCTGCAAGATATATCACAGGAAAGTAAAGTAGGCATTTGTTCTTGGCAGGTTTAACTGAAGAGCTATTTCTGGGTTTTGCTAATATTGGATTATATTTATTGGTTCATCAACTTTAAAGTTCAGTAGAAAACTGGAGTAGGTAGGTTGCTATTCTTATCTAGCTAAATTGCTCACCTTCTTTTCCTAAGACTTGGCCAGACTGAGGCCAACAGCGTGATGACCATTTCTGAGATCTTATTGGAGAAAAGTAATATTCCATGGTTATGACAGGAGGTAGCATCACATTTTGCATGAGTCCTTTTCCCCTAATGCCTTATGCCATAAATTCTAGGGAAAAGTACAATTAAAATAGAAGACGAAAGCAGAATTTACCTTGTTGGTGTAAAGCATATGAACTGCATGGCAACTCCATGAGCGAGGTCTATTCTTATTTAGCTCAAAGAGTTTAAGTAATTTAACTGCATTTATATACATACGAGAGAATATTCACAATAAAAGCTGCATCTATGTGAAGCATATGGGAGGAAAGATGAAATGACTATATGTATAGATAATCGTTTATTATATTTTGGAGCCTCTCATGGTTAGTTGGCAAAGGCATTGAAATATGCCCTTCTGTTATAATTGTTTAGTTAGAGGGTAGCTAGCTCATAATAAGACCTCCCAAATGATATTTTATGAGACCTCTGTATCCCTCAAGATAACAATAGATATTTCATGAAGTTTTAAAGTATTGCATAAATTCAAGGAAACACTACTTATTATATCTTTTCTTAATGTTAGGGCATATGTCTAGTAGTATTACCCTTTGAGTAGAAATATAGATCTAGATGAAATATTCCAGATTGTATTGCCCTCATGTTGCCAAGTTGAGAAATAGGAGACCTAAAGTATGGACATCACCAACCTTGCTCTATAAAGTACATTCTGAATAATGCATACATTAGAAAGTATCATTTTCTCTTCTTGTGATACTTAATTATTTGCTTCCAATTTTTATTATTTTCAACAACATGACATTTTATATTGCATCATGAGTATAGGATAAATATTTGAAATGCTTATTCCTAGAAATTCCCTTCGAGTTTTTCCTTATGAGCTACTGAAATGTGATTGATTTACTGTTTGCTCATTGATGCTGAGTGTCTTGTTTACCTACACATTATTGCATGAAAGATATAGTTTGGATCTACTTTTGAGCTCAGGATCAATAAAGCAGGCAAATTACAAAATTGCATGCATCCTATTTCTTTAATAGTGAATATGTAATAAACATGATAAAACAATAAGTAGCATCAGATTATGATGAGACATGGATTCACATGAGACGTGAATATAGCCTGGAAGAACCTGAGACATTACAACTTATATTAGACACATTTCAGGGGGTGCCCAAAATACTTTTCCAATTTGGATTAAAGTTGTCTTTATACCATCTATCCCCTGGACATTTAAAATGCATATCAGCACATTAGAGGTTCTGAATTTTACAGTAAAGATGCCTATGCAATATTGTATAACATAGAATACTCTAAACTGATTTGGCCCAAAGCATTTTATCCTAGAAAATATAATCAACATCTTGTGGGGCAGTTGTTCCTCTCATGAAATTAAATTGAGTAACATTGGGATGCCTGGATGGCTCAGCGGTTGGGCATCTGCCTTTGGCTCAGGGTATGATCCTGGGGTCCTGGGATCGAGTCCCACATCGGGCTTCCTGCATGGAGCCTGCTTCTCCCTCTGCCTGTGTCTCTGCCTCTCTCTGTGTGTCACTCATGAATAAATAAATAAAATCTCTAAAAAAATTGAGTAACATTGATATAGAATATATAAATTACTCCATTGACACTACAGTATGTTTGCCCACTTAAAGATAATCTTTTGGATTCAAATCTGTCTATCTGAACAAAAAAGGAGAAAATATTCATTTTATGCAATAAGAATTTAACTCATTAGGTGACAGAGAAAACAGTACCCCCTAACTGAAAATATTTGGTCAGGCAAGGGGAGGGAAGAAAGAGAGTTTGATAGAGAATGAGTAGAAATTCATGGTATCTTCTGTGGACAACTACTCAGGCTGTGTTATATACCGTAGCAAGGTACTCAGAGCTTTGTTGTGGTTTTCTCTTCAGTATCCTTAAGTACAAATTATATGTGAGAAATCTGTCTCAGAAGAAAAAGAGGTCATTATGCTTTGGAAAATATAGGAGATAAGGTCTTCAGTGATTGAAATCTGCAAATATACATTGCTTTAAAAAACTGTGGTATAACCATTTTCTTAGATTCATGACTTAACAGTTCCCAGTACAAACTGAGCAGGTACACATATACACAGAAAGAAGCATTATTCTGCTGGAAAGAATTTTAAGTTCTCGTCTTGAGATGGCCTTCCTGCTTCAGTGTCTAAAACCATGATCTCTTTGTATAAATGGAATAACGACCACTTCCTTTATTTTTTTTTTCCCAAGGTGATCTTAAAAAAGGCAACCAAGGATTCTAGTATGTAATAAAATAAATTTAATATTAATTTTTTGCCCTTTCCTCTGATAGTTTATAAAATTTATAAAAGTGTTTCTTGGTGCCCCTTTCTCCCTAAAATATATTTTAATAGCTACCCCCAAACAGCCCCGTTTCTCTATGGAGCCCCAAGCTCTTCCTTTAATTTGAATGTAAACACAGAAACACTTCTGTGTTTTGTAGAGTGTTTATGAGTGTGCATATGTGTCTTGTCCATGAGAGAATAAATACTGAATCAAGCAGAGTTTATTTTCTTTTTAAGATTTTATTTATTTATTCATGAGAGACACAGAGAGGCAGAGACGCAGGCAGAGGGAGAAGCAGACTCTCTGTGGGTATCCTGATGCAGGACTCAATCCCAGGACCCCAGGATCATGACCTGATCCAAAGGCAGATGCTCAACCACTAAGCAGGTGCCCCTCAAGCAGAGTTTCTATACAGATTGTAAATGGTTTGGTTTGACTTGCATTGTAAATGAACTTCTGGCCTAAATGAGATGACTTGTAATAGAGTTTGCTTGGTATTGTGTTAATAACTGCTTGAGTTTCAAGATGTTGGCTTTTTTCCTAACTTGTTTAGAGAAAGAAAAAAAAAAAAAAAAGAGAGTGGGGTGGGATATGCACCTGGCAGGTGTCATTAGCTTAAACCTAATTGTAATCATTATGCTTTTGAAAATTAAAATTGCAAGAAATGAACCTTAATGATGAAATATGTTCTCAGCCTTTGAAGCAGGTGAGGCTTAGATTCACAAGGTCCACTGTTCAAACTGATGTAAATGTGCTACATATCTGATTCCACATCACTTTGATTAGTAACCCTGTTTTGTATTCACTCAAAAATTTGCCATAACAGTAAATACTGTGCCAGGATGTCTTAAAACATTGAACTTTTTAAGCTTAATGTGACAGAAAGGCCATTTACAAACTGAAGACCTGTGATGATTATCTGCTCTGCCAATTAACTAGATAATCATCCAATTCTGTTTTAATTATTTTTTTCAGTTTCGGATATTTTCATCTATATGTTTATATCCATAAATGATAAAGGCCACGTGTGTTCTGTTAACTGCTATATCCTCAGGATCTTGTATTTCATTCCTGTCATCTTTGCACACTCCATGTAATTAATGCACAATACAGAATTGTTGAAGACTTAATTTATTGGCATTTCCATCTATGTATCTATCATTTATCTCTCTGTTGCATGTACTCTCCCATCTCTTATCATTATAAATGTACAGTTATAAATGTTAGAATGCACAAGGAATATTTCAAACTACTCTCTTATTCTCCAGCACAATAAAGGTTGCAAGATTTGGAGAACTAAATTAAAATGGGTAATGAAGGTTAATATTTCAGTAAACCTACTAAATCCTTACTTTTACCTTACTCTCCCTTCACAGAGCAAATAATTTATAATTTGGCTAGAATAAGAAATTATTTCCTTGCATATGTCCTTATATAAATAGATACCTGGACAAAGAATATAATTTTTAACGATTACTATCGCATATGTTATTAAAATAATACCATTATTATGATAATAGATTTCCATCAAGTTAGTAAAATAGATTTGAAATCGTCTTGTCTTAAAGTATAGGTTTTATTATGAACACATAATTCACTTTGGAGATCCTTGAGAGAACTCAAAGAAAAAGGTACTTTTTAAAAAAGATTTTATTTATTTATTCATGAGAGACAAAGAGAGAGAGAGAGAGGCAGAGACACAAGCAGAGGGAGAAGCAGGCTCCATGCAGGGAGCCCGACGTTGTACTCAATCCCAGGTCTCCAGGATCACACCCTGACTGAAAGCGGTGCTAAACCACTCAGCCACCTGGGCTGCCCAAAAAAAGATACTTTTTTAGATCAGCTGAACTTGAGTGCAGATTTTTACCAGTTATAGAAGGTATGATGTGTTGGGCAGGATAGATTAAGTTATTTTGCAAAAATAAGCATCATCAAAATTACAGAGACTGAAGCAACAAAAGTCCATCCCTTGCCCATATATATGTTCATATATATGTGAATTGCTTGGGGGCCCTCTACTCAGTTTAGTTAGTCTGCAACTCAGGCTGACAGGGCGGCCACCACACAGAATGCTGCTGATCACTGTGCCAGTAGAAAAGAAGAGATCTGAAAGGCCTACCACCAAAGATTATGTGGCAAGCATCACTTCTCACAAATCACTAGATTCTACGTAACTCTAAGAAAGTCAGGAGGTGGTATCTTATCATGAACCCAGAAGGCAGGGAGAGAGAAATAGTTTTATGACTATCACAGTATATTTGTGATTATCTGGCTTAAACATTGTATGTTCAACACATGGTATATATTTATAGACTAGCTAAAACTGAGATATAAGGAGAAGTTCCAGTGATTACCAATGAGGATAACATGACATGTGAATTAAGATACCATGCAAGGAGAAAATAATGGCCTTGACTCAAAACCACAAGAGCTAATACTTAAGTTTGTGTATGTTGATTTCTACTTGAACTGTTTCTCATATGGGCAACTCTACGGTGAGCAGCTAAAGGGAATTAGTTATTTATTTTATTTATTTTTTTTAATTTATTTTTTATTGGTGTTCAATTTACTAACATACAGAATAACCCCCAGTGCCCGTCACCCATTCACTCCCACCCCCTGCCCTCCTCCCCTTCTACCACCCCTAGTTCGTTTCCCAGAGTTAGCAGTCTTTACGTTCTGTCTCCCTTTCTGATATTTCCCACACATTTCTTCTCCCTTCTCTTATATTCCCTTTCACTATTATTTATATTCCCCAAATGAATGAGAACATATAATGTTTGTCCTTCTCCGACTGACTTACTTCACTCAGCATAATACCCTCCAGTTCCATCCACGTTGAAGCAAATGGTGGGTATTTGTCATTTCTAATAGCTGAGTAATATTCCATTGTATACATAAACCACATCTTCTTTATCCATTCATCTTTCTTTGGACACCGAGGCTCCTTCCACAGTTTGGCTATCGTGGACATTGCTGCTATAAACATCGGGGTGCAGGTGTCCCGGCGTTTCATTGCATTTGTATCTTTGGGGTAAATCCCCAACAGTGCAATTGCTGGGTCGTAGGGCAGGTATATTTTTAACTGTTTGAGGAACCTCCACACAGTTTTCCAGAGTGGCTGCACCAGTTCACATTCCCACCAACAGTGTATGAGGGTTCCCTTTTCTCCGCATCCTCTCCAACATTTGTTGTTTCCTGCCTTGTTAATTTGCCCCATTCTCACTGGTGTGAGGTGGTATCTCATTGTGGTTTTGATTTGTATTTCCCTGATGGCAAGTGATGCAGAGCATTTTCTCATGTGCATGTTGGCCATGTCTATGTCTTCCTCTGTGAGATTTCTGTTCATGTCTTTTGCCCATTTCATGATTGGATTGTTTGTTTCTTTGGTGTTGAGTTTAAGAAGTTCTTTATAGATCTTGGATACCAGTCCTTTATCTGATATGTCATTTGCAAATATCTTCTCCCATTCTGTAGGTTGTCTTTGAGTTTTGTTGACTGTATCCTTTGCTGTGCAAAAGCTTCTTATCTTGATGAAGTCCCAATAGTTCATTTTTGCTTTTGTTTCTTTTGCCTTCGTGGATGTATCTTGCAAGAAGTTACTATGGCCGAGTTCAAAAAGGGTGTTGCCTGTGTTCTTCTCTAGGATTTTGATGGAATCTTGTCTCACATTTAGATCTTTCATCCATTTTGAGTTTATCTTTGTGTATGGTGCAAGAGAGTGGTCTAGTTTCATTCTTCTGCATGTGGATGTCCAATTTTCCCAGCACCATTTATTGAAGAAACTGTCTTTCTTCCAATGGATAGTCTTTCCTCCTTTATCGAGTATTAGTTGCACATAAGTTCAGGGTCCATTTCTAGATTCTCTATTCTGTTCCACTGATCTATGTGTCTGTTTTTGTGCCAGTACCACACTGTCTTGATGACCACAGCTTTGTAGTACAACCTGAAATCTGGCATTGTGATGCCCCCAGATATGGTTTTCTTTTTTAAAATTCCCCTGGCTATTCGGGGTCTTTTCTGATTCCACACAAATCTTAAAATAATTTGTTCTAACTCTCTGAAGAAAGTCCATGGTATTTTGATAGGGATTGCATTAAACGTGTATATTGCCCTGGGTAACATTGACATTTTCACAATATTAATTCTGCCAATCCATGAGCATGGAATATTTTTCCATCTCTTTGTGTCTTCCTCAATTTCTTTCAGAAGTGTCTATAGTTTTGAGGGTATAGATCCTTTACATCTTTGGTTAGGTTTATTCCTAGGTATCTTATGCTTTTGGGTGCAATTGTAAATGGGATTGACTCCTTAATTTCTCTTTCTTCAGTCTCATTGTTAGTGTATAGAAATGCCACTGACTTCTGGGCATTGATTTTGTATCCTACCACGCTACCGAATTGCTGTATGAGTTCTAGCAATCTTGGGGTGGAGACTTTGGGTTTTCTATGTAGAGTATCATGTCATCGGCGAAGAGGGAGAGTTTGACTTCTTCTTTGCCAATTTGAATGCCTTTAATGTCTTTTTGTTGTCTGATTGCTGAGGCTAGGACTTCCAGTACTATGTTGAATAGCAGTGGTGAGAGTGGACATCCCTGTCTTGTTCCTGATCTTAGGGGAAAGGCTCCCAGTGCTTCCCCATTGAGAATGATATTTGCTGTGGGCTTTTCATAGATGGCTTTTAAGATGTCGAGGAATGTTCCCTCTATCCCTACACTCTGAAGAGTTTTGATCAGGAATGGATGCTGTATTTTGTCAAATGCTTTCTCTGCATCCAATGAGAGGATCATATGGTTCTTGGTTTTTCTCTTGCTGATATGATGAATCACATTGATTGTTTTACGGGTGTTGAACCAGCCTTGTGTCCCAGGGATAAATCCTACTTGGTCATGGTGAATAATTTTTTTAATGTACTGTTGGATCCTATTGGCCAGTATCTTGTTGAGAATTTTTGCATCCATGTTCATCAGGGATATTGGTCTGTAATTCTCCTTTTTGGTGGGGTCTTTGTCTGGTTTTGGAATTAAGGTGATGCTGGCCTCATAGAACGAATTTGGAAGTACTCCATTTCTTTCTATCTTTCCAAACAGCTTTAGGAGAATAGGTATGGTTTCTTCTTTAAACGTTTGATAAAATTCCCCTGGGAAGCCATCTGGCCCTGGACTCTTGTGTCTTGGGAGGTTTTTGATGACTGCTTCAATTTCCTCCCTGGTTATTGGCCTGTTCAGGTTTTCTATTTCTTCCTGTTCCAGTTTTGGTAGTTTGTGGCTTTTCAGGAATGCGTCCATTTCTTCTAGATTGCCTAATTTATTGGCGTATAGCTGTTCATAATATGTTTTTAAAATCGTTTGTATTTCCTTGGTGTTGGTAGTGATCTCTCCTTTTTCATTCATGATTTTATTAATTTGAGTCTTCTCTCTCTTCTTTTTAATAAGGCTGGCTAATGGTTTATCTATCTTGTTAATTCTTTCAAAGAACCAACTCCTGGTTCTGTTGATCTGTTCCACAGTTCTTCTGGTCTCGATTTCGTTGAGTTCTGCTCGAATCTTTATTAACTCCCTTCTTCTCTTGGGTGTAGGATCTATTTGCTGTTTTTTCTCTAGCTCCTTTATGTGTAAGGTTAGCTTTTGTATTTGAGTTCTTTCCAGTTTTTGAATGCATGCTTGTATTGCGATGTATTTCCCCCTTAGGACTGCTTTTGCTGCATCCCAAAGATTTTGAACGGTTGTATCTTCATTCTCATTAGTTTCCATGAATGTTTTTAATTCTTCCTTAATTTCCTGGTTGACCCTTTTATCTTTTAGCAGGATGGTCCTTAACCTCCACGTGTTTGAGGTCCTTCCAAACTTCTTGTTGTGATTTAGTTCTAATTTCAAGGCATTATGGTCTGAGAATATGCAGGGGACAATCCCAATCTTTTGGTATCGGTTCAGACCCGATTTGTGACCCAATATGTGGTCTATTCTGGAGAAAGTTCCATGTGCGCTTGAGAAGAATGTGTATTCAGTTGAGTTTGGATGTAAAGTTCTGTAGATATCTGTGAAATCCATCTGGTCCAGTGTATCATTTAAAGCTCTCGTTTCTTTGGAGATGTTGTGCTTAGAAGACCTATCAAGTATAGAAAGAGCTAGATTGAAGTCACCAAGTATAAGTGTATTATTATCTAAGTATTTCTTCACTTTGGTTAATAATTGATTTATATATTGGCAGCTCCCACATTCGGGGCATATATATTGAGGATTGCTAAGTCCTCTTGTTGAATAGATCCTTTAAATATGATATAGTGTCCCTCTTCATCTCTCACTACAGTCTTTGGGGTAAATTTTAGTTTATCTGATATAAGGATGGCTACCCCTGCTTTCTTTTGAGGACCATTCGAATGGTAAATGGTTCTCCAACCTTTTATTTTCAGGCTGTAGGTGTCCTTCTGTCTAAAATGAGTCTCTTGTAGACAGCAAATAGATGGGTCCTGCTTTTTTATCCAGTCTGAAACCCTGCGCCTTTTGATGGGGTCATTAAGCCCGTTCACGTTCAGAGTTACTATTGAGAGATATGAGTTTAGTGTCATCATGATATCTATTCAGTCCTTGTTTTTGTGGAATGTTCCACTGAACTTCTTCTTAAAGGGGAATTTTAAGAGTCCCCCTTAAAATTTCTTGCAGAGCTGGTTTGGAGGTCACATATTCTTTTAGTTGCTGCCTGTCTTGGAAGCTCTTTATCTCTCCTTCCATTTTGAATGAGAGCCTTGCTGGATAAAGTATTCTTGGTTGCATGTTCTTCTCATGGAGGACCCTGAATATATCCTGCCAGCCCTTTCTGGCCTGCCAGGTCTCTGTGGAGAGGTCTGCTGTTACCCTAATACTCCTCCCCATAAAAGTCAGGGATTTCTTGTCTCTTGCTGCTTTAAGGATCTTCTCCTTATCTTTGGAATTTGCAAGCTTCACTATTAAATGTCGAGGTGTTGAACGGTTTTTATTGATTTTAGGGGGGGATCTCTCTATTTCCTGGATCTGAATGCCTGTTTCCCTTCCCAGATTAGGGAAGTTTTCAGCTAGAATTTGTTCAAATACATATTCTGGCCCTCTGTCCCTTTCGGCGCCCTCGGGACCCCAATTAAACGTAGGTTTTTCTTTCTCAGGCTGTCGTTTATTTCCCTTAATCTATCTTCATGGTCTTTTAATTGTTTGTCTCTTTTTTCCTCAGTTTCCCTCTTTGCTATCAACTTGTCTTCTAGGTCACTCACTCGTTCTTCCACCTCGTTAACCCTCGTCGTTAGGACTTCTAGTTTGGATTGCATCTCATTCAATTGATTTTTAATTTCTGCCTGATTAGCTCTAAATTCTGCAGTCATGAAGTCTCTTGAGTCCTTTATACTTTTTCCTAGAGCCACCGGTAGCTGTATAATAGTGCTTCTGAATTGGCTTTCTGACATTGAATTGTAATCCAGATTTTGTAGCTCTGTGGGAGAGAGGACTGTTTCTGATTCTTTCTTTTGAGGTGAGGTTTTCCTTCTAGTCATTTTGCTCAGTGCAGAGTGGCCAAAAGCAAGTTGTATTGGGAAATAGAGAAAAAGAGAGGAGAGAAAGAAGGAAAGAAAAGAGAACGGAAAAAAAAGGGAAGAAAAAAAACGAAAAAAAAAAGAAGAAAAAGAGAAAGAAAAAGAAAGGAGAAAAAAAGGGGGGTGGGGGAAGGAAACAAATCAAAAAGCAAAACAAAACAAAACAAAAAAACAAAAAAACAAACAAACAAACAAACAAAAGAACCACGGGGTAGTATCTTCTGATTCTGTGTACTTTAAGTCCCTTGGGTTCTCCTGGAAGTTGTCAGTCTAGCTGGTGTTCTGGGGGAGGGGCCTGTTGTGCTGATTTTCAGGTGTTAGCAGAATTAGTTATTTAATAATGACTAATCATTCTCCAAAATAATCAGAGGTATTGGAGCTTTTGGATGGCTCAGTTAGTTAAGTGTCTGACTCTTGGTTTTGGCTCAAGTCCTGATCTCATGAATAGTGGGATCTGGCTCCCCATCAGGCTCCACACTCAGCAGGAGTCTGCTTGGATATTCTCTCCCTCTGCTCCTTCCCCCACTTGCATGCTCTCTCTCTCTGTCTCTGTCCCTAAAATAAATAAACCTTTAAATACTACTACTACTACTACTACTACTACTACTACAGAGGTGTTGTCTACCAGAATAAGAAAAAGAAGACAGAACAGCTGGAGAAATAGAACATATAAGTGCCTGAGGTGGGCAGGCCAGTTATTTTACGTTTTATATGAAATAAAAGGATTTTTCACTGGAACCCACTGATGACAAAAAAGAATTATGAAAATGCTTAAGTTTTTCATAGAACTGAATGGTACTTGAATGCCAGTCGTTTGACTAAGTGGTGTCTCACTGTCACTTCTAGCTTTTTCATTTTCTGCTTTTGGAGACTATGAGCCATATGGAAAAATTAATGCAATTATAGTGATCGGTATTTAAGAACACAAGATCATCTAATCTCATTTATTGATCAGGTTAGCATGCCATGTCACCAGCTGATAAGATTGCCTAATTCAAAGAAAGTCCGAGGAAGAGTTGCAGTAACTTTTCTTCATATATCAAAACACATTTAATTACTGTATCTTCATACATTTAATTAGTATATTCTCCATATAGAGAAATCTTAAGAAAGAGTATCTTACTTATGAATTAAGGCTACAGCTAAGATTAAATTGTGCATGTCTGGTATCTGTAACTTTGGAAGTCATTAACATGAGGGAATCACTTGGTTACTATAAGGAAAAACTGTTGAACCATATGGATAAATCAGGCATGTCTTCTATATGGTGTGAATCATGTTTGTCTAGTGAGTCTCTGTTTTTATATTCTACCTTTCAGTATTATGAATGGCTCTAACTTTTTGATGAATTTGAGAAGAACAATATCCTATGGAGAATTCTTTAGGAGTTTAGAACACCAACTGAAATCACTTGTTACATAGTTCTCTATAGTAGATTGGATAAGTTTGAGGCACTTTTATTGCTGTTTGATGTAAGAAATGATGAATAATGGATCAAGGAGACTTTCATAGTTAACAATTCTGTGATATTTGCAGATCAGGGCAACTATACTTGTATTTATAATCCCTTTCTTTTTAAATGTTAGTATGAAAAATGGATATTGAACAAAGATACACATATGATTCAGATTATAGAAAAACTCTCATGTGACCTGTAGTAAAACTGTATAAACATAAATCAAAGAATGTTAAATGTGTTTCTTTAAAGAAAAGAAAGATACCGTTCTCGCTGTACTGTATCAAATAAGGTTAAGGCACTTTGGTTTTATTTATTTACGGTGTTTATTTATGGAGAAAAATTTCTAACATGAGATTACATAATAGATTTATATACATATATGAAGAATATACAGAATTTTAAAATTTGTATAAGTAATCACTATAACATGAAGTATGTGATTATTTAAACTGCTGACCTCATATGCTTTGCCTCTGTGTATTGTACTTAACTATTCACTTCCTTTATTTTCATAATCTACACAGACTGTTTTCCTTCTTTGTTAAATCTCTTCTACTACAATTTTCAGTTCCCTTTGACTAAGATAATTTCTTCCATATGATTAAATGTTAGACACCAGTTCTTTCTCTGCTTTACATTTTATCCCCCCCGCCCCGCCATTTCTGTCATTTTCTCTCTACATTTACTTTCCCATGTATATGACTGGTGTGTAGAAGGCTGCCTTTTCCAGAATATAGTGTTTCTTGTTATTGACTTCCTTCAGCTTATCTAAAAAGAATATATCTACATGTCCCCTGATCTATATGTATTTATTCATGGACATATTAAAATATACTCATTTTATTGTTGAATTAAGGAAAATATTCACTTGGCATTTATACCTAAGAACTATTGATACTGTGCTAAGTGTGGTGGATAACATAATCAAAATCCAATATGTACCCCAACAGATCACCATTTAATGAAAGAGATAAATATATATATATATATATATATATATATATTTATATTATTTACTTTGCTTTACAAATGTTATAGTTTGCAATGTTTATGATACTGTATAAACATTAGTTGAAGCCATTCAAAATAAAGGTACATAATAGTATCATACTGTAAGGGAGAAAAGGAGTATTATATTTCCTCTTAATTAATTTAGCGTTACAGAAGTAGTGGCATGGCTTGTTTTAATTAACGTCATAGTTTTGTTTAAATTAATATTTAGTTTTCCTTAAGAATATTTGTGCCATAGAGAACTAACTTGTTTCTTCTGGTTTTATGTTACTTACCTTTTAATTGTTTCCATATTATTTCATTGCCTTCCTTTTGATTACTGCCTTCACTGAATAATTTGGCACACAGCCTTCTCTCTGAGTTTTAAAACAGAGTAAGGTAAATACACATGTTTTTCACTCTTGAATAGTAAATGTGTCATCTTCATGACTCTGTTTCAAAGTCAGCTGAAGTTAACTCTTTAGCAATTCCTTGCCATTGACTGTGATCTCCTCAGGTAATGCAGTTACTCATAATAGGATGAAAAAGTTGACAGGAAATGAGAATAAATTAATTTTATGAGACTGAATTCAGCAGATGCCAGTACATTCATGAACCTTGATATTGAAGGCTAGGACATTGACATACATTTATAGTGATCTTTAATTTTGTTCTGAAATCAAGAGTCAGTGGAGCATGATAGTTTAAATACTCCATTTATTCTTTGCAAATGTAGGCAATCACTTAATACTCAGTGATCACTATCTTATGTTTTTAAGAATCATTTTACCAATGTGCTAAGTAGAAATCAGGGAAAACTGATTAACTGAATTATAGAATTACTTTACATTTGTTTCATCATTGTAATGATAGAATAGTAACTTTAGAGACAACTATGTTGATTTGTTTAAGCTAGAATAAGCATTACTATATAAAATGCTAGACAAACCCTGGGTGTGCTATAAGATATAAATGATATGTGCATAAAATATAAATGATATGTGCAAGCAACGTTTGTCTTCATTACAGTAAGTGACATATGTGCATATCTTGCTGTGAAAAGATTACTATATACAACACATCAGTCAGAATAGAGTAGCAAGATAAGGTATATTGTTTTTGCAAAGGCAAAATAAAATCACACATAGATACATAATTTGAGAAGCACAGTTACCTGGGAAGATGCATATAAGTCTAGAAATTGTTTATTCTTCCCCCAATTGCTTTTTCAAAGGACATAAGTTAGATTATTGCCTAAAAATCTATGGTGCCATAAGACAGTTAAAAAAGAAAACATACAAAATGAGAAGGGAGGATGAAATATTCAAAACTATGATCTGTAGCTGCGATTTAGCAAGAAGTTTACTTTTGCTTCCCTGTAGCTGAGGCTAAGGAGGAAGCTTGACAAATGAAATATCTTTTTCTATGATAAAAGTAAGTGACGTGCCAGTGTTTTGGTTTTTTTTTTTTTTAAGATTTTATTTATTTATTCATGAGAGAGAAAGAGAAAGAGAAAGAGAAAGAGAAAGAGAAAGAGAGGCAGAGACACAAGCAGAGGGAGAAACAGGCTCCATGCAGGGAGCCCGATTCAGGACTCGATCCCAGGACTCCAGGATCACGCCCTGGGCTGAAGGCAGGTACTCAACCACTGAGCCACCCAGGGATCCCATGCCAGTTTTTATATAACAAACTTCATTAGAAAATAAGTTCTTGGGATGCCTTAGGTCCAGGGATGGAGTCTCTCATTGAGCTCCCCACAGGGAGTTTGCTTCTCCCTCTGCCTGTGTCTCTGCCTCTCTCTCCTGTGTCTCTCATGAATAAATAAAATAAAATCTTAAAAAAAAAGAATAAAAAAAAACAGGGTGTGATCACAGGATCCAGGATCGAGTCCCTCATTGGACTGTCTGCAGGGAGCCTGCTTCTCCCTCTGCCTATGTTCCTGCCTCTCTGTCTCTCATGAATAAATAAATAAATCTTTTTAAAAAGGAAAAGAAAAAGAAAATAACTTCTCTTGTGGGCCCTAAAACAATCAGTAAATTCTGAATATTAACTGGGCATTTTCAATTATTGTTTTCCTTTTAGTTTCTCCATGTTTTAAATACATATATGCTATTCTATGAATTTACATTCATAGTATTCTTTTTCTTTTTAAACTCTTCTAAATAAACTTTTCCTTATGAATTCTTACATTTCGACTCATTTGACCATAAGTGACTTTCTGAATCTTTATTATGGGAATAGAAAGAGGGTAGGTAGTCAACCAACAGGGTATTTATGTTTGCTTTATCCGATGAAGCTTTTTATATGAGAGAGCAAAATGGAGAAAATAATCAGTCTTATGAAATTTGATGTTCTTTTCACAACAGCTCATTTCCACTGCCAAATAAAATGAAATTGATTTTCAGAAAGGATGTAAAAAACATTGCAAGATACCTACTCCATGTTATCTATAGACCTTCCATAGCACTATTAGTTACAGGCCATTCCACGCACAACATACCACATTTCTACTCATAGCAGTCCCACCAGCTTGAGAAGTGTTCTGTGTGCATATGTGTGTGAGTGTGTGTAGTCTCTCATGATTGGAAATTTAATGGTTTCTGCAAAATGCTAATAGGAAGAGATTAATAAATTAAAAAACAAAATTTGAACAGAACTATACCTAGACGTATTGTGGTGCTAAGTAATCTTCAGGAAACTTATTACCGCTAGACCTCTTACAGATTTTTTCTCTCTTGAGTAAATCCATCCTATCTTAAATGTCCATAAATCTCCTACATGGAGATGCCTACCAACTTACTAATATTCATTCCTAGCTATCTAATGCCACTTGAATGTAGAAGGTTCTACAATTCTCTCAAACACAATTGCTTCCAGAAGCTCTTTTTCCATTAGTCCCTATCAACCATATCCTCATTTTATTGGTCTCCCCGATGGGAAAATTCTCATGAATCTTTGTTTCTTCACTTTCTGTACATTGAAATGCAGTTTTTCTTTAGGTCTAGTCATTTCTAATTTCAGAATGCCCTTCATATCACCACTGGCACCATTCTCAGTTGAGCTAATATTACCTTCTGCTTGTACAGTGGCCATAGCTTCCTAACTGACCTCTTCTCCTGTATCCCTGCTCTCATATATCCTGTATACTTCTTCCAGAATGATCTTGTCAAATACTACTTTTCTCATCTCACACCAACACACAGTTTTTCTATTCACCCCCATAGCCTGCTAGGCCATTCCTGATGGCAAAGGTTATCCAGACTCCTTTCTCTACTTCTCAGAAGCTACCTGATATTCGTGTTTGCTTACCACCTGTCATCTAGCCCCCAAAGACACCTCCTTGCTACTCACTTTCTAGTCTAGGATAGTTTCTACTCTCTAATAGTTTTTGCTACTCTTGCTATGCTCAGCCACACCCATTTTCAAAGGTACCCATCAAATTCCATGTCTTCCTTCAATTTTCCCTTGACCATATCATTTAATGTTGATCTCCCCCATTCCTCAATTTTTGTCTTAAAATCAAGGGGTCATTTAATCATGCATATTCTCTTTATAGATCTGGTGACTATGATCTACAGATAACAGAAAATTAAGAGCTCCATAGGACCAGCAACTCCACCAGAAATGAAAATCATGAAAAAAAAAAGATGTCTGCTGGCATTGACTGCAATAAAAGTTACTCATCAAGCTTTCATAGCTTTAGCACATACCCTGTCAGTGCTTATAGAATTTGATTTAAATGAGAATTGGTCTGTTTCGTATTAGTTCCCAAAGGTGGATAGGTACAAAATAAACATAATAGATATATTTTTTTACTAATGGGGCCCACACACCATGCATGACTCAGAAAATCAAATAATTTTTAGTTCAGAGAGTGCCGTAGATTGTTTTGTCTTTTGGATATATCTTATTTCCCAGTGGGAAAACTTCTTTAAATTGAGAATCTATTTTATACCTTTTTTTACATCTCTTCACATTTATGATGCTCACTTTTTTTAGCAGAATAAAATTAATTACCATAACTATAAGTTACATGATTTCATTGTAAATATTGTTCTAAGTTCTCCAGTAGATACCGTGTGATGCTGAAGACTTTTGTACATGGATTGTACTGATTTTTTTTTTAATTTTTATTTATTTATGATAGTCACAGAGAGAGAGAGGCAGAGGCATAGGCAGAGGGAGAAGCAGGCTCCATGCACCGGGAGCCCGATGTGGGATTCGATCCCGGGTCTCCAGGATTGCGCCCTGGGCCAAAGGCAGGCGCTAAACCACTGCGCCACCCAGGGATCCCCGATTGTACTGATTATATACGCTCTGCATTTGCCATTATTTAACCATCTAGAAGGCAATAAGCATTTATTGCAAACTTACTTTGGGCATAAGCTCTTTCACTTAATACTCACGGCTAATTTGACTCCCTCTGAGAAGAATTTGAAAGTGAACATTTCTACTAAATCTACATTAATAAAAGATTAATAAAAGATTCAATAAGGGAATTTAAAGTCAAAATTTGTGTATTAATTTTGCAGTATTATGTTTCAGGAGGATAAAAAAATTAAAAATTATTTGGAAAACAAATCTCCTATAAATATTTATATGTAAACTTTATACTTTAAGGATAAGTATAATTATAAATTTATAAATATGTAAATATAATATAAATTTATAAATAGAAATGTTTTCTAACAAATATTTAAAGAAGAAAGGAGTCCATTAAATATGATTTAGTCACTATTTCTATTTTAATCCAGTAGAGAAAATAAAGTCTAGGTGAAGGATAACCTTAATATTAAACATGAACCTCTACTGTGGGTAGATAGTGCTATGATATTTTACAGATATTTTACATGATATTTTCTTATTCTTTAACATTTTTATGAACTGTCAAATTTAAATTCTGAATGTCAGTGTATTAGTCAGTAAAAACACCTTGTATTATTCTTCATTGATTCGTTTTTTTGTGGGCTTGTTCATCTTATTGAATATCTTATCTGGAAACCACATTATATGCCCAGTTTTTTTGGATGATAACTACTATTGGAAGTTTTACAGATTATCTCTTTCATACATTGTGATTTGGTGTATTGTCTCATCAATCAAGTTTGATGAATTATTTAAGAATTATTTAAAGCAGATTCTTAATTATTATAAGATAATGCTATTCCAGTGAAAGATATTTTAGAAATCAAATATCTTTAGAGCAGTGCAAAGATACATAAACTCTTAGAAGTATAGATTTCAAAGGCTTCTTAGAGGTCAGCAGCTTTACCCTCCTATCTATGGAAACAATCATTGTTTATCCCTGGGTGGCGCAGCGGTTTGGCGCCTGCCTTTGGCCCAGGGCGCGATCCTGGAGACCCGGGATCGAATCCCACGTCGGGATCCCGGTGCATGGAGTCTGCTTCTCCCTCTGCCTGTGTCTCTGCGCCTCTCTCTCTCTCTCTCTCTCTGTGACTATCATAAATAAATAAAAATTAAAAAAAAAAAAAACTAAGTCGTTTTTCCTCTTCTAAATATTCTTAATGATGAGGAGCTAATTTCTAGAAACACAATACTTTCTAACATTGGACCTTATTATTAGAAAATTTTATTTTTTAGTGAAAAAAATCTAAATCTAATTCCAAAAAGTTTTCATCCTTGTGGGAAACATTAAAAAAAAAAAAAAAAACTATATAAGAATCCTAGGAGAAAGTATAGGAAAATAAAGTTATAGAAAAATATTGAGGTGAAAAAAAAGAAAAATATTGAGGAATACTAATGAAAATAGCATTTTTACAAAAGATTTATTTATTTAAGAGGCAGAGGGGCAGGGGAGATGGAGAGAGAATGGAGGCAGACTCCACACTCAGTGTGGAGCCTGATGTGGGGCTCCATGTCAGGAGCCACAAGATCATGATCTGAGCCAAAATCAAGAGTGGGATGCTCAACCAGCTGTGCCATCCAGGCACCCCATAAAAATAGCATTTTGAATGTTTATAATTTTCCAGAATTACTCTAAAAGCTTTATACATATTATTTAAGTTAATTTTCATAATCCTCATGATGTGGAGGCAATTATATTTCCATTTTATAGAAGAAGAAATTAGACATGGGAAGATTATTATAGCTAGTAGAAAGTGCTAGATAGAGCCATGGGGTGCCTGGGTAGTATAGTTGGTTTTGCATTGGACTCTCCGTTTTGGCTCAGGTCATGATCTCAGGGTCTTGAGGTTGACCTCCGTGTGGTGCTCTGTGCTCAACATGGAGTCTGCTTGGGATTCTTTTTCCCTCTCCCTCTGCCCTTCCCACTCATTCTTGCATTCTCTCTCTCTCAGATAAATAATTAAATGAATAAATTTAGAAAAAAAGAAAAAAAGAAGAAAAAAAGAAAAATGCTAGAGCTAGAATTCAAAGCTGGGTAGCCAGGCTCCGGAACACACACTCATAATCAGCTCTCAAATGGGGGGAAAATACAGCTGAACTGGGAAAGAAGAAGAGCTGAGAATTAAGGAGCTTTGGGTTACTTCAACCTAGAAATGGGGCACATCGCTTTCTCTCATCTTTCTTTGGCCAGAACACATCACACATCACGTGGTTCCAGCAAAGGGGCTAGAAAGTATTGATTTGCGTGTTTCTGAGGGAACTACCAAATATAAGATTTGGTGTAAACCCAGCATAATCTCTGAAACATTTCTAAAATACCCAAACCTACCTTTATGACTGTTTTTTTCCAATCTCCTTTAGCCTCCATATTATAATCTAAACTCTGTCTATCTATTAATGGAAATGAGTTTCATTGCATGTTGATAGCTCGGTGTGGATAAGTAGATGCAAGGATTGAATACTAGCTGTAAATGAAGTTATATTGCAACACATTAATCTTTGAGATAAAAAGATGGAACCAGCCAAAACTCTTCCCTCCCTATGTCTTCTTCTTTCTTGTGGAAATATTTTATTTTGGGATGTCCTTGCCATTCACTAATACCTTCAAAGATTGATTGGATTACAATCTGCCAATTAATTCAGAAGATATGTCAGGGACATTTACAAAAGTGATCTGAAGTTTTTAGGTACTTCTCATTTATAAAGCCCTATCTTTGCTTTCTGAAATCCTTTTCTGTGCTGCCTTTGGTATGCCACAGAAATGAGAAAATGATTTATTTCTGCAGATTATATTTACTTGCATATATTTACTCTTTATTTCTTGCATGTATAAAGAGTAAGAGATATGGCAACATAATGGCATTGCTTAAATTTCTAAGTTTTTATAAATATTTATTATATTAGTAAGATATGGTATCATCGTTTTAAATATGAGCAAACTGGGTCTGAGAAAAATTCAGCTAGGATCCAGATCTAAGTTTTTATGACTATAAAGCCAGTGTGGTTTTCACTAAACCACACATTTTCTAGCTAAAGGATCTACATAGGTCATTTTTTTTACCTCATTCTTATTTTTTATAGCAATTGAGTACAAAGAGCTAAATTTTTTCAGTGTTATATAGATATAACAATGCAGGTTTACAAGCAACTTGTTACATAATTGTATGCCAACATTCTCATTATGATATTTCTTGCTCATATTCTAGCTGACATCTTGTGCATAAATAGTCACATCTGTCTTGGCTCTGAAATAGTGATACATATGATAAAATTCATAACAGATCTTGGAAAATATTTCATTTAATACAGTGACAGCAAAACATGAACTAAAATAAAGCCACACATAGCATATGGAAACAAATTACCACGTAACTCAAATTTAATTTCATCTTCAGAAATGAATGTGAGAAAAATATTCTAAATTGTACTGATTTTGTAACTGGCTAGCAAGAATATCAACAAAGTCATTGGTAATGCTTGCTTTCTTTGGCTTTCAAATAACACTCCTTTGCATTTCCTCTACTTCTATGTGCTCTTTTAAAAACTCCTTTAAACTTTGTTTCTTAAATGTTGGTGCCCTTTAAAATTTACTCTTGGTCTTCTTTTTGCCATTCTAAACACTTAATGACATTAATTACTGTGCATTTCATTAGCACCTTATGCTGATAGATTCCAAATCTTTATTTCTCATATAGATCATTTCTCAAATGAGGATACATACATATTCTTGAGCACCTCTATGATATTTACATGTAGATGAACAAGAATCATCTCAAATTCTTCACGCCCAGTAACTGAAGTTATTATCAAACCTCTTCAACATTCTTTGTCCCATATCTAATTTAGTAGCAGCAAAAATCACTCCATTATTTAAGTAAGAGATCCGGATGTCACCCTTGGTTCTCCCTCTTATGACATCCAGGTAATCCCCGTGTTCTCTCAGTTCTGACTTAGTAACATCGGTCAAAATTCTGCACTTCTTTCTCAAATCCCATTGCCATTTTGAAGCATCAGAATTTCTCTCAAATAATTTCAGTTGCCTCTTGACTGGTACTTGCCCTACCAAACTACAAATAATTTATATATTGAGCTGATAAGGAAAGATTGGTACAGATGAAGCAATATAAAACTAGATCAACTCAGCAAAACAAAAGATCAAGGAAGAAGTTTATATATATATATATATATACACACAGCCACACAGAAATTATATTATAAGCTCTGTCATATCAATAAGAAAATTATGTATTTTTTAATAAAATGTTGTAAAAGCTGACACAACTGGCTATTGGCAAAAAAAAAAAAAAATCCAATGACCTCTCACTGTGTAACTGTTAAGTTAAATATCTAAATGTAAAAAATAAACTAAAAAAATGGAAGAATATATGGGTCTATTTAAAATATTTGAGTGAGAAAGTTCCTACTGAGCAAGAAATAAAAGTCACAAAAGAAATGATTGGTAGATATAACTACATAAGCTTCTATAGTGAAAGATACCACAAATAAAGCTAAAATTAAGCAGAAAGCTAGAAATAAATATTTGTAACTCTTTAGACAGATTACTATCTATGATGAAATTATAAATATCTCCTAAAAATTAATATAAAAAGAATCAAATAGAATAAGAGAAGAATTGTCAAAAGATACAAAGAAAAAAAAACCACAAGCACATAAAAGAAATATGAAACATGCTGATGTGTGTCCAGTTTTATTTTTTATCAGAAAAAAATAACTAAACACAATAAATTCTATTTCTCTCCTATCATTTCTTTTTATTTTTAAAATTTCATTGAGATATAACTCACATATAACTCACATACCATATAGCTCACCTACTTCAAGTGTGGAATTCAACGGTTCTAGTATATTCACAGGGGTATAACCATCAGCATGAACTAATTTTAGAACAATTTCATTTCCCCCCAAAGTTACCCCATGCCCATTGGTAGTAACTTCTTATCTTACCCCTCTCAGCCCAAAGCCTAGGCAATAATGTGCCTTCTGTCTTTATATTGACTTTTTCTAGATATTTCATATAAATTTAATCGTATGATATGTGTTCTTTTGTGACTGCCATTTTCACTTGATTTAGTGTTTTCAAGGCTTATTCAGATTATACTGTGTGTTGGTACTTCATTTCTTTTTATTACAATAATGTTTCATATATACTAATACCACATATTAATCATGCATTTACCAGTTTGTGGAAATCTAGGTTATTTCCCTTTTTTGTCATTATGAATAATGCTGCTATGTACATGTCTGTACATGTTTTGTGCAGACATATATTTTTGTGTTTTTCTGGGTATATATCTAAGAGTGGCATTCCTTGAAGATGTTTATTTTTGATAAATATTTCATTTTGAATTTATACATCAAAATATCATTTTTCAGTCAGGTAGCATAAGAATAAAATAGATATTATATCTATTTTGTTGTTGTTGTTGTTCTACTTTTACTCTTCTGTTACTTTCCATGTGCTTATGTTAATTATATGTTTAATTTGAAAAAATATAAGGAGCAAAAACACCTGTAATCAGGATACATATTAAAAGTAACAGAGGACAAAATGGTAACCTACCCACTTCTCCAATTCCATACCAAGAAACAACTATTTTTAAAGCTTCAGTGTATTATTTTTAAGAAAAACAAGATTATGCACACATATAACTTGAATGTCTCACCACTGGCGTATTTTCATGTCATCTGACATTGATATACTGCATTTTAATAGCTTGAATAATAATTCCTTTTTATTATCCAAGTAGTGTAGACTTGAGTTTGTTTAAATAAGCATTTATTAAGAGAAGTTGTCTTTTTAATTATGCCATTGTTGTTCTTTAGATTTTAAGTTCCTTTCGATTTTCTCATGCATATTTTTTTTAAGATTTCATTTATTTATTCATGAGAGACAGAGAGAGAAGCAGAGACACAGGCAGAGGGAGAAGCAGGCTCCATGCAGGAAGCCTGATGCAGGACTCAATCCCAGGACTCCAGGATCTTACCCTGGGCCGAAGGCAGGCGCTAAACCGCTGAGCCATCCAGGGATCCCCTCATGCATATTGTTTTTTGTTCATTTTTAAGAAATGAATTATTACTAAAATATGTGGCTATAGTTGGCCAAAAATGTTCTGTTATGTTCAGCTAGGAGGTCAGAGTAGGCAAGAAAAATAAATACAGTTGCATTGGGGAACATTTTTTACCAGTTATGAACTTAGTGTCAAACAAAGTATCTTTGAAAGCTTGAATGACTGAATGTGTATTTCATCATGACCTTAACTGGACATAAACACAATCACTATGGAAAATAAGGAAAAAGAGCCTAGGACTTGATGTCATAGAGTTCAGCAGACTATAACTGTTTTCCTATTTTCCACAATTCGAATTAAAAACCTTGGTAGATGTGCTATAATTTTTTAAATATTTTATTATTTATTTATTCAGGAGAGACACAGAGAGAGACAGAGACATAGACAGAGGAAGAAGCAGGCTCCCTGCAGGGAGCATGATATGGGACTTGATCCCCAGACCAGGATCACATCCTGAACCAAAGGCAGACACTCAACCCCTGAGCTACCCAAGTGTCCCTAGATGTACTATTAGATTCTAGCATGAAAGATAAATTTTGAAATTCAGATTTATCTCAACCTATCTCAACAACTTAGTACATTTTTCCTGAACATGGCAATTTGATGATGTAAGAAATTCTGTAAATCAAGAACCAGTTTGATATTCCTTGCATTTTATTTTATTTGTTCAAAGATTCAACACAGGGATAAGGATGGAACGTGCTCATCAATAAAAAGATAGTAACATGAAAAGGTAGTAGTAGTAAAAGAGAAGAACCCTATTACCACTGAAAAATTTGAAAAATGAGAACTTCAAAACCTCTAAACGTCTTTCAGCTTTTATTTAGTATAAATTACCATTCCAGAAGATCTTCCTCTGTGCTTAAAAAATATTTTTATTTCTTATTCTTTTTTGGACCACTTTCCTCATTGTGACCTCATAATCTATATAAGTGTACTCTTAAATAATTTATTTCAGTATTGGTGATAAGTAGCAGAAAGGGTAATTTTTAAAGAGCTGTAATGATGTCAAGATACTATTTCTTTTAATAGGACATATGTGAAATGTGTGTAATTTTTTATCATCTGAAATAATTTCAGGTAATTTGAAGACAATTCTTTAGAATAGGAAACCATACTCAACCCAAAGGTACAAGAGTTCATTGCAATGATAATGTTATTAGCAGATTTTCATGAATAAAATGTGTCAGGTGTTAATTTGACTGATGCTCCTGAGATTTTTCCTCTTTGTCAATTCCTTTCTAGCTTCAAGATTTTAGCAGTAAAGTCTAAAGTTAGTCACAGAGCTGTAGAATTCAATTTGTTTTTTCTCTTCTATTTCTTATACTCAATAATGATAATGATGATAAGAATAACAGAAGCACTATGAGATAGGTTAGTATCCCCATTTTGAGATGAGAAAACAGAGGCTCAGAGAGATTAAATATCAATAGTATGTGATGGTTCAGGAACTCCATACAGGTTGCTAAATGTAGAACCCTAAACCCTATGTACTATGATATACTACAACACTATTATCCTAACATTTCCTTTTGTGTCTTGATTTACACCATTTGTCCCTATTTAATGTTTCTGCTTGTTCATCCCTGTATATGTGAATCTGTGGTATGACACAAAGAACCTCCATTTTATCATGAAGAGAATTGTACCATATTTATTTGGTCACTTAGTCTAAAACTTTGAAAATAGTTCAGTAAACATTTTCTGACCTACGTATTTCTTTAAAATATAAATTTCATATAGTATTCAATATTATAATTGATTTTGTTAGCTGCTGAAGAGTTTGCAGGTGTGGAAACTAAAGGTAAACATAGTATGGTGCCTCTGCCTAGTGGATGCTTATCCTCTGGGTAAAAAAATGTGATCTACTCTTATTTGCATAATCTATTTCAAGTATTCTTGAATTTTAATTTGGAATGTTATTTAGAGACTTTCATTAAACATACCCATAAAGCATTTAACAGACTGGCTCTTACAAGGGCATACATTACAAGGTAGCAAAGTAAATGGAATCTGTTCACTGTGTTGTACCCAGCATGAGTTTTTACCAGTTATGACCATTTGTAGTTTAAAGGGTCATTAGATACTTTGTCATTGGAGAAAATGTACATGTATGCATGTGCATTGCTTGTATAAGTGCTTTTGTGTGCATGCATATGTATGTATACATGCTTTTTAAAAAATATATACACATGCTTTTTTATGGGAAAAGGAGCACTGGAAAATTTATTCTTGCATTCCTAACAACCCAACAGAGGCTGAATTTTCTTCAACTTGAAGGTCCAGAAAAATGATAAAAATTGAAACCTGGTCCTGAGCAAATGTTCACCTTGATGATTTGCCCCATATTCCCAGTCAAGAAGTAGGCCTATCTTGTATTATCTATCTAAAGCTAAAGTCTTAACGTTTAATAAGGAAATTAAAGCCTAGGGGAAAAAATTTCAATGTTAGAAGCCAATAAAAAAGAGAATCAATAATTTATTTTCCTGTGAGAAAAAAATGACCTTTGGGTTGGCCAGTAGAAAAAAAAATGTCAGTAATCTACTGTATGTTTTTATTTTTGTATTTTTAAAATATTTTATTTATTTATTAATGAGAGACACAGAAAGAGGCAGAGACATAGGCAGAGGGAGGCTCCATGCAGGGAGCCTGATGTGGGGCTCAATCCCAGGACTCCAGGATCAGGACCAAAGGTAGGCGCTAAACTGCTGAGCCACCCAGGGATCCCAATCTACTGTATGTTTAAATTTTACAGTGATTGCTAAACCCAACGTTCTGTTTTGTTTTGTTTTGTTTTCTGAGAAGAAGAAAGACAAACTCAATAGTATTACATTTTATATATTAATGTTTTTATTCTGTTTCCATGTCTTATGATCAGATATTTACACCGAGATTGGAAGTAAAGGTGAAATAGTCTAAAAAATCTTTTACAGGGCAGCCCGGGTGGCTCAGTGGTTTAGCGCCGCCTTCAGCCCAGGGCGTGATCCTGGAGACCCGGGATCAAGTCCCACATCGGGCTCCCTGCATGGAGCCTGCTTCTCCCTCTGCCTGTGCCTGTGCCTCTCTCTTTCTGTCTCTGTGTCTCTCATGAATAAATAAATAAAATCTTTAAAATAATCTTTTACAAATAAGAAAATGGGGGACAAAAAAGGTTTTAAATGGAAATATTTCTGGGTTTTAGCTGCATTAGGACTAGATTCTTCCCATTGCACCATGAACTTCAAACTTTACGGTTATTACAAAGGAGATTTTTAAACACCATTGCCTCTCATTTGTCATTGTAGATTCAGTCATGTCAAGTTTGATTCAGGCATGGGTGAAAACGAACTGGATGAACATTCAATAAAATTACCATAATGGCACAAGATTCACTATTGTGTCCCCAGAGACAAGAGTGCTGTCTGGCTAAGAGATGCTCAATTAGCGTTTGTTGAATAGATGAATAAAAGTGACCAGTGACTGTAATGGCTACTCACTTTTTAGAAAGAATCACAAGCACAAGCCAACCTGCTGAGGACATGCCAGGGGAAACAGATTACTGTATTTACTTGAAGTGGAGGAAATATCAACATCTGCTTATCTGCCAAGGGTGCCTGCTTAAAAATAAGTTTGTGTGCATTTGCAGGAACTTGTGAGTCTCCTATTGAAAATGAACAGGAGACTGATGAGTTCCCGGGAACACCCACAAATCTTCCTACTCATTTCTACTGCTTTTCAATGGACAGCATGCTATGACTAGTGCTTACCAGTTTTCAGTGCCTCCAAGTTTGGAGTATAAATTTAATTTTTATACAAGTAGTTCACCTAGGCAAGGATACTTATCAGTTCCTCTTGGACATCAGTAGGTATGCTTGATTAGCTTGTCTGGGTCAATCCAGCAAACGAATGTGTTTCTTCTATGCTAAGTTCTATATCTTTGTAAATTGAGCAGTTTATAAGAACTATTTTAAATGATGTCCTCTTTTGTTTTATAAGACCCAAATGGAAGAATGAAATGAATGAATGTCAAGGTTTATTTGAAAGGGAATTTATAGACATTGTCGGAAAGAAAAAAAAATGAAAAATCATATGCATACATATTATATTGGTATTACTCTAAGCATTTTTTTTTCCTGGTTGTATTTCTCAGGACTTTGTTAACTCTATAAATGTCCAGACTGTTTTCTCAATTTTTTTGAAAAAAGTATTTCTTCTGTTCACGTTTAACATCATATTATGTAATTTTTCATATTTCAGGATTGTTTGATAGGCTCATATTTAGCATCAACATTTATAAAACAGATCTGTTCTTAAACTTCTTGAAGAAGCCTTTCCTGAAACCACACAAAGTTGATCCTTTTGTTTATAGTCTGTTCATGGTACTTTTTAACAAGAGTGGCAGTTTAAATCTTTTCAAGGGATGGTTGAAGTAAATGTATGAAGTTGATGAAATGTATGCTAAATTAGGGAGAAGTAGATGATACTGTAACATAACCAAATCTAAAGACTTTCAGATTTATTTAGAAAAATAAATGACATTTAAGGGTTAGATTTCAGTTAAATATTCTATAATAATGAATGGTAAAGTTCCTCCCAGTGTATTTCTGCCCTTTACAATTTTGTCTTCACGAGATTCAATAAATTTCCTTATATGTAAGCTCAGACAACAATCTTTTTCCTTCATTTTTACTTTTTTTTTTTTACAACATGCTGCTTTAATTTTTTTCAGTTAAAGTCCAATTTGTGTCTTATTTCTGTGGGACTTATTTAATTGATTTCAATTATCTTGGCATAAATATAGACAAATATTTAATAAATCAAAAAACACATTTTCAGATAGAAGTATTGCCAATCACTGGTCAGTAGACCTCCTTTTTTCCACCTTCATGATCTGATATTATAGTTATCAGCCTCCTCCTCCTTCTTCTCTATCTCCCCATCTATATCCATGAGATGATTGTCCTTGTAAGGTAACACTGCTTGCTGTGGCTTAGATGAAATAACTTATGGGCTATGTTTTCTTTCTAGTATCTTGGCTGTGATGTGTACTCTGAAAAGTCTATCATATCAGAATTCAGTAAGGTGGCATAAGTATCATCCACTAACATTGTTCTTTAATATTAGTAATAAATTACTAGACTCTCTAACATAAAATAAGGTACAGTCAGTACATAGTGCTTGAGAACCACTTTTTTTGGGACATATACTTTATCCTAATGCCAAAAGTTTTCTTACTGTAGTGACAAGTTATGACAGACTATTGCCTTAATCCAAGAAGCTCATCTGACCCTGATTTAATAAGCAGAGAGAACAAATTTTTACTCTCTTTCCCAGACACAGATCAATAACATGAAACTTATATGTCAGTTGACTTCAACTCAACACATCTATTGAGCATCTATTTTCAGATGCTGTATCGGATCCTGGGGTAGAAATTGACAAGGAGAATGTCTAGAAAACAGACACATTATTATTATAACATTCTATGTATGTGGCTCTACCTCACTCATGGTAAATCACAAATCAGGCTTTCTTCCTGTCCATTCCCTGCCCCATTACCTTCGGGCAATGTGCCTAACTCATTGGTGCTCATATCTTACATGTCTGAAATATTATATCCTTGTTAGTCTAAGTCTGTATTATTCTTCCATCTTCAACCTTAACTTGAAGGACTTCTGATTTCTGTTTCTCTATTATTCTTTTTGTTCCCTCTTTGTCTCTCTTTCAGCATTCTATCTAAAGCATTCACTTTATTTCAGGTTACGCAAGTGGTAACCCCTGAATATATCTTACAATAATAGCATGTTATCTCATAAAAGCAAAACATGTTGTTTCCTTTTCTTTCTCCCTCTCTCTCTTTTTTTGTGTGATACTATTTAAATGTGTGCTCATCCCTCCCACCACCATTCCCCCAGCTTTAAGAGAGCTTTTCCTTAACTCGGATTTTTTTTGTATGTGACTACCATTTAAATAAGACTTTATAAATGTTCTACTTTAGAGGCCTCGGTAACTGCAAGCATTGCAGCCATCCCAAGTAGATCACAATTTGATGATGAAGTGGCATGGTTTTTTTTTCTTCACTTCTCCAGAAAGACTCCTCTTACTTGATTGCTAATCAACCTTAAGCAATATTGTCATTTCAAAAATAATTCTAATAATTTAAAAAACAGCCCAATACTAATAATGAAAATAATTTTCATTTAGTAAGAAAATTATCTGATGTAAGGCTATTAGGAAGTGTCAGCAGCAGAAGGTTCCATTTCTCTAAGATTTTATCTGCTGAAGGAAATACTAATTTTGAGAGAAAAAACTTGTCCCTGGGAATACAAACTATTCATGGGAACTTTTATTAGATCCAATCCTGTCAGAAAACCAAGGCATTTATAAGGAACGGGGGGGACCAAAAGAAAACTCTGGGAACCCAAATTTTCTAATATGAACCACTCCTGATCTTCAAGGATGATTTTAGCTTCATCAAAACAAATTTGGAACATCATGTAGAGAGAAAAACAAAGACTTCCTGTAAAAATTGCAAGTCAAAAACAAAATCAAGCATTACATTTCTTCCTTTAAATTGGAGGAGAGGAAATAGCAATAAAAGGAATTATGTGAGTAGAAATGGTATACACTCTGCAAAAATCCAGTGGCACATATTATTTCCTGAAAGTGAAAAATCTAATTAAAGTTTCATTTGTCATTGTCTTCAAATTGGAAGAAGCCCTGTCTTTTTAATTAAACTATATTAGCTCAAGCCTTTCTGCCTACTATGAATTAATTGGCTCTTCCAATTGCTCTTTCTAGGAAGAGTATAGCATTTAAGGACTGCCACAGAAATTATTTATTTTTTCATAGTACAGTTTTACTACATTAACTACATTGGATTTTACAGATTCAATTCTTTCAGCCTCCAGTTTTCATCCTAATCGTAAATATTAGCCAACCAGGTCTTTCAAATAATTCTAGAACTGTTACCACTTGTTATATCAGTGCTTGATCTGCTCTGCAATGAATTTCCTCCCTCTTCCCACTCTTTATTTTATTTCTGAGTTTGGCTAAACATTGTGCCAGTAAGTTGAAAGAATGTGAATCTAGCAGAATAATCCACTTTTAGGTCTATTTGCAATTCAAACATAATTCACGGAATTGGTTAATATATGAAAAATTTAGCAAATCTAAAGGAACTCCATGTTATTCCCTTGATTTAGATAAATACATTAAAAAGCCTTTTATTTTTCATTTACCCACCATAAACCAAAAAAAAGTAAGGGAGGCAAATCTAATCACTATACAGTCACTCTCACTTGTCCGGAGTGAATTACCAAGATGAAAGAGTGTGCTAAGCAAGTTGAATGTTGTTTCTGAGGATCTTACTGGAAGAGGATCTGGCTTAAACAGAATGGAAATTCTTTTGAGTTCAGTTGTTTGTATTGACCAAAAATTTCTGTGCCTGAATGGCACCCGGAATGTTTATCCTATGAGCATCTTATTCAAAAGTTCCACTTCCCAAGCAAAATTTTACTCCTCAAAAGGAGTACAACTTCATATTTTTTAATTTTTTTTTTAATTTATGATAGTCACACACACACAGAGAGAGAAAGAGAGGCAGAGACACAGGCAGAGGGAGAAGCAGGCTCCATGCACCAGGAGCCCGAAGTAGGACTCGATCCGGGGTCTCCAGGATCGCGCCCTGGGCCAAAGGCAGGCGCCAAACCGCTGCGCCACCCAGGGATCCCAGTACAAGTTCGTATAACTAAAGAATCCCATTTTGATATTTGCTGATCAGTTCCATAACATCCAGATCGTTATATCAATCTACTGTAATACAACTACCACTTCAAATGCACTTTTTTCATAGATGGATTTTTATATTTGATTGCTAGTGATAAAATTTAGCTATACAACTAAGTAATGCCATGTGGGCTTAAATTGTAATGTGTACATTTTACTTTAGAAAACACATTCTGGGTTCTGAATTATTGACTTATTTATATCTGAAATTCTAAACACAGTTAACTTATGATTTGGGAATTGTCCACAGACAGACAAATGTAGATAATTGAACATCTGTCCTGGTTCCCTGAGGTACTCTAAATATTTGCTCCTTTTAGATCACTGTTTTTAGCATTTCAAAAATACCTACAGAAATTATATACTTTTCTATAGTAATGCTCCATTTGTTAACAAAACCCAAAATTTTATCCACTCACTCTGATAGTGATCATTTTATGCTGATCAGGACTGTTTGCCAAATTGTAGGAACAGCTGTGATGTGGTTGGTTAATCAGACACAATTATCAAGGCTACATAATAGGTGGGCATAGTGGCTCGAATTGTATGTATCAGACACAATCCATCTTTAAAAAAAAAAAAAAGCAGACTGAGTGCTGTAGGAGGAAAAATATTTTCAAAATAAAAACCCGTAGGAAAAAGTAACAATGATAAAATAATCCTTGATTTCTTTTTTGTACTTTGTTCAACTAATTTTCATTAAGTGTCAGCTTTGGGTAAGCCCTAACTGTGCTATTCACTAAGAACATGCAATTGAGAACAACTGACATGATGCTTGTCTTCATGGAATTTATATTTTGTGACTAATAAATTGTACATTTATTAATGTAACTTCACAGTGAAACATACATGAGTTACAAGATACATTAACATTTATGTTGAAGGAAGAAATCACATGCTATGAGAGCACAGAAGAGAAAAGCCTAACCTCTTCTGTGTTGGGTGGAGGAAGAGGACTAGATCTAATAATCAAGAGTGAGTGTGGTTATAAGGATGAGAAGAATGTTCCAGGCAGAAGGAGCATTATATGCAAACACACTGAAATTAAAGCCAATTAGCTAAGGAAGCAGCTAAAGAAGACTAATATGAATTAAAACATGAAGAGTAAAGGGGAAAGTAACTTAGGTTGAACTTAACAGGTAGATAATGGCTTTAGATAATCTAGAGTCTTATGGGATATATTAATGGTTTTGATCTTTATTCAAAGAGCTTGAGAAGCTGTTGATAGATTTGAAGACAATGAACATATTTGTATTTTAAAAAAACATAGTATAAACAACAGGTCAGAGGAAGCTAAGTGTGACTACAAGGGCCCATTTGCAAGACCATTACAATAGTTTAGAAGAGAGTCATGGCTGTGGAGATGCAAATTTGAAAAAAAAAATGGATTCATTGGAGAGATATTTTGCAAATAAGAGTGAATTGACTTGGTTTTGATGAATATAGGTGGTAAAGCAGAGAGAGGGTAAGATGTCATTGAAACTACCATTTTTCTGGCTGAGCTAACTGAATGTGTCTTGGCGTGTTTCATGAGATGCAAGACAATGAGAGAAGATCAGGAGTAGAAAGAGAATCCTGAGTTAGGTGTTTATAATGAAACGGTTGAGAACTATTTTAGAGAAGCAGAACTAATCGAATCTCTAAGAGCTGTCCAGTGTGCTGAAATCTGCTAACTTGGTTCTTCGGAAGGTTTATTACCTCTTCAGCGGATAAAATTGCGATGCTACGGTATTACTGGGTTTTAAAAATAATTATCATTTGTTAAATGCATACAGTGTTCTAGGAACTGGACCAGACACTTTGCATCGTTATCTCCAAACTTCTCAGCAATCCTGATATAAGTATTATCACTGCTTTGCAGATAAGCAAATGGCAGAGCTAAGGTTCAAGCCCAGTACTGTGTGACCTCAATTGTATACTTTGGAGATCTTATTCCACATCTCTTAATCTAGTGTGAAAATGCCGTTAGACAAATATGGCTTTCGAGTAGCTAAGTGAATTTAAGTTATCTCTACTGCCTTTTGGAAGCTTTTTCCAAGAATACAAAAAAAAAAAAAAAAGATAATTCCATCTGTGATTGAAGAAAATTAAAAGCAACAGGCAGTTTGGGACATTGAATATACTGTGCATAAAGAAAGTGGTTAAAGGTTTTTAATATTGTTATTATGATGATCACCTATTTGAATGTTATTAATATGGTGGTGTATCACTTCAGATGTTAAGTGCTGAACAAATAGATTAATCTAATATGCAATTGGTAATATTAAAGTTTCAAAATCTACTGAAAATGAAAGGTGATTGTTAACTTGAAAAAAGTTTTTCAGTCATGTAGCATTTTATGCTTAAAATGCTATAAAATCAGTAAACGACTATCAAGTAATTATTGTTTTGAATTTCTGAAAATTAAAATGCTTTGTTTGGAAAGTATTGTGCTCTTTTGTGGATCACTGACAATTTTAAAATAGAATATTCTTCCAAGAACAGAGTGTAATTTCATATGAAATTATTTACATGATCCTTAGTACTTAACCAGTGAAATCATTATAGCTGGCATAATTAAGTTCAGTGGCATTATTTTATTTAGATAAATAAGTATTAGATAGATTAGAAAACTGTATCTCAAAGAAGGTAAGGTGATAATGTAAGGCTTACATAGTTATGTTTACACAAAGAGTTTACATAGTTATGTTTCCTGATGCTCAGTCTAACTTTCTGCTATCCTTCTCTTGTTTATTTCCTTGTCAGTTGCTACTGCAGCAATCCAAGATTGACTTTTCCTCAGGAATTTCTAAGTCTAACAGTATTATTCCTTTTACCCAGATCTGCCCACTGTGGTGATATTGAAGTCAACTATCCCTACACAAACTTAGCATGTTAGCACTGGGGGTCTGTCGAGTTCCACAGAGATGGCTGTAGGTCAGACTGGCCATTTAGAAAAGTGCCAGTGTGAGCCAATTAAAAACTAATGAGGCAAAAATACCTCCATCAGTTGGAGCTCACAGATGAGGTGAAAATGATTTGACAATAAGGCACAAATTGCTGTGATAATTGGAAGAAACAGTATATGGAAACTAGCTGTATTTGAACTTCCTTGTAAGAGATTTTTAATATACCTGACTTTCTATTGACATGTTTTGTGGTTTTGTTTGGCAAGGTTTCTTAACTAATGTTACTCAGGGATAATGTGTGGTAGAAGAGTAACAACATAACAGAGTACTACATTTTCAGTCCAAACACTTTTGGTTAAGTTCATTGTTACTGCGTATTAGACATATGAGTCTGGATCAGTCATTGTATTCTATTCATTTATTTTTATATGTCAATCTTTTATCTGGAGTGGAATCCCAGGGGAGCAAAAGTGAGGAAAGAAGAGAAGTAAAGTAGAGAAGGAGGGTAGTGAGCGAATATAAGATGGTGTATTATCAAGCTACCCACTGCTTCACAGAGAGACATAGCCATGGGACATCTGAGAGGTAGTGTAGATCCACTCTGCCTCATAGCAGACTGTTAGGTTTGAGAAGGATGAATAGTAAGTGATGCATTTGTTAGGATTTATCTCCTGCCTCATACTGGCCAAGATTTACCCCATTATTTTGAATTTTCTTGATTTCCAGGTTGTATTACCTGGCCTCTTTGAGCAGTTGTTGGGGAAGTCAGAGCCACAGTGAATCCGGTTTGATAGAACTTGAGTGATGGAGCTACTGTGATTCCTGCTGAGCAGACATGATGGAAGCCATATGGCAGCTCTGTCTTCACTCCTCACAGTGTTGGTAGTGTGTGAAGAGGAAAAAATGGCAGTGGTTGGCTGGCCAAGGGGTGGGGTCATGTTGGGTCAAGAAAATATGATACAGCACAATAACTGGGTTAAGTTCATCCTGTTTTCCTCATATTACTGATGAGGAAACTGAAATTAGGGAAATAAAGTAAGTTGGACAAGTTATTCTAGAACAGAGACGTTCAATCTCCTATAAAAGATTAATACTATATCTTAGACTTAATTCTCAGAGCTGTCTTAAGGAATAAATGCCATTATGTTATATTGAAAACATCTTGAAAACCATGGATCATTATGCACATATTATTATTGAGTAAGAAAAGTAGAAATGCTGCTGATTATTGCTATATTAGTCCACCAACCCATCAGTTACAATAGTATGATACTCAAAATAGTAATAACAAAGGGATTAGATGTATGTGACAGGTCTAATGAGTTTTTAATTGTCTAAATCAATAATTTTTTATTTCACTTGTCATACTTAGCTATCACATTAGATTTAGTTAGTTGGTTCATGTTATTTATTTATAGATCCTAAAATGTTATTATTTTTGGTTAGTATAGGGTTTTATTTTATTTTAAAATATTTTATTTATTTATTCATGAGAGACACACACACACACACACAGAGAGAGAGAGAGGCAGAGACACAGGCAGAGGGAGAAGCAGGCTCCTTGCAGGGAGCCCGACATGGGACTCGATCCCGGGTCCCCAGGATCACGCCCTGGGCCAAAGGCAGACACCAAACCACTGAGCCACTCAGGGACCCCCTATGGTGGAATTTTAATGAAACATTTATATAATTGTGTTCTACAAATAGTGACTGTCTTCTAAGTACTCAGTTGAATAAATAAGTTTGAGAATTATTGAATTAAAGCAGCAACTCTTTGTAGTACATCAACAAAAGAGAAGGAAGACAATCTTTTCTTAAATAAATTGAAATCAAAGTAACCTCAAGGTAGAGTCTACTGAAAAGTTTGACTGAGTCCAACTCTTACTTCCTAATTTGGGGATTCTATATCTTAGCCACCTGTAGGATAGATAGGTAGGGTAGGTGTTTAACCAAAACTTTCTTAGACATAAACTTTGTAGTTGAAATGGATTTGGAAAATAGTTTGCTAACCAGTAGAGAATGTTTATCTGCTATTATTATGTTTAGGAAAACATAAGATTATCTACTTTGACCACTAAATTTTGGAAGATGTTAAATCTGAATTAAGCATAATTAATTTCTCTCTTTAGTCATTGCTAATGGAATCCTAATCTTCAGATATAAGGATACCACTTCATTTTTATTTAAAATCCTTTTTATTACTCGATATTTTTCCATTTAATCTAACTGCCCTATGTCTACCTCTTGGTAAATATCTGCCTGGTTTTTACATAGGTGTTATTAAGGAGGAAATGAAGTGTACACCTCCCTAGCACAAAGATTGTAGATGCGAATCTTCTTGCTACATAGTGCCAATCCTTAAATTCTCCTTATTCACCTAATAATTATTCATAATGCTAAGAACAAAGTATCTGGTTACTCAGAACGACATAGTTATAATCACTTGCCAGACAATATTTGTTATTTATTTACTGTGGGGCAATGTTTGTACAAAGCCCCTTGGAATTGTGTATCAAACTGTTTTGGAGTCCTTTTGCCATAAATACCTAGTTACACAGCTGATACAGGTATTGTAACAGGTGAACACTACCATGAATTTGCCACCATATATAGAATTGTAGCCTATTTGCACTTGTCTCTCAAAAAATAACACCATTTAATTTTGCCTTCCTATCAGTCTCATTGCTTCCTGCTTGTGTATTTCATCTTTCCTGTTAAATGTCATCTCCTCTCCTCTTTGATATAATAAACAAAGAAAATGGTTTAATTCCAAAGAAAAATAATTTGTTTTCCCTCTATATGTCTATTTCTTTTAAGACATAACTTAAAGAAAAGACTTATTAAGCTTTGATAGGTCAGTCATTCAAGTAAATGCCAGAATCTCTTTTTGGGAAAATGATTAAAACTCTGTAGATACCTTATTATGCCCATCATTTTGCTTGCAGATATGAAACCTGTGCTAAATAACTTTTTAAGACTTTTTTCCAGCTCTATGGGTTTATGATTTTATAAGTCAAAGCATAAAATTATGATGATTTGGAAGTTAGAGGTTAAAAGCAGTATTACATTACAAATTGAGAGGAAATCACCACATCATTGACTACAGTGTGGCACTCTCTTCCAGTAAAAGGCATTTCTTGGTGCAAGACTAATCATTCATTTCCAAATAGGCCAAGATTTCTTACAATAGAACATAGAAGAAACTAGAAATTGTTAAGCACTTACTAGGAACCAAGCATTTTCAAATGTTAGGAGGTAAGTACTATTATGAACATTTTATATACAAGAAAGTAAGGCTCATAGCAATAGCACTCACATAGTTAATGTGTGTCATAACTGGGATTTGAATGTAGATCCTCCAGTTCCTCATGCTCATTTCACTCTCTCTGCACTGTTTTTGGGAAATTGCATCTTCTACTTTATCATCTTCATGCTACAGAGATAAAAGCCTCAGGGGTTTGAAGATGTAAATATGGGCATCATTTGATTACAATCCAGTATAGTTGGCAATGTTCTTGAGCTTAATATTTGTTATTATATGAAAGATTTATTTTACTTTTTTTGGTATTTTTAATGCAGACTATATTATTGTATACCTAAAGTAACAACACAAAAGTGTGTGAAGTAAAATGTTAAAGTCTCCTTTCTACTGTTACCAGTGCTTTCCCCTACACTTCTCATTCCTATTTCCCAGAAACAAATATTTTAAACAAGTTGGTATGTGTTTTCTAGAGTGTTTTCTATATGCATACATATTTTCAGTGAGTTTTAATTTTGCATTTTTTCTGTAACTTAGTTTTAAATCTGTAGATCATTATGTGCTTATTTTAAATAGCTCATACTGCTGTACTTTAAAATATGTACATATTTAAATAGCATAATAATTTATATCATTATTAATATCTACCTTATTTTAGTGCCTACAAAATACTAAAATTTCAAACTTTTAATTTATTAAATGAATCAGTGTCTTTTTTACTGATATAAACATTTTTGTAGATGTCTACAAGAGAATTAACAGATTAAAATTGTATGTACATTTAAATATTAACATTTCCTATTAGGTACTGCAAAAAGCATGAAAACTTATACTGCTAGCAGTTGTGAATGAGTTCCAGTTTCCTGCCACCATTGCCCAATAAATGTTTTCATTTTTAGCAATCTGATGGATGAATTATTTTGTTACTCTTGCACTTGTTTATTTTGTAATATAAATGAAGTGAAGCAAAGTTTTCAGATACTTTTAGTCATTTCCTTTTCTTATTTATGATTTACAAGTTAAAATAACTTGTTCATTTTTCTGTCATGTTGTTTATGTTTTTAGTACTTTTTGTATGTTTTTACTTATCCTAGTTATAGTTCATTAGATAGGCTACAAATATTTTCTCCTAATCATTTTATTCAGGATGACTAAGTCACAACCACTGACCTCTATGAGGTCATATAACTTGGAGAACAGTATACACATAAACCAGTAGAGAAACTATTATAATAATGGTATCTGTGGGGGTCCCAAGAAAGAATCTACAACTTGTGGGGAATCAGAGAATTCTTCACAGTGGACATGACATTAGAGCTGTGTCTTTGAGAATGAAAAAGAGTTTTTTAGAAGTGGGGTAATAAGACATTTTTGGTAAAGACATTTTTTGTGTTTGAATGCATGGAACTATGTATTTGGATAAGAATGGGAAAGAAAATGGGGGTGGAACATGGCACACTAGGGCTGGAGTGGCAAGAAATAATGTTGAACTGTGGCCAGATTGTGATGAACTTTAAATGTTGATATTTTATGTAAAAGCAATGCCTAAAGAAATTAAATGTTTAAGCAGCAGATAAAAAAAATCAGATATGGTTCAAAGAACATGGATGTAAATTGCAGACTATGTCAGCATTTGACATTGGTCTATACTTAGAAGAACAAAGTAAATTATCTGAAGAGTGAATCTTGATATAGCTGGGTGATCTGGGGTATTTTTCTGATTCTGAAGTATTTTTAAGCTTTATTGTAAAAGTTTTTATTTATGTAGTATTATAGTTTTGGTTTTGATCATGACTCATCTAGCCTATCCTTTAAAGAAGTCTTTATGTGGGATAGTAGGGAGAAGAAAATAAAAGAGGGCAGAGTAGGGAGAGAAACAGATTCTTTCTGCCTGGAAATGGGACACAGGGTGCTGTGGTTTAGAGTGGTGGTTGCAGTAGTGAGACCTGCAATGTTGATGAAGGCAATGTCCAAAATCACCAATCTCTCATCTATGAGCTCCTTCAGGACAGAGATTGATCAGATCTTGAGTCACTGTCCCAACCTCTGCCTAGCACACAGTTCAAGCCATTGGACTTTTACCTAATTTTGGCAGTTCTTTCCTGCTACTAGCTATTTTTCTGTCATACAGAATTAATATGTAGTTTTCCTAAATACTCCATAGACGCTTTGCTTCCTGAATTTCACAAATGCTCTTTCCTTCCCCTGAAGTACTCTGTTTACCACTTCTGCTTCTCATTTAGTCACTGGTCAACTACTTTTTCACGCAACATGACAAGAAATGAGCTTCATCTCTTCTGAAACTCCTCCCTGATTGTCCAGTTCTTATTTGATGCATCTTCTCCTATAGGATCCTCTGCTAGCCCATCACTACAGTTATCCCTGTAGTAGAAATGTTTGCAGTTTGTCAGTCTGCCCAATGACTCTGAGCTCTGTGAAGTGGAACAGTATTTCCCTTTCCATCTTTAGTGTTTAGCATACTTTCTCCCAAATAGCAGAGGCTCAAAATATTTTTGATGGATAATTAGATGTTTGTCAAATCTTTTTTCTTAAGATTATTTATTTATTCGAGAGAGAGAGAGAGAAAGAGAGAGAGGCAGAGACACAGGGAGACGGAGGAGCAGGCTCCATGCAGGGAGCCTGATGTGGGACTTGATCCCGGGACTCCAGGATCATGCCCTGGGCTGCAGGTGGCGCTAAACCGCTGAGCCACCCAGGCTGCCCATGTTTGTCAAATCTAAACCATATTTGAATTCTATAGTTCTAACTATGCTTAATCCTTGGTAGTTATAAATATTTATTTAAGAAGTATATCAATTATATTTATCTCATATTCAACAAATAGCCCTGAATTAAAAATAAGCATGGTCTATTATATCATCAAATCAACTAGAGCTAAATTCCATAACAAATAATTTAAAATATTTTATGTAATACAGTCACTTAAACATCGCAAAGATTGTGAGTTGGGAACTTAAATAATATATTACATTTCTTTCTATCTTCATCTGCAAAATCACAGTGCCAAACAAGCTTAATTTTCAATTGCAAAATAGAATCTTCAAGGTTTGGAACAAAGTCAACCCACAGGAACCAAATTATGTTTGCAGTTACTCAGCTGAATTGCTCTTCCAAATATGAGATTTTCATTAATGAGGGAATAATAAGCACTGAAAGTTTACATGTGTTTTTAAATGCTTATTTGTTTTCTATTTTCTCATAATCTTTCCAAAGAAGCATGTATTTCTGCTCTTCAAGTAAATGGATGATTGAAATTACCTTCAAAAAAGTAGACAGTTGAGTTGGGGGGGAAATTTGAAGTAGAATGAGTTACCATCTCCAAGCTGATAGAAAATTATCCACAATGCTATTTTATTTTAGTACATGAATCTGGAAGTAGAGAAAAAAAAAAAAAGGAAAAGGAAGAGCATATACACATACGTGCACATATACACACACACATTATTCTTAGGAGCCCATGAGGAAATGTAGATCCCTACTGCATAAACAGGATCTCTGGATATTATGATCCAGATCTTAGACTAATTATCTTTGACAGTGAGCTAAACTCATCAAGTGCTAAAAAAGTTTTCCCAGAATATAACATAAAATGTCATTCATATGGACTTATTCATAAAAGTTCATATTCAACTAAAGGCATTTAAGCCACCGTATGCATTTAAAGACAAGAGACTTTATTAACTGTAAGCAAATTTAGTAACACAAACTAGTTTAAAAATGTTCCATCATGCTTCTAGGGATCTTCTTTAATGAATAGGAAAGGAATGCTTGATAATTGGGATATTATCTATTCCTATGTAAATGGATATTTTATATAAAATCCTGAAAGCTTTCTCTTAAGTAAACTGGATATTCCCCTTGAAAAAATTTTCATTGGAACATTATAAATTATAAATTAATTTTTCTTATTATTTTTGGTCAAAGGAATTGTTTCATTGTAGATGTCATGCCATAGTTCTTTAGTTGATTCTACATAGTATTTAGAATGATTTATAGCTAACACTTCATATTGTTACCCAATATTTTGTTCTCAATAGATTTCACAAATGCTGCAACTGTATTGCATACTGCAGAATTATGGGACAAGGAGAAGGGGTAAGCTTTTAGATAGATTTAGCTTTGCAATATAAATGCTTTTTGCCCTTTGACATTTGACTGGCTTTTTGAGCCTTGGTCTCTACATCTTTCAGATGAGAATTCTGTCTTTTGTTCTCAGAAATAAATTGATTAATATGAGTACTTTGTAGGAATTGTTAAATGAAAATTATTTTTATTTTTTGTTAAAAAATAATGAAAAACCCAATCATTTTATGAATCTGCAATATATTTCCAGTTCTCACATTGATATAGTAAAGAAAGATTTTTGAAAGTTTGCTTGTCTTTTTTCTTTTTTTATTGAGAGAAATAGATTATGCCAAATACTTAACTCGGCTATTGTTAGCAACTACATTAATTGATGATATAAATTAATAAATTATAACTTTAATGTTTGATGTCACTAAAATACGTGTTCCTTCATTGCCATCACCCATGGGCATTATTATTCCTTAGCAGATTTCCTGTGAATACTTTATGATTTTCTAGTCGGCAGTCACGTTTTTTGTTTTCGTTTTTGTTTTAGAGAGAGAGTGCTGGAGAGAGAGAGCACATGAGCTTTTGGGGAGGAGGGGCAGAGGGAGAAGGGGAGAGAGACTCTTAAACAGTCTCTGCACCCCAGGGTAAAGCCTGATGCGAGCCTATCTCACAACCATGAGATATCCTGATCTGAGCAGAAATCAAGAGTTGGACACTTAACCAGCTGAGCTACCCAGACATCCCAGTCACTAGTTTTTATACACTGATTTTCAATATTTAGGGCCAAAAGAAAGAGCTTTTGAGAAAAAAGAGAACCCAACCAGCGGGAAGATTATATTTACTGTGCATGCATATTTCATTTCCTGTTCTATTTTTGTTTTGTATTAGTTTACTTGCTATATTATTTTCATTCTTCTTAGCTTTCATCACCAGGAAAGGATGCAAGCTTCCTTTGGGGCTATACTTCCCACTCAGTTTACCAGCAGGGATTGTCATATTAGTGGTGTGATATCATCCTTAACTGCAGATGCCTCTGTCAGTTCTGCAGCTGTTTTACTTCCTATCAGCAGCAGTAGTTATTTTAAATAGAGTTTATATTATGCCTGTATTGTGATATTAGCCCTACCTTTCCCTGTGTTTCTTTTATTTCGGTTGTCTTGCTTGCATGGGTTGAAACATGTGAGATATAAAATTCTAAAAATAAGAATGAATCTAGCAAATAAATTGTACTACAGACTAACTTTTTGTTCAGACTTCTGAATTGGAGCTAAACTACTCCTCTAAGACTTCTGGATGGCATTTTTTTTTCCTCTAATAAACCCATCAACTAGCTGGAGCCCAATTAAAAAGACTCCTCTGTTAGCTAGAATTTTCCTCCAGGTGTTAGAATAGAAGAAGAATGAAGTTAATCATATGAGGTCGTGTTAACATTAGTGACTTGTCCCACAAACAACTGTCAGGATTTGTTTTAGTGTCAGAAGACAGAAATAGCAGTCAACTTTGGACCTTGTAATTGCATACAGTGTGTCATATTGTGTAACATATAAGCCATATCCACACCACACTTTCCCTTTGCCCTGGAGGACTTAGATATTTGCTCTCCTCTCTCTGCAACCATAGGACATTGGGCATGTTTCTTTCCTTTTTCAAATGTTTTGTGATGTAGTTCCTAATTGCAAATACAGAGTAATTTTGTATACTCCATGGTACTCTGAATCCCTTTGTTTAGGAATTTTATCTTCTCTAATCTTAAGCTTTTGGTAAATAACCAATGCATTATGAATACTAAAGAAAATGTTGACTGCAAACAGTAAATGTCACAAGCGTTCTGAATAACCTTAGAAAAAGATAATTAAAGCACTGCAATGTGGTTATTCATCATGAAACAATGAACTTCACCTATTTTTCAAGTCAAATAGTGCTAGAGTTGGAAAAAGCAGTGTTTTCTAATTAATCAGGGCACCAGAAAATTAGTTCAACCAGAACATTTCCTTCTCAGAGCATATCAGTTATCCTTTCATAAAAAAATTGAGAGCATATTTGACAGAAAATGTGGGAGGATTTTTTTAGGAAGCTGTATGCAATCTAGAGAAGGGCCTGCTGGAAGTTTCCTTGCATGCAAATTCAGAAGTAAAGTAAAGCAAAGTGTCCAATTAGCATGCACTACCAGGTATAGAGAGAATACTTGTCTTGTTTAGAGAAAGAAGGGTAACAAGAAGGATAACATTACAAAATCCACCTTGAATTGTATCTCTAACATTATCTCATCAACTTAATTCCACATTTGGAGTAGGATGGTTATTCAGAGTCACTTAGATCTTCTTAAGATTAGTTGATCTGTTTTCTAACCTGTGTGAAGGCCTGAACCTCACAGGGAAAACTGGTCTAATTCTCAAGAGGTTTCATCTGGCCCACTTTGGGATAGAGTGTGACATTCTTCATTAAAATCTGAAGAGCTTTTCTACAACTGCTCCTGAATCCAGCCCATATTTCATTTAGATTGTCTTATCATGATATAGTTCTCTTGCTTCAAATTTGTCTGTCCTTGCTGCTACTGATCTGGTGATGCCCATTTGTTTCATTTACTCTATAAATATATGTAGACTTTCCTTTTCTACTACAATATATCTATATATGCTATCATATATAGTATATGTAATATGATTCATCTCTTGACAGGCCATGGGATAAGTGTTATCTTCTATCTAGAGCAATCTTACCCCCTTATCATTGCTAACTTCTGTTCCTCCAGTTCTCTTTTTCATGATACTTTCCCATAACCCTCTTAGGGTAAGAGGTCTATAATTTTCTTATCACTGGATTAAGTGGCCCCTTTATGTGATTTCCATTAGCCTGTGTGCTACTTTTTCATGGCACATATCAACCATCCCATTTTTTAATTGCTTATTTTCTTCTCTGTCCCTCAAAAGTTGGGACTAAACTAGATGTACTTTGTAGACCTAGCCTCTAACCGGAACCATATCTGGTACATAATAGGCAAATAATAAATATATTTGAATATATCATTATCTTTACAGTTTTTCTTTTCTTGTAATTTTTCTTTGTTCAGTTGCCCAGTAAGTTTGATCTAATTGCTGCATGTGTGATGAGAGGATGATGAGTCAGTGGATGGTTAAACAGTAACCTTTGGTGACAATGTGTGAACTGCTTGACTGTATATTCATGAGTTTCTGCATAAAATAAACCTTAAATGTTAACATTTGCTGGTGTACTTTGAAAAAAAAGGTTGAAATTTCGTAGCCATGAATTACCTGACTGATCTTATGCTTCCTAGGCCAGTAAATTTATAGATCATTTTCTTTTCATTAATTATAAATGAAACCTTTAGGTTTCTCCTCTTTAGATAAATGTTATCAGTGGCATAAACATAAATAAAGGGTGACTGATTTTAGTGATTTTTCTAAACATAGTAACTTTACTGAATATTTGTCTCCATTTTTTACTAGTGTGATTTTCTTTCAGAGTTGAATCTAATATGTGCAACATAATATTTTATTTTATAAACAGCCTTGGTGTTCAGAAAGGCACATTAAAAATAATATTCATTTGCACAAATATGATAGAAAAACACTCAGCTTAAGTACATTTAATGATTTTTATAAAACATAAGAATTTATGGGTTACCCGGCTGACTCAGTCAGTGGAGTATATGACTCCCAATCTTGAGGTTGTGGGTTTGAGGCCCACATTGGGTGCAGATATTACTTAAAAATAAAATCTTTAAGAAAATAATAATAAAATAAAATACAAATTATAACATTTTGTGATTAGAAAATTTGAAGCCAAGTAACTAAGGACATTTTTAGAGCCAATTATCCCAGCAACAACACTTATATACTGTGATATATAAGTGAGAATCACATATACTTTTATTATTTATTTTACTCCCCACTTCTGACAAGTATATTAATAACTATGACTTTTATATTTGTTAGTAAAACCCTGTTTATCATCCTGCATAATGTCATGCCAGTTGTTGCATAGAGAAAATGTTTTAAATGAAAATTAGTTGTTATATAATACAGAAAGCATACATTTTTATTTTTAAGTCTTGTTTACTTAAAATAAATGTTTAGTATTTCTTGTATTTTTCCAATGAAAAGAGAGTGGTACAAAATTGAGCATACTTCAGTTGATTGTGAATACTGCTCTGTCTAGCTCTTCTGCTCTAATTCTACTTGAATGTCATATGGAAAGATATAAAAATAGCTGAAAATTCACCCTTAATTGTTGGCGGTATAAGGGTACTGTTTTTATTGGTTCATAGGTACCAAGCTTTACCCAAACTGTGAAGTGCTGTGGATTTCTTTGTGAATCACCATATCTAAGCTAATGTGGTGGTGGTTTACAAAGTAATTCATAGTGCTTCACAGGTGCTTCTGCAGTTGATCTACACCTGGAAGCCTAGGATCCCTTTACTGTGCCATTGAGAACAAGCTATTTTGTATTACAAGACATAGAAGGTGAAGAGATCCCTGGTAAATATACTCTAGCATCCTTCCATTTGGTACTTAGAGTCCATTATTATCAAAGCAGTGTCAAATACATCAGAAATTATGGTTTCCTTACCTAAATACACATGTTTTATGTAGTTCATATCTCTGTCTCTCCTGTTTTTTTTTTTCTGAAAAGTAAGTTGTAATACTTTCTGTTTAAGAAACATGATACATCAGAAACAGCTCCATTGAATGAGTATTCCCATCCAAAATTATAAAAATGCCATTTTTAAATTTAAATATTCAATTTTAGTTGAATTATTATACATATATTCATATGGAATTTCTGTATATAAAGTACCCAATAAATGTGTTAGTTAAATAATTTGGCTGCTAAATGATCAGGAACTTGAAGACATCATAGTACTTCTATAAATAATCAAGATTTCAGTTTATTCAAAACAGAAAAACAACATTGGTATATGCAAAAATGTGAAAAGTTGTACATTATTATGGACTATGTTAAATTCAGTATACTTTGGACACTTTTTTCCATTTACTGTCTTGTGAAACCAGTTTTCTATGGTCTCATTTCATGGTACAAAATATAGAGTAACTTTCCCAAGGTCACAAAGCCTAATTACTTCCCAACTAGTCATTGCTTATTATTAAAATAATGAATGCTATGGTCATTTCAGTCATTAGAATTACTTAGTCTGATTGATTCATGAATCATTAATCAAACATTTGGTGATTAACTATTTTAATAACTGAATCAAGTTCCAAATACTCATGCTGGTTTTACCATGTCCTTTTTGTCTACTGGGCAAGAACTCAGTTATCTAACTTCAATGGTATGACCACACAACTTTCTTAACTATGAATACTTTTGACCTTTTATTTCTTAAGTTGAAACTTCAGCATACCAAAATGACAATGGTATTGGCTTTTGAAGTTTCTTCTGAATTATGTTGAATAAGTCTATTGTATTTATTATGACTTCATTTTGGTCTTATATTTGATTCTTTAGCAGTGGGTTATGCATATACTCTATAAAGTTGGGTGATTTGAAATAAATTGTTAAGCCCTTTTTCTGTTGGATAACAGAAAAATCAATATATTATTTTAGATATGTATATGACCAAAACGTTTAGTGTGCTTAAATATATACCTAAATAGTAACATATTTTTGAATAGAGGTGCTTTACGTAAGAAACATCTTGCTGCTCTAATTTAACTTTCAAGTGTGATACAGGTATATGATTCTAACCATCTCTCCATTAACTTATCAATATCTTAATTATCAAACTTTCTTTGAAAAATGTGTATCTTTATTTCTGTTAGGCCTCTGTGTTCATAAGCAAGCTCTCTAGAACTCTAGGATCCCTTGCACCTCCATTGGGAGCTCTATTGCTAGTGGCTGTGGGTAGGTTTGGAAAGAGAGGACATGTTCCTGAGATTTAATTGTTCTAGAGCTCTCTGATTTGTTGTTTTATATAAGAGGACTACTTATAAAATTTACTTTGAGGTAAACATACTGTTTTTAATGCGATTATAACTGCTGGTACATAAATTTAGAAGGAAGTCACAACAGTTTTTTTTCTTGAGAGAACTTTATCAGAGATGAATGGAGTTTATTACCATATCTAACTATCATGTACCTTTACCCTTGTGTCAGAATTTCAGGCCTCAGTTGTCTGTATTTATTAAAACCTAGCAATGCTTACTTTTTTTTAAAGGTGCACAATAAATTAATTTGAGGTACAGTTTTGTAGTTTTAGAACATGTGTTCAGGGGGATCCCTGGGCAGTTCAGTGGTTTACGGCCTGCCTTCGGCCCAGGGCGTGATCCTGGAGTCCTGGGATCGAGTCCCACATCAGGCTCCCTGCGTGGAGCCTGCTTCTCCCTCTGCTTATGTCTCTCTCTCTCTCTCTCTCTCTCTCTCTCTCTCTCTGTGTCTCTCATGAATAAATAAATAAAATCTTAAAAAAAAAAGAACATGTGTTCAAAGTGGATTTTCTGCTGGGGACAAATGCAGTTTTAAGGCCTCCTAACTTTTGTGATAATTAAGTATTGAAAATGAGTATATTACTCAGGTTTCTTCAGAGAAACAGAGTCAACAAAATATGTGAACACATATATAGGGAGATATACCTTAAGGAATTGGCACACACCTACATTATGTTGGATAACTGCTTTACTCAAAGTCCACTGATTTAAATGTTATTTTCATCCCCTCAAAAAACCTTAACAGAGGCATACGGAATAATGTTTGACCAAATAGCAAGACACTATGTTACAGCCAAATTGACACATAAAAGTAATCATCACAGTAAGAATATTAGTTGTTTATCAATGAATTAAATTTTAAAATAATAAGCTGATGTTATTTCTATGGTTTTAATTATATATACCACATATTCCTGGGCATGTGAACTTTAATGTATTGATATTTCATTTATTGGAAGTTTAGTTAGTTACGGACATTCCTTTGGGTCACATTTGCAGTTAAAAACATAGTTTATCTGGAAGAATGATAGAAATAATTATTGCAACCTAGGCATATTTGACTAAATGTTTAGCTTTATAAGAGTAACATATTTTTGAATAAATGCATGAGTTTCAAAAATGTTACTTTTATGTCTTTCTCATACATCTTTATAGAATTCTCATTTGATATATATTCTTTTGTGAACTTACAGTACCTGATGTACCATGGGTACCAAATAAATATTTACTGAATAAAAGAATGAAATTTGAATATCATAATATTTAAAAATAATTGAGCAATGGTAAAACATTTTTAAGATTACTGACTTGGTCTCTGATACCAGCTTTGATCTAAATTATTTGATTCTTCTAATCAATCTGTCAAACTCATGGCAAAGTTCCAATAAAAGTAAGCAGTCATTTTATCTAAAAATTAATTAGGTGATCATAGTAACATAGATGGAAATCTTCTATCAAATGTGAGTGAAATTTTTAGAATAAGGGAGGGATTTAGCCTGTTAGGAATCTATGAGTTTAAAAAAGTTCCAGTTTATTTGAATGCTTAGTTTGGAAAGTACTTTAGCTGAATTACTCAAATTCTGAAGATATTAGCTGTGTACTAATTAGCAGTTAGTAGAATATCAACCTTTTATTTTCATGTGGGTATACTTAAGTGGTGTAACTGAGCACTACTGTAATCAGTGTCCTAATTTTGTCTCCTTGAGAGACTATACTTTTACAGCCTGTTCCCCAAATAATAATTAGAGGAATAAATTAAATCTCTGCAATTCTGCTTTAGAAAATAATGTGATGAACTATTAGCAGAAAGAATTGGGAAAAGTAAGCAACCTTAAACTCTTAAAAATAAGTGTGCTTGGGCAAAGCAACTAAGATTTATAGAGATCTTTCTTTTTCCTTTTTCAACTCTTTATTTAAATTCTAGTTAGTTAACATATAGTGTAGTATTGGTTTCAGGAATAGAATTTAGTGATTCATCATTTACATAAAACACCCAGGGCTCATCATGACAGGTGCCCTCCTTATTACTGATCACCTATTTAGCCCATCCCCCACCCACCTCCCTTCTTCAACCCTCAGTTTGTTCTCTATAATTAAGGGTCTTTTATGTTTTGCTTCCCTCTGTCTCTCTCTTTTTTTTCCTATCCTCTATGTTCATCTGTTTTGTTTCTTAAATTCCACATATGAATGAAATCATACATTATTTGTCTTTCTGTGCCTCAGTATAATATACTCTAGCTCCATCCATATCATTGTAAATGGGAAGGCTTCATTCCTTTTGATGGCTGAGTAATATTCCATTATATATATAAATATGCCACATCTTCTTTGTTCATTCATCAATCAATGGACTTTTGGGCTCTTTCATAATTTGGCTAGTATTGATAATGCTGCTATAAGCATTGGGGTGCCTATGCCCCTTTGAATCAGTATTTTTATCCTTTGGATAAATTGCTCGGTGGTAGGTAGTTATATTTTTAACTTTTTGAGGAACTTCCATACTGTTTTCCAGAATGGCTGCACCAGTTTGCATTTCTACCAACAGTGTAAAAGGGTTCCCCTTTCTTTGCATCCTCACCAACATCTTTTTGTTTCCTGTATTGTTAATTTTAGCCATCTGACAGGTGTTGGGAAAACTAAACAGCAACATGCAGAAGAATAAAACTGGACCACTTACACCAGACACAAAAACAAATTCAAAATGGATGAAAGACCTGAATATGAGACAGGAAACCATCAAAATCCTAGAGAACACAGGCAGCAACCTCTTGACATAAGTTGTAGCAACTTCTTACTAGATACGTCTCCAGAGGCAAGAGAAACAAAAGCAAAAATCAACTATTGGGACTTCATCAAGATAAAAAGCTTCTGGGGGGATCCCTGGATGGCTCAGCGGTTTAGTGCCTGCTTTCGGCCCAGGGTGTGATCCTGGAGTCCTGGGATGGAGTCCCACATCCGGCTCCCTGCATGGAGCCTGCTTATCCCTCTGCCTATGTCTCTGCCTCTCTCTCTCTCTCTCTCTCTCTCTCTCTCTCTGTCTCTCATGAATTAAATAAATAAAATCTTAAAAAAAAAAGGTAAAAAGCTTATGCATGCACAACAAAGGAAACAGTCAACAAAACTAAAAGATTTATAGCAATATTGATTTATTTTCCAAGTACTTTCCTTGTATCATCTCATTTAATCTCAAAATTGAGTAGTATTGCCTCATTTATAGATGAAGGACTGGAAGTGCTCTAACTTCTCAATCTCTGCTGTATAATATGACATGCTACTACTTGTAGAACACTCAGTATTCACATCCCTGAGGCTTTATAACATGTGAGGGAAATTTTATGAATGTAATAATAAGTTTTAAAAACCTTAAAAGCTATATTTGGAAAATATTTACCTCTATTTTTTTTTTTAGTACCTAAATTATAACCATCCCACAAATTCCTATCAAGATGAACCAAAATCAGCATTTCAGAGGCTATGCCATAGAAGCTAAGCTGAGCACTTTGGTTACTAGCAGGTATGATATTGGAGACTGAAGAGCTGAGTGGACAGAAGAGGATAGGAAATAAATGAGAGGATAGTAGTTAGAGTATAGCAGTTTCATTTGCCAGACAATGAAGAGATTAGAGCAGTAGTCGTTCCTTGGGGGTAGGGAGCACATATAAAATCTTGCAGGGTGATGGCCTTGTGTAATTTCAGAAAACTTCCCAAGTGATTCTTAGATTTTCATCTGTCTGAGAATCCCTGAACTACAATTTCATGAGGTCAAAAATCATATAAACTCTTAGAGAAGAACAGAAGAGATAACCATAAAATTAGTATGAAATGACATAAAGCCAGAGGAAGGAGATCTTTAGGACTCAGTTTAAAAAGCATCTTCTCTTCCTAAGGCAAAGTTACCATGGAAACACCGCAGAGGGCAGGGCCTTAGAACCTGGGAGACAGGCTTGGAGCTCAAGTCTGAATGGAATCTGTGCGTCACAGAGAGCATACTAACTATTTGATAGTGTCTATCTAGAGCTACGAATCCAGACAGCAAATAGGAGAAATATCTGTAACAGTGCTTTTCAATTGAAATAGAATGTAAGCCTCATACGAAGTATAAATTTCTTAGTTTAAAATTAAAATATTTTGAAACATCAAGAAAGAAAACCGTAGGCGACATTAAATTTCATTAATGTATTTAATACAATGTACCCAAAATGCTATTATTTCAACAAGAAATCACATAAGAAATACTAACGGGGTATTTTACATTCTTTTTTTTTTTTTTTTTTTACAGCACCTCTCAGTTGAACTAGCCATATTTCAAATGCTCAAGTCACCTCATAGTAACTATGGTGCTGGATGGTGCAGATCTTGAGGACAAATACAATGGAAGCTTAAATCCTTACATAGGAACCTCAAACTCTTTTATCAATTTTCCTAAATAGCCTGGCAGACTGTAGCAGTTACAAGGATGGGTTCTCAAATCAGACTGCCTGGATTTGAATTCTATTTCTGCTATTTAATGGTTATGTGTGTGACCTTTGGCTGGCCATATGTTCCCCCTGTACCCTAGTTTTCTCATCTCTAAAATAGAAAAATAACTTTTATCTCATAAGGTTTCATTAACATTAAATAAGATAATATATAGCAAGAGCTTAAGCAGCACAGCTCAAAAAGTAGTGGTCATGATTGTTTTCGTTGTTGTAATCTGGCATGGGAATGTTGAAATTTCCGAAAACTCAGTTCTAAGTTCCTTTGTTTTTTGTATAATTCTCTAGCAAATTCTAACCATGTCAAGGGCTTCAATTTCTCTACCTATGACAGTAATTCACAGATTTTCTCAGACTAATCTTTTCCAAATCCAAACAGAAAATACAATCCTAGACAGATCTACTTAGATTACTCAGAAGTATTTCAAAATTAACATGTTAAAAATAGAACTCAGAATCCCCTCCCATGAATTCTGTTCCCACCCAAATAAACAAACCAAAAGAAAGATGGAATGGTTTCTCTCTGGCAGGAGAGATATCAGAGAGGGTTTACCAAGATCTATACAGAGCTACAAACCTGAAATTTAGGAATTACCCTTGATCCACTATCCCTCATCTCCCATTACCAAACCTATTATCAAATAATCACCTCTAAATTTCTTTTTTTTTTTTTACCTCTAAATTTCTTAAATCCATCTTCATCTTCTCTGTATTTCTACCATCATCAGTTTATCCATGCTAACATCATCTCCTCCCGGATTATTGCGATAGCCTCCTAAATGCTCTGTCTTCATGTATTTTATTTAAGCTGCCAATCTGATTATTTTATTCCCCTCTTTAAAAAGCTTCAGTAATTCCCCATAGGTCCCAAAGTTAATGACCAAAATCTTTTAAGTGACCTAAAATTTAGCACTGCCTGCCTTCAGCTTTTCCCAGGGCTCTAGTCACAGTGATTTACTTTCAGTTCTTTATGCTTCCTCTTGTCTCAGTCTCAGGGCATTTGCAGAGGTTAATCCATCTCTGCTCCTACCTGGTACCCTAGTTAAGTCCTACTCATCCTTCAGTCATCAGATCAAATATCACTTCATTGGTGCAGTCTAGGGAAGCCCTCTCTGATATGTGGTTTCCCAGCACACATAGCTCCATTGGCATTTGTAACTTATTTGTTATGAAGTTATTGGTTAATATTACCTTCCCAGAATGCCTAGGTGGCTCAGTGGTTGATCCCAGTTTAGGGATCGAGTCCTACATCAAGATCCCTGTGAGGAGCCTGCTTCTCCCTCTGCCTATGTCTCTACCTCTCTTTGTCTCTCTCATGAATATATAAAATCTTTTTTAAACAAATTAGCTTCCCATACTGGACTACAATCTTCATTGTTTGATTAAATCAACATTTTATTTTTAGTGAGAAATATAGTACTTACCACATAGAGGGTGCTCAGTGTAAATTATGGAAAGAAGATCAAGGACAAGAAAATAGTAGAAGGAAAGCACAAAATCACCATGGAGATAAAAACATGTTTTCTTGGGGCACCTGGGTGACTCAATCAGTTAAGTCTTTGGCTCAGGTCATGATCTCAGGGTCCTGGGATTGAACTCCACATTGAGCTCCCTGTTCAATGGGGAGTCTGCTTCTCCCTCTCCCTCTATCCACCCCCCTGCTTGTACTCTTTCTCAAATAAATAAATAAAATCTTTAAAAAAAATCTTTTCTTATTACAACAAAATTCTGCACTCTCCAAGAGCACAGGATTGTTATTACTTTTACTACTGAGTACTATTACTATTACTGTTATACATCCTATCCCCTGAAAATGTAATTTGGCTTGTCCCCCTCCCGAAGTCATAACAAGAATATTGCTAGGCTGCTTTACAACTCTTGCTCTCTCCAAATAACTGTCTTATCATTTGCTGTCTCCCAGTTATCTTGTTTCCATCCTGATCAAAGTTCAAAAGAGAATTCTTTAACTCTGCCTCCGCCTGGAGCCCTCCTGTACAGTTCAGCTAGAAAGCCGGAGTACTGCCCTAGGCAAGAAGAGTCAGAGATAGGAGGAAGGAACCAAGGAGTTGATCCCTAAAGTCTGAAAGAATACTAGCACTGTTTTAACCAGTCTGGACCTGGAGATTCAATAAATTGCATCTGGAACAGATAGTGCCTGACACAGCTGCAGGCATCTAGGGTAAAATAAACCTCTGAATGTTGTCCTCCTGAGAAAGCATAAAAAGTTAAAGGAATTGCTTGAATGTATGTGTCTGGGGCACCTATCTTGTTACATTTTCTATGGCATATATGTAAATCATTAGCTTTGCAGCAGTGAGAGGAAAGATTTAAATAGCTAAAATACATGAAAATGAATAGCATGCAATTAATTTATGTGTATTATATAACCTGCCTAATCATTAAACATTCATGCAGCTTAAGGATAAATGTGGGATATCTACATTTTATAAAGACTAAGACCCAGATATATTGATGATAAAAACACAACGTACATAAACAGATGATTTCTGGTTAAGGATGCATTATTCTGCTGCCACTTCTTTTCATTATGGCCAGGTTCCACTACTTATTACAGATAGCTGTTTTTAAAAGTCCATTTGCCTGCATTCTAAATCTTATACTGAGCCTTTCCCACTCTTCCTTTATAGTGCTGCTGTTTGCAATTTTTTGCTTCCTAATCACTTTCTTGGAAGATTTCAAATAGGATGCATCACGGAAATCAGGCAATTTTTTAAACCATCTTGGAAAACATGCAGTGCTAAGGAAGAGCACCCAGTAAAGAGCCACTGTTTATCAATCTATGCAGGAAATTCAAGACTATACAGTTAGTCCCAGGACCTGATCAGGAACATAGGGGAATTTATATTTTACTATCATTCACAGCTCCATTGGTAGTTATACTTTGAAACAGAGACTTATCTAATATAAACCAATTTTGGTCCTGTATTCATTTGGAAATAATTTTTTGCACTTTAATAGAGTTGTTTTTTTGTTTTTTTTTTTTTTTTAAGCTTAAGAAGGAATTTTTTATTACTGGCTTAAGTATGTGGCTCTTAATTCTTTGTGCCAAAAACATAAGGCCGAATTTGCAAGTCTTGGCAACAGAGTTCTTTTTGGTACTTGACAGTATTGAAGTTCTGGGATGACTATAACGACATTTATTCTTGTTTTTACTTTAAAAAATTGTCAACTGGATTTTGCCAAAAAACCTGAAGCATTGTTTGATACACAAAAAATAAAAACCTAAATTCTAATTTAAGAACTTTCAGTTTAAAAAAAAAAAAAAAAACTTTCAGTTAAAGAACTTTATTCTTATCTACATGTATAAAAACTATGGCAAATGAATACAACCCACTCATTTCCATCACAAGTCAGAAAATCATTTTGCAACTCTTATGAAATTCTTTTTATCAATCAATGATTTTTTACTTTCAATCTATAAGCTCATCTATGAATAACCTCAACACAAAGACATTAACACAAGCACCATTTCTCTCAAAAAATAAATTTTGCTGCTTCGTACTATTTCACACTATCCTATATTTGTCTAATGGTGTCCATGAGTTGGCTGTCAAAAACAGGGGTACCATAGCCCAGTGTTTAATGCCGTTGTGGTCTTTCCCAACATTTGAAAGGGAACAAGGTTTTGCTAATTCTACCTCTGAACTTGTAATTTTTCCTGTCCCTTTTTCCCCTGCTCCCGCCTTTACCCTTTATGTTGGTATAAGCTTACATCTGGATTCTCTCACTACACTCTCCTAATTGTTCACTCTGATTCCTGCCTCTCTTCACAGCCCATAATCTACTCTAGCACCAGAATCCTATCCACAATCTATCATGTTCCTTGTGGATGTTAATGTAGTCACCATATTATGAATATGACAAACATTTTTTCTAGCTTTGGCAAATGCCATACCTTCTATTTCTATAATATTTTTAATGCCCCAACATATTTCCTCTAAACAGACACATATCCTTCACACTAACAAACCTTCTATCCATTTTCTACTGGCCAAATTCCTATCACATTTAAACGCCCATGGGGAGTACTTTATTCTCTGTGGAGCCTTCCCCAGTTCCCACAAACAGAACAAATATATACTCCTTCATATAGTGCTTTGCATATGATGCCCTATGAGTGCATGCTATTGCATAGTAATTATTTATACTTAAAATTTTCTGTTGATGGGCCCCTCAAGGCCAGAGGCATACCTTAGCCAATTCTGGGCCCCTGATTCTTAGCATGATACCTGGTACAAAGCTGTTTAATAATATAAATAGCAGATAACAATTTTGAGCACTTTGTGGAGTACGAGCTTAAATGTGAGTTTCTCAGTTTCGGCACTATTAACATTTTGGGTCTGATAATTCTTTATTGTAGTGTGCTGTCCTGTAGAGTATTGTGGAGTTTTTAGCAGTATTCCTGGCCTCCCCCAACTAGACCAGTAATTCCTCCAAGCCATGATGCCCAAAACATTTCTTTCCTATCATTGCCACATGCTCCTTAGGTGGGAGGAATCTCTCCCAGTTGAGAACAATTTGTTTAATCCTCATAGCTATCTCATAAGAGAACCATAGATTTTTTTTTTCTCTTTTTCAAGAAAGGAATTGTGGCTTAATTTATACAAATAGGAGGTGGTGAGACCTTAATTTAAATCCTAGATGTCTCTGGAGCATGTGTTCTTGATCACTAAGCTGTGTTGCTTTCTAATCCATAGCTTCTGAATATTTTTATTTAAGTATTTGACAAACGGTTTCATTTTTTGATAATATACCATTACATGAAATTTAAATTCACTTTAAGATTTGATGAGTCTTGAAAGGCATTCAAGTTTGTATGGGTGCAAATAAGACACAATAGTGCATATGTGCATGACTAATGGACACCTGGAGTTTCCAAAAGTTTTATAGGCCTCCAGCACAACCTCTCATTCCCTAAAGTAATCTATTCTGAATCATCCAATACAGGAAGGTGTGGAAATCACAATAATGCACATTTATTTAAACATCATTTGTAGGCAAGTTGCCCTCTTGAAGAAAAATAGTTTTCTGAAATGAGCATAGGACTAAGAGCTGCAAGCCATATGGTCCCAGGTCTGTCACTCACCTGCTCAATAGCCCTTAGCCTCTGTTAGACCCAGCTTCCTCCTCTGAGTAATGGAAGCAATAATTGCAGCTCTGGTCACCACGTGCGTAATTATTCATGTGCTTACTCAGGAAGACAGTGCTAGATAAATGAGGGCCATTAGTATTGTTTTGTAGGCTTACAGAAATTTTACTTGTTAGGCTGAGAAGGACTATATCCTCATGAGACTATACTTATAGGAAAAGTTGGACAACAAACTGCTAGAATTATGATATATGGAAATGATCTCTTCTACTCATCTGGAGGCAGGAGAAATTATCTTTCTCTGCAAAGCCATGCTCACATCAACATCTTTGGGTCTTAATATCTAACTTGTCATCTTGAATTTTTTTTTCAACAAGTTAATACCATGGTGGTCCCAATAATTTAGTTATTGACATAGGGCCTTCCCCAGGACAAAAGCTAAATAGCTGTGGGACTGAATATATGTTGAATATATATATATATATATATATATATATATATATATATTCAGGAAAAAATATATATATTGGAAAATATATATATATACAATTAACCTCTCTTAATCATAACTAAACTATGACATTTCTTGCCTTTAAAAATATATTTTGGTGCTGCCTCAAAACTTCTACTTTGGTATTCACTAGTATTTGTTAAATACATACTTTGTAGAAAAAGTTAACTCAAGACTTTCTCCTCTGGATTATCAAGGCTTTCTGAATATTGATTGTCAAGGAGGAAACAGGGATGACCTATCGTTATGTAATACACATATTAATGTATACATCCAAACCATCTTAATCCCTTGTGGTCTATAATGAGCAATTAATCTTAGCATTTTGACATTGTAAATTCATTTCCAACACTCTACTCTCCTATCCAATCAAGATAAGTTAAAATTGAATTGCTCTAGCACATGCTGTATATCACTCTTTGTGTGCTAGGGGAATGGTGCTGTGTAGGTACTTGTACCTACAATTTGTTGTCAGTTTCCTGACAGTAATTGAAAGTCAGCTTTGGAAAAATGGACCTTCATGATTTGTGGCAAGTTACTTAGACTTTCTGCAGGACCATTATTGTCAAGTTTATAAACTTCTGATATTGTCTCCAAGTTTGATTATATTTACATTTACACATTTCTTATCAAAGGCATTAACAAATTCAATGTAAATAACTAAAAGTACTATAATTTTTCATGGTTTGCTGTTCTAGGGTTCTCAAAAAATAGAAGTGATTTGGTTTCCTTTCTCATCCTGAAAATGAGAATTAGAATAACCTATCTCATAGATGATGTTTATACCAAATAAGATTATAGTAAGTAATGGCTTCTCTGTTACCATATATATGAAGCTGAGGAGCTATAAATGTCCTCCATTGAGTTTATAGGTTAAACGTAAAATGATAGGCAGAATAATGTCCCCCCCTACAAAGATTCTATGTCCTAATCCCCAGAATCCATAAATATGTTAGGTTACATGGCAAAGAGGAATTAATGTTGCAATGGGTATAAGGCTGTTAATCAGCACCTGACTTTAAAATAGGGAGATTATCCTGGATTCTCTTGATCAGTCCAGTGGAATCACATGGGCCCTTTAAAGTAGAAGAATTGGGCAGAAGAGACAGAGCCAAAGAAATAGTAATATGAGAAAGAATTGGCCCAACATTGTTGCTTTTGAAGGTAGAGGAACGGACCATAACCCTGGGAATGTGGACCTCTAGAAGTTGGAATGGAAGCAAAGAAATGGAATCTCTCCTAGAGTCTCTAAAAAGGAATTTAGCCTTGTCAACACCTTGATTTTAGCCCAATGAGATCCATTTCAGATTTCTGACATTCAGAACTATAAGATAAAATAACTGTATATTGTTTAAGCCATGAAACTTATGGTAATTTGTTATAAAAGCAATGAAAAATTAATACTCCAAGGGGGCATTGGGTTAGCATTTTGTTGTTTCAGACCTATGTTGATATAACTCCTTAGGAGAGAAGTACTATTCCTGAGACTTCTGAATTATTATTTGGGCAACCTTAATGGAGCTCCTCTGGGAGTCATTCAGAGAAACTGCTGCCCTACCTCGGGGTACTCATGGTTTAGTTGGGGGCCAGGAGGTGAGAAGGGAGGCCTGGGGGGCTACCTAACAAGTAAATAAACACAAACATGTCATTTACTAAAATAAGTGCTTACAGAGTAGAAGTGTACCTAGTGACTTCAAATACACGGTAAAATCTGTCTCTGACATATGTACAAAATGGGTATTTTGGTGAGAATTTTCTATTTGCTTAAAGTTCTCTTCCCAGACCCAGAGACACATTGGGTATCTCATTCAAACAAGAGCACAAATAGGAATTCAGTTAGTATGGGCTACTAACAATGAGCTCTGTAATGTCTGTTTGTTCTGGGGTGCCTGGGTAGCTCAGTGGTTGAGCCTTTGACTCAGATCGTGATCCTAGGGTCCTGGGTTCAAGTCCTGCATTGGGCATCCTGCAGGGAGTCTGCTTCTCCCTATGCCTCTGTCTCTGCCTCTCTCATGAATAAATAAACAAAATCTTAAAAAACAAAAACGAAAACAAAAATAAATAATATCTGTTTGTTTCTAACTCATACTCTATCTCCCAGCCACAGAGACCAGCAGTAAGTTTTTTCCCTATCCACCATGCTCTGAGCCTCTAGGAAATATGCATCCCATCTTGTGGAACATCACTGGTTAAGGAGACAGGACAAAGATAAAGCTGAAGTTCTCAAACCAATTAACTGCTCTAGTTCTGGAGTCAATATGCCTGCCACTTTTGTCTACAATTCACTGGCCAGCATTATTTACCTGGTCCAGTCCAACTGCAAAAGGCAGGGGGCTGGAGAGGGGCAGCAGCAGGAGTTACCTTACAAGCAATGCATGTACCAGAACAAGAGCAGCACTGTGATGGAGATCAAGCTCCTATACTAAAATAGCATGCACATTTCTCACTCTCCACTTAGCTATGTCTGTTTACCTGAATATTAGTAGCAGTACATTTATTAACAGAACAGAATTTCAAGATGGTTACCATTGAACTACAGTCTTTTAATTGCTGATATTATATTTTTCTACTTCATTCAGTAAGCATTTACCGAACCCTTCCCATGTACCTACCAAGGTGCTAGGTGGTGGGTATTAGCACAGACTAAATAGACAAGGCCTCTCACCCTTTGAATCCTGGTCAGCAAATTAAAAAAACACTGAATGAATACTAAAACAAGGAGGAACACAAAGGACCTAATCCAGAGATGTCAGGGAAATTCCTGGGAGAGTGGTGAGCTGAGAGTTGAGGGATAGGTAAGGAGTTCGTTCATTAAAGAGGAAGGCACCCTTACAGTTGGATACAGTGTGAGGAGAAGAGTATGGCAAAACTGGGGAACTAGCGTTAAATGTAAAGGCCCGGAGGCCAGCAAAATTGGAGCTTGGCAAGTGGATGTCATCTACCCTCACAGAAAAATGAATCAACTTTTAGAACTATAGAAGTCTCACTTCCTCTGTTAATTATGCACCATGCATCTAATTATGCATCTGTGTGGGCTTAAATGTAAAGACAATGTGATGCTCTTAGATCAGTTTTCAATGTTTCTGGTTAACTTCATGGATTAAAAAGGCTTCTTCATGCAATTTAGATCCTGTTTTGAATTGTAATGATAACTTGGAACAGAGTGCATGGTAGCTAACACAGGTGGTGGTATTCTGGGTTTGCAAGGTGCACACACACAGAGCTGCAGGCTGATTTTCAGATTTTCCACATGCCAGATACAGTGCTGCACTAGGAACTGACTCACTTACAGTAGGGACGAAAAGAGGTACATTAGGTGTTTGCAATTGGCTATGCAAAATCTATTTCAGATTAAGCCCAGATTTATGCATTTTGAAATGAAAGTTATTAAACCATCAAGCAGAAGTGTTTTTGTTAAGTGTCTTTTAAATAAAAAGAGCTTTAAAAATGTAGGGGCTGCAAGGTATCTTTGACCAAATTTACTTACTGGAGGTTTTGGAAATCTAAGTATGGAATTCTGGCATGAATGTTGAGGTTTTGTTCCTCCCCAAGTCCCCTAAATATGTTTTTTGTTTTATACTCAGAATAGGATGGAGGAATGAGGCAAAACTATTCTATGTAAAGAATACTTGACTTGTGACCTGCATGTCACTATTTATATTTCCCCTTTGCAGTAAAATGCTGCAGAAACCCCTGTTAGGTCACATTTCTCTTACTGCCTCAGTTCCCTGATTTTTCCCTACTACCTAAAAGGATTGCCACATGGACAAGTGGAGCCAATTTGTAAAAGTTAACAACCGAAAAAAGAGTGTTGTGCAAATTTATAATGGTATTTATATTTATTATTGATTTGTGGTGTGCCAGTATCTGGGAGGTATGAGTCTAGAATTTTGGTCAGGAGGTATGGATTGAGCATGGAGACATCACTGGGATAAATGGTTGAAAGGAAAATGGTGTCAAGTTGCCTGGCAAAAGGGCTAGGTAAGGGACTAAAGAAACCAGAGGATGACACGAAATGGGTTTTTGAAACCAGGAGTGTGGCAGTTGGAGGTTTATTCAACAGCACCTGAAGCACCTGTATGAGTTAGGCACTCTTCTAGGCTCAGGAAAAACTTAGGAAAATGGCACTGTTTCTGTCATGAAGTACTCCAGTTCTACTGAGAGAAACAATTACTGTGTAAGGTGATCAGAGCTGAAATGGAGACACTTCTAAGCGGCTTTCTAAGTCCAGGGAATTTGGGGGAGGGGAGGGCAATGGAAAAAATCACCCTGCAGATCAGATCGGGGGTACTAGCAACAGCCCTGAGGTTTTCTGACTTCATTTTCATTAATTTGCATACTAAATAGAACTACATTATTTGATAATAGGAGCAATCATGGCCTTTGAATATGAGCTAAATAGCAGGGAGTCACCTGGGGAGCTGGGCAATGAGGATTTATTGGAAGAAGTAGAATTTAGAGAAGGACAGTGGCAGTGGAATTGGGATTTCCTCCCTAGCACTTTCTTCTCTCCATTTTCCCATCACTGCTCCCCCAGGAAGGTTACCAATACCAATGTGGTACCATGGGAGGAACAGTGGAGTAGGAGTTATGAGAGGGAGCTAGAAGAGGGCAGAAGGATAACTACAGTCAAGGTAGAAGAGATGGGTTGGATCTGCAGTGCTTAAGGAAATTAAGTTGTGGCAATAGGACTGCCTTGAAAAAAATATCTAGGGGAGGGAGAAGGTGGAAAGAAATGAAGTTTCAACTGCTCTTTAAATTTCAGAAAGAGGTGACAATTGCTCTAAGCGATATTTATAACATGATATCTCTCTGTAGGAGATACAAATAATGTGAGTTTGAAGCAACATTATTGTGAAGCACGTATTTGTGTGTATTTAAACAGCTTTATCAAGATATAATTCACATTCCACATAATTCACCCATTTAAAGTCTACAATGCAGTGGCTTTTAGTTTGTTTAGAGTTATACAGCCATCATCAACATTAATTTTAGATATTTTTCCATATATCCATCTCTTTTCACTCTGAACAGATAATTTGTCTTTCTGTGGCCTTTCACTCTTGTGATATCATCTTGACATATGATGATTGAAAAAAGCTTTGTAATCCTTTACTAGGATTTTAAAAATCACCAGAAAGCAAAGGGCCTTGTTGAAGTGCACTATTTTGTTTAGAAGCAGACCAAGCAGAAAAGTTGAAATGCATTTAGGAAGTATAGCACTGTCCATTTCAGGTGAATGACACACATTCCTCAATTATATAATTATAGTGTCTAAAAACTACCCTTAAAATCTTTATGGAAAAAAGGAAATTCAGGTTTAGACAAGTAATTGTACATCAATATGTAAACATTCAGTTACTCTATTTTTTTTTAAGATTTTATTTATTTATTCATGAGAGATACAGAGAGAGAGAGAGAGAGGCAGAGACAGAGCAGGGAGAGAAGCAGGTTCCATGCAGGGAGCCCAATGTGGGGCTCAATCCCAGGACCGTGGGATCACGCCCTGAGCAGAAGGCAGCCACTCAACCACTGAGCCACCCAGGTGCCCCAGTTACTACATTTCGAAGTTAAAAGGATGAAGTTCAAAGTTAAATGGGCCCATTGTAATTTTATTTTATTTTGTTTTATTTTGTTTTATTTTGTTTTATTTTATTTTATTTATTTATTTATTTTATTTATTTTATTTTATTTTATTTTATTTTATTTTATTTTATTTTATTTTATTATTTTCTGGTCTTGACCTGTGACTCTTGGGAGTTTCTTCCAGAGCAGAAAATCACTTCAAATGGAGCTGTGGGCTTAGACAGGTTCCACAGGGAAGAGAAGCATGGGAAGGAAGAAAAGACATGATCATAACAGACAGACGGGAACTGACATAACTGCCCATGAGTCTCACATGTAGCTTAGATGAAATGACATGCCATAAATTAAAACTGTTGATTTCTGTAAAAAATCTGACATATACAGTTGGGTTGGGAAAAAAATGGATCAAGTCAAAGCATGTCTATGGACGTCAAGGATGCCTTTACTGTAATGTTTTCTTTCTCTTAAACTATGCTGGTTTCCTATTGGCAATAGCAGGATTTGTTTCCTTATTACCTTACCAAGGACCATAAGCCTTGGATTAGAGTCCTGGGGGCCAGAAGTGAGTCAAAGGTGTTGAGTACAGTGACCAGATCTGTAGTGAGTTGCATCATTGTTCACCCCACTCCAACCCTCCCCATGAGAGGATTAGATTTAGGTATCCCAGTGACATTCAGCTTAGCCATGAGGCTTGTTTTGGCTATGGAAATAAATGTGGTCTGTTATTGCCACTTCTAGAGAGAAGCTTTAAGAACCATCACATGGGTATGGCATTGCTTTTGTCCTTCTGCCAGGGGAGCAGCAGGGTGTATAAGATAAGAGGTTTTTGTTCTTGTCTTTTCTTTAGCCTGCATTCTAAGACTGTAAGAGGAGAGCACTGCTCACCAGTAGTCACCATGCAATGTGAGTGAGATGTAACCTTGTTTTTCTAAGTCATTGAAAACTGTTTTCATGGTTATTGCAGCAAAAACAAAACAGACAAATACACCTCACATTCATTGTATAGAAACAAGGTGGAACAAAGTTAAGCCCAGAGGTGGTAACTAAAATTGTGGGTCAGAATGTGGGCAAACTCTGGGAAAGAACAGGGAATAAGAGCAAAAGTAGAGGAAGATATAGGGGTCCCTTGATAATTACTGTGATCACAGATGAAGCTAGCAAGCCAGTCCTGCATATTAGTCTGTTTATGTCTTTAGCTATAGTGTTATCTAGTAGGTAAGTAGGTCATTTCTAAATTAACCCTGAACTTCTACATGATACTTTACATTCTTTCAGAAAAGGAGAATTCCCAGAAACTGCAATAAATATAGTACTCTCAGGAGTGATTGCTCTAGAGCAGACAGGTTTATGGCAAAAAAAAAATCTAAATAAATTAATTCCTGCTGGGCCTCCAGTATCTCTGTCCCACTCATTTTGGGAGTGACTGGTTCAAACAGGGCAGAAATAAATCGCTGCAGCTTACGGTAAGAGGTTCTTCAGTGGACAAAGAATCAGGCATGATTGACTACATTGGAGAGATGAGTGAGGTGGATATTGTATCCTTAAATTCACTTATCCCAATTGGAAACTGCTATCGGTGCTGGTATACATTCATCCTGGGGACTTCATGGCTGGGATGAGAAAGTCACTGTGAGCCTTCTGTCTATGTCTTGGTTAGAAATAGATTCATGACCAGGGTTTGTCATTATTTCCAATGGTTGGTGTATGTGTGTGTCTGATGTATCATCATTTTCTGGAATTTTGTCTTTGTAACTAAAAATCAACAGAAGGGGGCTAATTTAATTAGAGACATGAAAGGACATTGTCTCTTACCTTAATAAGTTCCCATACATATACAAAATGTAGCAGACAGTCATGTATGCAAGCTTATTGTTCTCAGTTGAAAGGAGTTCCTTATCTAAGATATTTCATTTTATCTTATACAAATTGAAAGATTAAAAAAAAACTAAGAGAAATTACCTTTTAAGTGATTTCTCAGACTATAACATTCAAAATCAAATTTAATATAAATATTGAATACTCTTACATGTATGTAAACTATTAAATTTAAACAGAAATTAAACTCTAAGAAAGGCCAGTTAATTTTTAAATACTTCAATTAATTTTAAAATGACATCATTATCTCTTTACTCCCCCACATTGCTTTTAATTATTCCCTTTTGAATTGAAACTATTGGCTATAATTAATTTTTTGAAAAGATGCTGTGTGGGAAATAGGAAACATACAATGTATAACTGTTTTACATCAGATCTGTTCAAGAGGTAATTAATTTTCATAAGACATAATAAGAAAATTTAATGAAAGGCAATTCGTATTTTATTTCCACTTTAATCCCAAAGGAAGTCTCAATCTTAAGAATTTACTATTCCATTGATTTCACAGGGTATTCAGATATTTTATTAGGGAAAAAATGAACCTTTCATGCCAAAAAATGTTCAATAGCATATTAGAACAACGACTATCTTCTCACCCCCAATTCAGAGAGCATCTGAACATATCACACTACCAAGTACTTCTTTTTCATCCTCTTTCATGAGACTTGCACTATTTTCTACTGTAAGTAGTCTGTGCCTAAAGAGTACATTAAAGAGGTGTATGTAATGTGTTGATTTGACCTATTTGAGGCAAGGAACTTCAAATATTCATAACTTTTGATGTATGGTAAGCTCTCACCAATTGTGAGCGGTCCCTCCAGGGAACTTGTCAGTCCTCAGATTCTGAATACCTGTTTAGCATATGATTTCCTCTATAAAATAAATACATGATAATGAAGAGAGAACAATGCAAACCTGTTGAGATGTGTCTTCTAGTGTCTCTACTAGACTCTCACTCAGTGATTCAGTCTTCACATTAGCCTTGAAGTACTTATAACAATAATCCATATATCAGAAATGACAAATTGACTCTATATCCTGGAACTTTGGGGTCCCTCCTGAAATGTAAGCTATGAATATTAATTCTATAATGCCAAGAGTCTACTTTATTTCTTTTTGAAAATGCACATAAGCTGGATGGTAGATGTTTTGTGCCCAAATAGAAATTTTGGCACTGGAAAGCCTAGGTTAAGAGCTTTACTTTCCTGGAATGTAATAAAATGTTTCTATTAGATGGTGGGGATGGGCTATCATTTAAAAAGATCAATTCAGGATGGAACATGAAAAATACAATGGTCTGTGATATTGTTTTTCAAATATCACAAATAATATGCAGTACTGAGTATTTTAAGTTAAATATTTTATAAATACATGCATTTCCATTATACCAGTAATATAAATTTATTACTCCAAACTTTGAAAATTATCCTAATACCCTGACCCTACTTCTCACGTTGAATTATTTCCTTCTTTTACTTTAAGCAAAGATAGTTTATTTTAAATCTAAAGCATCCATATTAAGATGGGTACATATGCATAGCATTTACTGAAATTTTATCACAACCATTCAAGGTCGATTTTATAATTAACTTCATTTGGAAGAAGAGAAGACAAGACTTGGAGAAGTTACCCTATTTTCTGTAATTAATGTAGCCAGAAGTGGAGCCAATATTTTGAACCTAGATCTTTCTAATTCTACTATCCTATTCTTTCCTTTATAACTGAGTTTAGTGAAACAGTAGGAAACAGAATATAAGCAAAAAATACATACTTTTATTAATAGGTTGTATATGAAAGGTGTAAGCAATGACACCACTATCAAGACCAGCAACAACACTTGAGAGCTATAGTTGCTTATGATTCAGCATATAGTCAGAATAACTTTCCTGAGCAAAGATAGCTACCCCACACTTCTCTCTCACTCCTGCTTCTCCTCCTTCATTGTTTTTTTTTTTTTTTTTTTAATCTCTTTCTAGGTCTCTTTATTCACTGGATTTTCACTCTTTATATTATTTCTCTCTTTGTTCTCGCTCTTGAATATTTTCTATATTTTTTTCTCTCTTTCTCTCTGTCTCTTCCCTTATCGTTTATCATTTTTCCTTCTCTCTCTTTCTGTCATTTTAAACCTGTTGTATTTATCTATTGCTGTGACCTGGGGTCATGAAATCACTAAGGTTTCTGTACAAGACAAGGACTAAACAAGATACTGAATGCTTTTTTTTAAATAGATAGAAACCCATTCCTATTAAGGTCAGAATCACTGGAAATAATTCACTCTAAAAATTTAAGTTTTACCTTAGGTTGAATTGAATGAATGATAGATATTTTTCTAGATCACAAAGATCAAATATTGATTATTTATTATTATTCAACCTAGTATTATATCTTGAGCTATCTTGAGCTTTGAATGTTTGTGAAGAATTTCTTATTTGAAGGTGCAGCATATATTTTAATTTCTAAAGATATTCATAGGATTTGGAGGAGTTACAGCACAATAGCCTTAATCAGAATTTGTCTCCCTGCTGCCATTAGTTGTTGAGTTGTTTCAAACTAGCATTTATCACAGTCCTTAAAAAAAAAAAACGCAGCTATTACAGCTCACTAGGAACCTAGTTAAATATTAATTTCTGTCTTCTAATTGTCACATTTATGAGAAAAATAACTCCAAAAACAGCCAAGAGTCAATAACAGACTCTTCTCTATAATTATTCCTTGTCTCATCCCAGAGTAACTTTATAGACATAAATCAAATACCTTCAGAGAGATAGGATTGGTGTTCCCAGAGAGCTTCAGGATTTCAGAGTGATGTTTATTTAGGCCAAGAGATGACTGGTCTCAACTAAGGAGGCCACAAATAACATTTAAAACATTTGAGTTAATTTGGAAGAGGGAGACTATCTCTGGGCTTGCTACTTAATGAACCAGAGGAGGATCCAAGAGCATGTAGCTATTGCAAAGGAATTACTCTTAACCTTTCTATCAATCAGTATTCCTGATATGTGGCAGAAGTTGCTTAGAATAATTAATGAACTTACATTCTGTGGATACTTTAGGGTGTCCATGTTTATAAGTGATGTCTTTTCCCCCTTCATTTGGAAATATTTCTTTGCCCTGTCCTGGAGAAGATGAGACAATCTCCATTCACTTCTAGAAGTTAAATCAGTGATGTCTTTCTTCTCATCCTTAATAGGTGTTTAGGAAAGTGAAATAATGGAGAAATGTCTGGCACAGTGTTTGGAAGCAAGGGCCTCTAACCAGCCACATAGTGGTTCCCCACTTAAATTTCTGAGACTCAATTTCCTAGTGTGAAAAATGGAGTAATAACAGTACTTACCTCAGAGTTGTGAGAAATAAATGGTACAAGTGTTCAATATATATATGTTCATTTTAGAAAGAGAGAGAGCACATGCATGCAAGTGAGGGAAGGGGTTGAGGGAGAAAATCCTCAAGCAGACTCCCTGCTGAGCACAGAGCCTAACACAAGGCTGGATCCCAGGACCCTGAGATCATGACCTGAGTTGAAATCAAGAGTCAGCTGCTTAACTGACTGAGCTACCCAGGTGCTCTGTAGCCATTTTTATTACAGGTATTGCTGGTAATCTATTCCAACTCAGGGGAAGAAACAGCCATTCAGTCCTATAGATTTGTCAGGAATAAAGTACTTTTTCCTCATCAAGCTGACAGTGGGTCCGACTTGCCACCCTCTTCCCAGGAAATTGGAGAATTCCTTGACACAATCTAGTTCCATTTCTGGGAGTGCCTATAAGAATCAGAATCCTAAAAAAGCTTGAGAAGTAGGCAACTTTTAGGATAATTTAGCCACAAAACTCTTATTTTAAAACATGTCCTGCTACCTGGTTAAGAATAATTCCCTTGCAATAGCTACATATCACTTTTTGATATACGTTTTACTCATTTACTTGTTTATTGCCTATTTTTCCCACTAGAATGTAAGTTTCCTGAGCAAAAAGCTTTGTTCATTAAATTTTCAATGCTTAGAACAATGTCTTCTTGAATGTTATAGATTCTTGACAAATGCATATATAATGAATGAACAAGTGAATAAGTATAACATAGCTAATATTATCCCAATTTGACAGATAAGGAAATTTGAATAGAAACATGGATGTTAAGGTCACACAACTATTAGATGAGGAGCCACTATTTTTTCATCTATTCTTTAAATAGTTTTTGAAACTTTGTTGTTAGTCTCTAGACATGAGTTAGGTAATGGACACTTCTGTCCTCCTCCCCCTCATACCACACATTCACATCTTGCATCTCTAATTCCTGCCCTAAGACAAATTTTTATTGGAGGATGTAGGCAATTAGCAATCTATAGGTAAATAAGATAATTACAGGATTATGATAAGTAGGATTATAAAAAAATAAACACATGAAACTGGTAGAGTAACTTAGGGTAGGCATTAAAAAATAGTAGCAAATGGCCAAGGACAGCCTTTCAGTGTCCAACTCTAGATTTTGGCTCTGGTCATGATCTCAGGGTGATGAGATCCAGCCCCATGTAGGGCTCCGTACCGGGTGTGAAGCCTGCTTAAGACTCTGTCCCTTTCCCTCTGCCCCTCTTCCACTGCCCATGCTCTCTCTCAAATAAATAAACAAACAGACAAATTTTTTAATTAAAAAAAAATCATAGTAAGTGGGAAAATATACAAAATGGATTAATAGGCATGAACCAAATATGCTCCCTTCTAGAGACCCTATTCAACATTTTATCATGCATATTAAACCGTATCCATATCCCTGATTAGGTATAACTTTTCTATAACCAATTGAGTTGTGTTGACTAGTTGGTATGGCAATCTTTAGATTTTAAAATGAATATGAATTTGTTTTGATTTTGTGTTTTTTAAAAATAAAATTGAGTATTTTTTTTAAGACCCAAACCTGTTTCTACATCCTTGAAAGATTCCCAGAATCTGAACATTGAGGTTGTAGCAAGTATTGGAAAAAACTGCCCTGCTGGGGGATCCCTGGGTGGCTCAGCGGTTTGGTGCCTGCCTTTGGCTCAGGGCGCGATCCTGGAGTCCTGGGATCTAGTCCCGCGTCAGGCTCCCGGCATGGAGCCTGCTTCTCCCTCTGCCTGTGTCTCTGCCTCTCTCTCTCTCTCTGTCTATCATGAATCAATCAATCAATCAATCAATCAATCCTTAAAAAAAAAAAAAAAAAAAACCCTGTCCTGCTGAGTAAGAATGGATTGGAGTGAGACAAGAAGGGAAGTAAGGATGTCAGCAAAGGTGCTGCTGCCATGCTGGAGAAGATGTGGGTATCAAGTTATAGTGACATAGTAGGAATAGAAAGAAGTAAGCAGGTCAGAGATATATTTTATTAGTAGTACTTAACAGGCTTTGGTAATAGCTGAGTTATAGAAAAATAAGTGAAAGAAAATAATGAAAGATTATTAGAAGCTTCTTAGCTTGAGCAAATGGATAATAATAAAGTCATTTTTAAGATTGTATAAACCAGTAGTTCTCAAACTTTTGATCTTGAGGCATCTTTGAGTGTTAGAAATTATTGAGGATCCTTGAGAACTTTTGTGTAACATATATCAATATTTACCATATTCAAAATTAAAATAACAATTTTAGAAATATGTATTGATTTATTTAGAATAAAACTAGTAAATAATCATATGTTAAAACATACATTTTATAAGGGTACCTTGGTCTGGTAGTCTTAATCTTGAGGTTGTGAGTTCGAGCTCTATTTTGGGTATATACAGATTGCTTAAAACTAAACATCTTAAAAATACATTTTGTAAAAACAACATTTAGTAATTTTTAAAGCAAGAAAAAAAATAATGAAAAGAATGGCACTGTTTTATATTTTCAACAATCTCTTTAATATCTGACCTAATAGAAGATGGTGAGATTCTCATATCTGCTTCTGCATTATTCAGTCTGGTCTGATATTACATGTCATATAGCTTTTGGAAAATATTCTTGTTTTGACATGTCCTGACAGAGTGGGTATGAAAAGGCAAGTGATGTCTTAGTATAATTATGAAACTAGTTTTGACCTTGTGAATCCCAAGTTCCCTGGGCCACATATGCTTTTAATTCAAAGTGATTGATTCACAAACATTCCTCCCCACCCCCCACTGCCCAGTTCTCACTTTATTTCTCTTCTTCTGAAGATCAGTGGTTTTGTAGAATTTTGTTTCTCTGTCCAACTTTGAACTGCATTTGTAGGAGATTCTGGTATATTTAAATTTAAATCTAGAAAACTTCTGGAAATCTCACCCCCTAATTCTTACTTTCTACCCTTCCATTCACTGGGCCTAAAGAAATTCATGACCTCAGATTTTAGTTTTCCCAACTCCTCCTTCTCCATATTTTCTGACTGCAGAGTAATGTTCAAAGGTCCAAAGGAGGAAACCTCTACTGTCTGTCTTCATATTTTATTCTCAGCATGGAGGCTAGTTTAGCACTATACCACCAGACATCCCCCTTTATCCCAACAACATTTCTCATTGTTACTTTGCTCTGTTTAGGGAACCAGTTCTGTTCAAAAGGGTAGGTTGACAACTATGAGATGTTATTAGCCAAGAAATCAAACTACATTTTCAGATATTTGATTTTGTTCTTGGCAGACTGAATGTTCTGTGCACTTAGATGCATGACTTTCTAATATGCAGTCTCTAGAGAAAGAATCCTTTTATGTTCTAGCTCTTGGTTTGAACAAACAGAATAAGCACAGCATAGAAAAGAACAAAGGGATATATTTATGAAGCCTGATCTTATAGTTCAAAAACATCTACTACACATACAACTGTAGAAAGCATACTTTTCTTTCAAAGGATAATTTTGGCCTTTAATGGAGATTTGGTCTTTTGGGACTAAACTATAGAACTGTACAGACTTCCTTAAAGTTAGAGTACTATTCAGTAAATTGCTTCTTCCTGCATGTTAAATGGGACTGTTCTGTATTAGGAGGGTCTACTCACTTAAAAGATGAACATTTTGCCCTAATTATTTCTATTTTTATCAAATAAGAAATAGGTTCTAAAATAATGATATAAGAGTAAGAAAATCTTTGTTAAAGTTGTTACTAAATATGAAGCTAAAATTAGATTTAGATTATCTGAGAATTGATACACACTGACCTCTTACCACCTATCTGGACTTGGTATTCAGGAAGTCTTGTTTCTCAGTTTGTTAATTTCTCATTCACATCACAGTTTTGATTGTTCCTGTCATGACCCAGTGCATTTAGATTGTTTTCACTCACAGAGAAGACATTGTCTTCATTTAAGGTATCTGTTGATTCTCTCACTCAACCATTTATTCATTCAGTATTTGTTGAGCATCTGCTATATTCAGGTTCTGGAAAGACAAAAATGAAAAAGAACTGGTCCCTGCCGTCAAAAGGATCATGAGCTGATAAGGAAAAGAGGATGTGGAGCATGTAAAGCAGAGTGTGATAAGTGAGGATTGCAGATGGCAGGAAATCTGACTCTTCTAAGCAAGACAATCTCCATAGGAGTAGACAATATTTTAGTTGGGTCTTGAAGTATTAATAGGATTGCAGTAGGTGTGAAAGGAGAAGGGAAGGGTGTGGGATAGGAATGACCAAGAAAACAGAATGTTCTGCACAGAAAAGACAGTGTTAGTAGACTGGACAGGTAAATAGGCCTTTGTGTGTTCACTTGGACAGCCAGCTCTCAACCCCTATTCTATAGAAATTAAGACATTATGAAGTGAAATATACATAATATGTTTGTTAAGGCCAGTAGGGTATAAAATAATCATTCACCTATTTCTTTTCAATAATACAAACAGGTTTATAAAATCCTTCTTGGTATGAATATTTATTTTGAATAAACTAATTGATTCTGAAAAATAAGGATAGCTAAATTAAGTGAGCCTGTGGAGACCTCATTGATATTTCCTTATTTAATACTAATAAGCAATAAGCATGTTATATCAGGAAAGATAACATGTTGATATTTTCCACAGTATATATTATCAATTTCCGTTTAATATCTCTTGATCAGAAGAAATTTAACAGAAGACCTGGTCCACCAAGTTTTGGGTAAGATTCCTATAAATTATTCTTGTTTTGAAGCAGATAATATATATATATCAAGAAAAACTTGTTACCTGTATCTAGTTCTCTATGCAAATGTTCAGTGCCTTTCTGAGTTCATGACTTGAGAAATACCAACTCTCCCCTGGCCAGTCCTGCCTCCTGCCTGTTCTCATCACTGTTTTCTTTCAGAGAGCAAGTCTCAGGCCTAGGTTTACTTTTGATTATCTTTCTGAAGTCCTCACTGTACAACTTCTATCCCTGCACTGCTATGCCTACTTCATTCACTCATTCAAAAAAGTATTTACCCAGCATATATTTATTTATTTATTAGAGACTCTAACAGGTACTGGAGATAAAGCAATAAACAAGATCAGACATGATTTCCCTTCTGTTTTCAATATGAAACAATGGAAGTCAAGTAATTTACCTATACTGAATCAAAATTACCCAATTTGCCAAAAATGAAATAGATGTAAAGTTCAGTGTTCTTGAATTTTCTGTCAGGTCAGTGGCAGGTTGGGGAAGACTACTACTGTACATTTAGCAAAACAAAACTATAAGACCATTATTTTACAGGATAGGAAGAATAAAGTCTGCGTAGAAAGCAAGAGAATACTGACAAATCATCAATCTTTAAAAGCTCTTTGATCTGCTTAGATGAAGTAGCTTCATTAGTTCCAAGTGCTGTTTATTATTATGGATGTTGGGCAACTTTTCAAAATGCTTAAAATGATATTTACTAGGATTAAGTTTGCAAACATCAAGTCAATATAACACATTTGGATTTGGAAATATAATAGAATTTCAACATAAGAAGCTCTGTATATTGTTATAAAATAGGTGCATAACAGCATTTAAACATTTCTGGCATCTCTCCATGAAAATTCACATTAACAATTACCATAGTAACGGACTGTCTAAACTTTCACACAATTGTATTCACTTACATGTTTTGAGCCTTATGAATTCAGTATGATGACTTTTGAAAGATTCCTTATTTCTGGGCTCAGTTTCTCTTGCTTGTTGTGAGTGGTTCCAATCATTTATTAAAAACAGCCTAGATGGTATAGTCTTCAATTCCAAAGCATTTTGCCAGATTCTTTCTGAATTTAAACCTACCTCTGATAGATCTTAATTCAATCTTATTAGTGTTGAAATCATTTTTTTAAAAGATTTTATTTGTTTATTCATGAGAGACACACAGAGAGAGAGAGAGAGAGAAAGAGGCAGAGGGAGAAGCAGGCTCCATGCAGGGAGCCCGATGTGGGACTCGATCCCGGGATTCCAGGATCACACCCTGGGCTGAAGGCAGGCACTAAACCATTGAGCCATCTAGAGATCCCCTGAAATCATATTTTTATAACTATCTAATCGGTCAGTCATATATCATATGTTCAGTACTAGAGTAGGCATAAAAAGGATACAAAAGAATTAGGGGGAAAAAGTTCTGTATCACTGGGGTTATAATTGTTCAGGGTAAGTCAGTACAAAATGAACCATAAATTATGAAATGCAATTTATGAGTGCAGTAGAAGGAAGGGAGACCTGTGAAATCTGCATATGGCAGGCTTTGAATTGGGTTTAGAGGATTAGAAAAAAAATCTGAGGGCAGTGATCTCTTTAGGTACTTCTTATCAGTAGCCTTGTCTTAAATGGAAAGGTACTTTCTCTCTATTCTTTCTTATATCATATTGCTGAACCTCGATTTTTACCCATTCATTTCCAGAATTCCACATTTTAGTTATTTTCTTCCAACCTCTGGAAAACCATGGAAAAATAACTCAAGCTATGAATATTCAGTATCTCCCAAACATTTCATAAACTTATAGTATTCAGTATCTCCCAAATATTTCATAAACTTAAACATTTACACTTGTTGCATTGACTATGGCAAAGACTGTGAAACCTTTGCTTTGAAAGCAGAAAATTATAGAAATATACCTTGGCATCTCAGTTTTCTTTTCTATCTCTCAGATTTAGATTTCTATACATATTTTTAATTGCTACCGATGATTGGTAAGAATAACAAGCCTACTTTTGAATGGGTAGCAAACTAAATTAGAGCCTTTGGTCAATGTGAAGGACTCTGAAGACTGTCCAAGGGAACTTAAGATTATGCAGTAGATCATGGAGTGCTATGTAAAGGACAACTTCTAAAAGGGACTGAGAAGGAAGGTTTTGGAATCGAAAATGCTTGATTCTAGGATTAAGAACTCATAGGCAAAGAAGGATGATGTATGGTAGAAAATAGGGGCTAACTATACTAAAGGACATGTCTGCATTAGCGTGTAAGATTGGTTAGAACATGCCTACTGTCACAGTCCAGGGTGGAACTGTACTGAAGCATCCCATCTCTGTTTTGGGGGAAGAGGTCAGGGTTTCCAACAGCTTTAGCTATAAATATAAAAAATACTAAGTTGTCTATGTGTGTGGTTGTGAAGAAGTTGTTCACACTGAAAGACCAGCCAGCTCATCCCAAGCTAGTTTCTTCTCTTTGTCATCAAAAGATGGGCCCCTTCAGTGAGACAGTAGTGTAGGAGAGAGACTAGACAACCCTGTAAGCAGATAATTAGAATAAAATGTAATATGTCCTCTAATCAAGGTATGAATCAATGCTAATGAAAAAGGAATTCCTCTGTCAGTAGGATACCATGAAAGCTTGATGCAGGCAGTGCCATTGCTGGAGTACTCTGGGTGGACAGGGGAGGAAGAATGTGTAGGAATATTGAAAGAGCATGGCTGAATCAGTATTCTCACATGGAAGCTTTGTGGTGTGTGTGTGTGTGTGTGTGTGTGTGTGTCTTTTTCAGAATTATGTGGGATGTGAATAAAATTATAATTATTATTTATTTATTTTTGTGTGTGGCAATGTGATCCAGTGGCTTATTTTCTGGAAAATCCCTGTGACGAAGGTGAGATGTTCATATCATTCCAAGATACCCTATTAAGGAAGATCAGAGTTCTGTAATTTTGTAGGGCAGAGAAGACAAAATATAGGCCTAATAAAGTACTCTACTTATTATCTCTGGAATTTTATTGAACTAAGTTGAACCATTGGTCAAAGTTCCATACAACATTCATTTTGTCTTTAAGTTTCAATAAGAATTATAATTTAAGCTCTCTGGGCTTGGACCTGGTTGGTGGTGACATGGCCAAATGCACTAAGAAGGTCGGAATCGTGGGTAAATATGGGACCTGTTACGGGGCTTCCCTCAGGAAGATGGTGAAGAAGATTGAGATTAGCCAGCACGCCAAGTACACCTGCTCCTTCTGTGGCAAAACCAAGATGAAAAGGCAAGCAGTGGGCATCTGGCACTGTGGCTCCTGCATGAAGACTGTAGCTGGTGGTGCCTGGACCTACAACACCACTTCTGCTGTCACAGTAAAGTCGGCTATCAGAAGACTGAAGGAGTTGAAAGACCAGTAGAAGCTCCACCATTTGAAACATTGCTAGCCTATAATAAATGGGTTAATTTATATAATAATAAAAAAAGTTATAATTTAAACAAGTAGTATAATTTTTTTAATAGGAAAGGCTGCATAGGTAAAGAAAATGTCATCAGCAATGATGAATACAGTGTGGAAAACAATACATTTGTTTTCATTTTATCAGATAAGTATAAAAGGAAATGCTAATAAGAATGAGTTTCCTTCTAACATCTTGACAACTCCAGCTGCTTTTCTTTATTGATATTAATTTACCACTGAATTGAAAATAATTTCCTAAAAATCAAATCCAAATTAACTAAAAGATTTTCACTTAGCATGAGTGAGTCAAAGAATTGGGAAATTAAATGAGAATTTTAATAAAGCATATACATGGAATAAGAAGGAAAATGTCATGAGACCTCTCTTTATATGCTTCTTTGAAGTCTAGTGCCCCAGGATTTGTTGAAACATTTTTTACCAATTCATGTAAAAGAGAAGAGTGAAATAATAAATGTAAAATCAAAGTTTATATTAGAGCTGAAGCTACACTATTTGATTATATAGTAGAAGAAGCACCTGAACTGTCTAGATTCTTAACACATTTTCCTGCTTCTAATCTTTATGTCTGTCTACCCTGTATTTCATTGAGTGGCCAGGGTTCTCTTCATAAAACAGACCTGGTCATTTCATTTCTTGTATTCAAAGCCTTCTATGACTCCCATTTTTTTATGGGAGTAATATTATCTATTTATCTACCTATCTATCTGTCTATCTATCTATCTATCTATCTGCATCTCACATTTTATCCATCCTTTTTTGCTATGGGCATTTGGGTTGCTTCCATATCTTGGCTATTTACTCTTAAATATAGAGAGCTGGTAGTTGCCAGAGGGAAGGTGTATGGGAGCATGTGAGTGGGTGAAATAGATAAAGAGGATCAAAACTACACTCATCTAGGGTCGCCTGGGTGGCTCAGCAGTTGAGTGTCTGCCTTAGGCCCCGGGTGGATCCTGGAGACCCAGGATCAAGTCCCAGGTCCGGCTCCCTGCGGGGAGCCTGCTTCTCTCTCTGTCTATGTCTCTGCCTCTCTCTCTCTCTCTGTGTCTCTCATGAATAAATAAATAAAATGTTTAAAAAAATACACTCATCTATATGAGCATTGAGAAATGTATAGAGTTGTCAAATTATTATATTGTATAGCTGAAGCTAATATAATACTGTATATTAATTATACTTGAATAAAAATAAGTAAATAAAAAGATGACAAGAAAACCAAAGCAAACTTCTTTTTTTTTTTTTTCAAAGCAAACTTCTTAACCAGTGATTCTAAGTCGTCCACAATCTGCCACCAATCATTTTTCATAGCTGTATCCTATATTATTCTACCCTACCTTGGCCCAGCCTACTCATCTAGCATCTAGACTATCCTTATTTCTAGAATGAGCTTTCATGACTCTCCATCCAGTCTTCCATCAGCCTGGGAGACAAGCATTTCCTTCGATGTTCATTTTGTTGAAATGTTACTCATCCCTCAAGGCCTTGTAAAATGTCCCCCTCTCTCAATCTGTTCCAGACCAAATTTGTCATTCTTTCATCTGTGGATTTGCAGTACTGTTTTGTTGTTGTTGTTGTCGTTTTCTATTATAGCAATGGAGACTTTTATCCTAGATTTTATTGAAAAGTTCTGATTTCCAGTGATCTATTGTCAGACAGTGTTTCAATAGATTTGGTTTTGAATGTATGTTCTTGATGATTATGGTATTTATGTTATGCCTGATACATTTAAAATATATATATATACAACTGCTTTTCCACCCTCTTAATTTTATCTTTCTGGAAAAAGGTAACATACAAATAAATCATTATTTATAAATCAAATACTCTGCCTTTCCCTTTCTATCCCCCAAATGTAATCTGATTAGTGACTCAGGCCTTTGATATTCTGTCTCTTGGTCTGTCTATGTCTCTGTCTTGGTTTGGGTTTCTCTGTTTTTCTCCTCTCTTAATGTCCTTGATAGTTTCTAGTCCCATTCATATGCAAAGTAGGAACTCAATAAGTACGTGTTGAATTGAAATGAATTGATCAAATAGGAGAAAAAGCCAAGCTGGTTAACTACACCAGTGATAATGTCCCTGAGGCTCCTTCTGTGAAGAAAGCTGGATGATTACAGAAAGGGTCGGGGAGAAGTCCTGGCCTGTGTAATGCAAGTGCACAAGTGCTGAGAACAGTATCTGGCACATGGCAAAAGTTCTGTGTTATTATTTGAAGGCAATTATCAGGCTGTCTTCCTCTGTAGGTTAAGCATTCTCATTTGACATGATTTCCAGACCCCTTGCTCTGCTCTATGTCTTCCTCTAGCTTATTTCTGACTCACTGATGTTCTTCTAAGAATAGGATAACCTCATTCGGTCACAGATTCTTGGTATATGTGTCTAATCAATCCACACTGTGTGAGAATTTAATGGGGGGAAGAAAAGATCTTCCCTTCCCCTCCCATCCAAAGCTAATCTCCAACTAAAATTTATCTCTTCCTTCAATTACAAATGTAGTCAACAAAGGGCAATAGGATTGCAATACTTGTGATTTTGTAACTAAGAGAAATCACAGATAATTTTATATCTCATTATAGTTATTATAGATATTTGAAATTTTTATAAGCTCATCTCTATTTCAAAATTAATTTTTGGTATTTTATCTGCAGCTAGATTATATATGAATATATCAATGGTTTTATCATTTTGATATTTTAATATAATTTCCTTTAATCCTCTAGATTTTATTTTATGCATTTAAAACCATTAATCTGAGAAGAATTACACTTAGCCAGACTGCTAAACAGCATGAAAAGGGTAAGAAACATGGTCTAGTAAAATTTAGAGCACATGAATAAGAATATAACATTTACTTCCATTAATGCAGGCCTAGACTACATATCCTTTATGATTTGAATCATATATATAAATGATATATATTTATTATATATATAAATATATATATATATATTTATATTTTATATGGTTGAGGAGTTTGCAACAATGCAACATCCAAATCACCCAACCCTACCTACTCCCCAAAGGTATTGGCTATACATTCCCCCAAATATATCTAGATCCAGGTCTAGAGAGAGACAGTTATTGAGGGGATGGAAAAATTCTCCCTTTTCCCTTTTAGTTTTTTTGACTCGTCTAATAATTAAATTGACATAGATAGATTACAGGAGAAAAACAAATTTAATTTCATAGGTATGAGAGCCTAGTAAAAAATGTGAGACTCAAGGCAGTCAGGGAATTGAGGCTAATGTGCCATCCTAGAATAAGGTATGGTATAGGGGCCTCTTCAAAGGGGGAGGAGGGCAATTTACAGGAAGGTTGGAGCAGATGTTTGGTAATCAGGTGTTTGCCCTGCCATGCAGGTACATTTTTTAGATTAAAAATAATAATAATAATATCTCTGGTAAAAGCTTCTGTTCTAGGCCAGACCACCTATCTAAATTCTTTTAGCTAGTTATGGAAGAAGTAAAAGTTTTTTTCTGAGTCTGCTGGGCCTTGGTTGGTTCCAGCTCAAAATAATCCACATGCCAAAGTGGCACTTTTTTGGGTAGCATATATATTTTAGTATACTGTCACATACAATCCACATTTTCTTACATGTACTGCTCTGACTCTGCACTGACTTTAAATAGCCAAGTCATATTCTTAACTTAAGCTAGTTTTGTGGTCAAGAAACTTTCCAAGGGAGCGTAGCCGGCAGCATGCTCTGGCCCTCGTCCCCCTCCCCTCCCTCTCCCTCCCTCCCTGCCCCCTCCCCCCAAAAAAAGAAAAAAGAAACTTTCCAAAAGTTTTCATTTCTTTTATCATTCAGTCCTGTTTTCTTCCATCATAAATTAAGTCAGTGTTGCAGTCTAAACATTCTTTTGGTATAGAATTATTTTATTATTATTTTAGTATTTTTAATTTTTAAAAAGATTTATTTGTTTATTTATTTGAGAGAGAGAGAGAGAGAGAGAGAGAAAGAGAGCACAAGCTGGGGAGCAGCAGAAGGAGAGGGAGAAGTAGACTCCCTGCTGAGCAGGGAACCAGACTCTGGGGTTCTGTCTCAGGACCCTGAGATCATGACTTGAGCTGAAGGCAGCCACTTAACCAAATGAGCCACCCAGACGCCCCAGAGTTTTTGTTTTTTTTTTTTTTTAATTTATCACTACTAATTTTAATCTTGTGAGTTTTGTTAGATTGCTATAACCTAATCAAATCTTTTAGAATTCTAAATATGCTTTCCAACATATTAGTGGTCACTCTTTGTGTAATTGTCAAAAGTCCTTAAATCATTCAACAATCATGTATTGAGTGACTGTCATTTGTCAGGTATGATTCTAAATACTTTACATGTATTTATTCACTTAGTCCTTCAAGCATCTCTCTGAGATGGATCCTATTATAATCTCCATTTAAAAATTAGTAACAGAGGCACAGATAGGTTAAGGAACTTGCCCAGGTTTTTTGGTGTATAAGCCCCTCACTGTGAATGTAAATGAACATATGTCAGGCCAAAGAGTAGATGAAATTATTGGGTGCAACTAGAAACTGTGAACAGGAGGTCAAGGAAGCTGACTTAAAGTCACTATATGGAGGAGTAATTCGATACACTGTATCAAAAATGAATGAGCTCATTATCCCTAGTTGCAGTTAACAAGCCCCCAGACACCTGCCTATCATGAATGTTTTGAAGAGATTTCTATGAGGTGCCTGGATGGTGTGGTCGGTTAGCGTCTGACTCTCGATTTCAGCTCAGATCCTGACCCAGGGTCCTGGAATCCAGCCTTGTGTCCGGCTCCACACTAAACATGGAGTCTGCTTGAGATTCTCTCTCCTTCTCCCTCTGCCTCTCCTGCTTGTGCTCTCTCTCTCAAATAAATGAATGAAATCTTAAAAAAAAAAAGGGGGGGTATTTCTGCTTTAGCACAAAGATGGATAGATAACCCTTAGGTCTCTTTCTACTCTATAGTTCTGTAGAATTGAGTCAGATAAATTCCTTGACTTCTTTTTCATAGCATTATTTCCATGTGCAGTGCTCCTAATTCTTACTATTTTAATAAATTATTTTTAAAGTGTTAAATTTCTGTCACTAGAATTGACTATTTAAAGAAATAATAGTTTTGGTCCATTTTAACCATGAACAGAAATTGGGACATTGTTTTAAATGTATTTCCTCGCACAAGTAATCATGGCATCCACATGACTTTGAAACTGAGTTTCAAAAGTGCGTCAATGGAGAAAAATTCTGTCAGGGCTTGTCCCTCCTGCTAGACTCCCATGGTTGTCCTCTTACCATATTCCACCTCCAAACCTTGCAAATGTGTGGATCATACCTTAGACATGTATTTAGGACCTTGCCCTAGGACTTTTTCTGGGCCACCTTAATCCTAATGAGAAAAAAATAAGAGGAACCATCAATCAAAGGAACCTTTTGTTGCTTACTTTCAGACTGACATGCTGGCACTCATTTGACCTGCCACATTTTTCTGTCCCTGGACATGTTTATTACCAGTATTGAATTGGTCTTCTGGCCAATTTTATTATCACTGAAAAGCCAACAATAATCCGAACCAGATTTTCTTTGTGCTGGAACATAATCAACAATACCAAGGCTTTTGGCAGGGCTGTAATGCCTTCTGCAGTATTCCTCCCCTGAATTCTACAGATTCCCACGTTCAGCTTCCAGGAAAGGGTCAGGAAAAGTCTGGCTTACTGGAGCAGAGAGCTGTTGACTATGGAAGAGGACACATCTCATAGCTTTTCAGTCCTGACCAGGTCTTTCTTCTCTATAGAGCAAGAGGTATAGTCTCTTCTCATTTTCAAATGCCTTTTGGTTGTTTTACAAGAATCTCACTGTAATAGCTAAAATGATGGTTATGTTGATGGCACTGGAGACAATGAAAAGAAATCACTCATAAGTGACCAACAGGCAAAACTAGTACATGTTGGTGTGGCCATGCAAGTTATTCACACCCAGAGGTTGTTCTGATTGGTTGGTGTGTTATTTTGATAGTTCAGCACCCTACTTGCCTTTAATCTTTTAGATATCACTACTATCCACCTAAAGTTACTTTCTGTTAAGGTAACTGGATCCCCATTCAGCCCTGTAGCTTTATGCTTTAGCATTATGCAAATATTGAGACTCTTGGGCTGGAAAAATCATAGGGAATGGCATTAACATATGACCTACCCATGCCATGACAATCCATTAATGCCATGTTTCATTTTACTCAAAGATAGAACCATTCACAGTAATTTTATTGGCTCTAAAATAATTTCACCATGTTCTTCCCAGATTTTTTCTTATTGGACTGAACAGTGTCAGAAGAAGCAGTGCAGTGTGACTACAATCTTTCACTTCTATCAGGATTTTTCTTCTGCCTTCTTCCTGGGTACTGCTGTTCTTCTATTATCATCACCATTTCTTAACTATTGATCTAAATATCTTGGGCTAGACATCTAGGTGTCTGTGTCTTTTTTCATGTTAATTACCAGTAGATTGGGAAGCAAACACTCAAAATTGCATGGAATGGATACATTTCCTTGGCAAATATGTCAAGAGATCATCATTAAATCCATCAAGAAATACTTGGTGAAATACTGGACCAGCTATAATTCCAGACCATGGTACAGAAGATGAAAGATAAAAATATTTCAGGATGCCTGGGGGGCTCGGCCGTTGAGTGTCTGCCTTTGGCTCAGGGTGTGATCCCGAGGTTCAAAATAAGTCTCCTATCAGGCTCCTTGCAGGGAGCCTGCTTCTCCCTCTGCCTGTGTTCCTTTCTCTCTCTCTCTCTCTCTCTCTCTCTCTCTCTCATAAATAAATAAAATATTTTTAAAAAGAATATTCCTCTACTTCCACTGAAGCCATACAAATTTTTTCATCACTTTCTCTTCCCTCTTCCTCAGAGAACTATGTTAGTTTTGTTCTCTCTTAACACTAATGAGCTCATTCTTCCACAACATTTATTCGGATAAAACCATCAGGTTGAACTGATTTCAGGATACTATCTTTTATTAATTTGACTTTTAACATCAACTAAAACTTTCCCACAAGTTGGATGAAACAGTGTCTCTTTAGTTGAAGTTAGAAAAGGACAACATGTCTTTGAAAATGCTTTGGCATTGTGAAATCAAAACAGATTAACTTTGTCTAAGAGATGGAATAGGTGATAGAAATTTTCTGTGCATGGGAACATTGACGCTTTTAAAATTGTAGTTTAAAATCATCCAAGTAGTGAAAAAATATTTTTAAATCCAGTATAGCATTATAGAGATACCCTTTTAGATCTGATGCTTGGTTTGTGATTAAGGAAAGAATACATCTGGGTGTTTGTCATGCATGATGAAAATTAATGTGCTTTCTTTTTTTTTTTTTTTCTGGCTATGTGTTGGTTAATTCTAGAATCAGTAGAATCCATTTATAACAAAAATTAGTATTTATAGGGGTGCCTGGGTGGCTCAGTCAGTTAAGCATCTGCCTTCAGCTCGGGTCATTATCTCAGGATCCTGGAATTGAGCCCACTATCTGGCTCCCTGCTTGGTGGGGTGTCTCCTTCTCCCTGGCCCTCTGCCCACTCCCTCACTGCTCATTGTCTCTCTCTGTCAAATAAACAAAATCTTAAAAGAAGAAGAAGGAGAAGGAGAAGAAGAAGAAGAAGAAGAAGAAGAAGAAGAAGAAGAAGAAGAAGAAGATCTATAAGCCAATTATATTGTGAATTTATATTTATTTAAAAGGCCCCTAGTATAGGTAAAATGCAGTTAGAGAAATAAAAACCAACCATTTTTTTTTTTTTTTCCAAGAGAGGAAGGTTTATTGGGAGTGACTGGTCATGGTATCAGTGCAGTGCTGTCCCTCCCCTAAAAACCAACCATTTTTGATATCATTTTGAGAGTGAACTTACAATCCAGTATGAAGAAATAAGGTACCTGCATTTGTCAAAGAAAGCTAGCAATATGATGTGTGGTAATTGCTAAATGCATAATGTTAAAGACTCTATAAGGAGAGGGAAAGAGACAGAGGTTCCTCCCGGTGTTAAGGTGTTAACTCAGAATTGGAGCCATATGAGCTGTATCTTACACCATGGAGAAAATGGCAATAGGGGAGGCTAGAAGGAAGTTAGGACAGGAGTCTGAGGATGACACAGAGAGCATAAGCAAAATAGAGATAGGAAAATGTACTCAATATTTGGGAAATAGCATGCAAACCTATTTTACAGTGCAGGAAGATTGACATGGGATGGTGGCTTTCCAAGTTTTTGAGAATAAATCACTTTTTCTTAAAAGAATGTATATATGAAAAAAAGAATGCATGTATGAAAATCCTTATATTAAAAAAATCCATGAAAATGAGATGATCTGAGTGAAACGGGGAAACATAAAATGGCAACTTCTGGAGAAGCAGATAGAAGTTCTTACTTTCAGTGTGGATTTATTAGAAAGCTTGATATTTGTGTCCTCCATCTTTTTGCCTGTTTATCTCTCTGCGTTTTGACTCTGGCTATGCCAGACTCTTACCTGGATTTTAGACTCACACTTCAGATTTATACTCTTATTTCTAGATTTTAGCGTCCACTTGGACCCTTGATGCTCTGGGTCTGTCTACCTGATTCTTCACCATTTGTCCTGACTTTGTTTATTCCATCTATAGCTTTACCAGTTGTAGATAAGTACTTTATTCAAGAAAACCTATCCATTTTGAGGATGATGTCATGATACAAGTATTGGGTAGTAAGAAAGGAACTGAGGAGGCTTCCGTGGGAACAGAAAGGAAAGGCCTTTTGCTTTATAATGGGAGACTGAATAACACTTGTGATGGATTAGGTGTAGAGAGTGAAAGAGTTGAAACAAATAAGACAAGTTTGGGCCAAAATGGGGAAAGAATGTGCCATAATAAAAGTATTAATAACTACTAATATGCATATAGCCTTCATGGTCTACAAAGCATATTTCTTTTGTGTTCTTTTATTCACCCTCCTAACAATCCTGTTAAGACTTTATATTCTTATGCTACAGAAGAAAAGAGATCAAGTGCTTTGTTCAAGGTCATACTACAAGTTATTTCAGACTGCCAATTTAACACGAATCTTAGGACTATAGATTTATTCTTCAATTCATAGTGAACACCTGATACTGTACAAAGCAATAAAGGTATCTTGCATTTGTTTTCCTACTGGGTTCTGTGATGAGGGGCACATTTACAATGTTGTAATTAGTCACATTTAACACAGGGTTAGAGAAGGCATGGTATGCATGTCGCGTAGCTTTGTCTGCACTGGTGAAAGACATCATTAATCAGTCATCCCGTCTTTCCCGCTGAGCCTGGATGCTGCCTCACAGTCTCTCTCAATATATTACTCTAGGCAAGCACTACTAATAAATCAGAGTTGTCTGAAAGTTGAAACTCGTTTGCCATTCTGGCACTAGAATCTTGAAATGACGCATATGGTCTGGTACAAAACTCAATAAAATGATATGCTTGGTTTCTAGTCCCCCAGGATAGGCCTGCCTATTCCCACATCTGAGGCCAATTAACTCCTTGAACATCAAATCAGACTTGTTAAATCTGCCCTAATCAAATGCCTGCTAATTGGACTTATATCTTGATTTGTGGACTATGACCCTACTTTTGACTCAAGGTCTAGGAACAAATGACCTATCTTGTTCCTCATTTCCAAAGTTCTGTTTCATAAGCCAGTTCTTCCAAGCTAGGGGATGGTCATAAGTTTTTCCCTCTATACTGAGAGACTAGAGCCCAGTTCCCATTGTCCAGTGCTGTGACTTTATCCCTATATCACTTTTGCATTACTATGAAACAAACTGTTGTTGAAAACTGACCTCTGTGCTTTCAGAACCCAAATAACTCATCCAGACAGTTTGGGATAAAGAGGAACGATAGCTTTATTGCTTCTCCAGGCAAAGGAAGCTGCAGCAGGCTATGGCCTTCAAAATCTACATGCCTGCCTGGAGGAAGTGGGGTGGTTGTAGGAAAATACAAGATCTAATCCATTTTGACAGAAATTGTGTATGTGTTATCAGCCTCCTTCCTCATGTCTTTAGGATGGTACCGTGTTCCTGAAACAAAAGACTAAGAAAGGAGGAGGAGAGGTTTGCAGCAGAGAGGAAAAAGGTTATTTTGAAATCAAGCTTTGCTGTAGCATTAGTGCAGCCATTTTGGTTTTTGTTCAACTTTATGCTTTTCAGCAGTTTCAAAATCATTCCTCAAATTTTACAGGCTTGAGAAAATAACGAGTATTGAACATGTACATAAACCTATAATTTTAGTAGGGCTTTTCCTGAAAACAGACTCCTTTCTGTTCCATGTGGTATAAATAAGCTGCTTTTGTTTTGTTTTCCTGATTGCCAGTAAAATACAGTTTTAATTTCATAACTTAAGAAGGAATGGTCATGAACTTGAAGTCACTATGTAACCCTATCAATTCAGTCTAAGTTTGTCCGAGTACAGAGATGAAAGCAGTTGCAAGATATGGCCTAACAATTGCTAGATAGATTTAATAAAATGATTATAGATATTGAAGGGAAGCAAAAGATGTCATCCAAAATATGCCACCTTGGCATAACAATTATGGTTAAACAATTAAATAGCAGGGAAAAAGCTCTGAAAAATGAGAAGTTAGCCTTTTTAAAAGACATTTACATTTATAAGGGAAACTCCATTTGTAAGGGTGTCTCCTTCTCTGTACGGAAGAGAAGGACTCTAAATCTCTAGTGACTTATCAGTGGACAAGATACCACTTAGATCTACATAACGACAATACCCTTGTTGCTTTGCTTGGTAACCTCATATAACTGCCACTGCACCCTCACCCCACTCTGCCCCCCCCACTCCCATCTTTGTTTTGACTTTAGCTAGAGATGGTGTTTAAGGTGGTGGCTTGAGTCATTTCAGGAATGTGGTTTAGTTTTCCTAGGTATCTCCCATGTATATGGGTGGCATACATGTTAGTAAACTTATGTTAGTAAACTTATGTTTTTCTCCTATTCTTTTTATTACACGGGAATCTCAGCCAAGAACCTATGAGGGTGGAGAAAAATTATCCCCCCCCCAAAAAAATGCCTCTTGCACATTGAAGATCCACTTTTAAGATAGTTCATTCATATGGCAGTTAATTAATCCAGGGGCAATGAGCTGAGGTCTTTAGTTTCTCTCTACATGAGACTCTGCCAAGTTGTTTAGGCTTACTCACAGCATGGTGGGTGGGCTCCAAAAGCAAGCATGGCTTGAGCACATGACATTTTTTAATCTAATTTCAGAACCACTTTAGCCGTACTTTGTTGGTCAAAGCAGTTATAAAGGCCCACCCAGATTTAGGAGAGGGAACATAGACACCACTTCTTAATGGGGGAGTAACAGTTCTAGAAGAACTAGATATTTGAAGATATTGTTAAGATAATCTCTGAAAAAATGCAATCTGTCACAGTCTTCCTGCAAGACTATTGCTTTTGCCCATTTAGTATCTGGCAGATTATGTTGCCCACTTTCTAAAATACCGATCTTCTGCCGGCTGCTGGCTTTCCTCATGACCGTATGCCTGGATCGCCATTCAGTGGCCCACTGTTGTTTATCTTGATGGTACCATAATATATCCTTCTATTTATAATTCCTTTTACTGCCAACATTTGGCATATCCCGGAAGGTCTTTCTGGACCTGAACTTCTACTATCTTATCACCCAGAAAGCCTGGAAAAATAAGATACTTGAGAGAAAAACCATGCATTTTGGAGCCAAAATGACCTGGTTTCAGGTCCTACCTTATTAACTGATTTCTGGGAAGCTTACCTCTTTTAGCCTCAATTTCATCTCTAGCATTTTTCCCCTCTCTCATTTCTTATATTTCTGGTTACTTCAAGTTATTACAGTTCCATTACATCTAAAACTCCCCCTGTGTGGAATGTAACCTCTCCTTCTTCTCATGGTGCAGGTTTTTATCTCGAGTAACTTGGAGTGGTGAGAGGATCTGGTCTGTCCTTTCACTCTGCTTTCTACTCATCACCATGGAGAGGGTGTTGAATTCAGTTGAATAAGGTTTGGCTGTGAGATCCTTCTCCCTCCTCCTTTTCTGAGTCTGGCTTCAGTGGGATCAGAGGGCATAAGGGCCATGGGACATAAAGAGAAGAAGTGTCTGGTCATCTGTGAATCATTCAGAAGCATCTCAGCCCCCATTCTGGCTAGGCTGGTTTTGTCTGCTGCTTGTGGGCTCTATTGAGGGTAAGCTTGATTATGGAAGTGACAGTATCCAACTTCACCCTAGCTTCTTGTCTGTGAGGTCTCCTTGAGAAAGGGGCAGCATTACCTCCAGCCCTCCAACAGTTGATATCCCCACCCCCAACAACTGTTACCTTGACTGGCCATTGGTCATCTGGATAGTCCCAAACTATTTCCCCTACCCTCTGTGCTTCTTCATGTAGCACTAGAAAAACCACTGAGGGGATCATGGAACAGAAGTGGAAATGTTAACCTATCCTTTGTTTCCCAAACACTTTATCCTATGCACTCTCTTAACCCCTTGTCTTACCCACATCTCTATTTACTCTCTGAGTGGGCTGCCAAAGCAAGTGTAGCTATTTCAGTAATACACAGTTGAGAAGCCAGCACTAGGCCTGTTGTTCCGAAGCTTCAGGACATACACACTACATTTTCCCAAGCACTGTTTCACAGTGTTCTGCTTTGATGGTGCCATTGAGGTGGGCCTGTAGCAACCACAGCTGGAGGCATCAAGCCCCAAGTTTGAGGTTTTCAACTGCTTCTTTTTGCAAACTACCCTGATCTATATGAGTGAGTCCCTAAGAACTTTCTCTATCACTTGCCTTTGTTGGGGTGGCATCCCACCAGGAGGGCTGTGGGCATCCCCTCAGGAGGGATGTTATTACCATTTCCACTGCTTTTTGTTTTTATAACCTTTCAGCTCAGCTTCCGAGTGGTACTTTATTCCCCGTTCCTCATGTGTAGAAAATCTCAGGAAACAAAGAAGCACAGCTTTGGCAGACTTTCATAAGAGCAACAGCATTTTGTCTGAGTCTAACAAGAGTTGAATATAATGGTAAGCCTCTCCAAAGTGTGCCCCTAGTCAGTGCACCCCATGTGATGCTTACTCTGAATACTGAGGCTGTCTATCTCTATGTAACCAACATGCTGTTTGGGGGATTTATTTATTTTTCCCAAGAAAGCATGTAAATCATTGTCTGCTTCTATTTAAGTTAGATACTAACAGCTTCCTTAGAATTCTGAGCATATTGAAATACTAGCTGTGAAAGCAGCAGTGAAGGAAGCTGTGCATTGTTAATCCTTCCTGTGACAGAACCATCAAAAAGCAAGCCTTGAAGGCTCGCTTATGAGGATGGTGTTTCCTCCACCCCTTACCAAGTCTGTGCGTGGGTATGGGGTGTCCTTCCTGGCAAGCCTGTAAGCTGTCAAAGCTGCAATGGCTGCTATTTTTGTAGTAAACTGATTATTAGCCTTCAGTGAATATTCACAGTTCTATTAGCCAAGACCCCCACTGTTTCTCAGGGAGTAAAAACTGGGTAGACTTCCAAATTTCTGTGCTTACTCTGTGCCTTAACAATGGCCCCAGGACTGCTATTTTCAACTGAATCTGGAATGAGAGATCAATTATATTCTCCTGCTTGTGTTTGCCAATTGTATTTGCCAGGTTTTTTTGCAAATCATTTCTAAAGTTGTCCAGCCTCAAATTTTAAATCATTGGTGCTGTGGATATAACGGACCCCATTCCAGGTAGAACTGAACCCTGTTTCTGATCCTTCTGACCCTGACTGGTGAGTGATAAATGTCAACATATAGGTTTGAATGACATGGTGTTTTTTAAGCTGTTCTAGTAGCTGCATCTTCTTCAGCTTCTATAATGGAAATTTAGAATGTTGTGTTAGATGGCCTAAGGTTTATGTCATTTTCATCCTCTTCTCTTTCCTGTGGAAAATTCCCTAAAGGGTTCATAAATTGCCTTGCTCGCTGCAGCACACAGGGCCTTCTATAGTTTTGCCCTAGGACTTTTTTCCCCCCATCTATTCTACAGCACGTGCCCCTCCCTAAGCCAGGATCATCTTATTCCAATATCCCAGAATAGGCAGGCAATAAGCATTATGGTACTGTATTACTTTACTAGTTTGACTACTTTGGGATGTTTCATGGGATCTAGCCTTGCCATCCATCTGATATTCCTAACTACACTGATAAACCAGGGTCAACATGATTCCTATATATGAATAACCCTGAATGTTCAGTAAACTAGAATTGATGTGTTGAAAGCATGAGATGACCATTTGACTCAGAGGATGGAGATTTGGAGGAGAAATAGTGATAGGTGTGGAGAAGCAAATTCTATATGTATGCCCTTCCCCTTCTTTGGTGGGAGGTGAGTTTACAAAGAGCAGAAAGACAATACATAGAAGGGTACTGGTTTCTGCAGGCCTGGAGGCTGTTGTGATGGGAACTTCATAAACTCCAAGGAAGCTGTGCACTTGGGCTCCTGACTTACTGGTCAGCACCGGTACAACTTTTTCTTTTTCCTGCCTACTCTTTTCACCTCTGGTTTCCTAAACTTTTTTGATCTTCATACTCACACAGTGATAGCATTGAAAGGAGAAACTGGTAGTTGACTTTAGTTCCATTTGGAAAATAGTATGAGCTTAACTTTGCTTTGGGGTTTCCTTATGGACAGAACTGGCCCAAGGCAATCCATGCCACCATGAAATGTGTCAACTGTACTTACCTAAGTTTCTCTTTTCTTCACAAGTCGAATGTTAGAAATCACATCTTGTTTTATTTTGTTTTCTCTCTCCCAATTTCCCCACCTGATTTAAAATCTACTCCATTCATTCCTTACATATTTCTTAAGCCTTACTATATACAAGGATTGTTCTAATCTTTGGTAGTAAGATTGTGAACTAGACATAGCTCCATTCTCATGTACTTTGCTGTCCAGTATGATAGCCACTAGCCACATGTAGCTATTTAAATGAAAATTGACATAAAATTGATTTTCTCAGTCCTTTGAGCCACATTTCAATTGCTCAGGGGCCACATGTAGCTTGTGTCTGCTGTATTAAGACCACACAGCCACAGAACATTTTTATCACCACAGAAAAGTCTATTGGGCACTGCTGGTAGACTGTAATGGAAAACAAACAAACAAAAATCCTGTTTATCTTTTGCCTTTTATTGAACACATATTATGTGTCAGGTAGTAAGCTAAGTGTTATGCACACATTTTATCATTTATTCTTGTCAATATTCTGATGAGTCAATGATTCATATTCCATTGCACAGAAGAGAAAGATGAGGCATAAAACATTTAAGGACTGTCTGAAGCAGAATGTTGTAACAAGTTTTTAAATATTCATTGACTAAATGGATTTAGCTATTTAGATCTCATACCTGAGGCAATGAATGAACTTCATATTCAGATCTCAATTAAAGGATATCTAGAATACTGATCTATAAGTGGATTTCACATCTCTGGAATAATCCCAAAATTTAGTATCAGTTTATTACAGCATCCACATATGACTCCAAACATACTGCAATTAGTATCCACTCCTGTGGAAGAAAATAGTAACTTCAAGAGAAGCAAAACAAAACAAAATAAAGCAAAAAAAAAAATTATTGTTGGTACAGGCCCTGTCCCCACTAAATAAGTCTTGAACAAGTATTTAAAGAATATGGTTTTAAAGAGATATCAAATTATTAACCTGCTCAGAACATGTATCTTGGGGGGAATGACCTTTTTTTTTTGCAGTCTAATGAAGAATGTAAAACATTACGATATGATAAATATTTACCCACTGCACTCATATAGACTCATAGAGATTCTGTATTCTAGGATACAGAATAAGAAGACATGATTTCAAGGAAACTTTTGACAACTAGGAGAGAGAGGAAATTTACACAATTAAATATAACACAATTTATATTTCGGAACATATAATAGTGGTAGAATATATTATTGTGTCATATTAAATGTTATATAATGAAACACTTTTTATAAATGCTGTAGATACATAAAAGACAGCTACCAACCGGGGGGGGGGGGGGGCAGGAAGTGAGGCTGGGTGGGGATTCGTGAAGGCTTTATAAAAGTGGTGGGGTTTGAGATGACCTGTAAGGCTGCAGAGAATTGAAAGAAAGGATATCCCAGGCAGAGAATCAGCAAGAGCAGAGATTGGGAAGAGATTGTTCTGGAAATGGTGGTGTCTGCTATGAAGCACTGATGGATCAGGCTGAGACAGATTGCTGAGGACCTTGAACTGGTTATGCTGAGGGATGTGGGGGTTCTTTGATGGACAATGAATGTGCGTGCCCATGATATAGAGAAATCAAAATGAAGAATTACCATCTGAAAACATTCATCAGGTGGCAAAAAATAAACATTTATGTATTTTTTTTGTTTAGGCAGTAACTATTCTAGTTTTCTCATTTGAATAGGTAAAGACTGGTTATGGCTCATGTTGATGAAAACACACAAAACAATCAAAAACACTTTGGAGGTAAGAAGAATGCTTTTCAGCTTTAACATTATTTAGTTTGTTAATAGTTCACACCCTGTGAATAATGCAGGAGCTGCATCCTATCTTCCTTCCTTGCCACTCAAAGTGCAAATTAGGAAGTTCATCTCCTTAAGGTTTGAGCTTGATAACTGACAGGTACAGATTCCCAGGGGCAGCAGTTAACTTCCTATAAACTGATATAAGAATGAATCGATGCCTCTAGAAGGGAAAGTTAATATGGTAGGTGAATTAAATTCCCTTTGCTCCAGAGAAAGGATTTTACTTAGCTATCTACTACCCTCCAGGATCTGTGCTTTAGAAATGTCTGGTGCAAAGCATGTCACCTCTGCTTCCAGACCAGCCACCTAACACTGAGCATTGACTCAAACTGTACTAATAAACTGCATGCATTACTGACAGAATGAGAAGATCTGATTCACACCTACCAGGGCTCACTCCCAACCCAGACAGAGGTGTAAGTTCCATCATTAAGTTTCAAAAGTACGAGGCTTACCTTCTAGAAAGTTCTTCTGTGGCCTCATGGGTCTTGCATCTCACTCTGGGCTATGGGCACATAAGCCTCATTCTTCATCTTACTGTTTTCCCAATTCCTATAAGAAAAGGAAGACTAGAAGAGTGACATATATTAAAAGAGAAGTAGAGCTGAGCATCTAAATAAAGTGCTTGAGAGTTAACTTGTGAGTATATTACATAAAAAGGCAAACCAAGAAATAGAAATCCAAAGGCCAAACACATTTCATTTCCCTACTCATTCTGCCTGGCCCAAAACCTTCCCATCTTCCTAATATACTCTCCTTCTTCTGAAGAACTGTTCCTCCTCCTTTTCAGTTGTTGTGTTCCAATGCAGATAACCAGTGGGAGGCCCCAGCTTCTTAACCATGCTTTGTGATCCTGGATGTAGTCTTGACCCAAGTCCTTCTTTGAGATGTTTCAAGCTATATATAAGAAAGCAAGAGGAAAAAAAAAAAAAGAAGAAGAAGAAAAGGCAAGAGGAACAGTTTCTTTCTAGTATTGCAACCTTGAAAAGTGGGCTTAGGTGGAGGTTATATTTCTACCATGTGGAAAAAGTTGGACTGGGAGAAGGTAGCCATTGTGCAGAGAGAAGTATGGATGAAGAATGGAAAGAAAAAGTATTAGAGACTTGCAAATGCCTATGTCATTGCCCCTGACAAGTTAAATCTATGTGCCTACCACAATTATTTAAAAGCCCAGTACCCAACCAGTTAATTTTTATTTCTAACTTAATTAAGATACCTTTCTATCACTTGCAACCAAAATATTCTTTATTAATACAAAAAAAAAAAGAGGCTGTACATGACCTTTTTTTCCCCTTTTATCTTTCTTTTTAATTTATTTTATGCCCTGTGTAGGGCTCAAACTTACAACCCAGAGATCAAGAGTCATATGCCCTACTGACTAGGCCAGCCAGGCATCCCTTCCCTTTTATCTTAAATCAAATCCCTACATATCTCAGATATTAAGTAGGTCCTGTATTGAACTCTTCTTCTCTTCTAAGCACCTTCTACTGATGATAACTTTCCATCTCTTTAATGTTTAGGCGTCTTTAATGCTTCAGCGAAACTTGTGAACCTGTTAAATTCCCAAATCTGTAAAACTTCTGTGTGGCTATGCTAGACAAGGTTTGATTTTCTTACTTGCTTCCTCACATCCACAGACAAATTTCTAAAGAATGTTGCCTTTGAGTACAATAAATTCATAAGCCTGGGATCTAATAGCTGAACAAACTGCATTGTGGGATTAAAAAAAATTCTTAAATGCTTCATTGGTTACCTTTCATCAGTCCCCATGTCTTACTCTCTTTCATTAATTATATTATAGCTGATTCACAATAAGTTATTAATTTTTTGCATTTAAAATCAGCTCAAGGGATAGTATTTATTTTTTCTGAGTAAAGCAGATATCTAATTCATTTTTACAAGGTTTTGATTGTGTCTGAGTTCTTTATTAAATCACCTCTCTTTCTTTGCATTTGTTCTTAGCAGTTGCCAGGCAACTCTTATGATACTTGGCAAAAATATTCTGAGAGGATTTTTTTTAGAATAAAATTAGTAGAGGCATAGACCCCTTGTAATGATGGATATTACAGTTGTTCAGATGTAAAATGAGCCACTATGAATGAGAATTATTACTTAATGGTATACTAAATGGGACTTTCTGTCCAATTGTAACCCGGGTCTCCCACCTACAGTTTGCCTAAATTGCAAAGAATATCTTAATTTCTGATTTTAGAAGAAAGTGAGGTTTATAAAAAAAAAAATCACAATGACTCTTTTATTGAGTTTAAAAAGGTGAATGATGATAAATGAATTTGACCAAGCATTTTCTCTCAGATTCAGACTGCTGCTCCTGGCAAAATGGCTCCAGGAAAAGCAATCTTTCTATTTCACATTTCCTGTTGAGAACCAATTGTAAAGACCAAGGCGGGGATTCAGTTTACTCTGGTTTCTTCTAGAGGCAACTCCATGTAAGATCTTTCTGATAATTAATATGCTATCAACCCTTCTAAACAAATTGTGTAGAAGAATGCTGAGAGTATCGGTAAGAAGACCAAATGAGATAAGGTATGTGGAATTGCTTCTGACACTGTACTCCAGATTTAGACTTCTTTTGTAACAGTGCTGGTAGTTGTTATTTTAATGTTAAAAAGAACTCTAGTATGAAATGTTTCTGGGAATGACTTCTATCTCCTACATATAATTCTAGAGAGGATTGTTAGGCTTGGCCCAACGAGGGGAAAAGAATAGTTGAGTTAATGGATATTCTCGTTCAGAAACCAGATGGATTTAGGAAAATAATGCTGTGTCATTAATAAGAATAACCCTTTATCTCTGCTCTAATCCCATTCTCTCTGCCTTCATTTTGAGTTATGTTTAATCTCTTTCATTTTTCTATATATAGAATTTCTCTGTTAGCCAGAATTTTTCCTTGAGTGTATAAAACTGTCCAAATCTATTCCATCTTAAAATTAAAAAAATATGAATAAGCAATTGTGTCTTAATTATTTGCCCCTTGGCAGGGATGTCCCCATAGCTCGCCTTCATTTATATAATTGGTTTTCTTGCTATGTGGTGGCCTTCCATTTACTTCTCTCAAACAATTGTTATTTGGTTTTCCTTCCCCCTGAAAGGGCTTTCTCTAGCAACTAAAGCTGCTGATTCAATTGACTTAGTTTCTCTACAGGATTTGAAACTTGCTTTCCCTTCAATTTATTTGAATCTTTATTTTATTTTATTTTGAGAGAGAGAGAGAATGCATGTGGGGAGGGGCTGAGGGAGAGGGGAGAGAATGTTAAGCAGTCTCCACCCTAATGAGGAGCCCTACATGTGGGGCTTGAGCTCATGACCCTGAGATGATGACTAGAGCGGAAATCTAGAGTCAGACCTGATCACCCAGGCTTCCCTCTGAGTCATTTTTTTTTTTTAAGATTTTATTTGTTTCTTCATGAGAGATAGAGAGAGAGAGGCAGAGACACAGGCAGAGGGAGAAGCAGGCTCCTTGCAGGGAGCTTGACGCAGGACTTGATCCCGGGACTCCAGGATCGCGCCCTGGGCCGAAGGCAGGCATTAAACTGCTGAGCCACCCAGGGATCCCCCCCACTGAGTCATTTTTAAGGGCACTTTCTAATCTAGCTATTGTTTAAATATTAGTGTTGCTCAAGAGTCTGATTTGGGCACCTTTACCACCCCACTCTACATATCCTCCCTGAGTGATTTAGTTCACTCCTGAGGTTTCTATACCATCAGTTCCTTCATGACCCCAAATGTGTGTGTGTGTGTGTGTGTGTGTGTATGAGAGAGACACAGAGACAAGGAGAGACAGAGAGACTTCACCCCACACCTCTTCCTTACTTAGCTACAGAGCAATTCAAACTTCTTTGAACTTCTCAGTGTGTGTGACCTAAAAACACCTAAAATTTAACATGCTTCAAATGAACTCATTCCCTCCAGTACGTTTTCACATTGTCCTTGTTCCCCTTTTCACTGAATAGCATGATATTCGCCTAATTTCCCAAGCCAAAATTCTGACCTTATTCTTAACTCCTCTCTTAATTTCCCAGCTCTATAACAACTCTCCATCAAACTGGAGTATTGGTCTCATAAATACTTTTCAAATCTGTTTTCTCCTTTTCAACCCTATTGTCTCTACCATAACACATTTATAATCTCTTCCCTATCATTTTATCAGGGCCAACTCTATCATGACTCTTCCCCCTTACCTTTGTGTGAATAGGGAGAGAGTAACACTGAGGGAAAAAGAGCATTTTTCATTTTTCATAGTAGTATGTGGATAATTTTAAGAGATCATATTATATAAAAACAAATAAACATAGCTGTGAGTTAGAGAATGCATCTGGTTTTCCTAGTGAAATATCAGCAAGTGAGCATATTTGAGTAGGAATACTAAAAAGCATTCTTTTTCAGGGACATGGAGGGATGGAGTTTTTCTGTATCCATCTGGATCTCCTGAACTTTTTTATGGTTCATATATTCACCAAATCCAAGGAATTTAAAAAGTCCTTCTAAAGCAGGGCCTGACTTTTAAATGTGATCATCTAACTGTTCTAGTTTACAGAAGTGGAACAAACTTCCATCTGTTGCCTTCTTGAATGGTTCTGCATTTCTTTCTCCTGCCAGAATTAATTATGAATGATTCTTGAGATTCTTGGTACCTGGCCTGGAAGACAAAAGCTGCAGCATTCAACCCTACCTTCTCCCTGACACAGAGCAATTTAGTAGTTACAGGGGCATTTGGCATTAGAGAATTGTGAGAATATTCTGGTTAATTTAAAACATTTCAAAGACTACATCCTGCTAGTAATTGGTGTAACCTCTGCTCATCCAGGATTTTTAGCTTGTTGATTAACGTGATCTGGTAGTGATTCCTGTATTCACAGCGTGCATGTGTATGCACATAGACAGTTACTGTCATGACAAGGGGATTTAAATGCGATTTAAATACAGAGGCAGGTCAATATCAGGAAACTGATGAGGCCAATATACCAGAGGTAATGTTGCTTCTCAGTGTATTAAAAAAAAAAAAAAGAAGAAGAAGAAGAAAAAGGGTTGTTCTTGATTAAGCCAAAAGTTTATTCAGTATAGATCTGAAACTCTTTGGAGAAACTGTTGGTGAATTCTCACGGGCTGAAAACAAAATACAATAGATTGTGAAACAAAGAGAAGATAAAAGAGAGACAGTGAAACAAAATATAGAAAACAAACTGATGGTTATCAGAGGAGAAGTGGGTGAGGGCATGGTGAAATAGGTGATGGGGATTAAGGAGGGCACTTGTGATGAGCACCAGGTGTTGTATGGAAATGTTGAATCACTATATTGTACACCTGAGACTAATATTACACTGTATATCAAGTAACTTGAATTTGAAAACTTAGAAAAAAATAAATTTGTCAGTAAAAAGAGAGAGAGAGAAAGAAGAAAGTAACTCGAGGGAAACAAGATTGGAAAGTGATTATAGATTAAAAACAAAGATATATTCTTGCACAAAATAATGGGAATACGTTTTGGAAACAAGATAATAAACTTTCCATTATTAAGAGAAAGAATTTTTAAACATTTTTCTTTTCTCTATAATGCCTGCCTTGCTGAAGCAACATCTGTGTATATATGTGTAGTTCCTCTATATCTACATCAAGATGCCCTCCTCCTTGAGAACTACAGTGTAAGATGCTATATTGTATATAGAATCTCAGTCCTTCTGTATCTCAAGTAGTAAGACATTTTTTAAGGATCATGAGATGACAGATATGCCTTGAACTTTTCCAGTAGATTGCCATTTCCCAAATTCAGGGCTAACCATAATTGTTTGTATTGTCTTCAGTATCTAAGCACAGCGATGCACATTAACTTGAGGTGGGGGTGGGAATTGAAAAACAATGGAGAAGGAAAGAATATATCCAGTTCCTTTCTGGCTCTTTTCCCCTTACTGTTTACACATGGCAATATTTTTAGCCTCCCAAATCAAGAAGACTAAAGATTTCTGAAGATTTATCATTTAAAGTTCTCCTTTAATGTGTTAAAATCAGTAGTAATCTTTCATTTTTTAACACATTAGAGTTTACAAATATTTTCATTCTTATTATCTCACATGAGCAAACTGAGACTTACTGAATTAAACGGCTATACTAAAACCACATCATTAATAATTAGGAAAACTCAGGATTAAACTTTTCTTCAGACATGAGTTACATGCTTTTTCTACCACACCATGGCTTGACCATTGAGTATATGCCATAGAACCTAACTGTGATGTTGTCCAGCTGTCTCAGGTTATTATTTTCTTTGTTATAGTTTCATGGTGAACATACAGATTTCCAAAGTGGACCAGGAAAACAGCAGAAGAGAAAGAAGAAAAGTCAAGCTGGGGATACCCACTAGACACATTGTCTAAACGTGGTGGTGGTGGGGGGCGGGTATTGGCAGATAGAAACGGTCTGTTGCAGATGAGAGTAATCTATTGCCCCAGCCTGGCTTCATTTAGGACTGTAAGACTACCTGGATGATTTCCTGTGACTTAATAATAGTCAGTTCAGGGACACCTGGCTGGCTCAGCAATTGGGCACCTGCCTTTGACTCAGGTCGTGATCCTGGGTCCTGGGATTGAGTCCCACATCAGGCTCCCTACAAGGAGCCTGCTTCTTCCTCTGCCTGTGTCTCTGCCTCTCTGTCTCTGTGTCTCTCATGAATAAATAAAATCTTTAGAAAAAAATAATAGCTAGTTCATGCGCTAATTTCAATTCTTCCTATGATACCCAATGGTCTGCAATGACAAATACTTTTGCCCAAATTCTGACTTTTTATTCTCCCTAGGGTTTTATCTCTTAATACTAGCTTTGTATTCTTACTTCTCTTACCTTTGTCTGAAATACTAATATAAATCTCTAACTTTGACTTAAGATCACTCCCCCAATATTTCACTCCAGTTTCATGATTTTATTCCTATTGCTCAGTTCTAGTATATGATAAACACCAATACTGAGAACTCTTTAGCGTTGTGAGCAGATAAGTTTCTTGCTTCTTTTAATGCTTTACTAGTCTCCCGATATAGTTTTATTTTTATATTGTTTGTTTGTTCCCCCTTAAAAATCTATATTTGGCCTACAAGGAATGCAAAAGTCTAATAGGTGAAAACAATGTTTGGGATCATCACAGATTTTGATTGCAGATGTCTTAAGGTTTCTGACACTGACTCATTACTTACCCTTGGGGCCCTTGACCCTCTATCTACCCTCGAGCAGATCCACCTTTTTCTATTCTGTTTTACTGATGTTCTTCATCTGATTTACTTAAAATAAATATAAAGTGTTCTGCAACCTTATGAAAACAAACATTTTGAAAACCACTAATTAAATCCAATGTTCTATTTTATAGGTGACACATTATTGCCCTGTGTTTTAAGCAGCTTCCCTAAACTTTTGATTTAGAAACAACTCCAAATTTCTCACCTGGTGGGTTTCTTTTTTCTTTTATATACCTGTTTTTATAATATATCCATCAACCCTATGGACCTACATCTATGTCAGTGTTCGTGTTCTTCCTTCATGCTTTTGTTGGGCTTTTGTGACCAAAACAAAAAACAAACAAAAAAAAACCATTGCCAGACAACTATGATAGTGTGTAATTGATATGGTTGAGAGTATTGGGGTTCAGAGTCAATGGCCAAGAAAAAATTCTGGAAATGTTTTTGGTACAAAAAGGTGGTTTTATTAAAGTACAAGGACAGGGTTGCCTGGGTGGCTTAGTTGGTTAAGGGTCTGCCTTCAGCTTGGGTCATGATCCCAGTGTCCTGAGATGGAGCCCAGAGCTCAGCGGGGACTTGGCTTCTCCCTTTCCCACTACCCCCACCTTCCCAGCTACAGGCTCCTGTGCACACACGCACGTTATCTCTCTCCCTCTCTCTCTCCCTCTCTCTCTCTCTCTCTCTCTCGTTCTCTCACTCAAATAAATACGTAAAATATTTATTTATTTTTAGTTTTTTAGCATAGGGACAGGACTGTGGGCAGAAAGAGCTGCATTGGGGTTGTGAGGACTAATGAACTAAATACTTTATGGAGTTGGGGGAGGTAAAGACAAAGGGAAGTTTGCAAAAGGACTTTTACATGCTAAAGACTCACTGGATCCTAGAGGCTTGGCTATTGTAAAGCAAAGGTTATTCTTCCCTCTAATAAAGCATTAACATTAAGACAGTTGGCAGTTTCCTAGAGGAATGTTGTAGTCTCCTGGCCTTATGTATTTGTCAAAGGGCTGCAAGTTATAAGGAAATTTAATTTTATCTACATTTCCTTCTTGCCTCTACCCTACAACATAATGATCACTAAGACAGCATCTGAAGATGGGCTGTAGTCCTAGCCTTAAGACTTACTACGTATGTGACTTGGGTCTAGGGATATACACTTACTTATGTGCCTTTTAGACTTGTGGGGAGTGTTTTTATGCTGAAACACCCTCTATAACAATACTAGACTTATCACTAGGTATTGTGTATGTACTTCCTGGCTTCTAAATCTGGCTCCTGCCTCTTTTTACATCTTCCTTTAGTGTAAGGCTACCATAATGACTTTGTTGCAATAGTGCTGATCTTTTGAATTCTCATACACGATAAAATATTTTCAACTTCTGACCCTTTTTGTTCTCTTTGACTAGGATATTTTTTTGCATCATTGAATCTTTTTAACTTTTCATGTCTCAACTTGGAGACCCTCCTTGATCATCCATCTAAAATGGACTCTGCCAGTTGTTATCACATATCTGTACCCTGACTTTTTATTTATAGCATTTTTTACAAAATGTAATTATTTATCAGTTTGTTTATTCATTTAATCTCTGTCCCAGAATCACCCTGAAAGGAGCCTTTTCTGTCTTGTTCAATACTGTATCTCCTGTGCCTGGCAAACATGTAGATGTTCATGTCCATTAAATATTTATTAAACAGAGAAAGGAAGGAAAGAAGGAGGAACGAAGGAAAAAGGAAGGAAGGGCTCATCAAGGCTTGTATCCTATTTTTTCTCTCACATGTCAATGCTTACTGCTATATGTGAAGAAGCACCTCAACATCTGAAGTACTCTTTGGGTAATCTGGCAAATGGTATCTGATGTGGAAAAGATGTTGGAGTTCAGAACCAATGGCCAAGAAAGAATTCTTGAGATGTCTTCGGTGCAAAAACATAGTTTTATTAAAGCACAGAGACAGAACCCATGGGCAGAAAGAGCTGCATTGGGCCCACGAGGAGTGGCTGATTGTATACTTTCAAGTTGGGAGGGGGTTAGGGGTAGCATAAGTCTCTAAAGAATTTTGGAAACAAGATTTCTAGGACCTTAAGGGGGCTAGCTATTGTTAGGAACGGTCATTTATTACTGTCTAATAAAATTTTAGTCATGAGACCCTTCAGATGTATATTGGTAGGTCATATGTTTGAGGGATGATTGCCAACGTGTATTTGAAGTGTAGAAATAAAGGAAGTTTCCAAAGGAATTTTTTTTTAAGATTTTTTATTTATTTATTCATGAGAGACACAGAGAAAGAGAGGCAGAGACACAGGCGGAGGGAGAAGCAGGCTCCATGCAGGGAGCCCGATGTGGAACTGGATCTGGGGACTCCAGGATCACACCCCCCAGCTGCAGAAGGCACTAAACTGCTGCACCACTGGGACTGCCCTCCAAAGGAATTTTTATATGTTAAAGGAGACTTATATGATCCTGAGATTCTGGCTAAGATTGCCTTTGCCCTTAGCAAAATATTAATGTCAAGGCAACTGAGTTCCTAGAGAGAGGTCACTCTGTTTCAAGGACTTGTTAGTGGGCTATAAGAAGTAAGGGAATATAATTTTTTCTTTTGCCTTTGCTTCCCATATCAGTGTCCATTCTAATTATTATTATTATTTTAAATATAGCTGGCTACACAATTCCAAACCCAGCCTCAGCATAATTGTCTGTGATGGTATTGACACTGGTTTGCATTGCTGCAAACTTAATACCTAGAGGTATTGGAAATATCATTTAAACTTCAGTTATGATAGAACAGAAGGTGTGCTTACTTAGCATGGAGCCAACGTTGGCAGTGATACACACACATCCTTCCTCCTGAGCAATAGGCTGCCCTGGCTGCCTCCTTTTTGTGTCAGTTAGGATTTCTTTATCAAGCTTCAGATAAGATCTCAGTTCATAAGAGCCTTTTTCTCTCCCTTTATCCCAACAGACTAAAACATAGTTACTTTGATCCTGAAGTTTAAACTCTGAAAAAAAACATTCTCAAAAGGGAGAAAGAAAAGAAAAAAAAGAAAGAAAGAAAGAAAGAAAGAGAGAGAGAGAGAGAGAGAGAGAGAGAGAGAGAGAGAAAGAAAGAAAGAAAGAAAGAAAGAAAGAAAGAAAGAAAGAAAGAAAGAAAGAAAATAAATCATCCACTGTGGAATTTACCATTTTATTTAGTGTTTTAGTGTTTAGTGTTTTAAGTGTGTGTAGGGTGTTAATTCTTAAGATATTTTGTAAGATAAAGATGTGGGTATTACTTTTCTCTTAGTGCATGAAGCTTTGGCATTAGTTGGGACCTAAGGATTAGTATTAAATATATAACTGGGCCATTAAGCATAGGAATTTGCACAGACATCCTTCCACACAGTTGGAAGCCTGAATTCCTCATATGAATAGGGCATAGCTTAAATATGACCCACCCAGAACAATAGCAAATGATTGCACATCATGGAAGGGAGATTTTTAAAGAAATATATTTACATTTCATCTTTTTGAATTCAGATGCCTTATTAACAGAAAAAAGCAACATTTATGTCATTTCGAATGAAAATTTTTATTTATTTAAAGTCTTTATTTGAAAATAAGTACTACCAGATAACCATACACTAAAAATAATAAATATGTATTTTAATTTGGCATGTAGCCACTCTCTTTTCTCTAGTTCCTCCCTGAGTTTTATTTTTCTAATAAATATGTATTTACATAAATTTTTGTAAATTCTAAGTATATGCCAAAGGTTGTAGAAAGAGTGATGCAAAAAAATTCTGAATTACCACAGGAATGTTGCCTAAGGTTAAAAATAATGCTGCAGTGACTTAAAAGGGGGTTAATTTTGGGTTAAATGTAGAACACTTTACAGAAAATATATTTGATTTATTCAGTGAAGACATATCAAATGCCTACTATGAATCCAACATGTTTCTCAGGGCTAATAAATAAGACAAATCCCTTGTTCTCATGGATTTTATTTTCAAATAGAGACACAGGTACTAATGAGCAAATGAATGACAAATTAATAAACAGACAACAAAATTATCTGAAAATGATAAGTGCTATATAGCAAATTAAAGAGGGTAGTAAAGGAAGGAGATGAAGGAGAGTATATGGTTGTTAACTGCAGAACCATGGTTAGAGAAGGCCATTTAAGTCAAATTTAAGCCAAAGTGTGAATGATAAGAACAAGGCAGTCACTGGGAAAAGCATTTCAAGTTATGGTAACACTAAGGTAGAAATGAGTATAGTATAGTTAAGGAATCAAGGAGGCTAATATGGCTGAAACGTGACTGAGTGTAGAGTGTTATAAAATGAAGATTCATTGGTGGGTGTGAACAGATTATCATTAATCCAAGACTTTAGAATCCAGGGTGGGAATCTGAATTTACTTCTAAGCTTAAAGACATTAGAGAATTTGAACCAAGGCCACTACAAAATTTTATTCATGTTTTGAAAAAAGTCACTTTGACTACCATATAGAGAAGGCTGAAAGCAAGGGGCAAAAATGCAACCACGGAGGACTAGTTGTATGGGTCTAGAAGTAATTCAGACAGATAATGGTGACTGGGACTAAGGTGGTAGTCATGGACTAGAAAAGAATGGATGGTTTCAGATATGACTTGGAGTTTGAGTCAAAAGAACTTACTGGATAATTGAATGTGAAGGAAAAGGAAAGAGAAGAACCAAGGAAAAATACTGTATTACTGAATTTAAATAGTTTTAGACTGTGGTCCCATGTATAAAAGTAATGAAGATTGGTATAGCTGTAAGTTTTGCCATTAAACCAACATTTCTGTGTTGTCCATATTAAAATTAAATTTGAAATACTTACAAGATATCCATGTGGAGATATGGAAATAAAAAAGCTGTAGTTCTTAACATTAAAATATTTGAAGTCATGGGATGGAATGAAGTCACCTAAGGAGAAAGTAAAAAAAAAAAAAAAGAACAAAGACAGAACCCTTGAAGAATCCAACATTTGAAGGTTGAATACAGGAGTAAACACATCGAAAAATGACCACAGAGAATAGAAGATGCCATTGAAGCCAGAAAGGTGTGTGTGGGGGAGAGGGTTTCAACTGTTTTTCATACTACTGAGAGATCAGTAAATATTTGTGACTTATTGGCAGATGCCCTAGAGAAAGTCAATAGTCCTGAATAGGTTTCACTTTTTTACTTCCATACTGATGTGAAGTCGCTTCACCTCTCTTATGTTTTCCTCTTGAAAAATGAAGTGAATCACCATTTCTCTGCTTTTCTGCTCAGGATAGACATTTTTAATCATTGTGCTCTTTCTCAATGAATCTGAACTCTTCCTGGAATCATTTTCAACATAATTTTCACAGCCATCCTAGCCAATCCATCAAAATTGCTATGTGAAATAATATTTTATAATTTCTGCTGTGAATGTTCTTTGGATCATTTACAACTTTAATTCTATTTCATGATCGAAACAAAATGATATATGATACTTTATCATTTGTAAAAATCAACTCAAGTACTGGTTTGGTTTTACTTTTAGTTGTCTTCTGTGGTATGATCTTGTAAATTTTTGTTTGACTTTGTGAATGTATTTTATCATCTTGGAATTTAGACATTTACTATGTAAATAAAATATATTTTAGATTTGTGGACACATTGTCAAAATATCTGAATTGTTCTGTAGAGTAGTTGAATGACTTAAGGGGCTTACCTTTCCATTTTCCTGCTTTTATTTCCATGGAGATGATTAAGAACTTTAAAATGAATAAACCCTTGGAAGCCAGAAGAAAAAAAAAGTGAACACAATAATGTAACTGGAAGGTCTGTTTATATTATTGGAATTGGGGGTGAATTAAGAGTTTTTAGGCAGATGCTGAATGAGAACAAGCAGGAACACAGTGTGTGTAAGGCAGGGGGCAGAGAAAATGTGTTCCAAAAAGAAGGAAGAATGGTATGAAAACTCCAAAGTGAAGAAGAGCTTATAGTCTTTAGGAACTGAAAGAATGCCATAATAGAGTATGGTGAGCCACAGATATTAGCCTCCAGTAATGGAAAAGGAATTATTAATATGAGACTCTTTAAAATAATGTTAGGAAATTTGGATTTAATCCCTGGTTCAATTGAAAGGCATGAAATTAATGGGAAAGTGACATAAAAAGCTTTTTTTTTTTTTTAAAGATCTCCATGGTGAAGCTGTGGAAGAGATTGGAGAGAATAATGGATGTGGAGATGCCTTTTGGGGAGGTATCAGTGTTGTCTGGAAGGAGACAGTATTACCTTGGTGAGAGAAGTAGTTAGTAGAGAGAGAAAGTTGAGTAGGTGCCAGGTTGTATCAGTTCTCATAGCAGACCCTTCATTCCACTAGTGGAATAAATACTTTGATTTTTATTAAGAAGTTTGGTATACATTAAAATTACTACATTTCAGAAATTACTGTTCTGTAATAAATTTTATATTATCTTCCAGACACCAGCATCTTTATCTCATCTTATAAATGATTAACAGCTTTAATCAAAGAAACACTTCCAGTTGCCAGACTTGTTTTTATCATGGACCAATCCATACCTCACATATCTTTGCAATAAATATATAAAATTGAATAAAAATTACATAAAATTGGTAAAAAAAATGCTAAGACAGAAAGGAAGGTTTGGAGACAATTCCACACTAGGCACTGGATAACCAGATTTTTAGATCCTATTTTTATTTTTCTTTTTTTTTCAGTCTTATTTTTATTTTAACTGTTCCTGTTACCTAAGAGTGTTGACCTTTTGGGTGCATATGCATTCTACACATAGATGTTGTAAATATCAAAGAATAAAATGATGGTGGAAATAGAGACTGGTAAGCCTTTTATAAATGTTTATCATACTAATATTATTTTAATATTATTGAATGAATAGAACCAAGTGGGATTGTAATTCTATTTCTCCTGTGTGTGTATTAAGTCAGGTCACCAATGCTGAGAAGATGGAATGCATTCTTGGTTGCTCATTCCACCATTAAATTACATAGCTTTCACCTTATCCCAGAGAGCCCACCACATAAAATAAACAATCCAAACCCTACCCTTACAATGCTGTGATTTTATAAAAGTTTAACTTTAGTAAGGAATCGAATCAGGATTGTGGTTCATTGGATACCTAAAGTTAAAACTTTCCTCAGATAATTCTTTGTTTTACCCTCTGAATCAACAGAGGAGAATGCATGCAGAGATAATTTATCAAAAAGGTCAGAATGATTAGATCATATTTTTATAGAAACTTTAACAGTTACAGTCAATAATGTCATTGAAAACATAAGAACTTTTTTTTAACAAAAATATATTTTAAAGTTACATAATTCAGGGGAGTTAAATCAGTTTAAGACTTCTTTCCCCTTTTTCTTTTTGTAACAAGGTACACTCACAATAAGCAGATGGCATTCTGTGGGCTGAGGATGAATGACTAAGGATTCATGGCAGGATCGCATCACAAGATTATGTGTAATTGATGCGTTTAGCTCTAAAAGCTTTTGGTTCTGCAGAATGTTTAAAGCATTGCTGAAACTGCATTGAGAGAGAAACTGGAATGATTCAAAATTACAGTGTGATGAAAAATGAGGTGTTTTCACTATCATTGTTGGTTTTTTTTGGTCATTATGATTATTCTGATAATTGGTAATGTTAAAATCTGTACAGTGTATCACAATCTTATTATAAATGATGTCAGTAAGACCATTGTATTATATTTCTACATTTGTTTATCACTTATTCTTTCCTTTTTTCGTGTAGCATTTACTGAGGTCCTACTATGTGTTAGACACTGCCTGCAACCTAAAATGTATACTATTCTTACCCTGAAAAGGCTTATTATCTCGTGAGAAAAATAAATAGGTAAATTAATAGTTATGAATACTACAATTATGCAAAACATGTCATTTTATACAGTTGTTATAACAAACCTAGTGTATATACTCTTACTATTTCCAAATGGCTTTTTTCAGTTCTCTCATCTAAAAGCCTAGATGGGACAAATATTATTCTCAATTGCTTATTTTTACATTTAAAAATATAGTTAGGTTAGAGTTTCTATTTCAAATGTATGCTATTTATCCTTAGTTACAGATTGAACAAATAGATTAAATAAAGACTACATAGAAATTGGTATAACAAAACCAGTACCATCCATGAGGCTTAATAGTAACTATACTTGAGCTTAGTTTTGACAATCTAAAAGTAAGGGAGAAAGGGAAGTATGTTAAATTACATAAAACCTTATCAGAAAGAAGGAAACAGATTAGTTCTTTGAGCAAGACAAACTGTTTTTTTTGTTTCTTCTCAATTTTAAAAGCAGTTTCTCACATGGGACCTCATACAGGAAATATTAAGTCAGAGACTCATATCACAGTTTTATATATAAACGTGGAAACAATCTTAATATGAGTATTAATAAAAAATTAAACAATTTTAAAGAATATAGAGACAGCATACTCATTATTTTGACTTTATTAAAGATGATGTCTATCAGCTTGACTTCTGATGAGACTTACGTAGAAGATGGCCATAGGTATGTTTTCTGAAATGCACATGGTATCCTTGTTCTTAACAACTCTGGATAAAGGCAGGTCTATTTACTTTTTTAAAAAAGATTTTGTTTATTTATTTGAAAGAGACAGAGCATGAGTGGGGGGTGGGAGCAGGGGAGGAAGGAGCAGAGGGAAAGGGAAAGGCAGGTTCCCCACTAAACAGGGAGCCAAATGCTCAGCTCCATCCCAGGCCCCTGAGATCAAGACCTGAGCCAAAGACAGATGCTTAACCAACTGAACCACCCAGGTGCCCCAGTCTATTTGCTTTTGAAACCTGTTAAGAAGAGGGTAGGGTTAGCATTTTTTTCTGTTATAGAAGGAGTCTATAGTGAGTATAGAGCCATTTTATAGACAAGTATTCCCTGTTTTATAGACAAGAACTGAGTCAAAACTTTTCAAACTTAATTGCCTGATATTCTAACTCAGCTTTTCTAATACCAATACAATCCAATTAATAATACCGTATTTGGAAATTCCAAAATGTAGAGGACCTTATCATTAAGTACACATGAAATACCAGCAAGGGATGTTGGAGGCGATAGCTTTTCTCATGCAGAAAATAGGCATGCGTCTATTATTTACACTTATGTTTTTTTTAATGCCAACTGGTCAGTTTACTAGTCAAGCATAAAGCCCTGGGAAATCATTTATTTGATCAGAAATTAAGGAGATGTCTGTAGTAGAATTTTAAGTTTCCGTTAGGATATTCTGTAATAAGCACCGACTCAATGATGAATTATCGCCTTCTTGGTCATGACTTCACCTCAACCAAATGGATTATGACTAAGAGATAATTCTAAAAAGCCCATCATTCCAGTAGAATTTGAAGAAGATACGTTTTCACATATGTTTTATATATTTCATTGAATAAAGACAATAACCAGTCATAATTTTAAGCGATGTGAGTTTATTTTTATCTATATATTTGAGAAAATAGATAGGGTTGGAAGAAAAATGAAATCTATTTTGTAATTGTGTATGTGTGTGCATGTGCACATGGGAGTGCATGCATGAATGAGTGTGTAGTTTAAAGACATTTTTAAGGAGCAGTTTTAAGTTCATAGCAAAATTGAGAGAAAGGTACAGAGATTCCCTATGTTTTCCCTATCCCCCATAGCAGAGCCTCCCCTGTTACCACCATCCCCACCAGAGTGTTACATTTGTTAACAACTGATGAACTTATACTGACATTATTATCACCTACAGTTCATAGTTTGTATTATTATTCACTGTAGGTGTTGTATAGTCTGTAAGTTTGGATGAATGTATAATAACATGTATCCATTCAGAGAATTTACATTTGTCATTCAGAGAATTTTCACTGTTCGAAAAATCCTCTCTATTCTCCCTTCATCCCTCCCACTGCCTAATCCCTGGGAAACCATACATCTTTTTAGTGTTCCCATAGTTTTGCCTTTCTCAAATGTCATGTAGTTGTTGTTATACAATTTGTAGACTTTTCAGATTGCTTTTTTTCACTTAGTAATATGATTTCAGGTTCCTCCATGTCTTTTCCTGGCTTGGTAGCTCATTTCTTTTTAATGCTTAATGATATTCCATTGTCTGGATAAGCCACAGTTTATCTATTTACCTATTGAAGGACATCTTGGTTGGTTCTAATTTTTAGCGATTATGAATAAAACTGCTGTAAACATTTGAATGCAGGTTTATGTATGAACAATTTGTGCTTTTACTAGAAAATTTTCTGAGTATTTTTCAAAGCCTATGCATACTGATCTTGATCACAGTCTTCCTATTCCCAAATTCACCTTATCATTACCCAGAGGATTCAATAGAATATATACTGTAGAGAGGCTATTTAGGCATAACAGTTCCTTGAACACTGAGTTATCTCAGAGATACATAGTTTCCAACAAGCTTTAGAAACATCCCTTTTTCTTAACCCAATCCTGTTATATTTGTAAAGACTGAATCACTATTTTTATCATGATGCTCTTAAAGCAATACAATTAGACAAGATGGGCAGACTTTCTTATAAAGGGATAATACAAATTGACTAATCTGTGTACACCACAATCATCTGTAGCCATCCAAATCTTAGGGCCTAAACTCTCACTGTTATATTCATGGAATTATATACAGGAAAGCCTCATATTTCAGATATTTTTGTCAACTCATTAAAATGATATGAGCAGACAACTTGGGCCCAACATTAGAGTAGAATCTCTGAGGTTACAGAGCCACCAAGAAAAACCTAGAACTCAAGTCTCTGATTTTCAGTTTCTTATGGTATCCTATGAGTAGTATGATACTAAAATGTGGTAGAGATATATGCAACAACTAATGATGCTTATAAATATAAATATATCTAATGTGTAAGGGAAAAATAATGTAATGGTGAATTTCTGAATTTTATATCCATATTAACAGAAGCTGAATAGCACACCTCATGACTTGCTCAAGTACTAAAGGAATCTTTCAATTTTTAACAAATTCAGGTTTGGGACAAGTGCTGGCAGATCAGGATTTAAAGGACAAACAGTCCTGCATGTTAAGACACGTACTGTGTAAGGCCCAAATGTTTCATATAATCCCCATGAAATCTTAATCTTTTCCTAAAGTGCTTTCACACATTCAGTTGTCATCACTTTAAAATTGAAGGCCATCCAGCACTCGAGCCTGACTAGAATATTAAATACATCATTTATTTGGAAGGAAGCACTAGAAATAATGCTACTGCATTTTCTACAATGAGAATTGTAAAGATGGCCTTTGATTTGCTGGAAAAGTTTCCAGCTGTGCTGTGATTTGATTTAACTGCCCAGACACTGACCTGCTTAATGATTCACTTTTAAGCTTGGTTATCTTTGAAAAGAATTGGATTTTAGGACCCCATATTTTACCTTAAATATAGACACTTTATTTTAAGGAGGAAAAATAAATAAAATTCCTTCTGATTAAGGCATTTATTAAATCATACTGTGCACTGCTTTGCTTCAACTCCTTTCTTGACCCAGAGAACTCTTAAGTACCCTTGACAACTATTGAAATTTAATTTGAAATAGTGTATAAGAAACTAATGCTTCTATTCTCAGATCTTTTTTTTTTCCTGAACCCAGCAATGAATATACTGGATTGAAAATTTAGAAATTGAATAAACGAGGCTTTCTTGAAGGCCTACAGTATTCAGCCAGCCTAACTTACAGGCTGGCTGGTCATCTCCCTGAATTTTTCAACTGCTCTTTCAACCAACATCTATTCAACATGCAAATTTCACTTGCATTAATTTCTAAGTTTGTTATGTATCATTGGTTGTGTTTCTCACAGATGGTCCCTTACATGGACATCATTGTAGGCCCCTGAGAAAGAGATGTTGGCCCAAATAACCTCATTGATAAAGATCTGAGGAGTCACTGCTTTGCTTATTATCCTCTGTACTCTTTATTTATTTATTTATTTTTCTCTGTACTCTTTAGATACCTGTCTTTTAACTTAGTATCAGAGACAAGGAAGGCTAGGAGCCTAATAGGGATGAAGAAGAAAAGAAAAGGAGAGGGATGAGAGAATTTAACACAAGCAACCTATGTTAAATATAGCAATAACTGCAACTATATTCCTAGGTGGGAGCTTTCAAATATAGATATTCTCTAATGCATGTTTTAGAAGCAAATATTCACTGTTATATTGGGATGAAAGGAGCCATGGGTTTAAACCTAGGTTTGTATTTTCCTTAGAGAAAAATGAATAGGAATTATTTCACACACACACAAAAAAAATCTAAATATTTTTTTTGTTTTTGTTTTTTTTGTTGTTGTTGTTGTTTTTTTAAATCTAAATATTTAAGGAGCATCATGCCATTTTGTTACCATTTTAGTTGACATTGATTATAGCTGGCATATTTACACAGGTTACATTTATCATCTGGAGAAAAATTTTTATTACATATTAAAGGAGGTTCCCTTTTATGGTCTGTTCACAGAGTGTTTATACTTTTACATGGCCATTATGGGGGAAATGTCATTATATGAACTAATAAAAATTAATTGGACTAGATATCACAACACCTGAGTTTTAGCTAGCATCAAGCTCTATCACTTTAGGAAAGTCATTCAACTCCTTGTAAATAAATAGAAATTAAATAAAAAACTATAATTTTACATGATGACTTGACAGTATGTTTTTCTTATTTCAAATGAACATAGATCTATTTGCATTGAAAAAACTACTAATCATAATGTCAACTTATTTAGAATTATGACTCCTAATTATAGTTCTTTCATATGAGATCAGTATAATGGCTTTCAAATATTGTTTTTGTGACCCTGAAAAAATGAAAAGTATATCTTACATCGCAACTCAATGAATACATGATAACACGTGTGCACATACACAAACACACCTGAGAAAATATTACCTTACTTATGATTTGCACTCCAATTTTGGTATTCTATTCCTTTTTTTTTAAGTGCTGTTTATGATCCACTTGACTGATTTAGAAGTTAAGTCAAATAAAGCATTTATATTATGCTACCAAGGGACAAATTCTTGGTAGTATGGCTTACATAGCCTCATGTAAGCTCTAAATGCACTGAATATTTTCAGTACATTTTCTAATTCAGATCTTGGTTTAACTAGTTATACTTATTACTGGTTTTCATCTTTCCCAGAGTCCTGTTTTTTAAGGTTTATTTCCAGTTCTAACATATTATGATCCTAATGGAAGGGTACCTAAATCTGGAGGCTGAGAAGAAATCATTAGTGTCTAAAGCACATGAGAACTAGGAGACAATGTCTGAAAGTTCTATTTTCCTCTTGTAGCTTTCAGGTTTGGAGGTTTTATGTGTCCTAGTAGCAGAAGAACAGAAGCTTAAAGAGCTAGCAACAGTGACAAGCCCTCCTCTCTGCCCCCCACCCCAGTCCCTTGCCCTTGACTATGCAGATAGTCCATAGACTTTGGGACTCTATGAATTGACTTTAAAATATATCTCTAAAGATAATAAGTATTAGTTAGTCCTTTTTGTTACTCCAGATAAGTTACCTGGTAGATATACTACCCAACATGATGTCATAATTGTAATTAATTTCTTCTACATTAGAGGCAAAATTTGACTTACTACTGAAATTACCACCACTCTGAGAAATTATCTTTGAATATGTCACTTACATTCTTACTTGCATAGGTTAATCAGAAATAAAAAGTGAAAATGTAAGCTGATTGGATTCTTTATTGGCAATAATATAAAGCAAAGATCTAATCAAACCATTTCTATTAAAAAATGATAATTTTCACTTTACAGAATCCAAACCTTTCCTCTAGGTATTTATGCTCTCAAAAATCTGTCCCTGATGTTTTCTCTCAGACAACTTGATACTGCTGGAATTCTTTATGTTTTAGAGTACAGAAAACCTAACTGTAGACAAATAATGAGTTATTTTAGTCTAAGTGCCTACTATACAAAGCACTATGCCAGCTGCTGGGAATATACCATTGAAAGAGAGATACAAAACTTTTGGATTTATATTTTAGAGGGAAATCAGAAAACTTATGGATCAATATATTATAGGTAAGAAAAGTTAATATACAAATGTAATATTCTTTGTTAAAATGTAAATGTCTCATATATTTACAGAAAAGGTGAAACGTGAAAATTTAGTTTAACCATGTTTAAATCAGGATTGTGGAATTACAAATTATTTTAGTATAATTGGTAGCCTCTATTTTTAAGATTTCTTACAACAAATATTTACTGTATTATAAAATAAACACACATGATGTCTACATATATTATATACATACATATGTATGTATGTATGTGCATTTTATTTGTCCTACTTCTGGCTTTTCAAATAGGTATGTGGCTTTCTAAAATCTGGTTATATAGAATAAGAATAGAATAAATTTTATTTTAGAATAAGAATATATAAGAATAGAATAGAATAAGAAAAAATTTATTTTTTATTCTTGTAGAACCTACACCTCCAAAGTCTAACACTGTTTTTTTTTTTTTTTTTTTTTTTAGGTTAACTTTTTTTTTTTTTATTGGTGTTCAATTTACTAACATACAGTGCCCGTCACCCATTCACTCCCACCCCCCGCCCTCCTCCCCTTCCACCACCCCTAGTTCGTTTCCCAGAGTTAGCAGTCTTTACGTTCTGTCTCCCTTTCTGATATTTCCCACACATTTCCTCTCCCTTCCCTTATTTTCCCTTTCACTATTATTTATATTCCCCAAATGAATGAGAACATATAATGTTTGTCCTTCTCCGACTGACTTACTTCACTCAGCATAATACCCTCCAGTTCCATCCACGTTGAAGCAAATGGTGGGTATTTGTCATTTCTAATAGCTGAGTTAACACTGTTTCTTTATTTGAAAATCATTAATGTAGCTTCTGCCTGGAAGTTTACAACCAAAGGTGAAGCATATGTTAGCAACTGGAAGTTATACAATGAGGGCTATAATTAGTGGATGGACGAGAGGACACAATGTGGACTGCAGAGTAACACTAGGATGCCTGAAATTAAATTACCATAAATAGTATCTGCATGTCTCTAGCAACCCACAGCTTTGAGACCATATTTTTGCATTCCTAAATCAGATCACATCATATGACAGAAGCAAATAGAGACAAGTAGATGGAATCTTTAAAAATCTGAGTTGTCTTGGAAAGTGTCTACCAATTTGGACCATGGTTAGACTCTATGTTAATTATTTCTTGGTGTCAGTCTTTATAAGTTCTTAGTCAATAAACTCTCTGCAGAGATCATCCAGCTTTGGTGAAAAGGACCTCCTTAGGGCTTACCAGCTTTGCTTCCACCCATCTTGAGCAGCTTTGCACTGCTCTTGGCTTATAAATCTCTAGGCCTTGCCATTGGCAAAAGCTATGATTAATATGGCAGGAGCCAAAGATTCAAGTTTCTCACATAGTCGTTAGCTCCATTTGAGGGCTAATGCTTCAAAATGAGATTCTTTCTTATCTGGCAGTCTGATTAGGAAATGAGCCGGGCCGCTATAATTAGGATTCAGATTTACTGCCTATTTCTGAGAGAGGTTCAATGGGATTGTAACATCTCTAGCCAATCATGCCATATTGCTCAACCTTACAGAACAGCTTATTAGCTGTCCATCTGCTTTTACGTGTGGCTTTCTATCTCATCAAGCAGTTTGAGAGCATACTTCATGCACTAGAACTGCCTGAAAAATAGCTATATATCCATTGTTACATAACCTTATTGTTACTTACAGTTAATTAGGAAAGAAGAATCAGAGTATTCCAGTCTCTATGCAGAGTAAGATATCATTTTTAGGACTGACATATTATTTTTCTTCACTTGATGAATGTTTACTGTCATGGCTCAATAAGAGATGAGCTACAGTCTGCTAGTTTTGGCAGTGTCTGCTTAGTGGGGATGTTTAGCTTGTCCTCCCAAATTACAACTCCATTTATTTCATCCAGTTTCATTAATCTTCTGAGTACCTTCATGGCCAATGATGTGACTACTGCTAGTGCTGAGTGGGGAATTAACAGTAAGTAGACTAGAGCAATATACATCTATGGGAACTAAACCTCCAAATGATTTGGATGTCATTTTCATTAACACAGAACAGACTTACCCTAGACTGCAGGGTTCTTGGCAAAAGGACATTCTAGTGAGAGAGCTCAGGAAGGGGTGGAAGGGGAATAAATAGGACTTCCTGGGAAAAGAAATGAGAGTATAAATTTAAACTTTGAAAACTTCCTGGTAGACCATATCAAACAATGGGGACATTTCCCCATTTTGGCAAAGAAAATAGATTTCAGCTTAAAAGACTTTTTCCATGGAAATGCTAACTACCAACTTGGGATGGAAAGAGTTAATTCAGCTGAAAAGAAACTAGGAATCTATGATGATTTGGGAAAAAAATACAATGAATATGAAATCTCTTTTGTATTTCTCACTGCTGACATGTAAAATGTCATTTTGATTCTGCTCATCTTTTTATCAAAAGCATCAACATGTCAAATACCATAGAATCATTGAAACAAAGTCAATAAACCTAAGTTTCTAAGAAAGAAAATAACTGTCATTGTTCTGAAAAAAAGTTGTTTCCTACATGATTTTTTTTGCAATGGTTCATATTTCCTTATCAGCTTACATTATAATTTCAGAGATCTGTTTCTAGGAGGAAATTTTTGATTCCTGGTAAATTATGTAGCTTATTCCTAAAGGACTCAATGTCCTTGTCAGACTGATTGGTGAGGATGATGATGATGATACCTAATACTTATGGTGCCAGGTGCTGGGCTAAATGCTTTCATATCTTTATCCTATTTACTCCTCATAGCAACCCTGCTACATAGGTGGTATTATTACTTCTACTTTACAGATAAAGAAATTATCAATTATGACAAGAAATTTGGGATAGACACTACCATTTCTGAATCTCCACACATTGCTGCATACCTCTCTGACTCTCTTTCTTACTGCTCACCTCTTGAAACCCGGCTACTTTTGCTTCAGTTACCAGAAAAATATTGAGTAATTTATTCTTTCCAGAACTTTTTCTTTGATCACTTTGATTTTTTTTTTTTTTTTTTTTGGCTTGTCAGCTGCCTCTCCCTTGATAACACAGGCTCCATGCATCCTCCTCAAGAAGTGAGTGTTTCACTTTCATGCTCCTCAGACACTGGACTCAGATGGGTATACTGCCTCGCTCCTTATTGAAATTGCCATAACTATCCGCGATCTTCCCTAAAAACACCAGGCTTTGAATCTTATGCCTCTAGGCTATACTGACCATTGTCTCTCATTGTTACATTTATCACTGCTACCTGGTCATTCCTTCTAATTTCTTGAAGATGTTAAGTCCTGGCTCAGTTATCACTCTTTATAACACAGTTCCTGTCATTATTGTTAGTGATTTCATAAATGTGTGGACTATACTTTCAATAAGCAGGTCTCTCAGCAATTTTACCTTCTCTCTCCCAGTGACTTTGCCTTCCATAATGTTCATGGTTATGATGTAAACTTTGTTTATGAATAAATAGAGCCTTTCCATAATGTCAGTTTCATGTTTGTCTTTCTCACTGCAACTCCTCTCCTTCCACCTAACAATCTTTGGATCCCTGATTGACCCACAACCCACTGATAATAGCAACATTTCCTGTGCCACCCATACCTTGTCTCATTTTTTTCTTATCCAGGTTAAAATCAATAATCAATCATTATAATTTTCTTCTATGCCTCTACTTGCTTGTTTTTTCCTTCCTTCATTTAGAAAAAAAGAATGAACCTTCATTGAAGCCACTTTTCAACCTGTGCTGTGCCTGCAACTGTGCAGGTGAATGTGGCTAGAAGAGAATACATAACTCTGTTTAAATTGCCTTGTTTCAGGTTAGATTTGCATTCATCAACCTCAAGTGACTCTCTATTCATTCTTACAATATGAGAAAAGATAGTTCATACTCTCTTTCCTCTTTCTCCTCAAACCAACAACACCTCTGTTTTTGGAGTAATAGCTTTCATTCCCATTTCAATGAGAAAATACTGGCAATCCCTCTGTCAGCCCCCATAGCCACCAAACAGCAAGCAGCAGTGCTCTGCTTTCTGCCTTTTCCTGTGGTGGTGGTAAAGCCTCCACAGGAATAGCTAAGGCCACCTTCTCCCTGGAAGAACCCACCCCCTCTCCCTTACGCAGGATGGTTCTTTCAGCAGTTTTATTCTCTTTATCCTGCATCATCAGTTTTTTCTCATTCTTCTATATTATTCTGACTTTATCCTATTATTTCTACCATTAAAAAAAATCTCTGGCCCAAATTGCCCCATTTAGCAATCAACCTATATTTTTCCTTCCTCTCACAACAAATTTCTAAAAAATAATCATCTATACTTATTGCCATCAATTTCTCTCTCTTGAATCTGCTAAAACCAGGTGTTAACCCATACCACTCAACCAAAACTACTCCTGTCAAGATCACTGTTGCTAAGTCCAGTGATCACTTTGCAACCCTTATTTTACTTGAACTGCTAGCCATGTCACTCTGTCTTTCTTCACTTTGCTTCCAGGACACACATTCTCCTGGTTATCCTCCTACTTCATTGGCCATTCCTTCTCAATTTCCTTCCCTGATCTGTTTTCATATCTCTCAGAATTTTGGGTAGCTCAGCTTTCAGTTCTTGTGCATTTTCTCTTCATTTATGACACTCACCTTTTTATTATTTTTAAAGTTTTATTACGTTTTTCATTTTAATTCCAGTGCAGTTAACATACCGTATTTATTATATTAGTTTCAGATGTACAATATAGTAGTTCAAGAATTCTGTGCATTGCTTAGTGCTCATCATGGTGCATTTACTCTTAATCCTCTTCACCTGTTTCTCCCATCCCCCCACCCACCTCCTCTCTTGACCACACTCCTCTTTGATGATATCATCCAGTCTTGCATTCTCAAACATCATCTGCTTTATGATCCCTTGCTTGTATTTCTAACCAGGACCTCTCCCCCAAATTCCAAATGTACATATTCAATGGTTTATTTGGTTTATTTGGCTATCTAATAGGCAGACAAGATTAAGCATGTTCAAGAGTGAACTGCTAGTATCCTCTCAGTATATTAAACATTCTCTTACATAGCCTAGCCCACATTAGTGAATGACAACTCTATTTTTTTAGGTGACTAGAAAAAAATGTTTAAGTTGTTGTGGATTTCTCTCTTTCTTGAGTATATTTCACATCTCATCTATCGAAAAAACATGTTAATTCAGCCCAAGAACATATCCAATATCTACCAATGAGACCAGAACACACTAGTTCCATCATTGCCATCTTCACTTCTAGTACTTTAAAGGTTTGTAAATCTTAGAGACCTCCTATGATTAAGTAATGCATGTCCCCCAATTTTCAATTTGTATATAAAAATAATCATGATGTGAAACTTGTTTTATTTAATGAAATAAGCTAATTCCTATTTTCATATAAGCAATAAAAAATGAGAATATTTCAATAGATTTAGTGCATCATTTAACTAATTATCATAAAATATATTCATTAAGCACCCATTCGTGTATAATGTACTTGTCATATATTATGGTACTAGATCAATTTTAAAATAAATATAAAATTCTGTTACATTAAAAAATAATTCTGGGATGTAACTTTAAGAGCTTTTGAAACTAAGCCTACCTTTCAAAGATTTTATGAGTCAGATAGATTCAAAGTTAGGTCAACAGTGAACGATTATGCATAATAATGTTCTGTTTTCAGAAATATCAGTTCCAAATCCCTAATGTATATTTAAATTGGAAGTTCTAGTGCTTCGTTGGTGTCCAACCTGTCAATAAGTAAATTTGAGAGTAATCTTTACCTTCAAATATATGACTGATCCGTTGGTTTTAAAAATTCTTTTACACTGCCTACTTAGTTAATTTCCTGATTAACTTACAGAATTATAGCCTCACATTTTTCATTGTTGTTTTAGGTTTTTTTTAATTTATTTTTTATTTTTTTTTTTTATGGGAGGCAGGGGCAGATGGAAAGGGAAAGAGAATCTTAAGCAGGCTCCACACCCAATACAGAGCCTGATGCAGGGCTCCAACTTACAGCTCTGAGATCATGGCCTGAGCTGAAATCAAGAGTCAGATACTTAACTGACTAAGCCACCCAGGTGCCCCTCTTTGTTTCTGAATTGTGTTTGTGTGTGTGTGTGTCTTTAGTACTGCTTATCTAGATTTATAAAGCCATTCCCTTTGGGCACAATTGAGTCCTAGATGATTCACATACATGGTAGAATGAGCTTCTGAGACTACTGGATAAACATGAGTTTTCCTTCATTTCCTCCTGATACCTTGATAACAGCTGGTAAAGATCTTCCTTTTCAGAACTAAGGGAAAAATAATACTCAAGATAGGACAACAGCAAAAATGATTTGGAAGCAGCAAAATAGAAGGATTCTTGATAGTTGACTTTATTGTCCAAAAAGGATGAATCTAAGTTGTAAATGAAGAAATTCTGGAAGGCATTTGGTTTAATAAGGAATAAGATGATTTATACCACTGAACACCCAAAAGCTTCAACAGATAGATGTACCAGTCACTGCTTAAGGGTGGAGATGGTACAACTGGATATTCAAGAAAATCAACTGAGTCTTTTTTAACAAGCAGGTTTTCAGAAGGAGAATCATGATCCCCACCCCACCACCTAGCCAGTAAATGTTTTTCTTCTATCCCACTATAAAATGAAGGTGTACTCTAGAGATAATTTACTGCAGATGCTCTGTTCTCAAGGATTAGGCATGGCCAAGGGCAAGTGTATTCAATTGAAATCAGAATTTATTTTGGGTGATGAAAATGTTCTGGAGTTAGTGATGATAGTTGCACATTCTGAATATAATAAATACCATTGAAATGAACATTCTAAAAGGATGAATGGACTTTGTGGTGTGTGAACTGTATCTTAATGAAATAATAGCATTAGTGTTCTCAAAACAATACTTGAGGCTAAATGGCAAGGGACTAGTGCTTTCAAAATTCTTATGAAAAATTATCTCATTCTAGAATTTGAATTACTCTCCCAACTATCAATCAAATAAGAAGGTAGAATAAATATCTTTTTCAAACATAGGAAATCCAAAAAAAATTTACTTCCTTTGCTCTCTTTCTCAAAAAGATATTGAGAGAGTATTTTACCAAAACCAAAGGATAAATCTAAAAAGAGAAGAATGTATGAACTAGTACAAAGAACTGGGCACAGATAGAAGACCAGAGAATTTCCAGTATGATGACAGGAAACCCCAAATCAATAACTGAGAGTCAGATCTAGGCGATTCAGTATAGATTAGGGTAGGAGAACAGAGTTCTCTAAGAGTGCTACACACAAGAAAAAAGGAACAAAAAAGATTATCTGATTTACCTGAATATGTTCAATGGACATTTAAACTTATGGTGGAGAATTTGAGAATGAATTATTTTAGTTACATTAAAAAACTAAACAGGCACGGAACATGCCAGTAATTAACTGTGGGGGAAAAAAGGAAATATATAGCACACTACATGGGTCAGCCATGAGCTATTTTTTTCATAGTCGTAATAATGCAAATACTGAATAAGGGGATGGAGGAGGGCAACTGTGTGTTTGTTTCAGTGACCTAAATCTTAATCTATCATAGTAAGATATCAGTAGATTTAAACTGAAAAAAAAAAAACAATAAATAAAATTTATAATGTTTAGAAATACAGAGATAAAAACCAGAAGAAACTATTCACAGAGTTTAGAGAGGTGCCTAGGAACAAGAGCACTGAAGATAGAAGGAGTATTATGGGGAAGTGGACTGCTACTTCTCACTAAACATCTTATAGTATAATTTGATTAGCACATGTATTAATTGGTTAAAAGTAAATACTACATTAAAATTAAAAAGATAGAAAGCACCTAGCTAGGAATTAGGGAATAAGATTCAAAGCCTGACTATTTAGCAAACCATAAGCAAAATATTTAACTTGTCTTATTAGCTCTAGTTTCTTCAGTGCTTTAATGATGGCTTATATTCAGTTACCTTTAATTTCTTTCCAGCCTCACATTGATGCTTCTAGGAGTCTTATAGCTGAGTCCAAGTCAGATTGTTCTTCAAACTGTGGCATCTGCCTTTACTCAATTGGTCTTAGACTGCTCCTCTTTTTTAAGTTCACTTCTTGATGTTAGAAATAATAGAACGAAGATCTAGATACATAAATTAATGTGTCACAAGTTATCCAGATATTTATGTAAAATTTTAGATTTATTGTAAATGGTTGATTATTGGGGGATGGTATTAATTTTGATAAAGGCCTAGTTACTATAACAAAGTAACCCTGAAATAAAGTACTTATGTAGAATAGATTTTCTCTTTCTCATTCTTGTCTGTCTACTCCATTTATTTTTTAGATAAGAAAAAGGGATTATAGGGGAAAGGAGGGAAAATGAGTGGGAAAAATTAGGGTGACAAAACATGAGAGACTCGTAACTCTGGGAAATGAACAAGGGGTAGTGGAAGGGGAGGCAGGCGGGGGTGGGGTAACTGGGTGACAGGCACTGAGGAGGGCATTTGATGGGAGGAGGACTGGGTGTCATACTATAGGTTGGCAAATTGAACTTCAATTAAAAAAATATATTAAAAGAAAAAGAAACTTGGGTCCACATAGTCATACGCAGTCCTAGATTTTTTCCATCTTGTTTCTCTGTCATTCCTAGCACTTTATCATTATCTATAGTGCCTAAACTGAATTGTGGGCACCTTTATGTCTGGATTATGAGAAAAAGAAGAGAGTATGGGGAAGCCCAAGTAGAAGTCTTATGGCCCAGACAGGAAGTGGCAAACAACTCTTCCACTCATGTCCCCTTGGTAAGTACCTTGTTACAAGGCTGCATAGCTTCCAGGGAGGCAGAGAAATGTTGTCTCCAGGGTAGAAGGGAAGAAGAGATTTTGAAGAACCATTAGCAGCCTCCTCCACTGAAATTTTAGAAAGGGCTACTAATTACTTGAGCATGTATAGGTATTTCACTCCACTTTTTATTATATATCAAAAAATTGACTAGTGACGTTTCACAGCTTATATTGCATGTGCAATGAATTTTGACAATTTCTAATAGTTATATTTTCCTCTTTCAATAAAATGACTATGATATTTGCTGTGGAGGCATGACCCGAAATCAAGGCTTTTATTTTCTGGACTCTTCTTACTGTCATATTTTTCCCCCATTACAATCTAAGACTGTCAGTCCAAAAATGAGGACCCTACTGTCTGATTAGACTGAAGGAGTTAATTGTAGTTCAACTCGGTTAAATGATAAAACCATCAATAGAATACATGCCATATGCTAGAACTATTTGGAAATACAACAATAACAAACTAGACACACAGCTTTTGCCTCATGAAATTATCATAGAGGAGTAGCGCTAGACTCCTTTTCCTGTAGAAATGGTACATTCCTGAATTTAACTGATACAGCTTTAACCTTTGGCCTTCAATGTCACACCATCCACACACATAAAAATATCCAGACTGTCCACCTATCTCTGCTGGAAGACATATAGACAATAAAGGGTATTTCTAAGTACATTTTCAGAATAAATCTCATTGGGAGTCAGAGAAGAAGCATTAAGCCCAGAGCTATTATTTATAGGAGAATGAGAGTGGGACTCTGCTAACAACTGGAAAGAACAGGATGCTCAGACTATCTTAGGAAGAGAAGGATGCTGTCTAGAGAGACAACAATTAAAAATAGTCATTTAATGTGTGTCCGCAACTTAGGAGAGCTTGTTTTTGTTCGTATTGATCCGAGGATGAACAAACCTACCTCCCATAGCTAACTCGATGTTTCCCCTGAGGTGTAACATAAACTTACTGTGGATCAAAATCTTCCATTATAGCATTAAGTTTGATAGTGTCTTGTGTGTGTGTGTGTGTGTGTGTGTGTGTGTGTGTTTCTTGGGTGGTGGTAAGGTTTTTGAGGAGCAGGATGGTGGGAATTCTTTTATATATATTTTATATATGTGTATTTGGTTCATTACCTGCCAAGTAATTGGGATTCTGAGTTCCATAAGTGGTATAGAGCAGTGAATCTCAAATTTTAATATGCAAGTGAATCACTTAGAGATCCTGGTGAAATGCAGATTCCAGTGGCCAAACCTAGGAAGTGGAGATTCTTTTTTTTTTTTTTTTTTGGAGATTCTTTTTTAACAAGCTCCCAAGTGATATCTATGCTACTGATCCCAGAAACCTGCTTTGGGGAGAAAAGATATAGAACATTTTATTAGGATGGTTTGTAATGTCTGCTGTTCTGATGTGTCATATTTCTTCTCTCTGTAAGTTGGGCCAACCAGTGGGTGAAAGGATTCTGCTTTATGGGTGTTTCCGGAGGCTTTCTAACTTGTATGTGTGTAGATGGGAATCTGCAAACATAAGGCGTTTGCCTAGGTTGTAACATAAGAATGCAACATAGTAAAATTTAGGGGTTAGACTGGGAAAAAGTCCCAGATTTTCTTGGAATGAAGTAATAGCTCTCCACAAAATGCAGAAAATAGTGAGTGAGGAAGGGGTGAGACTAGGCGGGTCATGGGAAATATGGATAGAGTCTAAGTTATTTTAAAGGATAAGCTTTTTTTTTAATGGACAATAGGCTTTTGTCTACCAAAGGATCTTCAATAATCCTGCCATTTCTTGTCGTGTTATTCAAATAAGTGAGTAAAATACAGATAACCCAAATGATTTTTAAAAATGAAGAAAAATTATTGTTCCTGTGAATTTTGTGATTTTTTTTTTGGTTCTCATCAGTTTAGTGACACTCATGTTTTTGTTTCTGTATCATGGCCTTTTTTATTCTTTTGTCCAAAGCCAGCATTACTATTATTATGGAAGTAAAGTACTAGATTTCTACTTTTGTGAAGATAATTGATAATCAGAGAGCCCGAATATATCCTAGGTGGATTAATCCAGCATTCACTGGGGAAAGAATTTATTCTCAGGAGCTCATGCACATGAGGAGAATATATAACTTTTTCCTGCTACTCTAAATCTTAATAAGCAGTCCCGTTACTTGCCCACCATGGAAATAATTCCACCTGTCATTTGAGGTGCTTTCACACATTTTGGATAGATATAGTTGTTTCTTTTATTAAGATGGTATTCAGCTGAGAGATTAGTCACCACATATTTATATGAAGTTTTCATTCTAGTGCAATTAGCTGTAGAATCCAATAAATAGCAACACCATAACATGAAACTCATTTGGATAATCACTGCCTAAAACAAAACTGGCAGTGCAGTGCTTTTCTTTATTCATCTTAATTCTCTCTTGTATATATATATCACTAGAGACTATATCATTTTGCAGCTAAAAGTAAATAGTATGTTTATGATCATATTTCATTGTGTGTGGAGATTTTAGAGTGATTCATCATTAGCTTTCAGTTAGTTTAATGCAATTTTTAAATCCTTTGCTGATTAGCTGGTCTTATAATTATTTTGGTTAAGGAGTTTAGAGTAAAACTACAAAATTACCATTGTGCACTTCCCATCTTTTCTTTATAGAGATGAAGTGGCTGAGATCTCTCACCCTCTTTCCTTCCACTCCCCATTTCTGGCCAATAAACCTGCATATTGTAGCATAAAGCTGTCCCTGAAATCCATCTCTGTTTGCATTGTGGCCTACACAGTAAAATATATTTGGTGATGAACTGATTAAATTGTTTTTGTTTTTAATTCTGTTTTTTGTTCTCTCTGTGTGTGTATAATTGTTTTAATCCTTTGTTTAAGCTCTTTAATCTGCATGATAACTGGCATTTATTTGTAATATTTTGAGGAACAAGTTTGCTCTCTCATGTTTCTTCATGCTAGGGAACTTATTCCTTGATTCTGAGGAACTTCATGGTTTCTACTTCATATTCTCTCAGGTTGTTCCATTCTTCTGTGTGCCACCTTCTTTCTTCTCCATAAATTCACCTTGTTCTTTCTAAAATAACCATGATATCAGTGTGCTAGACCCGCTTCTACTTGATGGTTCATCACATGCACTCCGCCCAACTAGTAGCAGATGCTCATCTCTTTCTAGTTGGCCACCGACTGGGAAAATGAGGCTTTTGGAAACTTTGGGCTCTCCTTTTCTAGAGATGGAACTAAGGCCAGCCATGAAACTAGAGGCTCTAAGTTGGGCAAACCATGAACCCCCATAAGGAAGAAGTTACACTCTTTAGCATCCTAAAAATAAAATAACCCTTTGTTACTTAGTTACTTGGCTTGATTTTTACAACTTTGTCCATTTGTTAATTGTCAGTGAGCAGCTAAATATCCAATATGAATCAGTGATCCATCACAATAAGAAAATGTTGGGATAATTGTTTCCTTGATCATGGTAATAACAAATATATCAACTATACCTCCTCCCTTACTTCAAAATAGGGTGATTCTGGGACACCTGGGTAGTTCAGTGGTTGAGCGTCTGCCTTTGGCACAGGGAGTGATCCCAAGGTCCAGGGATCAAGTCCCGCATTGGGCTCCCTGAGAGGAGCCTGCTTCTCCCTTTGCCTATGTCTCTGCCTCTCTCTGTGTGTCTCTCATGAATAAATAAATAAAATCTTTTTAAAAAAAGTATGATTACTTTTATCAGAAAATTCCATCAAAGGACCCCCCAGGATCATATATCCTTTCTAACCAAGTCCAATGTCATAAACACCAAGATAAACATTAAAATTCACAAGGTAGTGATATTTTAAAGCTGTGAGTATAACTTTTAAGTTAAACAAAGTCTACAATAAATGTTTTATTGATGCTATGTCAAAATCATCAATACATTTGTGTGGGGTTAGATGTATGCTCTGAGGCTTATATTTTTATTTTGTTATCTGTTGGTAAGAATGCATTTATATTACTACATGTTAAAAGATTTGAATTAGGAAAAATACTTAACTTCACCCTTCAAAGCATTTCTATCAAGCAATGCATTTCTGTGTTGCATATCATAACCAAATCGTATTTTACTCTTGTGGCTCAACCTCAAATACCCCAATGTCTATTAGTTTTCCTACTTCTGCTTGGGGATAATGCAGAAAAAATACAATAACTATTGATCTAGATATTTTTAACAAATTGGCCACCAGGCCTTTACTACTATCTGAACAATGTTCTGGCCAGTAAACATCATTTGCTTGGAAAAATATGGTAAGCTTATTGGCATAACTGCAATGTCTGTTCACTGTGCCGTGGTCATAGACTTGCCGACCTCTCACAAAGAGGTTTAATTACTGAATTTGTAATGAAATTTAGCTATAAGATAGTTTTACTAGAATGGTAATTGTATTATGGCAAAAAGTCAATCTTAAAAACTCTCTATTTTTTTGTAGCTTGATATCTTTTAGTTTTATCTTAATTTCCTTCCAGTTCTCATTCCATGCTAGATTGCTCAGATGACTTCAGATACAGTTCATCAGGTCTAGGACTGGAAAATATATGTTTAGTTCACGTAATTTATCTGAAAGGCAATACCTATAATTAGGGAATTTAGATATTGTTTAAAACAAGTGTCAAGCCAAGGAGAACATGACTTTGGTGCTGAGGCAAAGGGAAAATGTTTTAAAGAATCAAGCATGAATATGCTGCCCCAGTGCAATTTAAAGTAAAAAATATGACAGTCTTTAAAATCATACTTTTATTGGGTTCTATCTACACTGGCAACAGTGGAATCATTTACAGAAATAACTACACGGCAAATAAGAGATGTTGCAGGTTTAATCAGCATTACTTAAATATGCAGTTACCTTATTCAAAGCTACTGCTAGGAATATTAATAGTAGAGAAAATATTCTAAATGTGGAACAGGTTACTGAAGAACGACCAGATAAAAGGCACTTTTTTTTTTCCTTCTCACAGCTGGAAAGCAGGCATTTTGCAGAGTCATTTATTGCTCCAGATTTTTTTTTTTTTTGACACAAGTATTTGTGATAAGGACAGTTAAGTACAATTTTTCTGTTTGAGAAAATACATTTTTCTCTGAATTCTTCTCTGTTCATTTAGCAAATATATGAAAGATTTATTCCACAAGATGCCACATATTTTCTTCTATATAGCGCCTTTCAAAACCCACATAGAGTTTGGTATAAGTATTTGATTCGTATGCATACATTTATAAATGAACACCAGTTTCTCATCTGATGTAACACCATATAAGTTTTCTGAGTGTATGGTATGTTGCGTGTTTTTGAAGTATAATAGATCAGTGTTCCTTACTCACTGTATTATTATTAAGCTTAGGTATTTTCCTGGGGGGAAAAATGTTGGATTTATGTGTCTTGTTCCTTCTGATCCCACTCCCTTCTTGCACAAATGAGTGTTAACTTCTGTATCTACAGAAGTGCAACACTTCATTAACACAGCTTGCATGAAATAGTATCACTGTTTGGTAATTAAGCAAGGTTAGATTTTAGTGACATACAAAATATGTTACTCCTAGAACTTCCTCTTCATCAGTGTATTGCTTACCACTTTTTACAAGTGCCATCCATAGATTACTAATCCTAGCCGGCCTGAGGAAGGAAAATACAAAACGTCCTGATTACTTAAAATCTGGAAGAAGAGATTTTTTTTTTTCCTGCATACTGCTCCAGACTACTTGTCAGGGTCCTTCTTTACCAGTCTTATTTTCTTCTTTTTATATCACACTTAGAAATATTTCCATACTTCCCTGTGCCTCTTCAGCTGTTCTTACCTATTTAGTGTGATTCTTCATAGATCCTGGTTGAAACTTCATGGTTTAGTTCAGGCTCCAGAATATGACGGAGGACAGACAATGAGTAATTGGGATTTGGAGTTGAAATCAAAGGAAAGGGGCGAAGACATATTAGTTTGTCTTCACTATCTCCAACCCAGACTTTCTGGTGTAGCCAGGAGAGTATGAGATTACCACCACCATGGACAAGTGATGGTTTTCTTTGTTCTTCAGTTTCTTCATCTTTGCAATGGAAATACAGTAGCTACTCAGTGAAAAATTTACTCAGCTAATATTTATATTCTAGAAAAACTGTAGAATGCCAGGGATAGATTAATAAATGATACAGCTACAGAATGGCCCCTTATTCTTTGAAGTTATATCTGGTGGATTCTTTCCCCTTTCTCTTTACCTTCTACCTGCCCTCTGAAGGTATTATGTCAAACTAAAATGGACTATCATACAGTTATCCTGTTCTTATAGGAGATGGGTTTTTATTAAGAGTATGAGGGTGAAAAAGAATCAGTTACACGGTAACCTCCCTGATAGAAAAGAGAATGTGACAACTCTACCCTATTATGCCAAGTAGAAAAATGGATTGCCATTAAATACTAGCTAGTGTATATTTACACAGGAGGCCTTGAAAGGTGATTATCTAGAGAAAGATATCTAATGAAGCATGACATATGAGCGACCAGAGAGCTGGGATTTGTGAACTATTTTCAGTCCAGATAAATGGATTTATGACAAAAAGTCATGAGTTGGCAAATTTAGATAATTGTTTAATTATATGAATTTAGTGTACATATTAGCATGAAAAATTATTTTTGACGAATGCTAGGCCTATGGAGATAGCATGAATGTAAGTGCTATGTGTTCCTTTCTGATACCCATTACCCACAGTCTGTGTAAGCCCTCAATAGCTCCTATCTGTGCTATTACAAGAGATTCTATTTTTTCTCCTTCCAGGCAAATATAAAAATGTTAGTGTCTGTGTGTGTGTGTGTATAGAGAGAAAGTAGGAGAGAGAGAGGGATGGAAGGAGAGTAAGTGAGAGCCTGTTGTGTGTCAAAGATACTGTTCTGATGGCTGGAAATATTGCACTAAATTCAAAGTGACAATGTCTAGTGTATCAAGAAAACTATTTCACATGAACAAAAAACTAAGCAAGGAAATTTCTAAGTAGTATGATTTTACAGAGAGGGAAAGGCTACTTTAGACGGTGAGATGAGGGTTGTTCACTATGAGGTGAGAGGTGATGTGAGGTCTCTGTGATAAGAAGGATCCAGTAATTCATTCTGCTCTTTATGTGGTTTTTATCATGCCGATAGGTTTATGTCTTAAAACCTTCATTAATGCCCTAATGTCCTTCAGTTGATAACTAAGATCTTTACACTGGTTTTCAAGGTTCTTCATAGTGTACTTATCCAAAGTACTCATCACTCATTAATACAGAATTGTTTTCCCCTGTTTCCCTTTTGCCACAGGACATATGCCTTTTTGAGACACTTAAGAATATCCTGCTGAAGTCTAAGACCCTGATGCCTGTGCTTTTTTCCTGAATGGAATTTCCTTTTTATCTTATCATACCTCTCCAAATGTCATTTATTGTAGGACAATCCACATTCAGTAAGCTTTCCATGATTGTCGGACTAAATTACATACCATCTTATGATAACATTTAATTCTTCCCTGAGAACATTTAGGATCATGGGGGACAGTTTTTTTTTAAGAGTTTATTTATTCATGAGACACACACAGAGAGAGAGAGAGAGAGAGAGAGAGAGGGAGAGAGAGAGAGAGGGGCAGAGACACAGGTAGGGGGAGAAGCAGGCTCCATGCAGGAAGCCCGATGTGGGACTCGGTCCCGGGACTGCAGGATCACGCCCTGGGCCCAAGGCAAGCACTAAACTGCTGAGCCACCCAGAGATCCCTGGGGACGGTTTTTGAATTTGTTTTCTTCTTGCTTTTATTTGTTCATTTTGAGTATCAACTGTGTACCAAACATTTTATATCCATTTTATTCTTACCCCAACAACAACCCTGAAATGTTAAGTTTTGGAATGCTCACTATACTGTTAAGGCATCTAATACTGCTAATACCACTGGAAAGTAGCTGATCTGAGACTAATACTGACTTTTAACTTTAAGGCCAGTATTCTTTCCATCACATCGCAACTTCTCTCTGCATTTAAATGGTTTGTTTCTGGATGGAAAATGCCTATCCAATAAATCCTTTGTCTTCCTTCAAGAACTAACATATTGTTGGAACATAATAAGTACCTGATAAATTTGTACAAATGAATAAATTAGCAAAGTATGAAGAAATATCAGTCTTTCCTTAGAAAACAACTGGGAACAATAGTTGCTTTGCCGAGTCACCATGAAGAAGAGAAGAAATTTTTCAAAGAATGTTCCAGTCTCTTTCACATTGATTTTGTACATGCGGTTCCCTCTGTCTGGAATACACTTTGCTCTCTTTCTACTTTGTGAAATCTCATTTATCCTTCAACACCCAGTTCAAATGTCATTTTCGCTGTGCAGATTTCACTAAGCCCTGTAGTGTTTGCCCTGGGTTTTGTGTTCTCATGTGCTTTTTATATACTGCTATGTTAGCAATTGACTGCTTAAAGGCAAAGAGCACATAGCCATTTCTCTATGTATTAACAATGCTTGTCAATGAATCTTAAGTTGAGCACCAAAGCTGAATTGTCCTGATATAATACTTTTTAAAAGTTTCAGGTGAAAGAATAATTATTACTATACATTGGTCTAAGTTCCTTCCCATGGTGCTAGGATGGCCTTTACCCAAGAAGCAACTCTACATTGTGAGAAAGATAAAAAGAAGACAGAGTTTTACGTCATGCCAGAATTCAAGATACACTAGTTCTCTACCTCTAACTCTTTGTCAGATTTTTTGGCACAAATTGTAAACAGTACTGTGAAACCTACTGTCATATTATATAGTTAATTTTTCACATACAGATGTGATGTACAATCCCTCTTATATTCTTGTTATAATTTTCCTGTTATCCTGCTGGCCTTCCCCTGGACCTAGACATTTACACTGCCATCATCTTTCGGTCATTGGCCAACCACTTGTATCCTCGGCACCTAAGACAGTGCCTGATACATAGTAGATGATGAAATGATACATATCAAATGAATAAAAGAAGGGAATTATTGACATTTTGGTTTCTGGAGAAGAAAAGCTCTTTCCTATTTGCATTTCATATTCAGTCTCATATTGGATTTCTAATGAAAATTTCTGTTTTACCTCATTTTATGATTATACTAGGGACATCTGTATTCTGTGGGCTTTCTAACACTCTCTGAAGGGTCACTTCAGGGTTCATAGTACAGGATTTTGTCATTAATGCCACTGGATAGTTTGCAGGATCTGACTTCCAAACTGGACTTTCAGGAATTAGTGATGTGGAAGTAGCTAGGGAAATCGGGGAATCAAGTAAGGAATGATCAATTCTCTCTTTCCCCAGCATTCAAAAATCTGCAATTTGCCTACAAATTGCTATAAAAATATTCAGACTTCCTCTGAGGTAATTCAGCCTTGGGTATTTAAAAATGGCAATAGCATTTGAGTTTAAATGCAGAATTTTCATAATGTTGCAAATAAGTGATATTGAGGTTTTCATTTATAATGTAAATACTTATAAACTTTGTTTTATATAACAGGGGATTTAGTGTTGTTTTTTTTTTTTCTCCTTCTTTCATTGGTTATTTCCCTGAATGCCTACCAGGTGCTAACTGCTTTTGTTTGTAGTCCTCTTATTCCTTTGCTTCATCAGCTGAATGGAAGCGATATGGGGCAGCATGTATTATTGCCACTATGAATGCCAGTGAAATGGAGTTCATCTCATACCTCTTCTCTTATCAGTTGTTTAATAACATATGTAATTATGAGAGATATTGAAGTATAGGAAAGGTTGATGGCCTGTTTTTCTCAAGTGGGAGACATTACCAAAAGAAAAGTTAGAAAATTAATACATTTTTTGCCATTATTTGAATAGAGCTTCAGAAATTTCAGCATGCTACCTTTACAGAGTTCTTCATCTCCTTATCCCTCTTCATCACAATTTATTTCCAAAAGTTGATAAGTAAAATCTTGGAACTGGAACACATACCTTGGATAATATCTAGTCTAACCTTCTACCCTGGGTAGGAATCCATTCTACAGAGCCTACAAGAGTCCAGCTTCTGGTCATCCAACCTCCATCAGAGCACTTCTAGTTCTGGCCCTTCTTAGTGCAGACTGTAATGGAATAGAGATCAGGAGAAATGGAGCTCTAGTCTCAGCTTTGTTCCTAACTCCATTACATAGGGGAAGGTCAGACCTCTCTCTGAGTCTCAGTATCCTCATGTATAAATGATAGGGTTTAAATAAAAACCTTCTAAGGACATTTCTAGATTAGCCATCCTAGATTCTCTTTTTTCTCTCAATCTCTCTCTCTCTCTCTCTCTCTCTCTCTCTCTCTCCACACACACACACACACACACACACACACACACAGACACACACACATTCAAATGTAATCTAATTTGTAACTACCTTACAAATTAGATTTTCAAAAATATATTTGGTGCTGTTAATTACCACTGATTTTTTTGAGACTTTAAGGAAGCAACAACCAAACTACCACCATTATAGCCTCAAAATAATACCAAGGTCATATTTGAAAATTCTAGCACTACTTTAAGAAGCTCTTAAGGAATAGGCACATAATGCTAAAAATCCCAAGTGCTAGATATTTATTCATAAAATGGATTCAAGGTTCACTTTCCTATAAACTTTATTTCATGATCTCTAAGCTGCCCATTGGAACAACACAAATATTTCCACTCACAAAATGACCTGCTATTTTAAATGTTGATTAAAGTGCATAAAATATTGAATTTAAAGTGCCATTACATCGTATTTTGGATTTGAACATAGAAGAGTACGGGGTGGCTACTGAATCCCTTAATTTCAATGGCAACATTAGCCCTTGAAACAATATCTCACACTTTTAATTTATAATGAGCACTTTTATCAAAATATCCAAGTTTTCCTTTTTGCCCATGGACACCATGTAGTAAGCATCATTAAACTCTCCCCTCCCACTGCCATTATGTCTAAGTCAGTGTCCCAAAGATCCCAGAACAGCTGCAGAAGCTCTTCCTCAGAGGCTTGAGATTTGAAACAACTGATGAAAGTCTGAAGAGCCGTTTTGAGGAATGAAGAATGCTTACAGCTGTGTGGTAAAGAGAGACCTAAACACCAAATGCTCCTGAGGTTTTGGGTTTGTCACATAAGCCATCGTGGAGGAGGTGGATGCAACCATGAATGCAAGGCCACACAAGGTAGATGGAAGAGTTGTGGAACCAAAGGGGGCTGTCTCAAGGGAAGATTCTAAAAGATCTTGATGCCCACTTAACTGTGAAAAAAATTTTGGTTGGTGGCATGAAAGAAGACACTGAAGAACATCATCTAATAGATTATTTTGAGCAGTATGGGAAAACAGATGTGATTAAGATCATGACTGATGGAGGTGATGGCAGAGGAGAGGTTTTGCTTTTGTTACATTTGCTGACCATGACTCTGTAGACAAGATACATTCAAAAATCCCGTACTGTGAATGGCCACAACTGTGAAGTAAGGAAAGCCCTATCTAAGCAAGAGATGGCTAGTGCTTCATCCAGCCAGAGAGGTCAAAGTGGTTCTGGAAACTGGTGGTGGTTGTGGAGGTGGTTTTGGTGGGAATGACAACTTTGGTCATGGAGGGAACTTTAGTGGGTGAAATGGCTTTGGTGGCAGTCAAGGTAGTGGTAGATATGGTGGCAGTGGGGATGGCTATAACAGATTTGGTAATGATGGAAGCAATGTTAGAGGTGAAGGAAGCTATAATGATTTTGGAAGTTACAACAATCAATCCTCAAATTTTGGACCCATGAAAGGAGGAAATTCTGGAGGCAGAAATTCTGACCCCACCATAGGTGTGGTAGAGGCCAGTGCTTTACCAAACCATGAAGCCAAGGTTGCTATGGCGGTTCCAGCAGCAGCAGCAGCTATAACAGTGACAGAGGGTTTTAATTACTGTCAGGAACAAAGTTTACCAGGAGAAGAGAGCCAGAGAAGTGACAGGGAAGCTACAGGTTACAACGGGTTTTTTAACTGAGCCAAACACAGTGGCGGCAGGGCCTACCTGCTACAGAGAAGACATGTTTTAGACAATACTCATGTGTATGGGCAAAAACTGGAGGACTGTATTTGTGACTAACTGTATAACAGGTTATTTTAGTTTCTTTCTGTGGAAAGTGTAAAGCATTGCAACAAAGGGTTTTAATGTAGTTTTTTTCTTTTTTTTCTTTTTTTTTTTTGCACCCTGCTGTTGATTGCTAAATGTAATAGTCAGATCATGACACTGAACAAATGTGTCTTTTTTTAAAAATCCAAGTTTATTTTTTCATAAAAAAACTACACATCATTTAAGTCACTTTGTCCTGATGTTCCATCTGAATCAAGCTATGTGTATAGAACAAAAGAATCAGTAGAAGTTACAAGTATGAGATTAGCTGTGTTAAAAGACAGAGAAGAAAAAGGGTAATGAAAACATGTTTTGCCTTAATTTTCTATGTAACTAGTGCATCAGAGAGAAAGAGAGTTAAAGGTAAAATCGTACAATGTTTCCATGCTGTGAATCTGTTTTAGGTTAAAGTGCTATTTGCATCCAAGTGCTAGCTGGATTTGCAGTGCTGGAGGCATCTTTTGGAGGGTGAAAACAATGTGCACATTAGAAACATCTTCCTATGAAATTTAAGGAAAGCAATCAGGAGAACCTGTGGTCTGCATTGGTAGTTGGGAAATGCGCCCTAAGGCTCACACAAGTGACTTTCCCAGGTGTTTAACTCTGAATGTGGTGGCACAATGGAGGGTTCTCTGTTTTATACATTCATTTCATCTCTGCAAGTTAAATGCTTGGTAAGCCATCCTTTCAGATGAAGTGATTCTTATTTTAAAATATGATGAAAAGTACTCAGGGGAAAATGCATGGTTTTGCAATATGTGGACTCATCACTCATCAGTAGCCTCAGATGTTCTGCATTTTGAACTGTGTCAAGATAGAACAGCAATGAGCAAAGATCAATTGTTGTCCTGCTGTACAAAACCAGGTGAGAGAGGGAATTTGGGATGAACCAACTATCTAAATTATGTGAAAAGTTCCCCCAAATAAAAATACTTATCTATCATGGGAATATATGATAGTCAATAATGCCATGCTTTGGACTCATTTTCACACTTAAAATATTATACATATTTTTTTTCCTAAACTGATGAAATATAGCTAGAGATTCCTCTGCCTACGTCCTGGTAAAACTAATTTATTTAGTTTTGTACACTACATAACATTATACAACAGATGCATTGGCAACCATTTGCAAGTTTTAAAGTACAAGCATATTTTAAAGATAGTGTAGTCAAGTATTTAGTGGTTTGAGAATAGATCTGGGTTTTATGGTTCCTGTTTTGTCTTTTCTTCTGTGTGATCTTAACTGAAATAAACTTTTTTTTTCTCTTCCATGCACAGCTATGGATTGTTCAGATGCAAAATATTTAATAACTTCTGAATCCAGTCTTTATACAATCCCTTTAAATGTGACCACTCTCCATTCTGTATTCTCCATAGATGCTTCTTCTAGCTCCAGGCGCTTCCTTATGAAAATGGTAAATTAAAAATTCCTTTTCTAGCTACTAAAAAGTTATTTATCTTGCTGCCTGGGTGGCTCAGTTGGTTAAACATCAGATTATTGATTTTGGCTCAGCCCATGATCTTGGGGTCCTGAGATTGAGCCCCATATTGAACCTGTGCTGGGCGTAAAACCTGCTTAAGATTCTCTCTCCTCCCTCCGTCCCTTCCCCTGTTGGTGCACATGCACTCTCTCTCTCCCCCCCCAAAAAAAGAAAAAAAGTAAAAAAGAAAAATTATCCAGAGAACATGGAGATACTTTTGTTTTGTTTTTGTAAAACAAGTCGAAAAATTTTAAGATTGGTCCTAGGGTATTTCATCAAGAGCAATCTTAAGTAAAAACTTGCTTTTTACTTTCAAAAGTAAGATTGTCCCTGTGCTCATGCTCTGGCATTTTAAAATGTGCTGAAAATAGTTTGTATGCAGTTCTCTTAGTTTCTCTTAACTTCTTGCATTTCATCAGGATCTAGTCCAACTCAGTGGACTTTGAGAGAATTAAATTTGGAAAATAACCTTACAGTGTTGACTCATTTATAGTAGTTATATGCGTCCGCATTAAAAAGAGAGGTGACAACAAACCATACAATGTTTCCCTTTTTGCCTTGACCACATGGATTCCTAGCCTTGCCATACATATTTTTTTTTCTTAGTTATTGGGGAGAGAAAATTCACATCAATTCTTTAGTCCATCCTGTTCTTTATGACTTTTGAAAGCCTTGCTCAAGTCTTACCTAGATTGGCAAAAGGAAGCATTTTATTTAAATGTTAAAGATAAAAATAAAATGAATATACAGTAGTTAAAGAGAGAGAGGAGAAAATAAATTAATCTAACATTGGAACTGCTTGCTTAAGTAAGAGTCAAAAATGTGGAATCACAGACAACCATTCAGTAATGAATAATTGCTGAAGCAATTAATCTTTATATGAAGAATGCCTCTCTGCCACAATCAATCATATCAGGAAGACCCACATGGACTGTGGACGATAGAGAAGGGTCCTCATGGTGCCCATCAAAACTTGACATTCATGATTGCTCTCTAATGTAGCAAGAAGCCAAAAGGAACTGTGGGATGTGCTGTCAGAAAGAGATAAATCAGGATTTTAAAATAAAATAAAAATGGATTCAATACCTTGAATTTATGAACTGTCCTAAATGTGGAAGTCACTCGTTTTGTCAGCTTATCAGAGCAAGCACAGTTATAGACAACACTTACTGAAAGCAGCTCAGCTCCTGATAGATCACATATTTCCAACAAATCTCTATGGCATTTCATGAGATTTTCCCTCTCTATTCTCTGTCCTATAACAACAACAATAGAATCTTCATGGGAGATCATACTATACATGTGCCTTCATACCTCTTTTCCCAAAGTAGGGCACATTTTGCCTCTGACTTCATCCTTTTGAAATAATGAGATCAAAATATATATTTTTGGAGAATTTATGGGCAAAACTAGCTCACTTCTATATAACTTGGGCTGAGTAACATTTGTTTTTCCCATATTTGATCTCATCTCATCTCATCTCTCTTTTGTCTTCATGTGAGGTCTCACTCCATCTTTCAACAGCTCACAAAATGGAGTAGAGATTTTAGTTTTCCTGTGAATGGAGATTGGTGATAGGGCCCTGCCTATGTACTCTTCATAATCTTCACCAAGGGACATGATCCTTGGCCTAATAAAGAGACCATCATTAGAAAAAAGTATTTAAACTGTGCCTCCCTTTCTTCTCCAATGATGAATGTTTTCATTCAGTCCCAATTGCTTACTTGTGTAATCCAACATATATTTATGGACTTCTATATGATAAATGGACCAAAAAGGGACAGGACACCTCTGTCCTGGCATGAATCTCATTTCATTATTATTGCTTATTTACTTGATGGACAGTCTTCTCTTGTTTACAGTAACCTCTGTGAAAGCAGGGCAGTGTTTGTTTATCTCATTGCATTTTCTGAGCCTAATATGGTGCCTGGCACACAGTGAGACCATAACAATTCTTGTGGAGTGACTAGAGGAAGGGAGAATGCACGAAAGGAAAGTTTCCACAGACTCACCTGCTTAAAATATCTCTTTATATATTTTTCTCTTTGAGAAGATATAAATATTCTATGGAAGGATTAGCTGCTAGTTAATTTAGTAACCTTTGAATATTGAATTTGAATAACCATCCTTTCAGCCTTTTGGAATGTTTACCTATTATTTAGTTGTTTGTTTTTTCAATTATTCTATAGGGCTGTCAAGTGACAGTTTCTAGATGTTAATGTTTAGTGTCAATTGTTTTAATTCAAAATCTCTTTAAAATAACATTTTGTTAGTTGGATTTATAGACTACCACATAGAGTGTAAGAGGCAGAAAGAAGAAAAAAGATATCATGATAACCTCTTTTGCATTGCATTCTCTCCTCTCTCCCCATATGGTAGTCACTTAACTATTTTCCCAACATAAGCTCACTTCTTCCCCATAAAGACAGGAGCTCATTCGTGGGTTAGATTTTGACTTCTAATGAAGACATCATAAACTGACTTTTTCAGAATCCCCTAAGCATAATCATCTTTAAGTTATTAATAAACATGCTGACTCTTTATTTGGTGGCTACATCAAACATCTGCACTCTGAGTGCTCACTGAGAGGCAGGTACCTGGTGACATGGTGATTGCTGATCCCCATCCTTGAGCATTTCAAGTATTCTTCTGGATTTTGAAGAAAAATAGGAGATCTGTGATGTTTGAGTCTTTTTCATTTTGCTCTTTAAAGATATCACTAATAAGGCTCTAATGGCATAACCAGTTATGTTTTCAAAAAAATTCTTTCCCAAATATATTAAATATTAAAAATGTCAAATTTGAGAACAGTCAATATCTTTGCATGGAGAATGAATTGAGATATGTCAGTTGTTATCAGTCATGAAAATTCCACAAGAATTATTTCTTTAATAGCTCTTAGCAGAACTCAGTCATGCAATTCTTTTCTCAAGCAGGACTCATTAACTCACTAAACATTAGACTTATAGTATTTGAGACCACATAGTCCAGTTAGCTAATACTCAGGGTATTTGAGCCAAAAGAGGTTTGTGTCCTTTCCCATGGCACCTAGAATATAAGTGATTAAGGATCTATGTCTTGGCTGGTACTTAAAGAGGCTAATGTGCCTTTTAGGAACCTATCCTAAAATCATGTTATAATCATCCAGAAACTAAATGTAGATGTTTCCACCATCGTTAGAGCTGCAAGAAATCTGGTACCCATAGCAGTGATATTCCAAACGGAAATAACTCTCATTTAAAGGGACCTGCTTTCCCCAAATCAAGTGATGGTGCTAGGGAGCCACAAGAGAAAGCCTTTAGAAAACAGATGGATTTAACCAACCCAAGACACAAGAAGTCTCCTATGCTAAGAAACAGAGAATCTAAAATTGGGTCAGTAGGCAGTGGCTGCCAAACAAAGCTGATCTTTGCAAGGCACAGCTCATCACTCTGTCTCATCACCTGTGCTCACTTTGATGGCATCAGCAGCAGAAGTATCTGCACACACCTCACTAGTCACTCTCCCCACCACTCTTCTCTTCTCTCCCTTCCTTTACCCTTCTCCTCTTCTCTCTCTTCTTTTACTTACTTAACGTGTGTATTGCCAGGTGTCCTAAAAAAGAGTTCATGAATAATGTTCTTATTTAACACTTTGCTCCTACATGATCTTGAAATGCAAAACACATAAGTAACAAAGGGTAAGGTCCAATGGCTTCATTTGGAATGACTGTACATGGCTGTTATGCATAGAGGAAAACATTAATTTTCCTTTTTATTTATTTTATTTGAAAACCTACAGTTCTGTTAATTCATTCCCTATTTTACCTTTTAATTTTGCAATGCTTTGTGTTATAATTTAGCTATTCCTAAAAATAGAGTTCCCTTTGATTCTTTATTACTGCCTCTTGATTGGTTGCAGATTAACTACGCTTGATCTTTGTAGATTTAGCAGAAGTGCAGTCATTCCATCTGTAATCTTGTTTTAGTGACCTCTAGTGCCAGACAAATTTAAGTGCTCTGCATTATTTTAGTTCAGAGTTGACAGATTTGTCTTTTAAAACATACACATCAATGGTATCAGTTATAAAACAAAATATACCAATCTTGTTTCTCTATAACATATATGCATATATGTATGCATATGTATAGACACAGATATATATGTAAAAGAATCCTAATTTTTGCTCTTCAGCTGAGCATAAGATTTTTGTGGAGTATATCTCGGCATTGACCAAAAAATTTTAACTCATAGCAAATACAAAACATATATTTTCATTTTAGGAGGAACTCTCCCCCACTACCCTCACTTACTTTTTTATTATTCAGAACTGTTTTAGGAAGGGAAGAGTTATCCAAACTGGTTCCAGCCTAATTTATTTTATTTTTTTATTTTTTTAAATACTGTTTTTATTTATTTGAGAGAGAGAGAGCATGCATGAGCAGGGTGAAGAGCCGAGGAAGATATTGGCTCCCCATTCAGCAGGGAGTCCACTATGGGGCTTGAACCCAGGACTCCAGGATCTGACCTGAGCCAAAAGCAGATGCTTAACAGACCGAGCCATCCAGGTGCCCCTCCAGCCTAGTTTTGATGTGTATATTATGTGGTATAGAAAAACTTTATGAGAATAAGATGTTTTTGCTATAGAGCTCATATTCTGTTATCAAGATAACAATAGAAAGATCAAGCTCCCAGGTACTTAAAAAATGTTTTAAGTTTTGCCTTTACAAAAAGTAAGAGATAAATAAATAAATGGGAATAACTGAACTGAAAATGACATTCAGGCCACACAAAATTTATTTCAACCTATCTAAAAGTTTAAACTCATGTATGTTTACAAAAGTATCTGTTACTTGTTTATCTATCATTTTATAATTTTCGAAGTAAACCAAATTCCCTTTAAAATAATTTTGCAGCCTGAGTTCCACGGGATTCTTGGTGATTGAGAAATACCTACACTTAACAAAAAGGTCTTTTTGTTTAATTCTTCGTATTCAACCTTCTCCCCAATTGAATTGCCCTTTATGTAATCCTCTCCACAATCTAATTTTGTACTTCAAGCATTTGCCAGAGGTTTTCATCGCCAATGAAATATCATGTTACTATTTAGCCAAACGGTGAATAATCAGTAATATTGTGCAAACAAGCAGCATGAATAATAGATAAACCTAAAAGCTTGGAGATGCAGACTTCCAGCAATGGGATTTGGAAGAAATTATTCATATACAGTCCACCATTAAATAGGGGTAATCTTAAAGTTTCAGCACATTAGTAGCAAAATCATCATCATCATCATCATCATCATCATCATCAACATCATCATCACAGATTCCTCTTTTCCTATGTAAACAGTACACAGTATCCTTCACCCTATTTAAGTAACTATTCTTCAAACACCATGTCTCTGCCCGTCAGTCAGTTTTGTTGCTTTACGTCTAACATAACTGAGTTTTCTGTTTCTATTTATTATTTTTTTGATGGCTTGTCATTCTTCTCCAAAGGCAACGCGATATTATGGAAGGAGTTTAGAATCAAGAGGCTCGAACCTCAGCTCCATTTCAGTGACATGCCATTGTGGGTGACTTGAATTAAAAAGATCTGAATTCACCCGATAAATTGATAGCAGTGCCATCTTAAACATATGACTTAACTATCTGTGCCTCAGAACTCCTTTTTGACGATTTGCCTCCATGGGATACAGTTTTGAAGTTAACATTTTTCTGGAGTATCATCTGGAGGTGTGTATCCAGAGGGCTGCTGCCTTGCTTACAAAGCCTATCATTCCTAAGCAAGGGAACAGATAGTCCAAAAAGGAGAGTTAAAGAAAATGTAAGGCATAGAAGGAATAGGGTATGCTTTCAGCTCCGATGGGCAATTTTCAAGGGCCATTTAGTAATATCAATAACTGCCTAGAGCATGGTTTCCCATTCATTTACTGAAGAATTGCTGAGCTGGGGTCTCATTTTACTGCTTATTCATGTGTGCTCAGAAGCATCCAAAAGTGCTGCTGATGTTACGTATATGGAACTGGTCTACAGTGCATAGCTGCAGAGTTTCTTGCCTGAAAAGACTGATTTTCTAAAGGGGCACAGCTAATAGTAAAGATGTCAGAGGAAAGAAAGTCAGAGAACTGCTCAGGCAGTACCATCCGCTGCATGATTTTTTTTCAGAACATTACCTGAGACTGAAATCTAACTGAATTTTCCTGGATGAGGAGCTAGATTTTATCAATTACTCAAAGAGGGTACCAAAGCAAGTTTGCTTACCGATAATAACCAACCATACAAGGCAAGTTGTATAAACTAGCTGCCAACTTGTTAATTTACAGATGAGATAAAGTGATTTTCAATTTGTTATGGAAGGCATCTCTTTCCTCATATCTAGACATTTGAGAACATAAGCTGTTAATTCAAATATTCATTGAGGGTCTGCAGGGCACTATGCTAAGTGTAAGTTGCAATAGTTAACAAGCAGATATACTGCCTTCTTGCCTGGAGTATTCATTTCTTTCATAACTACAAAGAAATAAAAATACTATGCCAATAATATGTGTAAGTGCTATGATATGTATAAATGAAAGGTTTTGCCAAACTGTTCATGGTTACTAAAAGATCTATATTTAGATATATCAAAGAGAAATTTGGAATTATAAAGATCAAAACAAATGGTAATTTTGTCATTTGCAATGACATGAGTGGAGCTAGAGAGCATAATGCTAAGGGAAATAAGTGAATCAGAAAAAGATAAATACTGTATAATCTCACTCACATGTGGAATTTAAGAAACAAAACAAAAGAGCAAAGGAGATAAAAGAAAGGCAGAGAGAGGAGCAAACCAAGAAACAGACTTTACAGAGAACAAATTGATGGTTGGGGGTGGGGGCGGGTGGTGAGGGGATGAGTGAAATAGAGGATGAGGATCAAGGAGTGCACTTGCTGCGATGAGCACCGGTTTTGTATAGAAGTGCTGGATCACTAAATTGTACACCCAAAACTAATATTACACTGTATATTAACTAAATGGAATTTAAATAAAAATTTTAAAAAACTAGTAGTAATAATAAAGCATTGTAATAGGTAACCTTTGTTAAATGCTTGCTACTAATACATTTAAATATGTCATATCATGGAATTTTACCACCTTCTGAGTATTAGGTACAGTTTTATTTCCATTGTATTGATGAGAAAATTAAGAATTAGAGAACTCAAGTAAATTCCCATGGGCCCTACATGTTTTAAGTGGCTTTTTGATTAGTGGGACACTAAATATCTGGTTCCAAATCTAATGCTTTTGACCTACATGTTATCTGCCCTCACAAAAGAAGGAAAAAAGGAAGAAAGGAATGGGAGGAAGGGAGGGAGGGAAGGAAGTGGAGAAAAGAGAAGGAGGAGGATCTCAACCACAGAAAGAGATAGCCAGACCAGCATCAGATATACTATCTATAATACTAAATGCTAGAAAGATGGATCAATGTTGAAAGAGTTTTTAGCAGCATTTCTTTTAACGTGGGTTATTTCTACCAAAATATAGTTTTTCGGTTTTATATTCATTCTCATTGGTTTTAATTTATGAGTTTGATCTTTTAATGAACTGGTGCTCATTAGTGGGATCTTTCTCCAGACCTATATAAACTGACCACAGGAATATAGGAGGAACTTTTAATATAAGCATTAAAGAAGAAGTAAGCCTCAGACAGTGTTTCCTTTTAAGATGAGACCAGTAGGCAGTTTGTAACAGTGATAACATCAGGTTGATAGCAAATGGCCTTGAGCACTTGGCTAATGAGAACACATATAGTTAGGTGATTCCTGTCTCAGTCTAAATCAATGTCTTTTACTTTTCCATTAAGCTATGATGATTTTGAATATACAAAACCAGAGTAAAGGAGGGTGAAGCTGATAGCAGATTCTGTCTTTTGATCTGACCAACAGTGACTTCGATGAACATCTACCAATTTTTTCATGTAAAATTTATGCTAAGGAATAACAATCACACTCCTATCTCTCCCCTCCATATCCTATTTTCTTTTATGCCATGCTACATATCAACGTAAGAGTATTTACATAAATAATGTTTGTTATAACTTATGTCAGTATATATTGATAATGACTTAAGGCTTACAGAGAATTTTCCTAACTTGTCATTCACTTTGTTATTCAGTTAAATCTAACTCAACACATAATGAAAGCCTAGAGTATACTAAGTTCCACAGTGTGAACTTCTGGAAAGACAGGATGACAGTGGAAGCATACATTTGTATTATTCCAAACCCCCATATAAAATGACAGAGGGTTACTCTGTTTTTGGTACAGATATCAAAAGCAAAAAAAATATGGCTGATTTTTACAGTGGAGTACAAACAGGGGAGGGTAAAACACCAGTAGCTACAAGATGCACATGGCATCAGCATTTGTGCAGCAAGAAGTAGAGAAAAACAGTGGGAAGACAGGGAACCTATAATAGAAGAACCTCCAGAGAGCAGGAGGTATTAACTGGGAAGGGACAGTGGACCAATGTGAGTATAGCTGCTAACAAGAGATGGGATTTTACCCACTCCAATCACCAATGAGTCCAAGTGGCACAAGAAGAAGGTCTGGAGGGACTAGAATGACTTAGACCTAGTGAACTCTCAGAATTGTACAGCCAGAGCACTCTTCTCCAACAGTGTCCACATTGCAGAGACATCACTGGGTGTGGAATCAATGCAAAACTTGACAGAAACAGCAGAGTTAAAGGGAAAAAAAATAGTTTTGATAAAAGTCAGAGAGAACAGCTAAGAAATTTCAGAAAGCAAGCCACTGTGTGTAACACTGCTGAAAAACAACACTGCCTGTGTCTCTGCCGTGCTCTCTCCCTCTCTCTCTGTGTCTTTCATTAATAAATAAGTAAAATCTTTTATTTTTTATTTTTTATTTTTTAAAGATTTTATTTATTCATGAGAGACACAGAGAGAGAGGCAGAGGGAGAAGCAGGCTCCACGCAGGGAGCCTGATGTGGGACTCGATCCTCGGTCTCCAGGATCACACCCTGGGCTGAAGGCAGCACTAAACCACTGAGCCACCCAGGCTGCCCAATAAAATCTTTAAAAAAAAGAATTATAATTGGTGATGATAATATTGTTATACTACTGTTCACGTAATATGGAATAAAACAAATGAAAAGCTGTAGAATACTCTAATTCTATCCCTATGTCCTTGAAAGCATTCTCATTGTGGGCAAAAATTATTATATGTGTATGATTTTTCTGAGACTATTACTGTATATATTATGTTTATAGCATTGGATAAGGTAAATGAAAAATTATGAGATATTCCAATTCTATCATATTGTGTGCTTGTGGAAATCAAGATTGTCAGTATAGAAAAGGATACAGGTATAAGATAGAAAAAGTTCAGTGAAACCATGTAGTACTATATTTGAATAGGAAATATAAGAATAAACTCATGAGATGAGTTATATTTAAAAGTTAAACATGTATGCATGTGTATATGTGAAAATGTATATGTTGTGTGTGTGTGCGTATTTCTCAGTTTGTGTACTGAACAAGCATATAGATAATGATAACCCCTAGCCCTTAGCATCCTTGGTGCTCAGTTTTATAGTCTCGAAATGCTGTTTTCCACTCAAAGAAACCAGTGCCTCTTGGGGAATGGTCAGTGTTGGGTCTGGGGAAGAAAATGTACAAGCTAAGTCTGGAACATTCTACCTTAGTAGATAGCAAAGAATATATCAGCGCCTCTAAAAATAATGTCAAAAAGACTCAGAGACTAGCTTCAAGATGCTCCTACTGCTTAAAGATGGAACAACTCGAGTTTTAAGATAACAATTTCAGTGTACTGAAACCTATAAAATATGTAGAAATTGCTAAGTGCAGAATGATATTAAAAAGGTAACCAGTTAGTTACCTTTCCAGGATCATAGGAAAGTGATTCATTATCTTGTCAACTAACAACAAGAAAGCAACAAGCACTTATTTTCCCCTTCCAATACTCCTATAAATTCGGGTAGCCAAATAAAAGATAGTTTCCCTTATAAGAAAATGTCTCTTTATGAAATAATTTCAGTTAATAAATGAAAACAAAATGAAAGAATTCAAAATCACTATTTTGTGCCTCCACTGAATAAATGGATTTGCAATGAGCATCAGCAGTCATTAGCATCCTTGGGTGCTAGCATCACGAAACAGGAGAGAAAATCCTGATGAAAGAACATGACACCATTTACAGTCTTGTCAAAGACTTCATGCAAATTAAACCTGAGTTTGATCAAGCAGGAAATACAGTGGACATAAGAACATGTTACAGGGTTTATAGTATTAAAATAGAAGAAAAAAATCTGGAATGTGAGAAAACCTGTAGCTTAAATAGCCTTTGATCTTCAACAGAAACTTGGAAGAAAAAGAAAGAAGTGGAAGGGAAAACTATACATGAAAAGAAGCCTAAAAGGTATGTAGGATTTCTTTAATCAGACAAGATTCAACTACGTGTCTGAGGATCACTTGGGTGATAAAAGACCAGAAAGGACTTTGAGGAAGTATTTACTATACAAGTTGTCATAATTGTTATTTTTGAAGGAGAAGGCTGTGATTGGGATGAGGTATATGGAGGAGCTTTGGGAGAGACTGCCCTGTGATATTTACACAACAAAATAAACTGCAAAGTAGATAATATTATCTTCTCTTTAAAGATAGATACACTGTGACTTATTGGCAGTTACAAACCAGGTGAAATTTGGAATTAGAATTTAGCTCTTTGGGGCAGTCTGGGTGGCTCAGTGGTTTAGCGCCACCTTCAGCCCAGGGCCTGATCCCAGAGCCCAGGGATCCAGTCCCACATCGGGCTCCCTGCATGGAGCCTGCTTCTCCCTCTGCCTGTGTCTCTGCCTCTCTCTCTCTCTCTCTCTCTCTCTCTGTGTCTCATGAATAAATAAATAAAATCTTAAAAAAAAAAGAACTTAGCTCTTTGATTTCCAAAAAACATTCCTTCCTTCCTTCTTTACTCCCTCCCTCCTTTTCTCTTTCTTTCCTTCTTTATTTGTTTTTGTTTTTTTTTGAATTTAGCTATCTTTGCAAATGCATTCCCATGGCATTAAAATCATAATAGTGTGTAATTATAAACAGGACAATTAAAACAGAAATAAATATTGAAGGGCATTAAAAAATATTTGTGTTTTTGTCTACCCCAGTTTAGGAAATTTAATTTGTTTGGTTTTCTCAGTTCTCGTGCTAGATTTCAGAAAGCAGCAATGCCATTCACTGACATATTTGGGAAATAAAATTTAAAAAAATATATTTTGCCAACTTAGGAATGCTCTCCACCAGGTGGAGAGTAGAGAAAGAAAACAATTTTATTATGGAAGAAGCATTAAGGCAAAATGTGGTGTGCATCACAAGCCATCTAAGAGATTGCAAAGACAGAAAGAAAGCCCACCATTTTCTGTGGTCAAGCAGGTACAACTCATTACAGGAAGAGGAGTTAACAGCATCATTTGCCATACAGAGTTCATCCTATCTTTATACCTGGTAATTGGGATGATCATCTGTGTTAGCTAATTGGGTTTATCCAGAGGGAGGAAATTTTTTCATTTGTTTATGACAGCAGGTACTTTTATGACTTAGACTAGGGCACAGTCGGGCTCCTACCCTCCTACAGAAGCAGAGAGAGTGGTGCAAAGTCCCTTGATGTTTACAATTCAGAAAGATAGCTCTCAGGTTTTGAGAAGAATGTTTCTGGGTTGTAAAGCTGACAAAGGGCCTATCTAGCTTCAAAACAATTTATACATAGTTCAAAGTACTTAGAAAGTTTTCTAAAGTAAATGCTCAAAGAAAAAGAGAAGGAAAACTCTTCCGTTATTTTTAACTGGAAGAATTCATCCTCTTAACTTTACTTTGTATTTGCCCTTACTCATTTAAGAATACCAGTCTAAGAAGTTATTTTTCTTAAGATTGTCACAGAAAGATGCCTTTTTGTTTGAACAGATTAAGCTATGATAATATTATCTTCTTTGGACTACCAGCAGTGGAATTTATATAATTCTGAAAAAGATGCTTATTTTCTTTTGTGCCTTTAATGTCTGTATCTGGTTTATTATTTTTGTTTTGTTTTCATGTGAGAGCCCTTTTTCCCCGTTAAACTTGAAACTCCTGAAGGGCAGGAATCATGCTGACTTTTTCCTCTGTTTCCTCAGGGTATCTAGTGCTCAAGAGCTGTTATTCAGTCAAATCATGAAATTGTTATTATCTGTTTTGGGTGTTACTTGCTGCTATGAATAGAGACACTTTTGCTTGAGAAGTGTCTCCAACTTGTTTCTTCTTTCATTTTCTTTCCCCCCTGTTAAAGCCAAATGCATCCCAGGACTCATTTATCTTTTTTCCCCCCCAAGAATGTTTCTGCATGAAGTTTTACTACATTAAATAGAAAAATTAATAAGCCTTTTAGAAGAGAGATCACCTACAGTTTTTTGAAGTTGAGTCTCTCAATAAAAAATCTTGTGTCCCTTTCTTAGGTGAGGAAAGATACCTGTGAATAGCCTACAGTCATGGTTAATGTCTGGGATGGCTTAGTTAGACCAAACAGTTTCAATAATTTGTTGAACAGATTTGGAATAGAGTAGCTGTTTAGGAACCTCCCTTGACTCATCCACAGGTGGAGTGTTATAGTGGTTAATTTTTAAGATAATCATTTTAAATTTTTTATTGTGAATGTTTGCTTTGCTAAAAATAAAAAAAATCTGTTTTGACCTTACTTATGCCCACTATCTGTATCATAAATCCTATTCTTTCTTCCAGAAACAAAAATGTTTCTATTTAAATTTTATTACTGATCAAGAACACTTATACCATTATATTAGAATTAGTTATGTACAGTCAGCTCCTTGAGGTTACCTTACACTGTTTTTCTACATTGCAGAAGCTAGCACAAGACAAACCCTAAATAAATGTCTCGAATTAAATAGTGAAAGTGGTAGATGATGATGAAGTTTTGGAATATAGGTAAGTTTGGTGGGGTGCGGTCCAGAGCCGACAACCAAGGAAGAATTCTTGAGACGTCTTTGGTGCAAAATGGTGGTTTTATTAAAGCACAGGGACAGGACTCATGGGCAGGAAGAGCTGCTGACCTGGGCTTGTGAGGAGTGGCTGATTATACACCTGGGAGTTGGGGGAGGTAAGGAAAAGGGAGATTTCAAAAGGATTTTCATTTGCTACCAAGGACCTACAACATACTGGACGCCTTGCCATTTTCAAGTTAAAGATTGCTCTTCACTTTAGCAAGATATTAACATTAAGACAATTAGAAACTTCCTGAGTAATGTCACAGTTATCCCACCCTGGGCAGGGGTCTTTTGTGGGATATCAACTGTGCTTTGACCCCAGCTAGCCCTGTTCCCCATCAGATGATGATATTTATTAGATTTAATAGAATAACAGTTCTTAGATTAGAACCCGACTCTATGTTTTCTCCCTTGCAATTTTTCTCCTATGTCTTTAATAATTCAGATTATAGAAGAAGCAGTAATACTTTCCACTGTGAGATCCAGGCAGGGCCACCAAAAAACAGCCAGAACTCTTTCAGTCAGTGTCTCTTGAGCCTCCTGGCTCTGGGCAGTTTTCATCAGCTCACTTTGCCTGTCTGTCCTATAAGCCTTGGATATTTTGTAAACAATATCCCTTCAGTGATCTACCCAGGGGCCCTGCTTGTCCTCCACCTCTTCTATAAAGTTACAGAGGACAGCTTTAGCTACAGTTTCCATCTTCCTGATACAACATCCAAGGAGCAGCTGGGAGCAGAAAGATTCAAATAAGCAATCAATCACAATAACACTCAGAGAGTCTCTCCTCCAGTATTTGACATTTTGTTGACATGCTATCAGAGCACTTCACACTTGACTAGTAAGCCAGGAAAACAATTACTGGGTCACTAACAGGAACTGAAAGGCGCGGCGGGGCGGGGCAGGGGGGGTGGGCAGAATAAAAAAGCAGCAAGGAAAAAAGAAAAAAAAAAGAGTCCTTCTAAAACAACACACTAAAAATTGCTAGAGCTCTGACATCCTGACATACATGCAAGGTTGTTCCATGGTACTCATGGAAATTACGCAAAAAGAAAAAGCTCTGTAAAGGAGGCAAAAATGAGGGAAGGAAAAGAAAATATTTCTGAAGTTTGAGGCTGTCTTGATTTTTGGGTTATCAGAAACATAAGTCATTTAAGAGTTCCTTGGAATATCACTATATTAGCAGGTAGTGAATGGAGCCAGTAAAGAAGCATTATTAAAGTTAATGATACCGTCACTCCTTGGTGACCATATTTTCTGGGGTAGCACATAAATACAGCACTAAATTATAGGAAAACAGAGGCTTACAGAAAGGGTGGTTTGCCACTGTAAGATATACTCTAATTTTCTGAAACCATTCAGATGGTGAAGAGTGAAAAGCAGAGGAGAAATGCAGGGAGCCAAAAAAAAAAAAAAAAAAAAAAAGAAATGCAGGGAGCCAGGGTATCAACACGAGAGTATATACTATATAAAACTTGTCCTGTAATGTTGCTTTAGGAGGTGGATGGCAATTGCAGACTAAGGTGGGTAAGGACAGATTCTACAATGCCACTTTGTATTGGTTAAGTAATGGTCTGTATGAGGGAAATTTGTAAACCAGGGTCAGTAGGAAGAGGCACATGTACCCACATTCTCTCCTCCTTTCATAGAGAACCCTTAGGACCTAGGTGAAGTTGCTAGAGCTACAATCGATTTACTGTCTGGAGGAAGCTTCGCCTTTGGTGGCTCTTCTGCTTTATAGGGCAAGCATGTGAGCATTGTTATCTGGACCCCAAGGCAAAAAGTCAAGTTGGGTACAAAAAGCTTGGGTTTGGATGACAGATTATTTAGCAGTTGGTTGGGAAAGTCCATATACCTGAAAAGTTTGTAACTCTTAGGAGCTTGTAGCCTGTAATGCTCTGAGAGAGTTGCCACTGTTGTGTGGGATGCAGCCCTCCTCTCCATGAGAGGGCAAGTTTGAGGTCCTAGCTTAGCTGATTGAGCTAGTTGTTGGAGCAAACCTGAATGTTACCAGAATTATCTATTTAGATAAATAGCCCATCAAATGGGCTAATTGGAGAGTAGGTTCTTGGAGAACAGAGGCTTTCAATGAGTAAACTGACAAATATTTAAAGAACTATATATTTAGCTTTATATTCCTTCATCTAGTTTTTAAAACACTGCACTTTACATATTGAGAAACAGATACTTTAGAGGGGTCAAGTTACCAAACCTGAGTAAGTGGCAAATCACAATTTGAATATAAAATTGATGTGTTCTACATTATACGATTGTAGCTCTATAGCTAGTGTGCTTCATGATACAAAAGTCTCCTTCCATATCTGTAAAATTATAGGAGCTCAAAGAGCTAGAGCCCTGAGGAAAATCCAGGAGAAATTATAAAAGTGGAATTCAAAGAAATGGAACTCTGAGAAGGATCAAGGGCATGCTATAAAGTCCAAGTCACAAGTGCTATGCTAGGTTTGATTTCAATTAGTGAAAAGAATGAACTAGGATTTAAGTGTATATATCCATGATGGCTAGAAATTCCTAATACTTTCTCAGGAACACGGTTGGCATTTATAGGTCTTATAGAGGCTTTATATAAACTGTTAAAGCTAAAGTCACCTTTAATCGTATCACTGTCGTCAGACTCATACCCTATTAATGACCATATTATTATAGTTAGCTACAATTGATAGATCAGTTTATGGTTTACAGATACCTTAACTCATCTATGGGATAGTTAAGCCTACCTCTTTTTTTTTTTTTTTTTGAGAAAACTAAAGTTCAGATCATTTAGGTAATTTCCCCAGTACACTAAGAGCTAGAATTTGAACCAAGTCCTTTTGACAACTCATGTCAGCTCATTTTTAGAAACCACAAACAGCTTTAGAGATGGCGGCTCATACCTGTTAGGACATGCCGAAAATGTTTTGCAAAATAGTGTTTGATGTTCCAGTTACACAAAGAGTAAAGTGATTTCAGGTTCACATCACAATTCCAAATGAGTTATATCCTTGAAAAGTTATACTTATTATACACAATATTATAATTATTGCTATGGTAGTTCTCACTCTCATTCTTATTAAGACTGCATCAGAATTAAACTTGCCCTTTATGCTCCTGAGTATTAAGACATTTCCAAGCCATTCTAAAAAGTACTGATTTAGAATATGATTGTCAAGGTCTATGAGGTTGTTATTACCTCCACCAGTGTAAATGATCAGAAATAGCTGAGAGCAATAGACCTTTATTGCAGGCATATAGGAGAGATATGTAGGAACATTATGATGATGTCCTCTATTTTCCCCTATTGAAGAGGATTTGTAGATCTTAAATGCTTTCTAAGTAGCTGGTAATACAAAAGGAGAGATTTTAGTTTAACACCCAGAGGCCATGATAGCATCTTCAGTAAATAGCATCATTTTTGCCTTCTTGTCTTTCCCCCTTTTCTCAGGCTTGGCAGGGAACCAGAAAACGTTCGTGGGTTTAGACATGTCAAAGAAGGAGGAGCTAACTTCTGACATCATGATTATAAAAGCCATTCAATTTTAAAACTCCGTATAGGAGATCATTTATAAACCATTTGTCATATTTTATTTCTTTTTATCCATATATTAAGTCTGCAAGGAAAAAGTTATTTCAAATATTATTTAGATGGAGCCACTAAGATCCAGAGAAGTTAAGTGATTTACTCAAGGCAACAGAGCTAGTAAACAGAAAAGATTGGATTCAGTTTGTGTCTTCTGATTCCACAGGCTTTGTACCATTCTATTGTGTTTCCTTTTTTTTTTCTATTGTGTTTCCTAATTAATAATTTTCTTTACTTGTAGATTTAAAAAAACTTTAATGTATTTTATATTTAATAGGTATAGATCTATTCAGATTATCTATTTCTTCTTGTGTGAGTTTTTTTAGGCAACTTTATATACTACTCAGTGCTCAACACAAGTATAGTCATCAGTTGTCACCAAAAAAAAATTATTACCATCTTACTGACTGTATTCCCTATGCTGTATTTTTCACCTCCATGACTTATTTATTTTGTAACTGGAAGTTTGTACCTCTTAATTCCCTTTACTTATTTTAATCATCCCCCTACCTACCTCCCCTCTGGCAACCACCAATTTTTTCTGTGTATTTAAGAGTCTGGGTTTGTTCATAACATATATATGTGCATATCTATATATGTATATGACATATATGTGATATATGTCTGTGTTTATATCTATATCTATCTGTCTCAAATCTTTTTCTGTTCGTCTATTGTTGGATACTGGTTGCTTCCATATCTTGGCTATTATAAATAATGATGCAATGAACATAAGGGTGCATATATCTTTTTAAATTAACATTTTTGTATTCTTTGGGTAAATACCCAGTAATGGAATTACTGGATCATAAAGTATTTCTATTTTTAAATTTTTGAGAAACCTATATACTGTTTTCCACAGTGGATGAATCACCTTTTATTCTTCCCAGCAATGCGTGAGCATTCCTTTTTCTCCACACACTTGCCAACACTTGTTATTTCAATTCTTTTTGATTCTAGCCACTTTGCCTGGTGTAAGATGATATCTCTTTGTGGCTTTCATTTGCATTTATTTCCCTGATGATTCGTCATGTTGAACATTTTTTCATGTGTCTGTTGGCCATTTGGATGTCATTGGAGAAATGTCTATTTGTGTCTTCTGCCTGCTTTTGTTTTATTTTTTTAAAAAATTATTTATTTATTCATGAGAAACAGAGAAAGAGAGGCAGAGACATAGGCAGAGGGAGAAGCAGGCTCCATGCAGGGAGCCTGATGTGGGACTCAATCCCTGGACCCTGGGATCATTACTTGAGCCAAAGGCAGGTGCTCAACCACTGAGCCACCAAGACATCTCATTCTGCCCATTTTTAAATCAAATAATTTGTGTGTGTTGAATGGTATAAGTTCTTTATTTTTTTTTTGGATATTAATCTCTTATTAAATATATCATTTGCAAATATCTTCCTCTATTTGTTAGATTGCCTTTTCATTTTGTTACTGTTTTCCTTCACTATGCAAAAGCTTTTCCAGTAATTTATTTTTGCTTTTGCTTTTGTTTGCCTAAGGAGACATATCTAGAAAAATGTTTCTGTGGCCAATGTCACAGAAATTACTACCTGTTTTCTTCTAGGAGTTTTTTGGTTTCAGGTTTCACATCTAGGTCTTTAATCCATTTCAAGTTTATTTTGCTATAGGTAAGAAATTGGTTCCCTTTATTCCTTTGCATGTGTAGCTTTCAGTTTTTCCAACACCATTTATTGAACAGACTGTCTTTTCCTCATTGTATAAATTTTTCCTTCTTTGCCATAGATAAAATGACCATATGGGCATGGGTTTATTTCTGAGCTCTCTAGTCTGTTTTCTTGATGTCTGTGTCTCTTTTTGTGCCAGTACCATACTGTTTTGAATACTTCAGCTTTCTAGTATATCTTAAAATCTGAAATTGTGATATCTCCAGCTTTGTTCTTCTTTCTCAAGATTGCTTTGGCTATTCAGGGTCTGATGTGATTTCATCAAATTTTAGCATTATTTTTTCTAGTGTTGTAAAACATGCTGTTGGCATTTTATACGAATAGCATTAAATCTGTAGATTGCTTTGGGTACTGTGGCTATTTTAATAATATTTGTTGTTCTAATTCATGAACATGGAATATCCATTTGTTTATGTCATTTTCCATTTCTTTCATCAGTGTTTTATAGTTTTCAGAGTACAGGTCTTTCAGCTCTTTGGTTAAGTTTATTCCTAGGTATCTTATTATTCTTTGAGGCAATTTTGAGATTACTTTCTTAACTTCTCTTTCTGCTGCTTCATTATTAGTGTATAGAAATACAATAGGTTTCTGTATAATAATTTTGTATCCTGTGACTTTATTGAATTCATTTATCAGTTCTAATAATTTTAAGTTTAACATTTAAAACATCTTAACATTCTGTAATTTATCCTACTGAAGAGTATAAAAGTCAATTTGACATGACTATATGATTTGCCTTAAATATTTTACAGTATTAATTTTGTTATTGAAATTCTGGGGCTATTTCTTTTTTTTTTCTTTTTTTCTTTATTATTTTTTAATAAATTAATTTTTTATTAGTGTTCAATTTACCAACATACAGAATAACACCCAGTGCTCATCCCGTCAAGTGTCCCCCTCAGTGTCTGGGGCTATTTCTAATAATATGTCACTATTTCTAATGACATATCTCCACTTTTCTTGAAAACTGAGAATTAATTTTTCATACTTGCCATTAGTATAGATTTAATGCTGCCGAATCTGTATCACAATAATTCTGTACTAAAACAATTGTATATTAAAAATAAACAGATAAAAGGCTTAGAACACTAATCTCCATGTTTCTGTAATAATGTTCTCAAACTTTGCAGATGATAGCAATCATTAAACATGGAGCTTCCCTAGGGTCCTGTCATGTAGATTTGGATTTGAATGAGGCTCCAGAATTTATATTTCTAACAAATTCCTCCAAGGATTCTTCTCATCATGGAAGTTTGGGAAACACCATGCTATCTCAGCTTTGGAATGATTTCTTCATATAAAAGTTTCAGTTTTAGCACCAGGCATATTTGTGTTCTAGCCTAATCTCTAATACTTACCAGGTACCTTGTGGCAAGATGTTTAGATGAACAATTTCTTCATTTTTAAATGGGAACAGTAGTCCCCTGTTGGAAGAATGTGAGAATTAAATGAAAGAAGCACCTAGTAAAATATTCAGTAAAGTGATACACAGTACATACTAAATATTTGTTCCTTTTCTTTCCCCATATGTATTAGAACAGTTGAGAAATACTCTGAAAGGAAATATAGACACCTAGCTTTATTAGAGGACATTTTATTAAAATATAAAGTGTGTGTGCCTGTGTGTATGTGTCTGTACATTTCTGTTTTCATTTAATACATTTGGGGTAGGGAATCAAAATTTGCGCAAACTGTATTTGCGTGAAGAAATTATTGGAATGCAGAATTTTTTCTCTTCCATTTTACTTTCAAATACTACTAATTTCCCTTGTTCTAAATATTAAGTGCTGGGTGCTTTTTACACGTTATTTTTAACTCAGATGACATCCCACGAAATGTTCTTTTTCTTATTTGCCTATGTATATGCACAGACAGGCTAAGTTACTTGCCAAATTACCCAGCAGTAAGACAGACAGGATTTGATCCTTGTTTTCTCTGATTCAAAAGCATGTCCTAACCTGTAAGATATTCTCCTTCCTGTGTTTTTTATCCTATTCCCATTCCTGACCCCTGATTCACTTTCCTGTTTAGGGTTAATTGAATAAGAATAGCAACACAGAAATTAAAAGCTTCCCCTATGGCCTCACAGTACTCAGGTATATTGCAGCATATTCTTGGAGTTGTAAGCAGTTTAGGCTTAATTGCCATGTAAGATATTAACTGCTGATTTAGGACGTCATCTTCTTTGAGGACTGGCTCTGGAAAAAGTATTTGATTTTCCTCTCTGATTATGCCTTCACATTTTATAACCTTGTCATATCAATGTCCTTTTCTCAATAAGGAGGCAAGAGCTGAATGAATGGAATACCTTCCTCTGAAGATGAAAAAAAAGGAAACTGTCCTATTTTAAGTCAAAGGAAGATTTTAGGGAAGCCCTGAGGTGCTAAGCAATACTGCAGCTCCAGATCAAGCTCACCTTGTTCCCTGGAGTTATTTCTCCTGGGGTCACTCTTACAGTGCAAGTTTAGACCTGTAAGGACTTCCCAAAAACCCTCCCAAATTGTTCACCTGGGGTTCTGTGTGACTAATCTTCTTTTGAGCCATGGGACAAGAAAGCTTTCCAGCTGATTATACTGTGAAATATCAAGAGTCTCCAGATGACAGTCTGTCTTTTCTACTAATGTACTTTGTGGCCTGAAAGTGTTAATGATGTGCCCCATTCACTGGGTACTTACTGTATGCCAGACACAGTGACCTTTCCCAGGGAGTAGTATCATCTCCATTTTATATATAAGTAAAATGAGGCACCTAGAGGTTAAATAACTTGCCCCAGGCACAGAAACAGAAAATGGGAGAACCAGAATGCAAAATTAGGCTGTCATGCTCCCAAATCCTCACTCTTTTCTTTATAAATCCAAACAACCCCTGGTATCTCACTAAGATGAGGAGGAATGGAAACCGTGTGGAATTAGGGACCAGTCTAAAACGTTTCCAAACTTACTGTTAGCCTCGTGAATCTCTTATGCTTAACTTGGTAAATATGGAGAAGAGAGTTTTAAATTGCTTACTTCTGACTATTTCCTAGGGGGTTTGAGAAACAACCTGGATATACTATCCAGAGTACTTCACAGAAAAGTCTTTATACTAAATTTCTTCTGTTATTTATGAACATGAAGAATATAGCACAAATGGTGTGCTTATGTGTGTATTTCTCTTTAAGCTGTGGCATGAATGATCACATGGAGTATCAAATGTTGTGTTTGTAGCACATCCCTTGCCATCTACCTGCAGGTTTCTGAATAACAACAGAGTTATCTTACTCTGGCTATTCCACTTGAGTGGAAATTAACTGTGCTTGATCTCTAGGAGAAGGGACATAGCTGGCTTTGGCCAAATTACCAAGAAAAGTTATTCAAGGTGCCATTCTACCCGCATTTGTTACTCTGCTAGTCTACTTCCTAATTCCACCATGAGCTCAATACTTACATAAAACTTTCAGGTTTTTTAAACCTGAGCTCAATATTATTATTTTTTAAATAAATTTAACAGTATTTCTCTTATGGCTCATTGTGGGATGATATGAAGTATGTCTGACTTTTGCTAATTGCTCCAATGTGTGTTAATTAGCCCAGATGAAGAAAAGCAATACTATTTAATGATTATCTTTTCTTGAATATAAATTATAACGTAAGTTTTATGCTACTTAAATAAGCTTGATGGTATGGAGGACAGCTAATAATTTCCATGGATACTGAGCAAAGAAAGGAGACTCCTGAGTCAGACAAAGGACTTTATTATTCATGACAAAGAGTATCATCAAAGATACACTGGCTCCCCAAGTCCCAAACCTCATGGAGGCCAGGTGGAACCTGCATATACAATGGAGAATTTCCTAAAAGAAAACAATCCTGAGCTTAGGGTACCCACCATTAAAAAAATACACTAATTATGAAGCTTTAAAATTTAAGTTAAAATAATTACCTTTCACAATAGTATCAAATGTATGAAACACTTAAGGATAAATCTGAAAAATAGGCAATATTTGTTCAATGAAAACTATATAATATTGCTGAGAGAAATTGAAAGAACCCACGTTGAAGGAGTAATAGACAATATTCATAGGATGTCAGTTCTTTTCATATTGATCTGTAGATTCAATGGAGATCCACTCAGACAGAGGAAACACAAAGTACAAAGTCCCTTATGCAAGGGTATGCTGAGAATATGTGGGAAACCACTTCCATAGCAAGCAGTGAGCCAACTTCTTTGTCCTGATGAAGAGTGATTATATTGCTGGATTGCATGAGGCATTACTGCAGTACATTTTTTTCACTTCTGGGTGAAAGAATGGTCATGACCTTAAGATTCTGGCTCAACAAGACTGGAGGAGCTCAAATCTCCGTGGGAGACTGCCTCCCGGCAATTATGTGCCAAACACTATAATTAAACTTGATATACATTGTCTTATTTATTTATTTATTTATTTATTTATTTATTTTTACATTGCCTTATTTAAATTAAAACAAGAACTATATGAGGTGAAAATTATTCCCCCCACATAAAAGATGAGGAAATGAGGCTCAAAGAGGTTGACCTCCCCAAGACTATGTGACCAGTTAGCACAAATATTATGAACTCCAAACTTGTTTTTCTCCCTATACATCATTGCTTTTCCAACTGGGAAAGTGATACAATAAGGAAAGAACCAGGCCGGCAACACATGTTCAGATCTGTTCTGAACATCTTCAGATCACCACACACAACCAGAAAGACTTCAAAGTCCTCTGCAATGGGAACCAAAAGATAATGTGTTCTCATGGTGGTTTCCTCTTTCCTTCCAGTCTTCTAGGCTGAATGTTTCTCTTCCTACTGCTGTTTGGTTTAGGATTCCCTGAGGGGAAAGTAGAATCTTGGCTTTACTCTGCCTGTTTCCTTCATCTGCAGAAGATGGGATTGGGGGAGTTGTTCAGTTGTTCATTAGAGAACAAATGAAATATGAAAGTTTATTATTCTCAGCTCCCATGACTGCCGGTTCCTCTTTACAAGATGGGAAAATCTGAGTTCTTCTGGTTGCAGAGCTGAGGAGTTCATGCCAAACAAATGAAAAAAATATTGTACTTCAAAGTTAGATCACCCAGATAGGTAAATCCGCTCTCTAATCTTCAGTTTTTCCATTAGTAAAAAGAGATAGTTAAGCTAAGTGATCTTTGTGTTCCTTGTAATTTTGGTTCTCATTAAAACAGTTTCCCATTTCTCCTAGTTGCTTTTCCTCTTCTTTCTTTTCAGAAAACCCTAGAAATATTTAGTTTGTGTAAGAAAAATACTAATGATAGTGATTTATGTGAACCCTTTAGCAATTATGACTAAACCATGCAACACAATGATGATTATGCATATCATTAAATATGCATCAGATTAATTTGGTTGTGAGTTTTATTTGATTCCACACTAAACTCTTCACATATTTATTCTTCAGAGTCTGTTGCTCATGTAATATGGTCATCTGCTCACAAATTTGGAACTATTGTTAGTACTTTGCAGAGCATCCTTACTTCCACTGTATAACCAATGGTCTTGGACCAATCATTTTACTTCCTCTGAAGTACTTTATTTTTTTCAAAATAAACATGCTTATGACATGGATTTCTTAAAACATCTGCCTTGCCATGGCATTGTCCTTTTGCTTCCTATCTCTTCTTTATTTACTTTGCATTATTTATTTCAATGTCTTTTGATTGAGGAACAGAATTTCATTTGAAAAGACACACTGAGAACATAAAAAGTCCATGTTTCAAAAAAGAAAGTATGGACGTTAATACTTATTGGGTAAAAATTCTGTGTAAACTTTAAACACTGAAGTTAATTGGTTAAAATTTGGTAAAGTAAACTCAGTTAAGTCATGACTAGACAAATGAATGAGACTCATTTAGACAATTTAACTTATAAATAAGCACGTTTACATTTTTCAATGGGCTAGGCATCTAAATTGAGATTTCTAAAATGAAATCTTTAAAATCCCAAACTCAATATGATAGCATATATAGTTCCAATATAGATTTCCAAGTTAAAATAAATATAAGAAACTCCCCCAAAGCTCGGAGGAAGTTATACAGGACTAGAATACTGAATATGGGTTTATAGATACAATATAAAGACTCAGGCCTTGAGAGGAAAAGGTAACATTTTCCAGAAGGAGAATGTTTCCCTAACCAATATTTGAGCACAATGATGAGTCTGATACATGTGGAAAGTGTTAAGGTTAGAAACCTGACAAGAACAGAGACTTCTATTGGGGAGTGAGAAGTAAAAGCCTTAGTGTGGAGTACGAGTAACTATATGATGAAAGTCATGTTGGATTTGTGATCTGTACGTCAGAAATTAATTTACATTATTGCCAGAAAATTTGCATTATTATTTAGAGGTAACTTTTAGTATATAAGCAAGAACTAGGCAAAGATGAAGTATTTCACAATTATAACCAAAATATGATTTCTTGAGAATGACTACACATCAAAACAATTGTAAATAAAAATTTACAACTACCATATGCTAGATAATTACACACACCTAGTTCTTTATCAATCTCTACTTTAATTTATTGATAATGTGGCAGTGTTTTACATCTTTATTTTTGGCAAATTTGTGTACACTTCTGCTAAATGTTTGGAGGAAGCTTTTTTTTTAAGAATATAATTATACATATGTTGTCTTAATGAGTCCATAAAATTACCCAATTTTCTTTGGTATTCACTGTAAGAATAACAACAGCAACAACCCCTTTGGGAACCTCTCAAGCAAATTTGATATACTATTCATAGAAGAGAAAATCTGATTAGTCCATGAAAATCTCAGGTTATTAAGAACAGTATATTTAGGATAGCAATCTAACAACAGAAAACACTTGGATGTATTCACCCTCCCCCCTACAAAAACAGTATTTTAGTAATGAATTATTATTTTTGTAATAATGGTTAGTTTTGATATGTCTTTTTAAAAAAATTATTGCATTATATTTTTAAACAGGGGCTCTTTCTTAATTAAGAGAGGTTGTTGATTGAAAAATTGTAATTGACAGAAATTACCTTAATAAAATGAATCTTTGTGGATGACTATTTTGATCTAATTTATCTCTTTTCCAGAAAATGCACAGCACAAATCAAATGCAGGCTATGCTAAATACACATAGAAGTGCTATCTGCAAGGAAACTGGGATTTAACCAGAGGGTATATGATTTCCAATTGTCTTCAAACATCTACATTCTTTGTTTTCTCCTTGGAATAGTATTGGAGATACTATCAAGACATTTAGAATTAAGTGTCAAACATGAGTCCAGAGAGCTCCAGTTGAAAGACACTACCCTAATACTCAGCAGGAACCCTGGCACCACCAAGACAAGCCAAGTAGTTAATTACTGTTTTAAAGTGGCAGAAAACAGGGCAGTCTGGGTGGCTCAGCGGTTTAGCACCGCCTTCAGCCCAGGTGGTGATCCTGGAGACCCCGGGATTGAGTCCCACACCTGGCTCCCTGCATGGAGCCTGCTTCTCCCTCTCCTGTGTCTCTACCTCTCTCTCTCTCTCTCTCTCTCTCTCTCTCTGTCTCATGAATAAATAAATAAAATATTAAAAAAATAAAGTGGCAGAGAATAACTGTTCTTTCCTTCTGTGGTATGTAGCTAGCTGCTAGCCAGTGACTAGTAAATGTGAAGTGTGGATATTTATATAATTTCCTACCTCCCAAAATAAAAGCAGCTACAGACACATGATCTTTCATGCTTATAGCTTCTAGTTAAATCCCATATCAGAGTGATTTCTTCTGGTGGATACTTTCTAAAGTTATCTGCAATTGTTTTATAGAATGGAGCTTAATCCAATAAACATATAGCCCATTTTTTTAGGACTTACTTATGTCAAGAACTTTCCTAAATGCTTGACACTTAGAAACTCAGTTTAATCCTCATCACAAGTCTGAGGTAGATGTCATGATTTTCTTCATTTTACAAAGGGGAAAAACGAGGCCTAGAAAAGTTAAAGAAGTTTCTCAGCTCACAGAGCAGCAAATGGTTAGACCAGGATTCAGACACAGGCTGGTGGACTTCAGAAACCACTTTCATAATGATCCCACTAGAGCTGCCATTTATTTATGCTTAATATATGTTAGGGACTGTGCTGATTACTTTATGCTATTTCATTGATCTCATGTCAAAGAAGTAGGGTGGGTGATATTATCATCCTTATTTTATAGACATAAGAACTGAGGCTCATAGAGGTTCAATAATTGGCCTTGGAACATATTCATAATACAAAAATCCCGAGATTTTAATTGAAGTTTTCTTTCTCCAAAGGCTGAGTTCTTAATAGTATTCTACTATGTGTATTCTTTATATAATCTTTAAGAAATCAACCACTTTAAAAAACATCTTTACTGATTCAATATACATTGTCAAACTCATCTAAAAACACAGGATTGTTTTGCCTGAATCTAAACAAACTACAGAATAACTTCTCTTTGGTACTGTTCAAGGATAACACTTCTCAAACATTATATAGCCTGCCAAGTCAAGAGTTGTTTGAAACTAAGTAGATTAGCAAATGGATTTTGCCTTTTAAAGAATGGCTTTATCTAAGGAGAATTATACAATGAAAATAAAGAATCCTAAAATACATTGCTTATTTCATTTAGTATGATTACTAAATAGAAGGAAAATGTGTATGTTTAATTTTATAGGTGGATATAATCATCAAATTCCTCATTAAATTAGAAATTAGCTAAATTCAATACATTCACCTATAATTTACTCTCAGCAAAATTTTAGAGGGAGATTCTATTATTGACCATCAATAATGTTGTCCAAAATAGGTATTCTGTTTTGGTTTCTTTGATAGTTTGTGTCTTCTTGATCCTATGCTTGCCAGAGACTGCATGAGATAATTTTGATATAGATTCCTTATATTTTAATGCTGAAAGGAACTTCAGAAATTATTTAGTCCAAATCCATTGAGGAAACTGAGCTATGAAGAAATGTGGTCAAGGTTAATAAACTATAGGGACACCTGGGTGGCTCAGTTGGTTAAGTGTCTGACTTTAGCTCAAGTCATGATCTCAGGGTCCTGGGATCTTAGTTGGGAGTCTGCTTGTCCTTCTCTTCTCCCCTTCCTCTTCAGGGGAAGGAATATTTATAAATAAATAAAATCTTTTTAAAAAATGTAATAAACTATAGAAACAGCACTGGTGTTTCCCTGTCCAGTGTGTCTTTATTATGTAAATACAACCAGGGCTGCACCTCCGTTGTATGCAATTCCTTATTTTCATCGTATCTTCATGAACGTCATCATCATATACTCTGTGGTGTGGTGAGGGGAGGAAACTGGGTAAGCATAGGTATAAAGCATTGCATGTTTTGATTAAAACAAAATTCCCTGAAAAAATTTTTTTTTTTATTTTTTTTTTTACTTTTACACTGGAAGCTTTGAAGAGAAGTAAATCCCTTGTTTTCCTCCAAACAATCTTTTAAAGCTCTAGAATGCTACATTATTAAAATATCTGAAATGAGAAGTAACTAGCCTAATTACAGAAGCAATTCCTGATCACTATAATTAACACTGCTCAGGAAAAAAAAAAAAAAAAAAAAAAAAACAGTATCTGAAGAATACATCTAAAATTCTGTTGGAATAGTTAATCCTCTGGAAAAAAAATGCTGATTGTGTAATGGTGTCTATTAAAAAGAAAAAGACTTTTCAAATGAAATTCATAAAATAAAAATCTAAATATTAGTATAGAGAAAAAAGTTTTTGGAAGAGCTAGAAATCTTTGGAAATCAATAATCACAGAATACTTGTATCAATTAAAATCTAAGACCAAAATGGTCAGCAAAAGATTTAACAGAACAAAAGGTTCCAAGACAGAAAAATGGAAGAGATTTAGTAGGGATGGAAGAAATACCCCTTAAGAAGGGAATAAAAATAGTAACTAACTCTCTCTGTTGAACAGATTTGCCTGTGGAGAAAGTACATCTGTTACATCCAGGAAGGATTTCAAATCTAAAACTTGTCACATTAACTAATTTGTACTATCGTTTATTTGTTAATAGCTAACCTTTTTTGATTACTATCTCGAATCTGGAGATATTACATCATTTTTTTGTCTGAATTCTTGCAACAGGCTTCTAATGTATTTTTTGCTTTCTCCATTGTAGAGAACAGAAATGTGAAGTTCCATATGAAATAAGAAATATCAAAGCTAGGACATGAACCCAGAACTATCTGCTCCAAAGCACTGTTCTTTGTAACTAGTTTGCCATTTTTATATCTTTCATTACATCATCTTTTCTACTTCCCTAATAAATTTGATATCTCCTGATTCATTGGATTTCTTTCCTTCAAAGATATGCCTTGTAAATTGGCCCTTAAATTTTGAATTTAGATTTATGAATAGCCAAAACAGTCTTTAAAAAAAATCAAATTTGGAGAATTCAGCATTTCTTGATTCCTAAATTTACTATAAAATTATGGTAATCAACACAGTGTAACATTATTATAATGGCAAAGACAATTCAGTGGGGGGGAAAGTGTAGTCTTTTCAACAAGTGGTGTCAGGACAGCTGGATATCCACAGGCAAAATAATGAAATTGGTCCTCTACTTCACATCATACACAAAGTTAACTCTAAACAAGTCACAGAGCTAAAGGTGGGAAGTAAAACTATTAAAAACTCTTAGAAGAAACCACAAGAAAAAAAAAATCCATGACTTCAAGTTAGAAATGTTAAACGTGACACCAAAAGCATGAATAACAAAAGAAAAAAATAGTTAAATTGAATTACATCAAAATAAAAAACTTTTGTGCTGCTCATGGAAAGTGAAAAACTAGTTCATTTTCATCTGCACTTCTCAGGATTCTACTGAAGTTGAGTCTTCTAAAATATTTTATTGACAATTTTAATGTCTACATTTTTATTAGGTGTTATGTATGTACATGCACATATATATGAATAGATTATCTATATTCTTTGCCAATATTTCTGTTAGTGTTCTTACTAACTTACAAATCTATTTTATGATAAAGATATTATCCTTCTCTTATAATCTGTTTTTATATAAGATATTTTTCACTCTAATGGATTCCAAACTGGACTTATTTTGATTTTTTTTTTAGATTTGCATAGAATCTTACTAAGATAAATCTAACTTCATGATTAAATATTTAACGATATGCTTCTCTAGTTCTTTTATTTGCTTTATCCTTTTGATTATCTTTGTGTAGGTGTAATGCAGAACTTTTACTTAAATTGTTCCACCCTAATTTATTGAATAAGTCATCCTTTTATTTTTTATTTGAGGTACCATTTATCATATATTTAAATATTTAACATATTGAATCTATATGGGCATTCTAGTCTTTCTTGACTTTCCATCCTTTACTAACAAATTGAATTATTCTAGTTTCACACTATTTTTAAGTCTTGTAAGTCTGTAATTCAAAAAAAAAAAAATGGAGGAAACGTACCTCTTTTATCCTTCCTAGTGTTTTTATTTGTTAGTTTCCCTCAGAATTTACTTCTTTGATGTTGTAATGAATGTGTAGGCTTTTATAATATCTTATTTTCCTTTCATTTGTTACAAAACTCTCCTTTCATTTGTTACAAAACTCTCATTGTATTCCAAATAGCTTTTTGACTGATGTTCTTATGCTTCCATTAGACAATCATGTCATGAGAAAATTGAGATAAATATTCTGTCATTTATAATATTCCTTATCTCTTAATTTTTCTTTTCTAATTAAATCTGCTAAAATTAACACAAAATGTTAATAGTAGTAAGTGGGCCTTATTACATTTTTTGAATTTAATAAACATACCTTTTAAATAGACAAGCTATGAAATTAGTTTCAATATGCTGTTTGGAAAACTAGTGCCCAAAGTGGCTCAGGGATGAAAGGGTGCAGCCATAAAAGTAAGAAACAAATTTCAGGCCCACTTAAATCTATATGCCTTTTTGGGACATCAGCAACATATTTGATATTACATAATATGAAAAGGACTGCTGTGAAAAATCATTTATTAAAATCACCATTTCCATATTTATTGGAACATAGAAATTGTTGATGGTCAGGCTATATTAAAATTGATGGATCACAATTTGGGAAATGGTACTCTTTAATATGAGGTTGTCTTTTGTTTTCAGAGAGTTATTAGTCTTCATGTTCAGAAATAAAGTTTGACTTTAAATTAACTGAAAATTTTACAATAATGGATGGCATATTTTAGTATCAAAATAACTACTAAAAGTATCTCTATTTTCTGTTGAACATAACTGATAATATCAGGTGTTTTATTTTCCTTTGACGTTTTGACATGACATACTATAATAATGAGTTTCCTAATTTTAAATATCCCCTATATCCTGTAAATAGACCAAATTTTGTCATATTCTTTTTTATAGTATTTGCACAACCTGATAACATTAGGATATTTTTTGTATGTTCATAAGTGAGATTAATATGTGGTGGGTTTTGCTTTTGTTGTAGTGATTTTCTCTTGTCAAATTTTGTTAGCAGAAATATGGTACTCTTATGATTTGGGATTTAGTCTCATTTTTAATCAAAGTGTTCTGAATGCTTGAAAGTAGCATAGGACCTCAGGAATAGCATGTTCTATGGAAAGTTTGTATATACTAAGTTATTAAATTACCTGGAAGTAGAGGCTAGTTATGAGTTGTTAATGTCTGGGACTATCATACTTTTTAAAAGCATATTTAAATGAATGTATGTATTAATTTTAATTTGGTTTCTTTGGTTGCTCGGTTTAAGAGAGAGAGTTAATTTGAGGTACATGCTCATGGCTATGATAGATCAGGATTATAGGGAAGGCTGAAGCATTTGACTTAAAAGCAGATATTTCGATGACTAGAATTGCTTCACAGTTTCACTCAAACAGTACAAGTAGAATTAATTCATGCTTGTTTTCTTGTCCTCGATCCACACCACAACCCAATTCTAGGAAAAAATATGTTTGTCTCAGCATGAGCTAATGTTTCTTCCTCAAGTGGAGAAAACAAGAGAACTGGTGATCAGTGCTTAGTGCTTGTACCACACATTTCCGGGTGATGAGGGGTAATCTCAAACAAGAAATTGAGTTGTTACCACAAAAAGAAGGGTCAAGAGATTGTGAGTAGCCAAAATCCAGTAAATATCCATTAAAATATGTATCCATATAAACTTCCCCTGTAGGGTATGTCTTTTCTTTCTCTTTACCAAGCTTCAAATTTATAGTATATCCATATACCTGTTTATATCTATGTATCTTCCATATGGCCTTTTGCTTTAGTAAGCATATTTCATTAGAGACATGACAAAAAAAAAAAAGAAGAAAGAAAAAAAAAAGAAAATAAAAGAAAAAGAAAACCAAGAAAAGAAAGAATTTGTGTCAGAATCCATAAAAATACCTGAAAAGATTTGAGATGTAGATCTGTTATGTCCAAAGAAAAGATATAGCTGACATAAAACCAGAGAGGCCTTCTTCTATGGTGATTGAGTGGTTAGGCTGTGAAGCTATGCTGCACTGGTAGATTCCTTGTTCAGGCATGCATTAGCTATATGATCTCAGAAAATGTGTTTAAATTATGTGTAACTCAATTTCCTCAACTGTAAAAAGGGGTTGATAAAAGTATGAATGTAAAGTTAGCTGTATTAGTAAACTGTACCAGTTAACTACTGCTGTGTAAAAAGGCACCCAAAACCTAGTAGCTTAAATCAGCCACTTACTTGGCCATGTGTCTGCAGTCCAAGCTCAGCTCAGCTGGTTGGCTTCTCTTTACTTCCTGTAATGTTACTGATCTCATCCGTGTGTTTTCTGTCAGCTGCCAATTTGACTGTGACTAGAATATCACATGTCTGATGCACAGTGCAGATGATTGACTGGGCTTCCTTTTCCCTTGTGTTGTTCATCCTACAGCGTTTCCCTCTTTCTAAGTATGGCCTTTCTCTTCCTCAAGGAGACTATCCAAAGCATTGCATGACATCTCAGGAAAGCAAGAAATCAAAAGTGAAAGCTATAATCTTAAGACCTAAACCCATAACTTTGCCATTGTCACTTCTTCTGTATTCTGTTAGTCAAAACAATTTTTTTTTTTAATTCATGAAACACACAGAGAGAAGCAGAGACATAGGCAGAGGGAGAAGCAGGCTCCCTGCAGGGAGCTTGATGCAGGATTGCAGGATTCGATCCCAGGACCTTGGGATCATGCCCTGAGCTGAAGGCAGATGCTCAACCACTGAGCCACCCAGACTTCCATAGTCAAAACAAGTTTTAAGGTCATTGTGTGAGGAGATTACCCAAGGCCTGTATTTAGTGGGGCATGATCCCTTAGGGATCATTCTGTAGCAATTTACCACAAGCACGGGATACATATTAGCTATCATTAATATTCATTGAGCACCCACTAAGAGGATAACTTAAATTATCTTGTTTAGTCATCACAGGAACCACTTGAAGAACGTGCCTATAAATTGGAAAACTGAGACTCAGAGAGGTTATATAATGTTTGGACCACATGGCTACTTAAGAAAAAGATTATGATTTCGACCTGTTCTAACTCCCAAGCATATACTCTTGTCTACTGTTGTACCAGTTTCGATCTTCACTCTGTCACAGCCTGACGTGAGCTAGAGATGAGGGCAATCCTGCAATAACTCACAGAATTATAAGCTGTGCTTCAGCCAGGGTAGCTCTATGGCCTCTCCACATAGTCTCCTCTCCTCAGCTTGGAGCTGTCACACATATTTGCAGTGTGTGTTCACAATGAACACATAAGGCAGGTTCTGACAGAACCAGGGATCTGTTGGGTCTTACATAATTGCTTTAGCTAGAATCATCTACTCATCCTGACACAAACCCAGGCAATTTCTGCCTCAGCATTTCTTATGTCATGTACTCATGGACAAGTGATCCAACTGTTTATGTCCATTATGTCTTTCAATGATATTTTAATTTTTTACATGATATCCACTTCCACACAGCTCAATGAGGACAGAAGAAAATCCTATCTTTTTGTGACTAAAGACAGGACATCTTACAGCCCTTAACTATCATCCAAGGCTATGTGCCATTGGGATGGACACTAGATTCTATTTCTTCTTAAAACATGTGATTGTTTAATATTTTCTAAAACTTTTTGACAACACTTTCTTTTTCTATTTTTTAAATATTTATGTATTTGGGGGGGGGGGCAGAAACAGACTCCCCACTGAGCAGGGAGCTGGACATGGGGCTAGATCTCAGGACCCTGGGAGCATACCTGAGTCAAAGGCAGACTCTTAACTGAGCCATCCAGGTGTCCCCAGGTTTTCTTTTGTTTAAGTAATGCAGTTCTTTTCACCTGTGGTTAAATAAGCAAAATGTGATCATTAAAAGAATTTTGTTGCAGATCATAGATTTTCAAAGTGTGTTAAAATTATTATTTTTTTAAAAAATTTTCAAGATATCTAAATATAAGGATATTTATTATTAGAAAATATGTATTATTAGTAAGGAACATGTGTGTTTCTTAACTGTCATGTGGTTTTAGAATGATTTACAATAATTATACAATCTTTACTTAAGACAGAATAGAAACCTGTGTGATACCACCTAGTGGACGTATTCATAATTTGAAATATTGACTACACCTAAAGAGAAAAAAGGATTGCCAATTGGTAAAACATCATCTAATGTGAAAATACTTTTAAAAATTGTTACATAGGGGCACCTGTGTGGCCAGTGGTTGAGCATCTGCCTTTGGCTCAAGTAATGATCCCAGGGTTCCGGGATCTAGTCCCGCATCAGGCTCCCTGCAGGGAGCCTGCTTCTCCCTCTGCCTATGTCTCTGCCTCTCTCTGTGTCTCTCATTAATAGATAAATAAAGTCTTTTTTAAAAATGTTATATATGGTAATAAAGGGTTTGAAACATAGTGAATAAATAAGTGCTGATTCAGAAATGTTAATATATTTTTAAATATATAATTAATTAAAGAAATGACTAAGTGCTAGACTTTACTTTGAGCTTCAAAATATAGTGCCAGTGAGATACCATGCAGAGCATAGAGATGATTCCCTCTCTCCATCAGGCTTCCCACTCCTCATTTCCCTTGTCTCCATCACTAGAGCTTATACCTCATTTAAGTTCTGGGAAAGAATAGTGAAAAAAAAAAAAAAAAAAAAAGACCTAGAAAGAATATACTGTTTGACCAGGCACAATAAAAATGTTTGGTAAGAAGGCAAGAAAACCAGAAAGACCAACAACTAAAAACAGTTCAAATGTCTATCAATAGGAGAATGGACAAACTGATATATTCATAAAGTGTAGTATGATTCAGAAACATGAAACTGTGAAAAACATCATAACAATCATGCTAAGTGAAAGAAGTCTTACACAAAAGATCATATAACATATTATTCAATTTATGTGGAATGCTACAGTAGACAAAATGAATCTATGCTATAAATCACAGCCCTGGTTGCCAGTAGGGGTGGTAAGTGGGCTTACTGGGGAAAGCAAGAGGAAACTTTGTTGAAATGATTACATTATCTTGTAATGGTGGTTTAGGTTACACATGTGAATATACTTGTTAAAATTCAGTGAAAGCACATTAAAGCACATTTAAGATTTATTTATTTTGTTCTTTGTAAATTATGTGCCAAAAGAAAAAGGGATACCCTAGATTAAAAAAAAATATTATATAGACTTCAGACTTAGTTTTGAGTTCTGATTCCACCAGTTAGCAGCTATATGACTTGGGAAAGCTACATATGTAACACTTTGTGCTTCAGTCCTTGCTGAAAAACTGAAATGGCAATACTTCTTAAAATTTCCTTGAAGATAAAGACAATATATGGCACCTGGGTGGCTCAGTAGGTGTCTGACTCTTGATTTCAGCTCAGGTCATGATCTCAGGGTTGTGGGATCAAATCATGAGTCAGGCTTCATGCTCAACAGGAAGTCTGCTTGGGATTTTCTCCCTCTGTCCCTCCCCCCTACCTCTTTCTCTCTTCCTCTCTCTCTAAAATAAATAAATAAGATCTTTAAAAAATAATACAGATAATGTGTGTAAAATTCCTACTACTTTACTTAGTGGTAGTGCCTTGGACATGATAGCCACCCCATAAAGGTTGTTCTGCATTTCTTTTCTTGGTCAGTAAAGAACAAGGGATGTGAATGGATATCTTCAGTGTTCAGATAGTGAAAAACTGGAACCTTCACTACACTGCAGCAAATCGCCTTCTGGTCGAAGGCTGTGTCATGTGCAAATCTGACTCTTCTGGGAAAAGCAGAGGTTAACTTGGATAATGATAGATATAGCAAAAGTGATAGAGGAGAGGTGGGCTGGTTACTGCAACCCCAGTGGTACTCACAATTTTAAAGGAAGGAAAGAGAAGTCAGGCTCACAAGGTGACCTACACATAACATGTTAGGTGAGAAGGGGTAGAGCAGATGGACATGCACACTAGCATTTACCTCTAACCTGAAAATCACAGAAGGATGAGTAGGTGCTGGCGAAGTAACACTCATCAAGTGTCCATAAGTGCACTTAATGTCACCATCAATTTTCTACAACATCTTTTGAGGTGGGATTTTTCAGTAAGTGATATAACCTTTCTACAGATGAAAACATATAGAGAGCCAATGAAGTGTTATCTCTTGGAGCCAAAGATGGCTTGTGTCTCTTTACATGTGACCTTTTTTCCCCAGATAAACTAGAGCATAAAGGGAAGAAAATAATGCTGGGAGTAGTAAATTAATTTCATAAACTTTTTTTTTCCTCTCAGACACTGGTCTACGCAGAAGGTGAGCAATGGAAAGAGTGTTTCTAGTTTTCTAAGGCTGGAGTCCTGCCTGCAGATCGTTTTAAGCAAACTAATAATATTTTAAGTGTAGTAAAAATAGTGTTGTTGTGTTTTTTTTTTTTTTTTTTTTTGAGAGAGAAAACAAGAGAGAGAGAGAGAGAGAGCAAGGGGAGGAGGGGCAGAGGGAGAGAGTGAGAATCTTAAGCAGGCTCCGTGCTGAGCATGAGCATGACATGGGGCTCAATCTCATGATCCTCAGATCATGACCTGAGCCGAAATTAAGAGTCGGATGCTTCATTGACTGAGCCACCAGGCACCCCAGTAGTGTCTGAATATCCCTTATCTGGAGGCAAACCTGTAATCACTATGAGGTTACACATCTCTTGACCAGCATGCCTATTGGTCTGGCTGGTCTTCATTTGAAAAATCCCTACTGGGTTCCAGGACTGGTCTTTCTAAAGCAGTCACTGCACCAGGCCAGGAACTTCCCACAAAGTGGAGTGGATAGATTGTTCTGTTTTATGTCATCAGAAGATTTGACATCTAATTGTTGTCTGTGAGGGAGTGTAACCAATGATATCAAGGGCAACGGTAACAACAATTGTTACAGTGTAATAGTTATCGGGCCAGACATTAAAAACAAAAACACAGCAACAACAACAAAAAACTACATCAAAAAACTCTGAAAGGTCTGCATCAGAATGCAGGTTTCCTCAGAAGCAGATCTTTAACCAAAAATGTGAATGCAAGACATTTGTTGAGAGATACAAGGAACAAGGGTATTTGCTGGAAGAAATTCAAGGCAGCCACCAAGGCATATGTACCCTTATGTACAATTCCTATTGCTGCAAGTTCTCCTTGGTTAGACTCTAACGTACTTTACACTACAGAGAGATTTTACAAAGTCAGTTCCCTTTCTCACGTGTTATCTTGCTGTCATCAGGAAGGATTAGCATGGTAGGAGACTGGGATTTAGAGGAGTTATGGCTTGCCTAGGATCACAAGATGAAGAGCTTCTCACTCACTTATTTAATCTCATTAAATAACATCATGTCACCTCAAAATTAGCCCATCACTTTTTAAGAAGCACATTTCAAAAGTAAATTTTGATTTTTTCATTATATAGATAATATATATTTATATATTTCATTATACAAATAATGTGTTTATTGTATAAAAAAATCAAGACAAACAACCACAAAATATCCTATATCTGTAGCAAGGTATCCATTTAACTGCTGTGGACCTGTTAATGTTTTTGTGGAAGTCATTTAAAATTTCAACCCATAGATTAAAAGATTGTTCCAGATAATCCATACTACATTTTCCCTTTCACAAGATTTCCCAGTGGTCTATGTCCAGTATTTCATGACTGTTCTTTAATGTTTCTCATTTACTTCACATTGGTATACACAGTTGACGTGCTTAAATACAAGGAGCTCTCTGCTAGGATGTTATTATTAAACTTAGATTTATCCTATTATGGTCAGAAAATGTAAATTGCACTCATTCTACCTTTTGCAATTTATTTTTTTTTCAGTAGTCCCACTTCAGCAAGCCATGTGGTCTTGATTATATTAATAACTAATAGTAACACTTTCATTTTCCATGTTCTACTTATTTCATAAAATAATAACAAAATACTGAAATATTCAAATTAACTCATAACAACTGCTGTAAAATAAAAAATGAGGACACTGCTATCACAAACCATTTTGCCTGATAAAAAGCACCATGTCATGAGGAATCAAAATGATTGCTCACCATTTGATAAATTAAAATCAACATTCAGCTTACGAAATGTGAATGGTACATGTAGCACATGATACTAGTACCAAGTCATGTTGTGTGTATATATATATATATATATATATATATATATATATATATATATATGTTATATGGCACATTATATTATTTAACATAAAAAGTTTGTGATACTCCTTAATTGGATTATACTTTCCCCCAAAAACCCAACATTAAAACCCAACAAATAAAATAACAAACTTTATTCTTTTCAGTACTTATCTTGGATTTTTACTGTGATGAAATATCACAGACATCCCATTTTTTATTTATCTAGTATTATTTTCAGGGTTTTTTAAAATTTTACTTTTCAAGTTTATGTTAATATATGTTTTTATTTGCTTAGATCTAAGAAGTTTTTTCCTTTTAGTAGATGAGCTTATCACTTTTATATTTATTGTTCTAACATATGTGTTTGTTCTTTTGTTACATCTTTCTTTGTTTATGTTTCCTCAGCTTTGTAATCCAGTGTTTGTTACATCTAGGTCATAGTTAACCTTTTTTTTTTTTTTCATTCTGGTTTATAGTGAGCTCTTTATGTCATGGATGGAGATTTCCTTTTGATGTGAGATAACCTATCATCTTTGTGGAATTTTTCTATTTCATATGGCTAGTTCTCTTTCATTTAAGAATAAAAATTGAGCAGCCTGGATGGCTCAGTGGTTTAGTGCCGCCTTCAGCCCAGGGTGTGATCCTGGGGAGCTGGGATTGAGTCCCACGTCAGGCTCCCTGCATGGAACCTGCTTCTCCCTCTGCCTCTCTCTCTCTCTCTCTCTCTCTCTCTGTGTCTCATGAATAAATGAATAAAATATTTAAAAAAAAAAGAATAAAAATAATATTTTGTATATCCATTGCCTCTTGATTATATTGAATACCTTTTCTTCTACTTGTTTTTACTCAATCTGTCCCATTGCCGATTTTTTCAAGGTTGATTATATACTTATTATTTCTAATTATTTTTAATTATGAAAGTTTATTGTTTACTTTCTTAACTTTAAGAAGCCCTTTTCATTTTTATGTTTTTTCCTCCTCTTTTGTGGATGAGACCAAAATGCGTAAGTTTGTGTTACATATTTTTGTTTGTTTTGTTTTTGTGTTTGTTGAGTCTGTTATCTTTTATTTCTTTGAATGAATAAAACAGCTGCTCTCTAAATGATCTTCTGCTTCATGGAATAGATCATGTAAAAAATATATGTATTCTTGATTTTTCTTTTCAGATGTAGGCTCATTTTCTTTTCTCTCCCTGATTTTTTTCTCTCTCATTTGTTTGTTTTTATCTTGAATTACAATGGGTCTATCCAACCTACTATTTGCCCCTGAGCCGTATAATAGCTTCAGGATCCTTTCTATTTGTCTGAGAAAGTTTGAATCCTCACCATTGAACTAATCTGTCTCTTGTACTTTTAGAGCTCTATGCTGGAAAAGTTTTCTGTCTCAAAAAGTTATCTTTCTGGATCTGGATAACCCCCAAACTTAAGAGGAATTGAATGACTTTGTAAAAATTTGAGTTGGAGGAAGGCCACATATCAAGCTTTGTGTTTGTGAGCTTTTCCCTCCTAAACACCTTCCATCCTCAATCCTCCCAATCCATATCAACTGTATTTGCTGATATTGGTCTGAAGAAGAGAACATTTTTTTTTTCCCCCAAATTGATTGATTTCTGTCTCTCTCATGTTTTCTTTCCTCTTTAGGTGGGTTCTCACTTTTGATGGAAGGATTAGAAAGTTCCATTCAGGTCAGTCTTGGTATACCCCAAGGGGAATGATAAGCCTAAATTAAGTTCATCAGCTCTGAAATCCTCAAGCATGTTTTACAATCCTAATTTCAAGTGCATAAATGCAGACTTTGAAAAGGTTGCTGAATGGAGCGACCTATGGAAAGCTTCTCGAGGGTAGGAACCAAATATATTTTATCATTGTTACCCTTGGATAATAGAGGCCATTTCTCTGTGCCTTCCCTTTCCTCATCTGCAAAAAACAGGTGCAACATACTGTATCTCACAATGATATGGAGAAGATTCATGATTTGCCAAGGACTTCATCTAGTAGTTGGCATGATATGTACTTCACAAGCCATCTTGATATTACTGTGCAGTCCAACTGCTTCATTTTACAGATAGGAAGCTGAGCCCCTGGGTCACAGAGCTAGAATTTGATCTGATCTCTGATGCCAAGGTCAGCAGTTCCTTAAAGGAGTGAAATTAGTCTTAATTTATCTTTTTTCTTGTGTGTACATATTTGTTTCTACATATATCCACAGGTATGCCCATAATACACACCCAAACTACAGACAGAGCATTCTATTTGTATTCAATTACCACTGTCATCAGGAAAAAAAAAAGAAAAAAAAAAACTCATCTTTTAATGTTTTAACATGGGTTTCATGATCATTCTTGCTTTAGGATGTCTCTTGACCTTTCCTTTCCTTATTCTATATGAAGTTTTAACTTAAGCAAGCTCTTCTGTCTTATTTAATAATTTGTCTGGGATATAAAATTATTCTAAAAGCTAATTTTTAAAAGTATTCTTTTTTGGTGTCCACTTTAGACTTCTTTATGATGATAACTTCTATCATAGAGGAAATGGAGTCATGTTAAAATTGGCTTGTCTTTGGGAAATCACCATAGAGGTCTCCTATGACAAAGGAGGATGGCATCCTCCATTTAATCCATTGAACCTACAGGGCTGCTTTGATAATGGGAATGATGTTTGAAATACTCTGGGAGAAACCAACCCTGATGGAGTTCACCAATTCTTAGACTAGCCTGGCTTGCCATAAATCATTCATACTCCTCCACTCAGAGATAGTACCTACACCAAGAGGGTAGCTTTCAAGGTAGATAGCATTTCCCTTGGACACCTTGCAGCTCAAGTATCTCATATTTAAACTAAGATTGTGCAGTAGTGTCAACATTATTTGATTTTTTTTATTCCAAATGTATAGATAATACCTTATAGAGAGAATCAGAGTCTCTTAAGCAAAGAGTATGAGACTCAGGATTTAAAAATAGCTCTGCCATAATTTTGTTGATTTTTTTTAAAAGTAAGTGTAAAGAGATTTGCAGTCCAAAGTGGGGATCTTAGGCCAGCAACATCAGCATCATGTGAGAACTTATTAGAAATGCAGAATCTCAAGTCCTACCACAGACTTAACTGAGTCAGAATCTGCATTATTACAATGTCTCGAGTCATTCATATGGACTTTAAAGTTTGAGAAGCACTGGTTTAATAAAGTATTTAATAATACTGGGTGCATGCTTCCAGGATTGAATCACATGAAGAACTATCAGGAATGATGACCAAGCCCACCACTAGAGATTGTGATTTGTTTGAGGTAGGGCCAGGGCATCAGTGTTTTTTATAAGCTCCTTAGCTGATTCCATGCCTACCTACAGTTAAGAACTACAGTGGATGATGTCAGAGCTCCTTGGCTGTATTGGTGTTAGCCCAAAGCCATATCAGTATTGCCATTACCTCCACACAAAATAGGTTGCAAAGCTTATCTGAAGGCTGACAAGCAGCAGAGCTCTGTTGGGCTTCACTCTGATAGGATTGTTCTTGGCTGGGGAAGCAGATAGCAGCCAGCAGCAAAGCCTGTTTCACATGCACATGGCTCTCCTGAGGGTCCATACCTACTGCCCTTCAAAGGGCAGAAAAATAGAGATTGTCTGGTTCTTAGCATTCTCCATTTCAGCACCTTTGTAATGCTGTGTTTTAACTTTGATATACCTGATATGTCCCTTTTTTCTTTTAGTAATGACACTGTCAGAAAAGCCTAATCTTGCCAAGACTGTCTTTAGTCACATAGAAAAAAAAAAAAATCACTAATTGAACTTTTTAACTGCCTGCTTCAAAATTCTTCAAAGAGCTATACAATTTTGAAATTTGTAAGAAAACAGTATAAATTAAGCTCTTTGTAATTATACAGCTTCAATCTTAGATACTGATCAGCATCTTTCTTAAGGTCAAACAAAAATACTTTTATATTTCAAAGCACACAGTCTAAAAAATCTTGTCTCAGTATCCTCAGGGAGAGGATATTTTTCCTTCCATGAATTCCTGTTTCAATTAAATTATTGTTTGCAGACATTTATTTGATCATTAATAATGGATAGACTTACAATATTTCTTTTGCAGGTCTTTTGGACTATTTTTAAGTTTTGTTATTTATGGCTTGTTTCTCCTAAGTAGGTCATAAACTCAATGAAGGCAGGAAATATATCTCATATTTATTGGTACCCTCCCAATGTACAGAGACTCATTTTTTTTCAACACATTAGAATGTAAAATTTAATGTTTGGGCTATTTGGATTTTATTACTTACCCTTTTAAAGATTTTCCTATTTTTCTTATGTATCTATATCTACCATTTATCTATAGCATAATTACCTATTTATAGGATAATTCTCTCTTTAACATATTAATTGTGTAGTGTTAAAAAGTTCCACACATAATGAACAAACTCTGACTTTTTAGTAAGCTCTCAAGGTTAGACATTGATGAAATAATATATCTGTCTATCTTAGTAGGCAATAGTTTACCTTCTCAGGATTCAGATGTGAGTACATAGCAAAGGGCAAGTCCTCATTTTGAGGGATGACATCTTAGTGGGTCCATCTGGATGGCTCTAAGCTACATTTCACATAAAATGAAGACAGATTATGTTTTAAAAACCTATGCTTACTAATACATTTTATATGGTAAGGCATGCAAGATAAGGCACACCACATTACATTGGAGTGACCATAGAGATTCCAGTCTTATAACACTTATGCCATTATATTAAGAATGATAAAAAAGAAAAACAATTTATCCTTGAAGAGGTAACTTTCTCTAGAATACATTCAAATCTCTGTCAGGTCAAATAACATTCCTCCTGCATTTTTTCTTGAATTATAATTATTTAGCTGCATATATTTAGTACTCAATAACCAGGAGTTTTTACTGCTATGCTACATAGAAGTCAAATAGGAGTGGAATGCTCAGCAGATTTTGGAGGTGGATGTGTCTGGCAAGAGCAACCGCAGTAGGTTATGAGGACAGAACATGAATGAGGGAGAGGAGTGAATGAGGAGGAAATAGTGTGTGGTGGTAACAAATGTTCAAAGCAGGTGGCACAGGAAAGAGACAACCTTTATTCCTCCAAGGAAGGAGGTTACTTTCCCGAAGGGTTGGGTGCTGCTGTAGGAGAAAAGAAGCTAAGACAAAAGATACAAATGGGTGGGGCTGGAATGCCAAGGAGTTCTAGGTTGGAAAATGTGGGAAAAGGCTCATGATGTAGATATATAAATATGAACTTCACTCAAAAAAATTCTTAGACTTGTGGCACAGTAAACTGATCATTCTAATAGAACAGTGTTGTGTTAAGGGACTTATGAAAGCTTTACAGAAAAGGCCTTAGACACGAGACTCAAAGGTAGAGAGGAAGAGCAAAATAAGTAATTATGCAAAGGCATGAATTATAGAAACAGATTTGACTGTCTATAAGTAGCACAACATTAGATATTGTGGCTGAAGCAGAGAGTGAGCCTGTGGCAAAGCATGAGAAGGACTATGGGAAAAGATGATGTACCTGGGTAGATAAAGCTTGGCCTTATGTGTGTCAAATTAAATTTGTACTTAATTGTGAAATAATTGATTTGGTATTAGTCATACTTTAATAGAAGAGCAACATGATCTAATTTGTATTTTTGAAGAAAATAAATTTAAAGAACGTGGAAGATGGTTTGGAGTGGGGAAAGAATTAACTCAGACGCTGCAGTAGTTCAGATAAGATTTTATATCCTGCTGATACAGACTTATTAAGATTTGTTCCTGATAAGATGTAGAAGGATGAGGAAGGAGAAACATCTGAAAATTACCTTGAGTTCACGTAATTAACCAAATTATTTTGTTGGTTACAGAAATAGATAAATAAGAGTAAATGAAAGTTCATATTGGGGCATGTTGAGATTCACACATGGCTGGTTCCTAAAGTTTAATAAGAAGTAAGCTATGGACCCAAATCCTGGAGGAGTGATCCCTATAAGATACAGAAATTTGAATTTTACATTGGGTTTTTAAAGCAAAGATGTCCCACCAAGTGTAAAATGTGAACAAGAAGAATCAATAAAGAAAAAATCTAAGTAGAGAAAAAAAATTGTTAATAACACAAGGGGAAATGAGGAGTAGGGTAGAAGTGGAGTGGTTGAGGTGTCTGAACAAAGAAGGAGCTATTCAAATGCTACATAGAAGTCAAATAGGAGTGGAGTGCTCAGCAGATTTTGGAGGTGGATGTGTCTGGCAAGAGCAACCGCAGTAGGTTATGAGGACAGAACATGAATGAGGGAGAGGAGTGAATGAGGAGGAAATAGTGTGTGGTGGTAACAAATGTTTAAAGCAGTGGCACAGGAAAGAGGAACCTTTATTCCTCCAGGAAGGAGGAATTGGGTGCTGCTGTAGAAGAAAAGAAGCTAAGACAAAAGATACAAATGGGTGGGGCTTGAAGTGTGTGCTCTCAAATGAGGAGTGAAATTAATCTTGAAATGCCAAGACACTCCTACTCCTCCATGACAGCAGGGAGATAATTAATCGTTGATTTAGAAGTGGGAGGAATTAAAATTTAGGAGTTCCCACCCGATGTTCTTTGTTGTTTTCTGTGAAGCTGGTGATAGATTGAAGGAGCAGAGTCTGTATGGAAGGCAGAGGTGGGATGAAGACTGGACAGCTGTTCGGGGAAAGTCAAGGGCAGAACTAAATGGGTACAGAACAAGGTTAGAGACCTGGCAGAGGGTGGGGATCATAAATTTATAATGACACTAATTAGAGTATTATTTTTTTTTTCCCCAGCAGTATCAGACAGTTCATGAGGGGGAGTAGAGAACAAAAATTTTGGGACTGATCTGTTTGTGCATTGTCAGCAGCACTAGAGCAAAGGACAGAGGGTGATTAGGTATGTTAGTGACAGTATCACTGGGACAGCTGAGTAACCTCAGTAGAAACAGAAATAAAGTTAGGAGGCTTTTAGCCTAAGAAAAAAATGGAGCTTCAGAGAAACGTGAAGGTATTTAGTGGAAATTAGTGGAGAATTGCAAGAGTTATAATGAGGGGGAGGATTTCAGAGAGATGGCTAAGTCAGTATGTAATAAAGGGGAAAAGAAAATAAATCAAGAAATTAGGTGAGTATGCAAGTTAGGAAAAGTCCATGGGTGCAGTGTGAGGTTGTGTGGTTGGTGAGAAAGGTAAACACAAGAAGTCCACGTAGCATATATTTGACATGTATTTGTAATATGATTAGAGGGCTTCCGAGGGGCTCAGGCTATTTTTCCCATCATCTGAGAGTTGTGAAATATCCAGCCTTGAACTGGACCATCCCGTATATGAGCCCTCTGTTTACAAACTAATTGAGAAACCACTGAGCATATCGTTCAGGCTACCTACGACCTTCCCTAGAATTCACCAGTTGCTTTAAAGTCCCATACTGTTTCATTCTTTTTGCCTAAATAACATAAGCATCTTCTTAACTTTCACCTTCTCAGTGAAACTTTCCATGTGTTCTTTAGTGAAATTTGTCTAGCTTTCTTTCATATTTTTTTTCTGTTCTTTGGACCTCTGCTATAATATAGGTCATAATCTCCCTTATTTTTTCTTTATTTATGAAGATCATATATTTCTTGAGGTCAATACTGGATCTTTTATTCCCCACAGCTTTGGTATATTTTCTTGTGAAAATTAGGTACTCAGTGCCCTTTGAACTTTCATGATTATTACCCCCTCATTTTTTAATTAGTTCTGGATTCTAAGGAGCCAGAGTAATATAAAAACACTGGACACTATGTGTATGGGCTAGGGGAAAGAGGCAGGAAGGATAGATGCACAAGATCTTTACCTTCTTCACAATTTTCAGTGGGGGAAGGGGACTGTCTACAATTAATTTCTACACACATCTATGAAGTCATTGCAATTGCTCAGAGAAAAGAAATTGTGACTGTGTATGTTTGTGCATGAGTATGTTTGAGAGAAAGACAGAGTTGAACCTCCCTCCCTAAGGCTTTTGTCTTTACTGTTTCACTGTAGATTACTTTCCAAAATCTCATAAGTGTTATTGTAATTTTCTCTTCGTTTCTTCACCCACCTCAACCAACCTAATTTAAGCCATTGATCTTAATCGTCTACCTGGACTTTAATAATGCTTGCTTAAAAGCCCCACTATCTTTTTGCACATTTCAGATGAGAGTCACTTTAATCAAGTTGTGTTCATAGGAAATAAATCCTGTAATTCTCCCCTAGTTTGAGCTCAGTGAAGTACCATGGGCCTCTTTAAGCAGCTGATAGGCACACTCGTCCAAAATAAATGGCTCCTTTGATACTGGACAACAGGGTTAGAGCAGCCATTAGTCTACAGTCTTCTGAGAGCCTCTGTCTAGAATTTAATTCCTCAGATACCTTTGTGAATTTAACCGAACCTTTACCTGCTTGGGGGTCACATTTTAACAAATCGGGGAAAAGAAAATCTTTGCTCTCTCATGGTAACTCCTTGATCATTTTTCACAACCTTTAATTTTCAGTATCGTGTCTAATTTTATACTATATTTTATATTACAATATATATATTTACATTATGATACCTCATTTCTACAAACTTTATATTTTAAAACCATCAGGAGTATCCAGATATTAAGTAAATGGATACAATTTATAATAGCTACCCTAGAATGATACCTTAAGTTTCATAACAATGAGCCTGTTTCATTCCTTTGACATAATTTGATTGCAAACATTTAGATATTTAAGAACTATAGTGTGATCATCCTGATTATGACTACTATAATCATGTATGTATGTCACTATCTCTAAGATAATGGCTTTATTCTAAGTGCTCTAGACAGTGATGAACAGAACAGGTTCTGGTCCCCAAAGAACATAGTATTTAGAACCAAATCAAAGTGTACAAAATATATTATAAAATCTCTGCTTTTTCCTTTGGTTTCTATTTTAACTTTGTTTTAATAAAACTGTGTTTGTGGCAGATATCCGATCGCATATTGGCTTCTTTTCAATGCGATTCTCTGGGCCCATTCTACCAAATCTGAGTCTGAACCATGTCAGCGTGTTACACTAGCCCTCTTAAAATATTATTTTCTCTGTGTCCTTGTCATAAAATTTACTCAGTCTCAAAAATGTGGAACTCTTTCCCATCTAAGTTGCCTAGTACCATTACAATTTATTATATACCACCACCTCTGTTTCCTTCATATTCTCCACCACAAAATTTGTTTTTTTTTTCTCTTTCCAAACAGAAGAAAAACTTGAGAAATGATTCTAAACAGAATATAGCATGGAAAAAAACCCATAAATTTTGTTGAGAGGATTTTGTTGTTGTCATGTTTTTTAATATTGGAAAACCTTTGAAGGCAAATTAAATGTACAACATTAGGGGCTGTTGTATCCACTTGAGATACACGAGTCATTCCTAACCTCCAGACTCATAGTGTGGGCTAGAGCAGTATATGTAATTCATCTTATGCAGTGCTGGCACGAAGACATAGCACATTTTATCATCAACTACCTACAGAATGTCTCAAATTCAACTTGGCCCAAATATTTGATTATTTATTATTGGAAAAGTATTCTGTATTTACTTATGTCCTTTCCGACAGACACAAGCATAGTATAGGCGGGCATCTTTGGTGTAAATTAAAGCCACAGCTGCCTGTGGTTTTGGTTTTGTTGTCGTTTTTCCTTTCTGTCATCTAATTCGTTATTCAACTGCTGCCAAACATCTTTTGAAAGGACTCTTTTTAGAAAAGTGGCATGTCTGGATAAGTAAGTATTAATAATCATAGTGGATACTTTAAATTAAAGAAATATAGCAGGATATCTTGTTGCACGAACACATGAAATGAGGAAACTGGAAAAATGACCTTCTGGTTTTACTTAAAACCTATGTATTCATTCTGACAGTTCCACTACCAACTTTTTCTGAATCTCAGCTCACAGACAAATACGTTCTTCGTTCTTCCACTGGGTCCTGAGGCCTTTGTCTTCTCTGATTCTACTAGCTTAAGTATTAAGAGACATACATTACAGGTATATATTGCAGAATAAATTGATCTTCGCTACATTACCCAGAAAAACAGTGGATAGAATTCAGCACTTTCCTGATAATATATATGCTCATTCTCATTTACATTTTCAGGAAGGGATAATGGTTTATTTTTTAAGAATTTGTGATATGGATTTTTAATTCCAGCATGAAATAGATAAAGGTATTGCATTTTACAATCTACACAGGAACAGGAATTTAATGTGTGTGAACAGTTTGCTCATTTACTAGAATAATATATCCTAAATGGCTTCAATGTGTTCATAGACAGAGAACACTGAAAGCAGTAATTGGAAAAATACATCACCAGTCCAAATGTTCTTACAGTCTTAGTTTGGAGTCTGGTGATCCTCTTTAATTCTTTGTTTAGTCAAGATAGAGGATTCTAGAATTATTGACTGAGACTTATATTCTAGCAGTTTAAGTTATAAAAATACAGAGGATGTAGATGGGCCCATAGTTTAGTTAAACTGAACAACAAAATTTTAGATTTTCTTAAATTCACACTTTTGTGTATATTATTCATTTAAAAATATCTTCTGAGTGGATATTATTATAGAACTATAAGGTTAGAATTAGAATTTCTACCATAAGGTGAATGCATACATAAAAACTATGGGACATTCAAGCAACTGTAATAAAGCATATTGTTTTGGAATTAATTTAATTAATTTAGGATATTTTTTTCTAGTGATTCTGACTTATTGAAACCATAAACATTAATGAAAAACTAACTATTAGTTAGGTAATGCTAACAGTTGTAATGAAAAAGATTCTGAAACCCATGACTTAACATCATGAAAGACTATATCTTGCTAAAAATAGAGACTAAGCTGTTCCTGATTGATGGTAGAAGGGATTTTATTCTATTCAGCCTTGTATGGAATCTGACTGAAAAGGCTCTGCCATCTTCAACATGTCCAGTGTCCCTCTGGGGCTTATAAACAACATTGTGACTCTCAGGCTGTATGTGAGGGAGTGTGGATACACTGCATATTATAGAGCAACTGACAGATCCAATGTCATGTCCCTGGTTCCAAAACAAACCTGAGAAGCACTTGGCAAGTTACCTAATGATTAAGATCCTATTGGGATTGATGCTACCATTGGCATGAAACATCTAAAGTGTATGGAGGACAGTGAGACATAGAAGATGTGAATGGCTATCATTGGATATGTTTTTTGCTATGTTTTGTTTTTTACTGTTGTAGATCTGGCTATTTTAGTTTAGTTTTCACAGCATAGTAAGACAATACAATTGTACAAGAGTTTTATGAATCAGTGACTCCCAGTCCTTGCCAGATTGACAGTGGTGAACCTCTCCCCACTGTCTTGGCTATTGCTCTTATTGTCTTCTAAGAAATACCCTAAAAAAAAAAAAAAAAAGAAAGAAAGAAAGAAAGAAAGAAAGAAAGAAAGAAAGAAAGAAAGAAAGAAAGAAAAAGAAAAAGAAATGCCCTCCTTTGCTACTCTTGGCCTCCCACTCCAAAAAAATAACCTCTTTCCTCACATTATTCCCTTATCCAAAACCCATATTTTCTAATGGAAGTACCACATACAAAATAGGTGAACAAAGAAAATAACCCTGTTGGAAAGAATAGAAACTGCACACAGAAATACTGATTGATTAGTCAGGAGGAAAGAGTATGGAAGATTTTAGAACCTATGTTTTCAAGAAGTACATATCACTTTTGCTCACATTCTATTTCCTAGAACAATCACATGATCATGACTAACTGTAAAGGAAATAGAGATCTGGTTGTGTGAAAATAAAGAAAAACAGATTTTTTTTGGAAATTAGCAATCTGTCATACAAGCCATTGGTAGAACGTTAATATGTGGCAAAATTATATTTATAACTTTTAGTTATTACATTTGCATGCAAATATGTATATGTATATGTATACAGAAATGCTATGATTGAGACTTTTATAAGCAAAAAACATAAACAAATAAACCTAAGAAATTATTGAGGTAATAAGATTGGGAATTGGAGTTGTAATATAATTTTTCTTCAAATTCTGTGATGTTTCTAAACCAATGTTTGAGCGAAATATATGCAATAGAAAAAAACTCTACTGCTTATTTGAAATACTTAGATTCTTAATTTCTTTTTTTTTTAATTTATTTTTTATTTGTGTTCAATTTACCAACATACAGAATAACACCCAGTGCTCATCCTGTCAAGTGCCCACCTCAGTGCCCGTCACCCATTCACCCCAACCCCCCGCCCTCCTCCCCTTCCACCACCCCTAGTTCGTTTTCCAGAGTTAGGAGTCTTTACGTTCTGTCTCCTTTTCTGATATTTCCCACACATTTCTTCTCCCTTCCCTTATATTCCCTTTCACTATTATTTATATTCCCCAAATGAATGAGAACATATAATGTTTGTCCTTCTCCGATTGACTTACTTCACTCAGCATAATACCCTCCAGTTCCATCCATGTCGAAGCAAATGGTGGGTATTTGTCCTTTCTAATGGCTGAGTAATATTCCATTGTATACATAGACCACATCTTCTTTATCCATTCATCTTTCGATGGACACCGAGGCTCCTTCCACAGTTTAGCTATTGTGGACATTGCTGCTATAAACATCGGGGTTCAGGTGTCCCGGCGTTTCATTGCATCTGTATCTTTGGGGTAAATCCCCAATAGTGCAATTGCTGGGTCGTAAGGCAGGTCTATTTTTAACTCTTTGAGGAACCTCCACACAGTTTTCCAGAGTGGCTGCACCAGTTCGCATTCCCACCAACAGTGTAAGAGGGTTACCTTTCCTCCACATCCTCTCCAACAGTTGTGGTTTCCTGCCTTGTTAATGTTCCCCATTCTCACTGGTGTGAGGTGGTATCTCATTGTGGTTTTGATTTGTATTTCCCTGATGGCAAGTGATGCAGAGCATTTTCTCATGTGCATGTTGGCCATGTCTATGTCTTCCTCTGTGAGATTTCTGTTCATGTCTTTTGCCCATTTCATGATTGGATTGTTTGTTTCTTTGCTGTTGAGTTTAATAAGTTCTTTATAGATCTTAGAAACTAGCCCTTTATCTGATACGTCATTTGCAAATATCTTCTCCCATTCTGTAGGTTGTCTTTTAGTTTTGTTGACTGTATCCTTTGCTGTGCAAAAGCTTCTTATCTTGATGAAGTCCCAATAGTTCATTTTTGCTTTTGTTTCTTTGCCTTCGTAGATTCTTAATTTCTTAAGGAATCCTTCATTGTACTTAAGCAAGCATAAAACTTTGGAATTAGTAGTAACATCTTGTATTAATTCAGCTCTTCCCATGTGCTAGGCCCTATTCCAAACGTTTTAAATGTAAAGCTCATTTAATCCTTGTCACAATCACAAGAAATAGGTACTGTTTATTATATGCATTATATTATAGATGGGATACAAGAAGCTCAGAGAATTAGGGAACTTGTCTAGTAAGATATTGGATCTGAGACTCAATATTAGATCTTTCAGAATCAAATTCTGAACTCATAGTCCGTTTGAGGAGAAAAGACAAAAATCCAAGGAACATTAGGGTTGGCTCCCTAAAATACTCATAAAACCATGTTAATAGAGTTTCTGTATATGAGATGTAATGCAACTTTGAGCTACCTTGTCTTTATTTACACACAAATTTTCAAACTCATTGTAATAATCCAAATAGGTGGCAATGATGAATTTAAGATAAATCCTTAAAATAACAAAACATTTATTTCCTACTTAAAATTATTCTAAAGTTATAAACCTATCACTGATAATTTGCAAGGTTAGCTTTGTAATTGTTCTATTTTAAAACCCTTCATCATTCTTATCTTCAATCTCTTACATACTTCACTCTTCTTTACTTCATTAGCTCTTTCATATTTACTTGGCTGTTTCTGTGTAATGTGAGGTAGAGCAGCTCTTAAATCTTTTGATTATTGGGGCACCTGGGTCGCTCAGTGGTTGAGCGTCTGCCTTCAGCTCAGGTCGTGATCCCAGAGTCCTAGGATCAAGTTCCACTTCGGGGTCCCCACAAGGAGCCTGCTTCTCCCTCTGCCTATGTCTCTGCTTCTCTCTGTGTGTCTCTCATGAATAAATAAATAAAATCTTTAAAAAACAAATATATTTTCATTATAAATGCTGGACTTACTGGATGCTACCTACTATAGTTCAGTGAAAAGACAGTTATTATTATCCCTGGCATCTTATTTCCCAAGAAGAGGAGAAAACAGCCTCTAGCTCAGAATCATTGTTAGTACAGGTGGTCTTTAATGGGCTTATTCCTCCTGTATGTATATATATATTTTCTATATATATATATATATATATATATATAATCAGTTCTTACAGTGGGCCAAACATAGTGCTAAGTACTTTTGATGCCCTGGCTCATTTAGTTCTTATAAAATCTGTATATTGGTATCGTTTTTATCTCCAGGAAGGGAAATGAAAGCTTAGAATAGTTGAATAATGTGGTGTTAGTGAAGGAGCCAGGATTTGAACCTAGAAAATTTGACTCCAAAAGCAACGCTTAGTAACTCTTAACTCCCACCTGTGCCTCCACAATTAAATCATGTTCTGTCCCATGGTCATTTCGACATTTTTATATTAATTTTTCTAGGATGGATGTTTAATGTATACAATTTCTCTTTGGAATCATTGCTCACTTTACTGTTCAGTGAGTGTAGTAGGGTTTAGGTAGCTAAGAGAATAGTGATATGAGTCATGAGAAGAAAATATTGAGTACTTACCATGTTCCAGGCTCTGGGTTAAGCACTTTATTTAAAATATAGCATATAAATATTCAAAAATTTTGGACAGATACTATTATCACCATTTTAGAGATGAGAAAACTGAATCCTAAGGCTAATTAATAATTTTAGATTACTCAGCTCTTAAGGGCAGGGCTATGATATGAACTTAAGTTTGGCCCTAAACGATAGATTATTAGCTATTAAACTAAGAATTTTCCTTAAGTATTCAATAAGTACTAGATTCTTTCATATAAGTTACCTAATTTCATTACCATTGTTGCTCAAAATTAATACAGAGATAAGGGTAATTTAAATACATATACTAGTAATAAATGCTGAGACTGGTCTCAAAACCTAGATCTGTATGCCTGCAAAGTTTAAATCTTCCTCTACCATATTTCTTCCAGGTCCTTTCACCAGAACCACAATAACTGTATTCATTCATTCATTCATTCATTCATTCATTACTGTTCTATTCATTTGCTTATTCAATGTACTCCCTTTTGTCAAGGTACATATGGGTGCTATGCATAGTAGTGATAAAAAAAGTTCATGAGGATTTGGGCCTAATGAGGGAGATACATATTAATCGACTCATACAAATATATAATTGGAAATTGCAATCTAGCCCTGATCTAGTTTGAAATAGAGGAAGCTGTCCCATGAGGGAGCTATCTCCCTGGAGCATTATTTTAGCTGGAATGTGAAAGGTGAGTAGAAGTTTACTAAATATGATTAGTAGGAGATAGAAGGAAACTGTGCTAGGCATCCCAAAGAGAGTTTCCTATTGACTCCTGAACAAGTATTTGTACAAACTCATCTGCTGATTAAGCCCATTTTTTTTTTTTTAGTGCAGCTTCTTGAAAAACATGCCATAGTTTACATAAATATCTATATAGGCATCTTATAGCTAGATACATGACATTTTCTAATTCAGAGTCCACTTATCAAGCATCCCCAATTATCTGGAATGTACTTTCCAATTAGAAAAAAATAAAAAGTTGGTAGAATTTATATCGCTCATAAAGGGGTCAATGAGATTAAAAGCATAAAATATAGTCTCTGGAACTTGAAAAGTACATTTATATATTAACCATTAAATAAAAGAGCCAAATAGTCCTTCACATGTTAAGAAACATTGACATATTGATCTCTAGCAAAGTAATTGACATTTATTTAATAACCCTGAATCACCACCATGCTGAATATCATGTTGAGTATATTTCTATAAGGAACTAGATAAATATCTATGTCATATATATTATAAATATGCATATATTGTTTTTAGTACCGTGAAACAAAGTTTTGTTTATGTGCAGAATTCATTTGTATACCACACCTAGATAAATGGAGTATTAATCTAGGTAAGAGCATTTTTATTTATATTTGTAATATTTACTAATACTTCCTGACATAAAAAGACTTTATAGGGATCCCTGGGTGGTGCAGCGATTTGGCGCCTGCCTTTGGCCCAGGGCGCGATCCTGGAGACCCGGGATCGAATCCCACATCAGGCTCCCGGTGCATGGAGCCTGCTTCTCCCTCTGCCTGTGTCTCTGCCTCTCTCTCTCTGTCTCTGTGACTATCATAAATAAAAAAAAAAAAAAAAGACTTTATATATGAGTGATTCATAGACATTCACTGTGATACTACATTTGATTTGAAGTTAAATCCTGAAAACTCAGCTAAGGAAAACTTGGAACATGACCTTAGATATTACAGATTTTTCCCCCCAATACATAAGAACTAAACTTACAGAATATTCCTCTTTATAAAGTTCAAAAGTCAGCAAAACATGCTTATTGATATCTCAAGAAGCTATTTATGTAACACTGAGATAGTAATAAGCAAACTAGAACCCTTACTTTGGCGTCAAACAAGTCAGTACACAGTCAGCCTTGAAACGCCATATACGGGTATCCAAAGAAAGAAACTCACTAAAAAGGACAGGTAAACATGGTCACAGAATGAGGCATCTGTTAGGGTCAACTCCATGACACAAAGCTCATCAGATGGTGAACAAAGGGAGCTTCTCGTGTGGATCCATGAATGGTACATGATGCATACGTAATGGGGATGTTTATTTTTATTTTCCAAATACTCATATTTTATCTGTTTTCTGTGTTTTTCAGTGTATTAAAGAAATAGCTTTTCATATTACTAGATATTAATGCCTGTGTTGTGAACCTTGAAATTATATGCTCCTTTCTTACTTGTTAAGGAGAAAGTTATTCTTAACGTCCCACAATACAACTTCTGCCAATCTTTGTTTCATTCCAGGTTCCTCTTAGTTGATTTGGAAATGAGAATTTTGTTTATCTGAAACTGGAAAAGTTAAAAAAATATATATATTGAGATCATTTCACTAGGTCTTTATTCCTGCCTTCTTAGTTCCATTTATTCTATTCTTCTTAATGGTGAATAACTCCAGTATGATCTGAATTGCAGCATTTTCTCCTTGAGCATGTTCTGCCAACATCCCATTTTTCGAATGCGTGTGTTTTAATTGGGCTTCCATGTGGTGATAGATGCCGGGCTCCCTGCTAGTCCTTTTCTGGCTTCTATAATTCTTAGCACAGATGGTTTTTACTACACTACTTCTTCCTCCCACCCTTCACCACCGCGACAATAAATACTGATACAGGCCCCTGAGGTATTCATTCATCTCTCAGGCCTCTGAACAGACGAGACGGCATCTCACGATTGGGAAGAGTGACAGCGGGAGGAAGGGATCATTACAAGACACTAGAGCAGACCTAGACACCACCCCTGGGAATTTGCAGCAGACAGTGCAACACAAAAATGGACTAGCTCTCACTGTAGTCAGATTTCAAGCCTACTGCTCCTTAAGGCTCATTTCAGTTTCTTGTTTCTTTAACTCCCCAGAGTAGAGGGAGCTAGAATAAGAAATTGTAAATTAACTTTGAAAGACTTGGAAATATGTGCATTTCAGGAGAGTTGATGGAGGAAATATGAAAGAAAGTGTGGATTGTTAAGGGAATTCATGCATTATCTAATGGTCAGTGGAGAAACGCTGATCGTGGGAAACTGTAAAGACTGATTTTGGGTGCTGTCTGTGCCTCTCTTTACGCTTATCAATATGTACTATTCCATTAGGCCTTCACTAGGTTAATTGGCTGGCACATAGAATGATTTCATGAGACTCGTTGACATTTATTTTATTCATTCAACAAATAATTGATTTATCACTCACTGTTTCCTAAGTGCTGAGGATATAGAGATACAGTCAGGGGCAAAAGCAGCCACCATACTTACTATTTTTTCATAGTATCATCACACTGTATGAATTCATAATTGCAAACCAAGATTAATATTCTGAGAGAAGGGGGCATCATTCTGTGGGAACATGTGCTCAAGAATTCTAACATAGCATGAGGAGAGGTGATTATGTAGGCCTTTCATTCCTGAAATATGATGGTTAGGTGGAAAGAAGAAGGAAGGGGGAGGGGAGGAGGAAGAGGAGGAGGAGGAGGAGGAGGAGGAGGAGGAGGAAAAGAATGTAGATCCAGACCTTGGGTCTTTCACAACGATGAACTCAATATGGATAATAGCAAAATGCAAAAGTATAAAATTCCTAGGAGATAACAGGAGAAAATTTAAATGACCTGGGTATGGCTATTACTCTTTAGATACAATGTTGAAGACATAAGCTATGAAAAGAATTGGTAAGTTAAACTTCATTAAAATTAAAAATTTCTGTTCTGCAAAAGATACTGTCAAGAGAATGAGGTCTTTGGAGGGCAGTTTGGTAGTTTTTTACCAAAGTAAACACACTCCTACCATTCAATCCAGCAGGTGTGCTGCTTGGAATTTACTTAATTGAGTTGAAAAGTTATGTCCACAGGAAAACCTGCACACAGATATTTATAGCAGCTTTGTTTATAATTGCCAAAACTTACAAGCAACAAAGCAACCTCATGTCCTTCATGAGGTGAATGGATAAACAAACACTTGCACATCCAGTCACTGGGATATTATTCAGCATGAAAAAGAAGTCAGCTATCATATCATGACAAGACATGGACAAACTTTAAATACCAATAAATACTCAATTACATATTGTATGATTCCAACTTTATGACATTCTGGAAAAAAAACAATACCCAAACTATGGAGACAGAAAAAGATCAATAATTGTCAGGTAGGAAGGGAGAAGGAGGGAGGAATAAGCAGAACACAAGTTTTTTAGGGCTATGAAACTATTTTGGGTGGTACTATAACGGTAGATACATGTCATTATATGTTTGTCAACACGCATGGAATGTACAACATCAAGAATGCAAATTAATGCAACATTTGAACTTTGTATGGTGATGATTTGTCTATGTAGGTTTATTGATGGTAACAAATATGCCATTCTGGTGCAGGATGTTGATAGGGAGACTCTGGCAGGTTACATAAGAATTCTCTGTATTCGCCGCACAGTTCTGTTGTGAACCTTGAAGTACTCTAAAAAAAATTAAGTTTTTAAAGAAAGCATAGGACCTTTGGGGAGTTGGTCAAAGAACTTGATCTAGAGGATTTCAGTGTGTTACTAAATATTCAGACCTAGAACCTTACACAACTGTGAAGGACTTGAAGTCACAGAAGTTTGGAGAAAATGTCACTGAATTAAGAACAGGCTGAATAAGTGTTAAACATTTTTCATACTACATTAATGTTTGGGATGTCTAGTTACACTGAAAAAGTATAATTCCTTTAAAATAACAGAATCTTAACTTACAGATGCACAAGGGACTTATGCTGGTGGCTTACTATAATACATGTGGCTTATTATAAATGTATTCATAATGAAATAAAATAACCGTGATACAAACATCATTGTATTTTAATCATGTAGGAAAAAAAAACTCGGAGAGCCAGAATTTATGTCATTAATATCCCAGATTTTCATGAACCTTAATATTCAAAAATATGCACCCATTGGTCAAATATCATGTCTTTTTGTACAAAAATATATCAGGTTATAAGGTGCCTAAGTCTAAGTAGTTTATAAATAGGACTACCATTATGTAAACATTTCTCCAACTACCAATTTTCCGTAGTGACTCAATCAATAAAGCCTTAACTAGTTTTGACAGAATTTTCGACACAAATTTCATGTGTATTTTTTAAATTTAGGCTGCTAAAGCCAAACTATGAAATGATCTAGAGGGACAGTTGTATCCTTTTTGTAAGAAATAATATAGTGTTTTATTTGAAATGAAGAGAAATATTAAAATATTGCAAGGATAAGAAGTGCCTTGGGTCTTTTTTAATTCATTAGCTTTTGTAGTTTACTTGATGGTATGGATTCCACTTAACAAAAAGCTTATCAAGAGTTACACTGAGGGGGCTCAGTCATATCTTCCTTTGGCTGGGGTCATGTTCCTGGAGTCCTGGGATCAAGCTCCACATTGGACTCCCTACCTAGTGGGGAGCCTTCTTCTTCCTCTCCCTTTGCTCTCATTGCTTACACTCTTTTTCTCTATCTCAAATAAATAAATAAAATATTCTTTTTTAAAAAAGTTACAATGAGGATGAAATGTGACTCCTTAACATATCTTACATTAGATACACTACCTCTGTTTTCCTTAATAGTATTTCTACTTCATTTAAATATGGACACATATTTCACAATACTTTGTCCAAGATAGGAACTTTGATTTTTTTAAAAACAAAGATCTGAACTTTTGGAAATAAAATCAACCATAATTTGGAAAACAGTGCCATTTTTTTAACAGTACCAATTTTTAATGACTCTTTAAACTCTAGACTTCTTCAAAACAAAGTTTGAAAAAATATTCTAAGCAGTAGGTAAAACTATGTTTTTTTCAAAGTAGGTTTTATTCTGTAAAGTAAAATTCCATTTTCAGAAGTTAGACTCAGCACCTTAAATGTCAAAAATACCTAACAGGTTTCAAGAAGATATGCTGCCCAGAAATGCTGGGGTACTGTGACAAAGTGAGTAAATAGGAAGCAGGTCTAGACAGAACACCAGAGAGAAGAGGAAACGGGGTCAGAACTAGGGATCATTATCTTATATCAAAGTTTCTGGTTTTAAATTGAATTTCCACTCTACTTGCCTTGTGAGTTCACATAGAGTTATAATCAGTCCAGGAATAAAAGGCTACTTGAAAAGACAGAAATAATATATTCTTCATTTAACTTTGAAAGAATATGACAATTTACTTCTGAATCCCAGGAGATTAAATATGGTCATTATATGGATTACTTTTTGGATTCGTTGAGAATAAACTAAATAAGATGATCATGAGGATGAAGAGGAGGAGGAGGAGGAAGAAGATGATATCAGGGACTTGCCAGCTAAGGAAATACTAGAAGCAAAGTCATCGTGCTAAGGAATAAAATTTAAATCATGTCACTTTTATAATGCAAAATCTATATTGTTTCTGACAGGACAAATTTCAGCCACCTTAGCTCATCCGAATTCCTTTACAGTGAAGCTCCACATTTAATTAATTAAACAACTATTTCATTGGCATTAAGGATATCTAGCTTCCTGCAACCTATCTAGCATCTTTGAATATCACTTGCATGCAATAATAATTCCCTAGTCTGAACTTCCAATAATAACTCATCTCTGCTTATATATGGACACTCTTAATCTTTCTCTTAATTTGACTTACCTTCTATTAGAGTACAAGCTTACTGAAAACAAGCTCTCTATATATGTTATCATCTAAGTCTTCCTGATTCCTATTAGATGCCCAGGAATGAATTCATTCATCATTTGTGACTAAACAAAACAGTAAGTCAACTTTAGGCTGTGTTAGAGACTTTTTATTTTAAAAGATTTTATTTATTTATTCATGAGAAATGCACAGAGAGAGGCAGAGACATAGGCAGAGGAAGAAGCAGGCTCCCTGCAGGGATCCTGATGTGGGAATCGATTCTAGGACCCCAAGATCGTGACCTGAGCTGAAGGCAGACACTCAACCACTGAGCCACCCAGGTGCCCTTGTGTTGGAGACTTTTCTTTTTTTATTTTCTTTTTTTATTTATTTATGATAGTCACAGAGAGAGAGAGAGAGAGAGAGAGAGAGAGGCAGAGACACAGGCAGAGGGAGAAGCAGGCTCCATGCACTGGGAGCCCGACGTGGGATTCGATCCCGGGTCTCCAGGATCGCGCCCTGGGCCAAAGGCAGGCGCCAAACCGCTGCACCACCCAGGGATCCCATGTTAGAGACTTTTAATTTAAAAAGTTGACTATAGGGACGCCTAGGTGGCTAGGCGGTTGGGCGGCTGCCTACAGCTCAGGTCGGGATTCCGGGGTCCAGGATCAAGTCCTGTATCAGGCTTCTGCGAAGAGCCCAGCACAGTTACCTGTCATTGCCATGTTTCCATTTACTAGGAGCTATGTAAAGAAGGCTTTCTCCAAACTGTGGAGTCAGTTCATGGGAAATGAAATAAATAGTGGAGAATCTTGTTATGTGTATTTGTTACAGTTAATTTGGTTGTTTTAATAGACAACTGAAAGCAGAAGGATAGACAAAGATTTCAGTAGCTTAGAATAATTTCGAAAAGAACCAACTAAAGATAAAGAAGCTGCTCTTCAAAGGAAGTTAATGGTTTATGTTATGCAAAGAAAATGAGATTGGTAGGTTCACAATTAAGGAAGAAAAATATGAAGAGAAACTCCCTATTATGCTTTATTATCGAGTTTTTTTTTTTAAGGAAATCACAACACATATAACATAAAGGAAAATTGGTGGATTGATACTAGTATCACTTGAAAAATACTATTATTTTTGTTAAAATTTAATTCAATAGTTCAGGCATCAAACCAAAATATGCATCTTTCAAAAAACCATTATCATTGGTCAAGTTATATACTTCTACAAATGTGTATATATATATATATATTTTTCTTTTCTTTTTAATTTAAGTAGAGTGGACACACATGTTATATTACTTTTATGTGTATGACTTATTTTTATATTTTTACTCACAAATAATCCAGTGATTCAGAAGTATACATATTTTACAGTAATATCCTCATTCTCCAAATGCTTTTTTTTTAAACAAATGTATTTTATACTCTGCATATTGTTCTGAGGTTTGCTTTGTTCATTCAACAGTATCAGAGACTTTCTAAGACTTTTTCGTATGCAAGTATTACAGTCTACGTAATTGTCCACTTACTAACAGGTGCTTAGGCTATTTCCCCAAAATACTACCAAAAACCATTGAAAATGTATTTCCATCATTTGACTTTTGTGCCTTCTATCTATCCTCCTGCCTATCAATGCATTTATGTTGATGTTTTCCTAATATATATTCCTTGAAGTGGAATTGCTAGTTACAACCTTTTAAAAAAGTTAACAGCTGTTAACAAAGTGTCCTGTAAAAAGATATAGATTCTTATCTTTATGGATATTGGTGTGGATATGGATTTTCACCTGTAAAATAGTTGTACAGATCTATGCACAGATGTAGATTTGTATCAAGAGCACATGTGAACACTTATTTTCCCATCCCTTTGCACAAGCTGGCTATTATCATTATTTAAAACATTCTGCCCATATGATGTATATATTAATTAAAGTTTCACTTATTTGACACTTAATCAAATTGAACATTTTTCAATATTTATTGCTTAATGAAGCAGCATAGGAATGAATGTAATAATTGTTGTTGAGAACTCAGTGACATTTGTTTTTAGGGTTTGCCCTAAGTTAAGCCTGCCAGTTATAAATTGCTCCATTCATTATCACGATCATCATGACAAATTTGAAATGCCTTTTCCTTGTTCTGTTCTTTTATAGAAATGCTGATTTTCTGTATCAGGATTTGGAGCACATAAAGTGTGCTGACAGTTCAATGGGTACAGTTCCCATACAGATAAATTTCATAAGCTACATAAAGAGTAACAGCCAGGATAAAACCATGAAAACTTATTTAGAGGAGATAATGTCATCTCATTTAATGGGAAACTGTGGTTTTAAAAGTACTTATATAAGTGACTCATTTACTTAGTCTCTGATAAGAATCCAACTCATATCTAATTCACATAAAGCCTTAACTACCCTTGACCTTCCATTCCTCATCCCTAGACTCCCAACACTATTAATACATGAAAATATGATTAAATACGTGGCCTCTAGAGATGGACTGCCTAAGCCTGAATTCTACTTCTATCTGCCCATACTAGCTCTGTCATTGTGGTAAAGTTACTTAATTTCTTGTGCCTTGGATTCCTAATTAAAAAAAAAAAAAGAATAATAATATCTACTCCATGGGGTTGCTATGAGGACTACTGAAGTTGGCATATATGTAAAGATTTTAGATACTATAAGTAAGCATCATGTGATTGTTATAAGCATTATATTCATCAGGGAGCCTTTGAGTTATAAGAAAAGCCATCTGAAGTAAAGCGTGAGTGTATTTACTGCAAATATGAATACAGATACAGAAAATAAATAGTAAGATGCTAAAAGAATAATTCATATATTCAAAAATTTACCCATAGAAAGAATTTGGTATAAGGAATTATAAGGGGTATTTTTTATTCCTATCCTTCTTCCTTCTGAATCATTGAGGACCCAGGAGACAGAATAAAAGTCTTTGCTGTTAATACTTTCATCTATGATATTTGAATTAATATATAAGAATAAAAGCCTGGTCTGGGAATATAATATCTAATCACAATCTTCAATGCATTAAAAAATGGGTTTCATATCCAAACAACTGGTTTACAAAAGATATTTTGGAATACCATATATTCAATTAAAAATTGCCTTTTGTAAGAGTTTTTAACTGGGTTACAGAAGTTATAGCTAGAAACCATAATAATCTAAGATTTTAAATTATTATCATTTTATATGCTAAATATATCAGTAGGCCCATGGATATTGATATGATTAGTGTATCATACTTGTTGGTAACAATAAATTGGGTAAGTACCACCTTCTAGTAGGATATATGTAGAGAGAGTATATTTCAGCCAGGTTGAAGTGTTTTCACCAATGTGATGAAAAGGAGGCTTATCAAAGCACTGATTCAGAGAAATAAAAAGCATATTAAAAATGATAAGAAATGAGTTTCTAACAAAGAATTACCTTCTACCCACAATCCCACAAGGCTTTTCAAGCCACAGTATTTATTTGTCCAAGTTTGAAAAGGACTATTGATATTAGACTAGACTGACACTTCAGAGACATGCTTTGAGAAAGACCTTAATTCCAGGATAGAGTTCAGAGTAAGCTTGATAAAAAGGATCTCATCAGAATCTAAGGGTAACTCTGGAATAAGACTAGAACTGAGCAGATGCTTTTTTCGTGCTTCCATTTCACCTATACATATGTGTGGTAAAATAATTCTTATATTTTCATGGTCTTTCGTTAAATCTGGGTCACTACAGGGATGGCCTTTTAAGATCCCTTCATCTTAAGTGCATAATAAAGTGTCTGATCAATGGTAGGAATGCAGTAACTAATGGATAAATTATTAAATAAATGAAGTATCAGTTATGGAAATAAAAGTGAGAAATGATACCAAATTTTAGGTGTCAGAACATATTGGCTTTAAACATTATATCGTCCTTGAGCTAAGTAGTAAAGTTTGGGATTACTTTAGCAGTAAAACAGAACTATATGGCAATGTAGCATTTTTTCCCCTGCTAATGCTAATAACATTATTAAGACTCTTGGTGTTGAAACCTAGAAATTGATATGAGGATATCATAATGCAAATATCAATTACTATGAATCATCATTCATTTAACTTTTTTGTACTTTCTCCCATTCCAACCCAGAATTAAGCCAGTAGCACAGAAAATAGGCTTTGCAGATAATAAGAGCTGAGATCAGATCCCAACTCTGGAACTTACTAGATGTCTCTGCTTTGAAGTTTGCTCATTCATTTTAGTCTCATTTTCCTAATTTGCTAGATGGAGTTAATAAGAAATATGTTTTCCTGGTCAATTTCATTATATATAGTCCTTAGCTTTGCTCTGACATATAGTAAGAATTTAATAAATTCTCGCTGTTGATGCTACTAGTGTCGTTATTTTGCAATAATCTAGTACAATGATAGTAGCCAAATGCATTCATATTATTATGCAAGCTTTTAAAATCCCCTTAGCTGAAACTCCATGTGGAGACAAATCACTTTCATGGTATAATATGAACATTCATTATATGAATGTTGGGTATAAGTTAGCCAAGATTCCCAAGATCTCTGAGATATAAGATAGGTATTTCAAAAAAATTTTTTTATTTTATTTTATTTTTTTTGGTATTTCAAAAAAAATTTTAGTGTATATATGTGCTGCTCCTTTTTAAGAAACCATTTTCCCTCTCAGTTCCATAAGTATATAGTAGGGAGTTAAGCAAAACATTCTATCAGTGATTAAGACATAAGGTTTTGCTTGCACATGGAGGATGGAGGCTATAGGGAGAAAAAAAAGTCCATTTTTCGATCCAACGCAGTAAAGGTCAGAGATGGCCTCAAGTGCATTTACTGTGATGTGGGAAAGAATGAAAAAGCCTAAATTTTATGAATACTTCTGTTTTCACAAATCAGCTTTACCTTAGGGTTAGCTATCATGAAAATAATCAAAGCTTGGAGCAATTAATACATTAGCTTTATATGTGATTTGAGATGTAAAGGAATTTGAGGATAAACTGACATCTTATGAATTAAATTTTTGGCAAAGCGACCTGATCCCATCAAGAATGTCTGCCAGACTCTCTTGACAATCATTGAAACATCCTTATCAGAGAATAATTCTTTTGCTTTCAAGCAGTAGTTTTCAAACTGTCTTATTCAGAGCCCTATGGTTCCTCATAGATGCTGCTAGGCTGACAACTGTGTAGGTTTAATAGACGTTTTACCAGCATTGCAGCAGTTTTTCTCACAAACCCCACCCACTTGTCCCTCCCCAGCACCATTTACATTCAGCCCCACTTTTGTCTGTCCTATATATTGAAAAACATTTTTAACCTTTCTTTGCAATAATTGTTCCACTAGTAAGATATATTTGGAAAACACCACATGACAGCAGTGTGCCTGTATGAGTCCCTGTTAAAATGCAAATAGAGTAAAGCTATTATGGTCTTTTAGTCAACCCTTGGGAGTGAGTTGGCATGATAGAATGTGAAAGGTCGTGAGGTATCTAAAAGATTCATTGTCAGGAGAAGTGAAGGAGGAAGATAGAGTGGAGGACAGAGAAATTTGAGAAAGTGGAAATTGGATGGGATGGTTTGTGGTAAACCAGCGAAAGACATAGAAATATTAAAGACAAAAGCATCTGTATCTTCCAATGTATAATGTTTTGTTTTGTTTTGTGTTCGAAAGAGAGAGGAAGAGTGCGAGTGCACATGCAAACAAGTGAGTGGGGAGGGGCAGAGACAGAGAGAGTGAGAGAGAATCTTAAGCAGGCTCCACTCAGCACAGAGCCTAGCCTCCATCTCATGACCCTGAGATCATGACCTGAGCCAAAATCAAGAATTGGACACTTAGCTGACTGAGCCACCCAGGCACCCCTTCCTATGTATAGTTTTGATAAGATCTCTTGAAACAACTTTGAAAAATATTTGCAAAACTGTTCATGAAGGGAAAATAAAATACTCTAGAAACAGATGCCAAATTTTTTTCCAGGCAGGAAATGATGATTGCCTGTCCCAACGCAATAAAGAGTGGGCAGGGATCAATGGATAAAAATAATGAAGTGCCATGTTAGAAAATTGGATTTGATGACTAATAGACTGAGGGAGGAAAGTTGAAGATGATCTAGCTTGAACAATAAGTGGATGCTGGTATTACTAGCCATGAATGATACTATCTTATCTTAATATACACTGTATACGTTTCCTATCACTACATAACAAATTAATACAAATTCAGCAATTTAAAATAACACAATATGCATTCTTATCTCACAGTTTCTGTGAGTCTGGAGTCTGAGTTCTGGTTAAGTGAATCCCCTGCTCAGAGGAAGATCCTTGTCCAAGTTGGTTGGCAGATTCATTTTCTTGTAGTTGTAGGACCAAGAACTCTTATTTGCTGGCTGTAACTCAAAGCCAACTTAAGCCTATTGACTATCTTCAGCTCCTAGAAGCCTAGTCACATTTTCTAAACACTGCCCACAGATTTTGCCATTAGGGCTTCCCTAATAGAAGTGTGTATTTGTCAAGACATCAAGGACTGAACTAGAGAAAGTCTGCTATAAGATGCAGTCTTTACATAATCATGGAACAGGTGTAACATCCCATCACCTTTACCATATTCTACCAGTTAGACTCAAATCACAAGTCCCATTCACAATCAAGGGTGGGGGGATGTCGTAAAGGCATAAACACCATCAGAGGATGATCATGGGGGCTACTCTAGAGTTTGTCTACCATACACATAGAAAAATCAGATGAGCTAAGAGGATACAGACGGGCAGATGAAGCATTATGGGAATATATGGGCATAGATATTTGTGTAATAATATTAATGAAATGACCAAACAGAACCTACAATGTGCCTTTGGCGAGTACTTGTGCAGTACCTATGAAGGTGACTCACAGTGGTTTCCTTTCATTCTGCTTGCTCGGTAGTTTACACGTATGTTATTATATCTGCCTGCCTGTACTTAGTTGTGTTGACAATAAATTAATGTGGTAATTAGTTCTCATTGTTTAAATGAGTTTATTTCTTAATGAGGAACATACCTTTTGGGCTTTTGAATGGCAGATACACCTGCATCCTTCCTCGGGCAATTTCCCTTAATGAAACCATGTCACCTGAAGCAGTGACACTTCTCCATTTAAAGGAGTGTGGTTACAGATAATGTTGACAGCATGAGATTTTAGGTCTAGAAAAAGCCTGCGGCGAATAGATTATGTTTAGGTACTGAAAAAACACAGGCACAGTATTCAGTTTGTGCCCAAGCAAGCTAATTTATTTCAAACTTGCGAAGCTTTGTTTTGATAACTTCTGAGCTTGTGCTTGGCTCAGTGCATGTTTGACTGAGAAGTCTTCCCTTCTAAGTGCTTCCTTTTGTCATGACAACTGCTATTTAGGGAACTAATGGGCTGAGATCGTAGAGTGAATCCCTAAAGGAGTTTAATGGGGTCATTGTGATAACCTCTGCCAGAGGTAATGTATTTCTGCCTTAGTGTGTTTACTGTAGCTGCAGAAACTGTGTATATGAAGGCTCAGTTTCTACTGCACATGTAATTATAGCAGTGAGCATACAACTGTTTTAAGAGATGAAGTTTTGATTCAGAATTTCAGGAGCTTTTTCAAAGTTAACTGATTTTTTGTTGCAAGATTTCAAACCTTTTACTTTTTCCCATGCTTTATGCAGCTGACACTCTCTTTTTTTCCCCACTCATAGAGTCCATACTAATAACTATAACTTGGCAGCCTTTCATTTCATGATTTTTGGCACAATCACTGTATCTTATTACAATACAACTATGTTATTGTATAACCCTGTTTCAGGGAATCAGAAAATAGAATTGGCATCGACAAAAACCATACTTTGTACATTTCCACTAAAACAAACAAACCAAAATAAACAAAAATATACCATAATTGTATTTAGTTTGAGCCTGCAGGGATTTATTGAGTGTGTATCTACAAAGAGCATGCAAAGATTAATGTGATAGATTGAACAACAAGCACATTGTGGACTAAGATCAGTGGGGCGGGGGGTAGAAGTTGTGGGGGGATGAATGACCTATATATGTTCACTCAAATGAGTGTGAGGAGAGCCAAATGATGAACAATTTTTTAAATTTTCCTTAGAAGACATATAGAAGAACCTCCAGCATAGTGTTCACAATAGCCTCTGTTTCTCATAATTTCTGCCCTTGGCATTTTAAAAATGAACAAGGAAGTTCACTTGACTTGGCTATTTAAAGATTTTTTTTTAAAGATTATTTTTTGAAAATTCAAACATAACATTGAAAATGAACTTGATGGCAATCTTAGTCATAGTGAAAATGAAGCCCTACCTTGTAAAAGGGAGTAGTATTAAGAGTTTCAAAAATGTTCCTTCTCTGGTATAATATCCTTTATATTTCTCCCCTATATAAAGGCTGTGCCTAGCTTTAAATATGAGGTGACATGTTGCCTAGTGTATAAATTAATCAGTGTTTCCTAACTTATATTATTTAGCCACCTTCCATGGATAGTTTGTAGTTTATAATAATTCCTCTCAATTAAATTTTATTTTGTCATCATTGTCCAGTGCATTTTTTTGTCATCTCCCCTATTTTTCCTCCCCTGAATATGGTCAGTGATGTAAATACCTTGAAAAGCAGTGTAATGATTCACCTCTGTTAAGATGAGTACTTATTATGAGTGCAACACAGAATTTGAAATGACAGATCTTTTAAAGGTATCTTTTTCTTACATTCAACATGAATTTCATTGTTATAAAATTGGATCCTTAGTGGACTATGGATGTTTAGACACTCATATCACTGGAAATGATTATTGAAATCTGTTCTGATACAATCTAAGCCAAGAAAAATAAACAGGCTGAAATGAATATTCCAATAAGCATAACTTATCAGACAAAAATGTTCAAATGGGTGTGAAATTGCCTTAAGAGGTTTGTTATTGTCTCTAGAGAGTAGTAAAGTATAGTATTAGGTCTAGAAGCTGACTATTCATTATGGATAAAAAGCATAGTCCAAGATTAATGAGCAGGTGTTTTGCTTGCCATTTATATATCTATGTAGTTTGAAAACAGTCCCATGATTGTACTTATGAAATGAAATGTTATTTGAGGACCTTTGAATATTGATACAAATTTTCCACCTGGTACTTTTGCCAAACATTTGCACTATTAGTGTTCAGGCCAATTTTGATCTAGTAAAAGCCAAAAAAAATTAGTTTTCTATTTTAATGAGTGCTTTTGCACTATAGTAATTTTAAAATGTCGGTTTAATCAATAATATGTACAGTACCAGAGCCTTTGGGAATTAAAATGTCAGTTGTTTAATTTTGAAAAATGGATATTGCCCTTACAAAATCATCTGGTCAAGCATTTGCATTATATTACACTTAGCACAGGGACTTACATTGTACTTAAAACATCCTCATCAATTATATCAAGAAGATGTAAGGCTTGGGGATCTTTACATGTGATATCCAATTACCAGATCTTAGAGCCTGATTAATTTTACCAATTTCTTCCCCACACAGTGCAACAAAATGGCAGAAGGAAAGAAAATTAAGCTGCTGTAAAACTGTCTAAATTATATAGCTAGAACTTTTGGTTATTGATTTTCTTTTTGTACAACCCCCTCCACCACATTCACATAACATGCATGTACACATAGATAAAACTTCATCATGCATGCACACATCCCCCAAGCTGGTGAATTCTAGAATGCAGGCATGACTTTTAGGGAATGGTGTAAGTGAGTGCTAATAGTAGAATTTGAGGAATGGTAAGGAAATCAGTTTGTGTAGACTTGTATAGCTAAACACACACACACGCACATACATGTTCAGACACATATAAAAGTAAAGAACTAGATGATTTGTTACCAAATTTTTAAAGCATCTTTGGGATCATCTCTGGGAATATACAGAAGGGAAAATACAGAATTCATTTTGGAAATTCTAGAGAGCATCTCAAAGATTAGAGGGTCATTCTTCAAAATGACCAAAACTTAGAAATAATGAAAAGTCTATATGCACATCAGTTATGAGAGAGATAGGATATATGATAGCAAAACAGAAAAATCTAACAGATTTCAAATAAAAGCCTAAAATGGAAAGTCAAAATCATAGATCTTTCTCATGTCATGTAATTCTTATAAAAGCAGAAATTTATTTTATGGCAACTAAAAATTGTTATGGAAAGGATATTGATTTTTATGTTACTGTAATGGTAATTAATAAATAAAGCTATCAGTTGAGCACTTACTATTTACTAACCGCTGTACTTTGATTTTGCATAAATTAAGTCTATTTGATAGTATAACTCCTCATTTGGATATGAAGACTTTATGACTGACAGAGGTTAAGCATCTTGCCAAAAGATCCACCTATCCAGCCCGTAGGAGAACTGAGATTCAAACTCAGGTCTATCTAACCTTTAGAGTTATTCTCTTAACCACTGTGCCTACAACCTACCTTTCCACCAGGTGCCAAAGACCCTAAACTTTCACATCAGGAATTCATGTCATTTGATTACTAGTAACTGGAAAAAAAGAAAAGACAAAAAAAAGAAAGAAAGAAAGAATTACCTGGGAGGAGCCACACTTATATTATTTGTATATTTCTATGAATTACTAAGAGTCTTGTCCCTTTTATTTTTATTTTTTTAAGATTTTATTTATTTATTCATGATAGAGAGAGGCAGAGACACAGGCAGAGGGAGAAGCAAGCTCCATGCAGGGAGCCTGACGTGGGACTCGATCCCAGGTCTCCAGGATCCCACTCTGGGCTGAAGGCAACACTAAACTGCTGAGCCACCAGGGCTGCCCTAGTCTTGCCCCTTTTAGAAGAGAACTTGGGAGAATCAGAGCAGGAAAGTATTTGAAAGGAAGAGCCAGACTAAAGATAATGATAATGCAAAGAATGAAAAAGATAAACTTTTAAGAACCTGATGAAGTAAATTAGCTATTTTTTATTTATTCTATGCATGAGAGAGGGATAAAATAACTTAAGGGTACAGAAATTGGTTTGAAAATGTAAAGCCTTAAACTATTATAACACTCTGTGTTAATTATACTGGAACTAAAATTAAAAACTTAATAAAATGAAAAATATAAAGGCCAAAAAATTGAAAGAAAAGAAGAAAAAGTTTACTACATCATTATGCTTATTTAAAGACTATGAGCACATAATAACAGGTGTGTTATTTGCATGTGAGAAACAGCTACAGAGAGAGGGCAAAGGAAGTAAAAAAAGAAATACATTAATATTTGATGAGCATCTACTATGTGCTACAGAAAGCAGAGGAGAGTTAGACATGCTTGCCCAATAGCAGATACTGAATGAGTGAATGACAAAACTTCTTGATAAAGCTTGATTGCATTCTACATCAGACTTTTCATTTCAGTGGTATAAATATATTATGAACAGATTATTTCATCAGAAAATAATTATTGAGCCCTGGTTATGTGGTAGTCACTGAGACAGAAGCATAGTGAGTTACAGTTTATGATTAATAGTTCAATATTCTATAAAGAAATAATTACAACATAAGTGTAATAATAGAGGCTTACATTAAATTGCTTAGGGGCATAAATGAGGAAATGGGCAACAGTCTCAATGCTTGGGGTCAGGGGACTTAGTCTGACTTAAGAAAAAAAAAAGCTTATGATCTTTTCATGAAAAAACAATGGAAGGACGTTTTTAATAGAGGGGCCATAATAATTCAAAAACAGATAGATGTTGAAGATGCCCATCTAGGGATTAGTATGTATGTCACAATGACAGGGCTGGCACAAATCATGGCTAAAATTTTAGGCAAGCTCATTTGTCTTGCTTTAGTGATGATTTCCTGGAACCTGAAGAGTGTTTAAATGATTCAGAAATTCCTTTCAATCTTTAGATTCAATGAACAGCAATAAGAAGGATGGCAGTACACTGATTTAATATGAAAAGGCAGTGGACAATGTTTGGGGTACAGCATTAGAACATGTACAAGTAATTGCTGTAAATATTGGAGCAAACCAGAGCCTTTTATCAGAAGACTTGTTAAGACAACCAGGGGCACCTAGGTGGCTCAGTCAGTGGAGGGACCAACACTCTTGATTTTGGCTCAGATCATGATCTCAGGTCCTGGGATGGTGCCCCTCTGCACCCCAGGGAGTCTGCTTCAGGATTCTCTCTCTCCCTCTGCTCCTCACCCTGCTCATTGGTGCACTCTCTGTCTCTCTCTCCAAAATAAATAAATAACTCTTAAAAAAAAAAAAAGTAAGACAATGAGTATTGAAAAGCTTTGAATTCAATTCTGTCTATATTTTGGAGGTTTGAATGACTACTATATCTAGGTCATTTCTGATTTCATAATTGAATAAAGTCAAAGTGTAATCATCATTTTCAAAAGGAAAATATCAGAAATAGGTTATAGTATATCTTGCCATGGGGAAGGGTTCTTTCTATTATTATCTCAAGAAGGAGGTAGTGGAAGACTCAAAATCATTCTTTTTAGCTGTTTTCCAATTTATATCACTCAACCAATCAACTGAATAATTTACATCAAAGAATATGTATTTTGTTAACTTTAATTCAAAGACATCTTACTGTAGCTTCAATTAAAATTTACTTTTTAAAATTTCTCTAGTTTTAAAATAATAAACAATGATCTGCTTTAGAAATAGAATCAACTTCCTATAATTAAGTTTTAATATAAAAATTCTTCATATTTTTAGCTATAAGATTTATTATTAAACAAATTAAAATAATTGAAAAAGTTAGCAATATTCATGATTAACATAGTTCCATAAGTCCTTACAAATTATTTTAAATATTATATAGGATGAACAAATTTTCCTAATATTTGATTTATTTGAAATCATATTTCTGAGAACACAGAATATTGACTCATGGCTATAGAATTATATCCACAACAGAATTATATTTATAACAGAAACTGTGTTATAAAAGTATCTGGCAAAATGAATAATGCTGTAAAGAAAAGTTTCAGGAAAGTAAATTAAAACCTTCTCAAGATCCCCAATAAATATCTTGCATTATTAAGAACTATGTAAAAAGCCTTAAAGATGACCTATGAAAATTGAATCCAGACTTTGCTGATGACTCTCATTGAGAGGTTATTGGCAAGAAGAGAAAATTTAAAGATTTGACAAGGCCACCGACATGCCAGTAAGAAATAGTCCATGTGAATGTAAAATAGGCTAAGGAAAGACCAGTGTAGTTGGGTTTCCATCAGCCCCTTTCCACACCCATTTGTCACTTCCAGGGTTGTAATGATATTCCAGTGTTCAGGTGACTGGGCAACATCACTGAGAGAGACTGTTATGAATTCAGGACCATTTCTTATGAAGGGTTGTACCTCTCCTTTCCTGGACAGCAGACAGGCTCAGGGATTAGTCATTGCAGGAAAGAGCTGAATATAAACCTAAACACTGCGCTCAGGCATTGGCAACAGTGTCCTCTGAGGGTGGAACAAGTCTGAGAACACTCATGACAGAGTCTGAAAACCTACGTCTGCTCCCAGCTCAGTTCATTTTCAGTGTCTCACTCAGTCCCTCTGGATCTCTACTTTCTGATGTGTTCAAATATGACTTGAGGCCAGATCATTTTATAGGTCCTTCTAGAATAAAATTATTTTATGGGTGATTGAGTCAACTCTCACTGAGAAGAGCCTATTTTCTCATGAGTCTACAGTCTACTTCCTAATCTTTAGTATAGATTTTCCTTTCAAAATTCTCCAGATACTACTTAGGCTAAACTACTATAAAAAAACACACTTTGGGAACAGTACTGAATATGATATGGTGCTTTCTTTCTTTCTTTTTTTTTTTAAGATTTTATTTATTTATTCATGAGAGACAAGAGAGAGGCAGAGACACAGGCAGAGGGAGAAACAGGCTCCATGCAGGGAGCCCGATGTGGGACTCAATCCGAAGGACTCCAGGATCAAGCCAAAGGCAGGCAGTAAGCCGCTGAGCCACCCAGGGATCAATATGGTGCTTTCTGCAAAGATATGACTGTAGCTCAGGAGTTGATTCATTCAGTGTATGTTCTGACCCTCTACGTGTGGATCATCAGCTCTGGCAACCAGGTGTCTGTTTCCTTAGGCAAACACATTCTACCCATCTCCCTGTCCCTCTCTGCTTCCTGCTTTCTATTTTTACCATTTCTCACATCCCTTTTTACTCTATGTGCCTTCTGTAGAAGGGTGGAGGCAGTAGTGATAAAATACAGAGACTACACAGCTAGTTGGCGTGTCTGTTGTGAAAACACCGTAGGATAGAGTTGGATTCTGCTATCTTGCCTCTTTCTCAAAGGAAGATCTTGAAAGGAATGGTCCTTGTAATCATCTGGTTATCAAACTTACATCAACTTTGTCAGAAAAGTCAGTGATTGTAGAGAAAAGCAGACTGAGTTAAGAACAAACCAATAAATAAAAACAAAAAACAACCTTGAGTTTTGGATTCACAACCACAAGGTTTAAGCTCTGGCTCTGTTACTTATTACCTAAATAAAGTAGGGAGATATGCTGTTGAATTTTGAGTCCGGATGTCTCCTTTTCTATAACATGAGAATCATGACCTCATGAGTTCATTAATAGATAAGATTAGGGTACCTGGCCCACAGTTACCACATTAGAGTGTGATAGAAATTCTCTTACATACAATCTAAGTATGCAAGCAATATAAAGAGATTTCCTAGTATATCTGAAACAGCAGTTTATGAATCTATGATTTTTTTTCCAGGTCAGCAACTTGCTCTGTTTTCCTCTTCAGTCTTAGTCCCTTTCAAAGGCATTTATTCAATAAATATATAGTGAATAAGAGAATTGTTGAGCAATATCATTCAATATATTTTTCAATATCTTATAAAAAAGAACAATATCCCTGTCAGAAGAAACTAGGATTGATCCATGATTCAAAATGACTCCAGAGGCCCAGTTCTTAAGTAATATACAATAATACCTCTGCTCTAGGTATTAGTGAAGCAAACTGAAGGATAAACACAAATGCTGTCAAAAGTGTTTGCCAAAATGAGTTGTAAGCTATAAGATATTAAAAGATGAAACCAATATTCTTAAGCAGAAAAAAGAGCAACTCAACAGGATTTGGTATGCATACTTTTATACTTCTATGGAGGTTATAAGGGTTATGAACTCTGGGTATCTAACATCATTTTTTGCCGTAAGAGTCTTAACTTTTTTTTTTTTTTTTTTTTTTTTTGAGGAGTAAGGTGGCAGTAATTTTCTAAAATGTGTCAGTGGGACATTTTCATTGATTATACCTTACGTTTAAAACAACAATTCAAAGGGGTCAGAGCCAAAGTTAGAAGATGAATTATGTGGGAAACTGGATTTTGAGATTTTCTTAGAGTAAAATCTAGTCATGAAGAACTGTACTGCAGCTTTGATAATGAAGAGATTTTTGTAGCTGAGAAATATTTTATCAGAACTTTTCCCTGAGAATAATCAATTTTTTATCCACCTATAATCAAGACAAATTAAAGGGGATGAACCAACTTCCCAACAATTTTTTCAGATGTGTTAGTCATTTCTTAAATATCTTTGAATTGAGAAATAATTGAATGGATACAACATTAAGATTTTCTTTAGATCCAGTTAACTTTCCAAACAAGTGAAACAGACTGCCATATTATCCTGAAGTCTGTTTTATAATTTTTTGGATATCAGAGACCCATATACCCAAAGATGGCTGATCTGTATTATTTTGCTTTTTTTTTTTTTCAAATTCTTACTTGCATTCATTCATGGATTCATGCATTTATTTAACTGATTTATTAAATAAGAATTGATTGTGCTCTTTCTAAGTACTGTTAGATGCACCAAATTCGTGGTGGTGAGCATATAACCATAGTTCCTTTCACCTTGAGTTGGCATGCTTATGAGAAAGGCAAATATAATCAATGTAATTTCAGATAAATGTAATTATAACTTATATAATTATAGATAATTATAAATATAGATAAATATAATTTCACTGAGTCATGAGGGCTTACATTGGTGCTTAATGTGCCAGACAATGTTCTGAATGTTAGCATGTAACTCGTTTAGTCCTTACCACCATCCGTTTGGGTAGATAGCATTGTATCTCATTTTATAAATAAGGAAACTGGAACAAAGACAAATAGATTCTCCACTGCCATGCAGTCTTGTGAGTGGCACATTGAAGATTCAAACTAAGTAAGTATGGGTATAAATCCTTGTGCTCAAAACCAGTACATTATTCTGAAAGAAATGGCAAGGAAGGAAAACTTGAGGAAGTCATAATAGAATTTCAGAGGGGACTTCCATTTAGTGTGAGGTAAATATTTGGACGTGACATTAAAGCTGAATATCTGGAAAGGAAATATCTAGCCAAAGAGTGGGGAGAGGACTGCTCTAACAGAGAGAAGCCCATGTAAGGGCCTTGAAATGAGGCTAAGTTTCTAGCACAAATGGAGTCTGGTGAGGGAGGGAGAGAAGGTCAGGAGGGGAGACTGAAGAAGTCAGCTGTGACCAAAAGGAGAGGAGGAAGGTGAGGAGACAGAGAGAGAGAGAGAGAGAGAGATAAGGAGAGAGGAAAAGAAATATAACGCCTCTGAAGTACAAAGGAAAGTCATTATTTATTCATGATCTAATTGATACTTTAATTCTGGCTGGAATGTAGAAAATGAATTGGAAGGGCAAGAGGGCAAGTAGAAAGACAGTGGACCATGAGAGTATTCCAGGGGCTAGTTCATGGCTTGGATAGGGAATGGCAATGAAAGACATGTAGAGAGACTCAGGATGTACCTGAGGAGGTGAGAGCCCAGGACAACAATAGTTTGGGCTTTTGGGTTTGGTTTTCTTTTTTTTTTTTTTTTTAATTTTTTTTTAATTTTTATTTATTTATGATAGTCACAGAGACAGAGAGAGAGAGAGAGAGGCAGAGACACAGGCAGAGGGAGAAGCAGGCTCCATGCACCGGGAGCCCGATGTGGGATTCGATCCGGGGTCTCCAGGATCGCGCCCTGGGCCAAAGGTAGGCGCCAAACCGCTGCGCCACCCAGGGATCCCGATGGGTTTGGTTTTCTGATGTACAATACTACTATCTGACATTTTCATTATTAGGATTACTATCTTCAACTATTATATTTTCTCTCGAAATCTCTATTAAAATGTACTAATATTAACTGGAATCACCTTGGCTTTTTTATTAGTTTATTAAATGAAGTGTATTAAATAGAATAAGAATTTAATGAATATGAATCATGCAGTTGCAAGTGGAACACAGGTGACTAGGGCTCAAGAGACTACCTGAGAGTGTTGGATGATTGAGTTGAAGGTGAGGAATGAGAAATGAGAACCCAATGAATATGTGTACTGAGTCTAGACTGGTCTAGTTGGTAAGTGTTTGGAGCTGGCAATTCCAACTCGGTTTTGCAGAAATGCCCATGCGCACATTAGTTTCTCAATTTATTCACTAATTCACTTCTACAATAAATATATATTGGATACTGGTTTACTAGATGTTTGGTACTCTACCAGACATTGTGAATATTTGGTATACTACATAGGAATGGACATATCCTAAGAAAGATTCTGCTCTGTCACTTTTCACTGACCTGTTTCTGCAATCCCATACAAACTTCTATGGTTTGATTTTTATTTATTTAGTGTGGCTGAGATGATTAAAGCACATTTTTGTGCATATTGTTAACAGAATGCCATTATTATTATCTTGTAATGAGAGATATTATTGCATTGCATTATTGCTAATAGCTCAAGCTCTAGCACCTTAATTTAAATGCCAGCTCTGTTAACTAATTGGTTAATTAATCTCTCTGTGCTTCAATTTTCCATCTTTCAATTACGATAGAAATAGTATTTGATTGCTGTGAGAATTAAGTGAGCAACTATATGGGAAGTACCTAGAACAGTGCCTGGCATATGGAAAGCATTTGAAGTGTATTTGTTGTTAGTATTATTGTTTTAATGTATACGAAGCACAAAAATGATTATATATATGTATGTGTGTATGTGACTTAGAGATATATACTTAACAGATATATTTTAAGACCAAATGAAATACATAGTTCATTTGCAAAAATGTGTAGCTGTAGTAGAATTTCAACTTTTTAAAAGTTTAAGCACAGTGAAAACTTTTAACTTGATCTAATATAAAGATAGCAGTGTATTTTTTTTATTATTTTTTACTTTTGGGTTTTGAAAGATTAAAGCAAATAAAAATACCGGTATCTGTACCATTGTACATCTCTAAGAAAGTCAAGAACAAAAGGAAGTGTAAGTCATCAAAGCAATCCAGAGTGAAGTCCTCATCATTCTTTTGGGAGCCACCAAACAAAGCAGTTTAAAATTAGGCAACTTAAAACAGAGAAGAAGAAAAAAATTTCCTTTTATTACTGTTCTTCTCTACTGAAGAATAGGCTATGTGTATTTTATACTAAAATAAGATTTAATGTACTGTACTTGCAAGTTTCTCTTTTGGCATAGTCTAGGGCAACATGTTGTAAATAGAATCTCTATAGAGGGATTCTATCAAGTAATAATGTCATTATGCTTTTTCCTTTAATTTGGAAATATGTTTATTTTCAATCCTAAAAAGTTCTAGCAAGTGTCAGATCACTTGATGAATTTATTTCTGTTCTCCTTCAATATTCCACCTATTGCTTCAGAAAATAGTATCTCTAATTTACTATATTAGAATTATGAATTATAAGGCTGGATTCTTAGTATTATTATAGCTGCTTTGTGATATTAGATTTAATATCTATTAAATATAGCTATTTTTATTAAATTAGAATTAAGGTCAAATGAATGGTATATTCTATTTTTTCTATCCTAGTAGAAATGTAATGTTGAATAAATTTATGATTCCAGGAAATGTTATTTATATCATGTCAATTTTTTAGGAATATCATGTTATTTATCAAGCAAGTTATTAAGCAAAACACCTTGTTGAAAATGCTGGATATAATATTTTTGAATAAATGTTAATAAAAAATCAATATTGATTTAGAATTTAACATTAATGACAAAGCAGACAAAAGAAAAAGTTTTTATTCAGAACTTTACATTTATTTAACAAACCTGAAATCTTAATGATAAAACACTTAATCGTCCAGTTGTGATCAACAGCACTCATTACAGGTTTTAAGTTTCATTAAGCGTCATTGCATTCAGTTTAACATTTGTCCTAACCAGTCCCGTGACCAAAGCTATATATAGTTGATACTTTGGAGGTAGTTACATGATGGAAGAGTATGTGATCTTGGGAAATTATTGTCACTTTCTAAGCTTCAGTTCCATGTTTGTAAAAGGACAGTACTACCTACCTCACATGAGTTACTTTATGATGAATATATTCAATTACATTTTCAAGGCATCATAATTAGGCTCATAGTAGACAGATTATTTCACCTCTTCTATTTTATGATCAAAAAGAAAATATTAATAATAATATAAAGAGGATGCAGATGTCATATAGCGATTCATATTTTGTCTTTTCTGTGTATGATGTCCCTCTCTCTAAAGCAGGTTGGATCACTTCTCTACACTAAAATCTAAACTATCCAACATGTTAATGGGATTTTGAGTCAGAGGCTGTAGACCACTTGTATACTCCTTACATAGTGTTGTGTTATTTGCCTTAAGGGATCATCAAAAAATTAATTGCTCAGAGCTTTTCACTGTAATAATATTATTTTCTGTGTTAGTGCCTCAGATGGGTCTTCTGCAAAAGTTAAAACAGTAACATATAGATCATTTTGGTCTGTTTTCAAATATATGTGTATATATATGTTATTATTAAATACATCAATAATTAGGTTGTACAGAGCCCACAGACTATTGTATACTAAGTATTAATAATAGTGAATATGAAAATTCAGTATGTCAAAGATTTACTTTTCTTATAGAAGAAGATGCCATATACTATATATTTCCTCTGAAAAACTCTTCTACGATTTCTCCCAGTTTAAGATAAAAAGATGGCCATCACTAGAAAATGTTGTGGGAAAGGAGACAGGAATGGTAAAAATGTCCGCTTTTCCATTTAAAGTAAGGATTTTCAAACTCTTCCTCCTAGAAATCTAAATTCATAATTAGAGGGTATTTATACCTGGAAATACTCACAGTGTAAGTATTTATTTTCCCTCTAAAATAGCACTGAAGGTCCAGGATGACTGTTATTTTTGTTTGTTTGTTTGTTTTGTTTCCAAATACTCTCTAGCACACCACCATAAACCTAAAGGGTATGCTTATCCCAGTTTGAATCAATTTAAATTATTGCTTATCCTTGGAGATTATTATACTCATCTCAAGAAGTAAATAAAACAACAATTATTCTTTTACAGATTACATTTGCATATATCTAACCTTGAAGTTAAAGTCACTTGTTCAAATAGGCATTAAATCTGCCCTGCTTGTTTTCTAACAATATTAATCCCTCTGAAAGTATTGCTTCAGCACGTTCATTGAGCCTCTTTAACGTTTTTTTTTTTCTTTCTTCATTATTGTATCCTCCTCTGAGGAAGATGTTCTCTCATTTTGTAAACAATAATAGCAGTAAGAGCTGCCCTTTGATCTCTCACTGAATTCTAGGGGACTGGGGTAAGTGCATTGTGCTTTAATCTCCACAGGAATCCAGTGGTGCACTTACAGTCATTATTGGATGAGTATTGCATACCCATTTGGGATTCAGCTGCAGTATATAATCATCTCATTATAGAAAGACACTAGAAATGAGGGAGGTAATATGTAGTAAAGAGGGAATGGACTTGGAAGCCAGAAGGACTGGAATATTGTTTCATTTCCATCAGTATTTAATCACATGATCTTGGTGGTGGAAGGAGTGATGTAATTTTTGTAGACTTAATGTCAAAAATTTTGTATATATCTTATGAACTATTTCCAGGTTGGCTCTCAGGGACTTTATTAGGTACACTGCCTACTTTAGGTATGATTTTTATTGAATGCCCTAGCATGTGGGCTATTTTTATTTTATACATGAATGGGCTTTCTTTTGACTACTAACTGCTTGCAAATACACATTCATCAAGTCCTCATTTTCTGTGTTCTAGACATTATCATTTAACTAAAATTGTATGCTTCAACCAAAATGTTGAGGGTGTAGTTCCTCAAATTCTTTGTTTTGAATTTTGTCCCCAGTTCAGGGGAGCCAATCCTACCAATTCTTATGAAACTGATTTTTTTTATACTCCTTCTTCTTTCTCTGAACAATATATTCTGCTATTAATGCCTTTCTATTTTCCAAACCATTGTGGTATAAAGAATCTCTCCAAATTAAGATGAATGAGTCCCATGATCTGGGACTACATCTAGGCCTGACTCCTTCTCTTACACGTTACCATTAGGTATAGAACGTGATGCCCCATTATTGTAATGATTGATTTAGTTTTTAGACTTTACATTTCTTTACTCCAATGTACCTAGCAAACTCTGAAGGAATTTCTACTTAAACAATTGTATTCCTTCAACTCCTACCCCCACCCCAAATACCCTACAGACATATATACTTTTATGAGTTTAATCAACACATTTCCCCCCACTTTCTTTCTCCATTACCTTATCTTTTCCCAACTTTATTTTCTTCCATTTAGCAAAATAATCTCTCTCTCTGATCCTTATATCTAGTGGTTCCTTTTGCATTCATACCATTTACTTTACCATCATAGCTTATTTTTAATCTCGTTCAAATAATATTTGTTCTTAATTAAAATTATCTTCTTCCAGCAAAGTTAGGAAATTCCAATGTGTGGGTTGAAGAGATAACACACATTCCTTCTTCCTTAAAAATGTCATAAATTTAATCTTTGAATGTAATCATAACCAAAAGGACTTGTGAGATTCTAAGATCATCGCTCCCCCTCATTCTACTGGAATGCTGAGGATAATGGACTTTATTTGGTAATTTTCGTATTTCATATACATTTTTAATTATTCAGTAAATACTTTAGACATTACAAAATTTAAAATATTCAGAACATAAAATTTATAATTAGTTGGAGGGGCACCTGGGTGGCTCAGTAAGTTGAGTGTTCTTGATATTGGCTCAGGTCAGGATCTCAGGGTCATGAGTTTGAGCTCCACATTGGGCTCCACGTTCAGCAAGGAGTCTGCCTGAGATTCTCTCCCTCTAGTTCTCCTTCTGCCCCTCCCCTTACTCCTGCTCTTCTCTCTCTCTCTCTCTTTCTCCTCTAAAATAAATAAATCTTAAAAAATTATAAGTAGTTGGAAAGAGCACCTTATTTTACGGAACAGGCAACTTCCAACTTAGGATTTTTATGCCAAGACATATGGTGTATAAGATAATGGCTACTCTCTGCAAAGTGTGACACTATGTCCTATTGATTAAATGAGATGGGCATATGAAAGCACCTAAAACAGCATTTGTCATAATGAGCTTTCAATAAAAGTTTTGGGTTGTTCACTGTAGAATTATAAATAACAAAATGAAAACAAGGCAAATAGTTGTGAATGCAGTTAGAAGATGATAAGGTTTTGGATTAGTTGATATGTTCTCTGAAAGTAGGATAGTTCTGCAAGATGTCTAGAAATTCATAAAATGTTGTGCAGCAATTCCTGGCATTTCATTATTTTTCTGGCTAGTATCCCATTATTCTGAACTTTAGAATACTTTCTTTCCTGCCAAATGTGGTCCACATTTTCCTTCACACTTTGTTTCTCCCTAATGTAAATGTAGCTTCCAATATCTTTCTAGAATTTAACGGGACATGTTATTCATTATACAGAATTTATTTGGACAAGACAAACATCTTTGCTTCAAAGTGAGTTCTAATAGCCCAAAACTGACAAAAGAGACAAAAAAGCACATAGTGAGGGATCCGGTTTATCAATCTGTCCTTTTTATCTGTTAATCTATCTGTCCATCTATACTGTCTATTTATATTTATTTACATAAATATGTATTTATATTCACAGATATTACATATGCATATTTAGTTTCTAATAGTAGTCAATAGGAAAATTGAATTGGTAATGTAATTTTTATGAATAATTGTATGAATTTAGTTTCTTTTCATCACCTTGCAATGGATTAAGAAGATACTCTTTTTTCTTTTTTTCCTGTTCTAACCTGCTACAGGTACCTTGACAAAATTATACTTCTCAGTTAGGAGCACAATTTCCCCACCATCTTTGTTCCTACCCTGATATTATTTATAACCTACTGAATTAGAGATTCTCAGAGAATTTGGAGGGTAGAGGGCATATTTCCATGGTGTGGATTTATTGAAATTTGTACCTGAATCTAACAGTACATGTATGAGACTTATTGTGAGGGAGATGTAGGAGAGGAATGTAATACGGTTCCTATTGTACCTAAATAGTATGTGTTATGTATGGCAAACATGGAGAAGTAACACTGGAAAGCAGCAAGGTATCTATATATTTTGCTCTTCATTTTATTTCTATTTTAGCAAGTAGATGGAAGAAAAATATAATTAAAACGTTTTATCTACAAATAATTGAAGTAGGTTGTGAAAGTTTGAGTTATAATTATTTTACTGTATGTAGTGTATATTATCTAGAAGCAGAATTCACTTAAATATCTATATATTGCTTATCAACTTACCAAATGAATGACAGGTATTTCTCACATTCTATGAATCTTTTCCAGGAAAATTATGAGACATGAAATAAGAATACTTGCTGAAATATAGTGAAGAAGTCAGTGGTAGAAACTAAACAATGGAACTGACACCCACTACTACTTATAACTCAGTGTTATAACTAGAAAAGTATTTATGTTGGAAATGTGTATATAATAAGAAAACATTTAAATTACAAATATTTTAGTTTTTATAGTACAACAGCTTTTCTCAGTAAAATAGCAAAATAGCATGCAGTTGAGTGGGTTTTTTTTTTTTTTTTTGTATGTTATGACCTGGAGTCTATTTTTGTGTCTTGGATGCTCCAGGTGACATAATTTTCATTACTATATTGTGCATTTAAAACTATGATAACAGCAATATGTAAGGAAGTACTTTTAAAAGGCACTGTGGAGTAATTATCAACATTACAGAGCTAATCAGCAACATTTTACAAAGACATATATTGCTCTAAACACACTCTTTCACTTTCCTTATATTTATAGAAATTGAAGAGTACCACGGGAATGCTGTATCGCCATAGCAAGTGCTGCTTGTGCTTCTAGTGTCTCATGGATTTTTAATCATATGAGGTAAATACTAAATTTATTTTAGTTATATTTTCAGTATGAAATGAAATACCATTTTGTGTCTTCAGACTTATTTTCTTTATAACAATAAGGAAATTAATTTTATTTTATTTGATCATGCATTTAATTAAGTAGTTTCCCTGGTTTATTAGCTCCAAAGTGACTTGAGGAAGTTATGGCATATTAACAATCCACTGTTAGGCTTATCCAGTTTTCTCTGTAAAACTATTACATATGTTACATATGATATGTTTCCAGTACTCTGTACACTGTTTTTATTTGTTTAAAGTGATTTTTGTTCTTTTAAACACTATGGTAGCATGGTTCAATGTTCTAGTTCAAATGTTACACATGGAGCAAAATGGCTAAACATATTTTCCTTTTTAGTACTTATGACATGGGTAACGATATTGGAAGTATATCACTATTAAATAGGTGGAAAATGATTTACCTCTGGGCTTTTTTTTTTCTTTAGTTCTGGCAAATACAACATTTACTCATAGTGTATTTAAAATATATATATGCCTGAAAGAATAGAAACTACCTCAAAGCCTTTTAGGGGCCTTTCTATGTGTGGTATAGATAACTTTCTTTTCCTTGCAAAGTCTTATTGGTTTTTCTACCTCCCCTTTCTCAGCTGGTGGTCACTGATACACAAAAAAGTTTTTATTTTTTATTATTTTATTTATTTTGTTTTAGTTGTCTGAAAGCAGATTGAGACATTAGCAATCACTACTTTTGTTCACCACCTAACACTACAGAGAGAGAAATTAGGAATTGAGGGGTGCCCAGAAAGATAAGTCTTGGCTAGTAACTGTTAAGAAAGCCCTCATTTAACGCCAATACAGGGAGACATGTGGGGCTGCTTGCTTATGCCCTCATGAAGACCAAAAGTGAAGCAAAGAACATTTTCTTCTGAAAAATGAGTGTCCTAGAAAAGAAAGAGGCCTGCTTTTGGCACTCCTTCACAAGTCTACCAGACAAACAATAACGAAAGGAAAGAATGCCTTATTTGTGAAGTCTACCCAGGTGTTCATGGTGGACACAAACATACACACACATCTGGGATGATGTTTTGGGGCCCAAAGGAAACTGATACTTTCTATGCACAGAAATACAGGAAATGAAAATGAAAAAATGAAGTATATTTCAAGGAGCAATAGAAAAATTAAACAGGCAGAGGTATACTGAATTAGTGAGATTTTTTTTTAATAAAGGCATTATTGATCCAACTTAAATAATGAACTGCATGGTGGTGATGCATATGGCTCACATTTTATAATGGGCGATCTCCATTATGTTGACTTAGATGAAGTAATAGAGAAAGAACGGACAGTCATGTAAAGAGAATTAGAGGAAACTGCTCGTTTGCTCAGCACAAAAGTGTCTATCATTCACAGGGCTCTTCTAATCAAAACGAACATCTAATGGTACTTAAAATATAAATTTAATGTGATTTGAGGACACTATGAATATAATTGCTTCTTTGAATATTTCTTAGTATACTTTCATAGTTATTTTAGCCAGTTTAAGTAATCCTGATAAATTATCCCATATTTTCTACTTGAATTTAAGTGAAGTTCTACAATCTATCCCTGAGTGTGATCCCAAAGAACACTGGCTCTCTTCAGATGTCTATATAGTAGACAGAGTGATTTTATTTTTATTGGCAAAAAATGAAGCACATACTATGAAGGTTATTTTAAAACTTTTTTTTTTAAAGATTTTATTTATTTATTCATGAGAGAGAGAGAGAGGCAAAGACACAGACAGAGGGAGAAGCAGGCTCCTCCATGCAGGGAGCCTGATGCGGGACTCGATCCCAGGACTCCAGGATCATGCCCTGGGCCAAAGGCAGGCACTAAACCGCTGAGCCACCCAGGGATCCCCTATTTTAAAACTTAATATTTTATTTTGATGGGGTTTTTAAGAAACATCAAAGCCATATGGAAACTTTTATTTTAACAAAAATTTAAAGTATATAACAAAAGCAGAATGAAAGGACAGATCCTGTTTCCTCTAAGTTCTTGTTCTAACAGTTAAGCTCATTTTTACGTCCATTTTCAGCACCACTACCCCTGGCCCCCAAGACTGGCTCCTTCTCCTTTACACACAGTAAAGTCTTCATCTAAAGGGACAAAGAGAGATTTTAACATTGCCCCCCCCCCCCACTTCCACAGGTAGTGAACTATTTAACCTATTTTTTATTGCTATTCTTTATTTCCTCAAAATCTTTGGTGAGGTTTTAAAATTTATTTTCTTCATTCTAAAGCCATCAGAATATATTTTTAAAATCGGTATTAGTTAGGAGCAAAGTAAATTGAGAAGATAATGGAGACATTTTCGTTTTTCAAAAAATAACCAAACATAGACTCAAGTTTAGAAGGTTAAGTGTCATCAGTGTGATGACAGGCTGTAATTAGAAAGTGGATCACATTAAAATGGGCATATTGAACAGAGAGGGTACTATAAACTCGGTCAGTGCTCTGAGTAAAACACCCCCAAAACACTGTGATCTGAGTATACAAGTTGAAGGAGGATATTGATGAGCCTGAAGATAACTGCCCAGAGTGAGCATGATAATGAGGGAGTTTGAAAGTTTGAAAGAATTATGTGTGCCTTGTTTTGAGGAGAAAAGACTAACAAGTGTTAGAGATGATAATTTTCTGTAAATATCTGAATTAATGTCAGAAAGAAGGGAGCCTAGTTAGTATTTATAGCTGTGACTCTGAGGGAGGTCCTGAGAAATATGGGTCTACGGTGTACAACATGGGAAGGATTTTTAAGATAATATTATATGGGATTAGTTTAAGTAAACACAAAAAAACAAAGAAAAACTGTAAAAAATAGAATTTTTCTTGAAACAGAATGGGCTGCTGTAAACAGTGTTAAGAGTCCTGCTTCTAGAGATGTCACCTGAAGGCAGTTGACTGACTAGCTGCTTCTCACTGGGGATTCATGTATTAATAAGTGTTTGAAAAGATGAGTTTGCATTTCTCTCACTATTCATTCTTTGATGGTCTTTTACATAGTAAAATATTCTTTACAGACATCATCAGTATTTAATACTAAGTGATACTACTTTATACCCTATTTTTCTTGATTTAAGATGAATTTTTATATAAAGAAATTTTATTTAGAAAAATACTGGAATGGTTCTATTTTAATTCTGTCGCTAAGTAGAACATGAACTTGAAGTCAACAGTTTACCCTGTTTTAGTCCATGTATAAAGTAAGGAAGCTAAGCAAATGACCTCAAGATTCTTGCTAGTCCAAAAATCTCTGAATTTCATCTATTGGGCAGAAATTGCGAATAGTGTGGGAGAATGTTTTAGTGGTTGCAATCTCAGGCACAGGGCAGTGGTTCCTAGGTTCTCACTCACTGCCTTTGTTACTTTGGTAATTTACGTGAGGTCTCTGGGGCTTAGTTCACTAGTCCGTAAAAAGAAGATGTGAAACTACTGCTCGATATTGTCTTGGATGCTTATGTAATGATAATGGTAAGAATGAATGGCTTAAAATCAGCCATTACAAACTACATGCTTTTCCAATTCACTGACCTTGAATTAGAGCCCAACAATTATGTAGTTATCTCAGAGCACATTTTATAACATAAAGTTAAATATTGTTATATTTAACTGTTATTGTTTAATGATTTTGGAATATGACTAGGATAAGATGGTTAGACTTCTATTCATATATTATATAAAACCAGAATTGTTTTTGTTTTGTTTTTGTTGTTGTTGTTGTTTTTCTGAGGAAGTCTAGACATTGGCTATAGATATTCCCTTTTGTACTTGTCTGTATAGGTGTAATGTTAGCCAGTTCAGGTAAGTGTTCTGGTTAGGTGTCTCAACTCCTGAGAAAATGCCCAAATTATGCATGTTTTAAAACCCATGGATAGGGCAGCCCAGATGGCTCAGCAGTTTAGCGCCGCCTTCAGCCCAGGGCATGATCCTGGAGACCCCGGATTGAGTCCCATGTCAGGCTCCCCGCATGGGGCCTGCTTCTCCCTCTGCCTGTGTCTCTGCCTCTCTCTCTCTCTCTCTCTCTCTGTGTGTGTGTGTGTGTGTGTCTCATGAATAAATAAATAAAATCTTAAAAAAAAATAAAACCCATGGATATGTCCTTAATTAGTAATACCAAATGTTTGTGGTCTGTAACTCACCATACAATCAATATATGCGTCATAATTTCTGTCAGCCAATATCAATCAGCAAAAGAGTGGTAAGAAATAATAATGAGGGAAGATTGTCCAAATGACACGAATGCTTTTCATTCATCAGTATAGATTAAATTTTATCAATGGATTAAGCAAGACTATTAAAATCTTTGTATTTACTCCGTGGAAGTGCTTTCAATGAACCACAGCTTGTATCAATGCAATTGAATTACGTTGATTTGTGTTATGGATGCTAGAAATTCATGCTTGCCTTTATGGTAGTAATGTCATTCATGATGTGGTTTTCTTCATCCTTTATGAAGTTTCTCCATTAAGAAGATCATGTAACATACTTCCAGTCTAAGCACTCCAAATACATGGCTTCTCTTGGAAAGTTATTTTTAACTATGATTCCAGTAGACTATGTAATGGATTTATTTGCAGGTGTGTGTAGGGTACCAGGAAGCTCAAAACCAAATCTGTTGCAGATATCTGGCAAGTGAACAGAATCCAATAGCATATATGGTAGTGAGGTATAGCTGCTATGGGATCAGTCTAGGGATGGATCTCATCTCTTATTTAGCTCTAGGGTAGATTTGGTTGGGATATGACCTCATTTTTCTTTTCAGTGTTTATATTATGGTGGTGTTGTGAAGACTGAAAAGAGAAAACAATATAATAATACTCATTCTTAGTAAATGTTAGCTTAATCAGTACTAAAATAGAGATTCCCAAGAAGTAGTTCTTTTTCCACCACTTTTCTTGACCTATCAAAATACATATGCATGCATGTTTCCATTCAGTAAACATTTATGGAGCATCTATTATGTTCATTTATTACTCACATGTATGTGAGTAAACAATACAGTCAAGAACCTTTGTCATTTAACTTATGTTCTAAATGGATGCTGTATAGAGTCCATTAACAAGAAAAATATTTAAAAGAAAACATTCAATAATAAGTGCTAAAACAACTTGAGAGCTTGTGGAACTACTTGGAATTGTGTTGTCAGAAAAGGTTTTAACAATGGAAAAAAAAATCAAAAAAAAAAAACCAAAAAAAACAATGGAGGTGACATTTTTAAGTAGGGACCTGAGTGATAAGAAGGAGCCACCTGTGCAATATCTGCAGGAAGAGCTTTCAGAGAGGAGGAAGCTTTAATTCCCAGGAAGAGGAGATAATCATCTGATTGGAGAGATTCCAGGACATTGTGGGGTAGCCATCCAATTAATATTTATGCACATAGGAACCAGTCTGTCTTGTCTTCCTTTCAAACTGAAAGGTGCTTTAAAGCCCTTCTACATGGAGGAGCTCAGCCATCTTTCTTACTAACATACTCTTCTCCTTTTTATGTTCTTTCCAATGGTAAGCTGGCCAAGGGCTCACTCCCTAGGTAGCTCCTTCGTTGACCTATTATTTTCCTTGAAAACATCCAGTCTGATCAATGTTAAAACGTATGATTTAGGCGTAAATTTGGAGTCAGGTAGCAGAGGTCTCTCAGGCTTCTAATCCAAGTCCTGGTTCCAGCCCAGGTGATCATAGTTCTCCATTTGACAGGGTCCTGAAGACTATTAATAAGAAAGAGGAACTTTGCCCTCCTTTATTATTGTTTCTTGCAGGTAGCTCCTTTAGGAGTGACACAAAGAGCAGTACTGTTTTTGATAAAGGAGTCCAACAAATCTGGAGTCCCCCAGACATAAACTACTTGATTTCAAGTAGGTACTAACCTTATCCTTGGCATTATTTTATCTGTTTGGTTTTAAATTTTTTCCTCATTTATTTTGATCTCACACCACAACAACTGAGTTGGCTATCCCAAGTCCTTTTCAGAATAAAACAGGACAATAATACACTCTCTCAATATAAATATTTAATTTCTTATTCCTATTTGCCAAGTATGTCTTATTACCTATTGATTGCCTTTTTACATCTAATAATATCACAGTCTAATCACTCTGAATAAAGGATAATACCTCAGGCATCTTTACGCTTACCAGTTAAGATATAGTCTCAGGTTGATTATCCTGGAGATATTGGTCCACTTTTTGTGTTTCTCTCAACCCTATCCTGGTCCTCATGCATTTTGTGTGCATGGTAGTTGATCATTTTAGGCCTCAACAGTTATCTTCAGTGCATAGCAGGCAGGGGAAGGGAAAGGAACTAAAATTAAGAATAATCTTTTCAAATGTTTTATATGTTCTTTCTATGCCCATATGTATTTTTAGTGATCAGTGTTTTCACTAAAAGAGGTTAAAATATTATTAATATGTACATTGAATCAACTCTGCATTTGGTGCATACCATTCCCACAAGGCACGAGGGATATCTAATGAAAATGCAACTGCGGATCAACATGCTTGCAGCATGACTTGTTTCTCACCAGAAAAGAGGCTTGAAATGAATTTTAGTCCCCCTTTTTTTTTTTTCAATCTGACAGATATAATCCTGTCCTATGTTTATCTCCTCATATTCCCAGAAAATTCTGAGAACCCTCACACTTCTATCCTATATATGTAAAGCTCTATTGGTATTTTTGTACTTCAACTATTGAAGACTGCATTTTTTTTTGGAGAAAGATCCATTTTCATAAAAACTGTTAGAAATCAAAATTTTTGTCTGCTGAGTGATCAAAAGTTTCAATGGTGGTGGATCTCAGTGGAAATATGATAACATCATTTTTGTGTCAACATTTACGCAACAACTTTTATAGCACTCTGTCGTGCAGTGAACCAGGCACTGTTTTAAGCACTTTACAGTATTTATTTAATTTCCATGATAGCCCTATGAAATGAATTTTATTATTCCCTTTCTGCAGATGAAGAAACTAAAACTGAGAGGATTAATAACATGCCCAAGATCACACACAACTGATAAATACAATGTGTTATGTAACAAGATACACTTAGCAACTAAGACCTGCAACAGAAGAATTTTTGAGAGCCTAAAAGCAGCAGTAACAAGACCCAGTCGTTGCAGAATGAAAAATGGTCCTCTCTGAGATCTCTCTTCAAAATCTCCTGTCACTTGATAGGTTATATGAGGAAGAATAATTTCAGAAATGGATAAACAGTTTATAAATATGAAGTTAAGTCTGTATTAAGAAAATTTAAGAGCAAGTGATAAAAAAGGCATCAATTTCTTTTGCTTGGAGCCTAAATAATTTTGCCACCCCATCTAAATTTTCCCATATGAGAGGGAGATAAGTAAGATTAATCTCAGCTGGTCTCTGGTAAATCTGTTTGCATTGGGTCTCCCTCTGGACTCTGATTATATTTTGCCCTACTGTTAAGTGACAGTACCTAGCATCCTTGGAATCTTTTTATGACTCTGAATTCGTGCTGCACATGTGATTTACAGTAGCATTTAAAAAGTGCAGCACCTAATTAATTCACCAATCAGCTGTCAGAGCTTGTGATCTTTTCCTGGTTCACTGTTGAGCTCCCTGTGGGAGCATCAGTATTATGAAAGTGCCGTTTCCATTATGCTGTGTGTGGTGTTAGAGCAGAGTACTAAGTTATGCAGCTTGTTCATGGAAAATAAGCCATCCTCATGAGTGCCTTGATGACTTTGTTAAAGATACCTTCTTCCACCCCTGTTCTCTTGTTCTTGTGAATACTGTGGCTCCTCAGGACAACAGGGTTTTCACAGTGGCATAAATTAAGAGAAGGGAGATCAATGTATTTCAGTTTCATACCTGTGTTTTTTCCTCTTGCGTTTTTCTATTTTATCCTTAAGAAACATTATCCCATTTACTTTTTTAAAAAAAGCAAATTGAAAATCTATCTTCTCAGATCGTATATTCTCTGAAGACCTTCTTGTCTCAAACATTCCAAAATAAGGACACTTTATGCACAATAGGAATACTCAAGGCTACTAAGTATTTCATGGACTTACAAAATTATGTGAACATGTTTTATGAGTACTTTCAGAGAAAAAGAAATATAGGAAGGAAAGATATTGTGTTTGTAAAATTTTAGAATCAGGTTTATTTATGATTAATATGTACTTTAATGATTGCATGACTGAGTTTTTTGCTGAGTAATAAAGTCCTCCAAAACTTCCTTGCTTAACACAACAATCATTTGATTGTTTCTCACAGGTCTGCGGGTCAGTGGGTGGTTTTGATGATCCTAGGTTTGACTGACTTCAGCTGAACTTGCTCACATATATGAGGTCAGCTGTGGATAGGTCAGGAGTGACTAGTCTAGAATGACCTCGCTCACTTATGTTGCAATTTTGTGACTGAGGCACCAAGAGTGACTGAGCCATATGTTTCTATCACACAGTTGATTATCTTGAACCAATTCACATAACAGATGTCAGTTTCAAGACTGACATGGAATCGAAGCATTAAGGCCAATGTTTAGAACTGGCCCCGTGTTGCTTTTATCACATTCTGTTGACCAAAGCAAGTCACAAGGCCGCCTAGAAATAAGGAGTAGACAAATGAATTCTACCTCTGGATGAGAGTAACTGTGAAGTAACACTACAAAGAGAGTGGATATATGAAAGAGAGTAATTAGGGCAATTGTGCAATCTATCGCTTTTAACTACCTGGCAGAGTTTAATGTTATATAGACCTGACCTAGGTTTAGTTTTTGCACTGTTACCTTATCAGGCTGGTCCACCAATCAAAAACAGTTCTCAAATTTGACAGTACAACCTTGTATCACGACAGCAGTACAATACATTCCACATCCATTCAAAACATTTTATTTCAGATGTTTCTTTTTTAATTGGTTTTATTGAATAGAGATATAGAAAAATATTAAAATATGTATGAGTTGTAAATTAGGCTGCAAATGCATAACATTTTGCACATCATTAAGTAGTAGGAAAACCATTAACATATCATGAAGTAACCCATATATTCTTCAATCCCATCTCTTTCCTGTCCCCTCAGAGATAAACTGTCTTCTGAATTCTATCATTCTTTTGCTTTTCACTATAGTTTTGAGACATATTTCTACCATTGTATATTTGCTTCGGGATCCATATCTTTTTTTTTTAATTTCACATAAATGGAATCATACTGCCTATTACCAGAGTTAGCTACCATTTTGATTTTTGTATTTTAGTTGAAGTATCTAGTCTATTGATCTTGATTACGGTGCTAATGTTTTCTTTAAATCTTCAACATTATTTTAAATTTGTTGTTTGTCTACTCATTCTTGTGTTTCTTGATCTATTTCCTAATTATTTTGAATTGATTAGTTATTCTCATTTCTCTTTAGTTTAGTTTAATACTTATATTCTCTTTTCTAGTCTTTAATGATTATCTTAGAAATGTAATTATGTTCAGGAAAACTCACTAAAGTGTGAAGTTCAATCTTTACTCTCCTTCTAAACAATATAAGAGCTTGGAATAACAACTACAATCAGCTCCCTTTAATTTTAGCAATTTTCATGGATTTTACTTCTATTGCAATATTTAACCCAAATGACAATTTTATTTTTGCTTCATATAGGTAAATAAGAATATTGCTCACTGTGTTTGCTTACCATTCCTTCTTGTATCTGAGATCTTCCACTTGAGATAATTTTCTTCTGCCTGAAGAACTACATCTAAGATACATCATTTTTTGGTAGCACATGCTCAGTTTTTGTCCATAAATGTCTTTATTTGTTCCTCACCACTGAAGGACATCTTGTGAAATATATGCTTCTGGGTTGATAGTTATTTTGCTCTAGCATATTCTATTAGTATACTAGTCTTCTGGTATGTACATTTTCGCTGTTCAGAAGTCAGTTGTCCACCTAATTGCTTTCTGTGAAGATGATCGATCTTTCTTCTTCACAGCATGTAACATTTTTATTTTGTCTCTGCTGCCTTTAACTTTTACTGTGTTATGTCCAGATATCAAATTTTTCATATTTATTTTATCTTATTTTATTTTGATCTTAGGTTATTTAATATTTATATTAATGTATTCCATCAATTATGGAAAACTTCTCAGATGTTATTTACATACTACCTTTACTCATTTGTCTCTTCCCTTTCCTTCTGGAATCAAGGAGGTAAAAGTTAGTTTTCATGCTCTATTCATATTTTGGATTCCAGTGTGTTCTTAATTTTTGGTCACTGAATTCAATTTTCTTTAATTGGTTTAAGTTGTGACATAATTTTAAATATGCAGCAAGGTCCAAAGAAAAGTAATAAAGATTTTTATGTACCTTCATCCAGATTTTCCAGATGTTAAAATTTTACCACATTTCCTTTGTCATATCCTCTCTCTTAAACATTTAAGGTTAACCTGAGTCACAATACCTCTGAATCATGAAATGTTTCTTTATATTTTTTTCCTAAAAACAAGAACATAATCTTCATAACCGCAATATAATTATAAAAACCAAGATATTAATATAAATTTTATATTAGTAATTAATATTCAGGAATATTGGTTTTTATCCATTGCTGTGATTACTCCAAAATGTAGTGGCTGGAAACAGAAAATCTGTGAAAGTCCTCAATCAAATGATATATACTGGCAAATTAGATACAAACATAACAAAATAGAGGATCCCTGGGTAGCTCAGCGGTTTAGTGCCTGCCTTTGGCCCAGGGCACGATCCTGGAGTCCCGGGATCAAGTCCCGCATCCGGCTCCCGGCATGGAGCCTGCTTCTCTCTCCTTCTGTGTCCCTGCCTCTCTCTGTCACTCTCTCTATGTCTACCATCAATCAATCAATCAATCAATCAATAAGTCTTTAAAAAAAATAAAACAAGTTCATCCAACTGTAATGTGTATGAGGAACACACTTTAAATATGAAGACATGCATACGTGAAAGTCAAAGATATTCCCTGTAAATAGTAACCAAAAGAGAGTAGACAAAATAGATGATGTATCAGACAAAATAGACTTTAAGTAAAAATTGTTAATAAAAGAGACAAAGAAGGACATTATATATAATAATATAAGGTCAATTCACCAAGAAGATATAATAATTATAAAGATACATGCAGCAAACATCAGAGCTCTTAAATATATTAAGCAAATATTAATAGAATTGAAGTAAGAAATAGCTCTACAATAGTAGTAAGAGACTTGAATACCCTACTTTCAATAATGGATAGAAAATGAGATAGAAGATCAGCAAGGAAACAACACTAGGAACAATCAACAAGGAACAAAACAACAAGGAACAACACTATAGTCCAATTGGATTTAATATAAATGTACAGAACACTCTACCCAACACTAGCAAAATACATATTTTCACATGGGATATTTTCCAGGATAGACCATATGTTAGGTCAAAAAACCAACTTAATAAATGTTTAAATATTAAAATCATGCTGAGTATCTTTCCCAGTTGCAATGGAATGCAGCCAGATATCAATAGCAGAATGAAACCTGGAAAACACACAAATATGTGGAAATTAAGCAAAATGCTCTTACGCAACCAATGGGTCAAAAATGAAATCATAGAGGAAATTAGAAAATATCCTGAGGCAAATGAAATCTAAAACACAGCAGACCAAAAGTTACTGCACACAGTGAAAACTATGCTAAAAAGGAACTTTATAGTTAATACTGGCATTAAGAAAGAAGAAATATTTCAAATCAGTAAACCAACTTTACACTGTAAAAAACAAGATACAAATATAGAAACCCAAGCTAAAAGAAGGAAATAATAAAGATTAGAGCAAATACAAGCAAAATAGAGAAATGCACAAAACCAAGAATAAGTTCTTTTGAAAGATAAGAATATTAAACTTTTAGCTAGACTAAGAAAAAAGGCAAGGTGTAAATAACTAAATTCTGAAATGAAAGAAGGGACATTATTACCAATTTTACAGAAATGAAGAGGACTATATGAGAGTACTAAGAAAATTGTATGACAGCAAATTGTGCAAACTTGATGAAATAGACAAATTAGAAGCACACAACCTACTAAGACTAAATCATAAAGAACTGTATTTTTTAAAAGATTTTATTTATTTATTTGACAGATAGTGCACAAGCAGAGGGGAGTGGCAGGCAGAGGGAGAGGAAGAATCTGGGGCTCGATCCCAGAACTCTGGGATCAGCGACTTAAGCTGAAGGTAGACCCTTAACCAACTGAACCACAAGGACCCCTTCAGAGAGAAGTTTAAAAAACCTGAATAGACCTAAAAATATTGAATCAGTAATCAAACCTACACCCCAACAAAGAAAAGTCTAGGCCTAGATGGTTTTACTGTGAATTCTAACGAACATTTAAGAAGGAATTAACTACTAATCCTTCTCGAGCTCTTCCAAAAAGTTAAAGAGGAAGAAACACTTCCAAATTCATTTTATAAAGCCAGAATTACCTTCATATCAAATTCAAAGACACTGCAGAAAAATAAAACTATAGACTAATATCTCTAATAGGTATTGTTGCAGAAACCTTCAAGAAAATACCAGCAAACTGAATTCAACAGCACAATTACAGGATTGTACACCATGATTAATTAGGATTCATTTCTGGAATGTAAGGATGGCTCAATATACTAAAATAAATTAATGTAATACAGGAACAAAATGAAGAAAAAGGTACATGATCATCTCAATTGACACAGAAAAAGTATTTGACAAAATTCAATGCTCTTCCATGATAAAAACATTCAAATACTAGAAATAGAAAGAAACTACCTTAGTATAGTAAAGGCCAAAATGAAAAACCTATGTTAACATCCTACTCAATGATGAACAAATGAAAGCTTTCCCTTTAATGTCAGGAACCAGACAAGGATGACCACTTTTGTTACTTTTATTCAACATTGTACTATATATCCTAGCTAGAGCAATTAGGAGAGAAAAATAAATAAAAAAGTATCCAAATTGGAAAAATAAAAGTAAAATTATATTTTTTCACAAATTACATGATTTTTTTTAAAAGATATTTATTCATTTGAGAGAGAGAGTGAGAAAAGTGAAAGAGAACATGAGCAAGGGAGGGTTAGAGGGAGAGGGAGAAGCAGACTCCCCATCAAGCAGGGAGCCTGATACAGGACATAACCCCAGGACCCCGGGATCATGACCTGAGCTGAAAGCAGACGCTTAACTGACTGAGCTACCAAGGTGTCCCCAGATTACATGATTTTATATAAAAATAATTCTAACAATTATGCACACATACACAGACCTGTTAGAGCTAATAAACAAATTCAGCAAAGTTGCAGAATACAATTAATGTTCAAAATCAGTTGCATTTCTATACACTGGCAATGAACAATCTTAAAAGGAAATTAAGAAGCAATTGCATTTAAAATATTATCAAAAAGAATAAAATACTCAGTCATAAATGTAATCAAGGAGACAAAGGACTTGTACACCAAAAAGTACAAGATATTGCTGAAAGAGATTAAGTAATATACAAATAAATGGGGATTCTATGTTCATGTTATATTATGTAGACATCATTACTGTCCAAGAAAATTTATAATTTTTGTGAAATACCTATCAAAATATCAACAATGTTTTTTGCAGATATATATATATACCCTAAATTTAATGTGGAATCCCAAGGGGCATGAATAGTCAAAATAGTCTTGAAAAAAAAGTCTCATTCTTCCTGATTTCAAAATTTTTATATAAAGCTACCACAATCAAAACAGTGTGGTACTGATATAAAGCAGGTATATAGACCAGTGGACTAGAATAGAGAGCCCAGAAATAAACCCACACATATAAGGTCTAATGCTTTTTGACAAGAGTGCCGTGACCATTCTGTGGGGAAAAGACACCCTTTTCAACTATGGTGTCTTTGGAAAACTGAATATCTGTATGCAAAAGAGTGTGGTGGGATTCTTATAGCATATGCAAAAAATAATAATAATAATTCATATGGATCAAAGACCTAAACATGGGAGCTAAAACTATAAAATATTTAAACAAAGCATAAAAGCTTCACAGCATCAGATTTGGCAATGATTTCTTGTATATGACACCAAAAGCATAGCTAACAAATTAAAAATAGATAAATTGACTACATAAAAATTAAAATCTTTTGTGTATCAGAGAATACTATTAACATAATTCAAAACAAGGAGATGAAGAAACATTTGTACAACCATGTTCATAACAGCATTATTCACAATAGCCAAAGCAGAAACAATCCAAATATCCATCAATGGATGAGCAAATAAATAAAATGTAGTATGTACATACAATGGAATATTACTCAGCCTTAGAATAAAAGGAAATTCTAACATGTATTACAGCACGCATGAATTTTAAAGACATTTTACTAAGTAAAGTAAACCAGACACAATAGGATGTATGATTCCACTTATAAAAGAATAGTCAAATTCATAGAGAAAATAAAATGGTGATTTTCAGGGTCTTGGCGTGGGGAAAATGGGGAGTTACTGCTTAATGGGTACAGTTTTAGTTTTGCAGATGAAAATAGTTTTGTGGATGGTGTGATGGCAGCACAAAAATATGAATGTACTTAATACCACTGAACTGTACACTTAGAATGGTTTAAATAATTTTTGTGTTATGTATATAATATCACAATTAAATAAATTGAATATAAACCAAACCAAAACATTTATGGGTCAGGCATCAAGAGTGACTTAATTGGATGGGTTTGGATCAGAGTATCTATGTGGTTATTGCTAAGCAGCAGTCATTTAAAGGCTCACTTGGGCTTGGTGATGTATTTCCAAAACATATGCATGCACCTATATCCCTCACTATGTGGACCTAACCATAGAGTTGCTTGATGTCTTCATGCTATAGTGGCTAACTTCCTCAGTGTGGCCAATCTAAGAGGGAACAATAGGAAGCCACAATGCCTTTTCAATCTTACAAGTGGCATCTTTCTATTTCTATTATATGCTATTTGTTAGAAGTGAATCTGAATTATAGCCATTACTCAGGGAGGGAGGAATTAGGCATGGGGAACATCAAAGATTTGTGGGCATATTTTTAAAGCACCACAGATATTATTTAAATTTTTCTCCTTGTCCCTGTGATTTCCTTTATAGCAATAGTGAGTATAAGATCATATGTCTTTTTCATGTCCTTTACACGTAGTCTTTGTCTTGCATTGGCATTTCAGAAGAGTATAGCGGGGAACACTTGGGTGGCTCAGTTTGTTAAGTGTCTGCCTTCTGCTTAAGGTCATGATCTCAGGTCCTGGGTTTGAGCCCTGTGTCAGGCACTCTGCTCAGTGGGAAGTCTGCTTTGCCCTCTGGTCTCCCCCAAACTCATGTTCTCTCTTACTCTCTCTCAAATAAGTAAGTAAGTAAATAAATAAATAAATAAATAAATAAATAAATAAAAGTTTCTCCCTTTGCCCCATCCCCTCATGCCCATTCTATTTCAAGTAAATAAACAAAATATTTAAAAAATAATTTTTAGAAAAAGAAGGTTATAGCCAGTTTTTCTATAGATTACCTCTTGGTTTGGATGCCTTCATGGTTAGATTCAGTTATGCATGCAGTTATGCATTTTTGGAGGAATATTTCAAAGGTAATATTCTCATTGCACCACACAAGAGAACCTATGGTGTCCACTTTCTCATACTGGTGGAGTTAATTTTAATCATTTGGTTAAATGAATGTTGGTTTTTCTATCATATAATTACTATAATTTATTTGTGATTAGTAAGATGCCTTTGAAATCCTGTATTTTTTTCCTTTGTAATCAGTTTGATGTTTTGAGACTATAGGATCTTGTCCTACTACTATTCATTGAACTTTAAACCACTTCCCTTATTTATTCCCTTAGAATAAATTCTTTAAAACTTCTTGCCAGATCACTAATACATTTTAAAAAGTGTTTGATTTTGTGTTTTAATATATTAGGTTGTCTTTTGCATGAAGGTCAGTCAGGGTATCTTTTCCACCAACTGCTAGAAACCAATGAAATGTTTCCTATTTTGATACCCATTTTTACAACTAAGATTAAATCCTTTCCTGCCTCTCAAAGCTTTGGCTATTGTCATTGGGCATTGTGGTTACTACTCACTTGTTAAAAACAGGATGTACTCCCCTCTAATTGTTCATACATTCTGGCCCTCCAATTATTTTATTTTATGGATGGAGTTTATAGAGTATCCCAAATGTTCTCCTAATAGTAACTCAGTGAAGTTGGATCACTATTAAGTGATAGCATATTCACATAGTAGAAAATGCCTAATGATAACATTAACTAATGATAATTGTGTGCTTGCTGTATTTGAACATTCTAACTTCATTTACAAGTATTAATTCATTTAATCTTCCTAACATCTTATGAAGTGGATGCCATTATTATACCTCTTTTACTGATTAGAGAGCAAATAATTGCCAAGCTGTGAGTCAAATTCAGGCAGTCTGTCTCCAGAGGTGGTACTATTATTGGACACTACTGCCATGAAAAGAATTGCCTCCTGTAGAGCTATTTGTACATCTCTATATGAATGTGAAATCTCCATGGCAAGAGAGGATAGAGTTAGAAGGGTATATAAAAGCTGAAGAAACTGAAGCTTGAAAAAAAGTCAGCTTATTTACTATTTAGGGATAAAGATGAGGGAAAATTTAGGTCTCCTGATACCCAATCAATCCAGTTTACTTTCCATCATATCATACTGTAAATGTCTGGTAAAGTGAAAATAAATACCCTACACTCAACTATTTCACCAGGGGCAATGAGAGCTCTACAATGTCAATTTCAAAGTTGAATTCTAAAATGAATATGCTAGATATGCTATACATTAATTAAACATGAACTGCTTTTGCTTGCTTTCTTAGAACATAAAAGGGCTTTGGGGGAATGATTTGGATGACCCATGCATTTTTGCACAGATAATCTGGTTAGTTCAAACTTTTTCTCTTGTCCTAAGCAAATATATTTGACATAATTTCTCATTTGCTCAGTTGCTTAAAAGTAATCTTTGTAAATGCAAATTTTGAACATGCTCTTGAAAAAGTCTTTCCTGGTTACCAAATAAAGTATGCAGTTATAAGAGGAACTATCATGTACATACCCATTTAGCAAAATAGTTATTTATACTATTTAGTTTTGTCATGAAACTAATAAAGTTACAGAGTATAGGGGTAATGTTCATTGACATAACATTTTTGATTTCCATGCCATTATTTTTGTTATATGATGTTTACAATACATTGATTTTATTAAAATAATACTCAACAGCTCTATATTTAGAGGCTTCTCTATGATACTTAGAAAAGGGTGACATTCAAAATCTGAAACAAGCAAATGAGCGTATAATGTGCTGTTATGAATCAGAAGGGGTAACTAACCATTCAGAACACAGATGAACCAGAAACAATGCCAGACAGTGTATACTGGGTGAACTAGAGCTCTCACATACATTGTGAAGGTATGGAGGTAAAGACACTCTTGCATTTTATCCTCTTATTTGTGTTGTGTTGATATTCTTGTGTTGATTTTTATTCTCATTATCATATATCCTCCTGGTAGCACAAACATACTCGAAAGGAAAATAAGTCATAAAAACACGGATTATAGACAAAGAATGGTGAATTTTTTAATCCATGATGGAGATATCTAGTCTTCTCACTTATTCAGCTTCTCTCTCTTTCCAGGTACATGAGAAAAAATATACTTTTCCTATTCCCTTCACTTTTTTAAAGATTATGTTATTTATTTATTTATTTATTTATTTATTTATTTATTTATTTATAGAGAGAGTACACACATTAGTGGGGGGAGGAGCAGAAGGAGAGAATCCCAAGCATATTCCCTGCTGAGCACAGAGCCCAATGTGGGCTCAATCCTGCAACCCTGAGATCATGACCTGAGCCAAAACCAAGAGTCAGACTCTTAACCAACTGAGCCACGCAGGCACCCCTCCATTCCCTTACTCTGGGGTTGGGCCATGTGGCTGTTAGGACAAGAGGATATGAGAAGTGATTGAGTGAATCACATCTAAGACTAAGCATTTAATTATAATCCTCCAGGGTTTTCTTTCTTTCAAAGGTAACTTATTCCAGATGGTTTAGTCTCAAGATAATAGAGCCTCCATTAATCTGAGTGATGTGTAAAGCAATCCTACACAGAATTTCCACATGGGATATATAGTATTAGTGAAAAATAAACTTCCACTTTGGTAGGCCACTGAGATTTGGGGTTTGTAACAATGCCCTGGTTAATATACATCCAATGGAATGGTTAATAAATATGCTTGTATTAAAGAATTAAACTCCTTAAAATTATCTGAATAATTTTGAAGTTCATTATAAAATATAGATAATATAACAATCCTTCTAAGTTTTATCTTGAGTTTTACTGTATCCTTATTATCAATTCAATGAGCACATTTCCCCCCCCAAAGGTAATATGTATCCTAACACTGATGCTCCAATTTTCAAATTCAGTGTTCTCACTATGAAGTTTTGCCCCTAATTCTAGCACAGTATGATTGTTGTTTCACAATGATTTTGTAAGTAAAGAATCAGCTGTTCCTTCTCCTCTGTCTCTTTTCTTCTTTCCCTCATAAATGGATGCCTTTAATCTGCCTGAGAAATCACTTCTTCCCCTTTTATTCTGGACTTTCAGGAACATGCTTTACTAGATTAAAAAAAAAAAGTCATTTCTGAAGAACCAGACACATTTTGTGTCTTATAATTCTGTTCTGTAAAAAGCAACAAGATAGGGTTTTAAAGGCATTCTCTCCTCCTCATTTGAGAATAATAGTTCATTACCAAGTACATAGCATAATCCATAGACATTAGAATTCAGGAATCTGTTCCTATCCCTGTGGTACTTCATTCCTTTGAGTCCCAGAAGCACTGTGAGCCCTAAACTAGACTTGTGGAATCTGTCAGAAAAACAGAACAACTTAAATAATGTGGGCTTAAATAGTGTCAAGCTTCATTGTTGGTAGGGTTTTTGAAATTTTAGAAAATTCTAACCCAATGGCTGCTGTTTTATAAGTGAAAAAAGAGTCACAAATAATAGTTTATGGAATATGTTGACTTAATGCAATTCAGTAAATTATTATTAAGGAACTGTATCCTAAATAATATTATCCTATTCTGGAAGGAGGACATGTGGGAGGAGAAAGGTGAGATATACAAAGATAAAACATGTTACTGTACTTATAGATTAGTGAAGAAAAAGAACATATACAGAAACTATTATCATATAAGAGAAGATATATTATCTTAGTAGTGAAGTTCTATGATAATAAAATACATACAAATTTTAATTGAAATTATAAAAATCAAGCTGAGGGCTAAATGACTTTGTGTGGATCCGGTAGCCTTGGAAGACTGGATTTTTCATGCAAATAAATAAAAAAGTTAAAGAATACACTGTAAGTATAGAACATAAACCAGAAAGGACTGGATATATTATGGGTGTGGTGAATTGTTTGAGGATGAGGAGGCTGGAGAATTGAATGGACGTGTCTGTGTAGAAATGGATAAATCTAGAAATATAGATTGGAAGCTCATACTACATGAATTTACTTTAAAGATAAATGGGGAGGAGCACATTATACATTTTAGAGTGGAGAACTAAAATGAGATAAAGGCACTTTAATTTTTGGAAAATAAGTTTTACAAACATATATTGATACGGTTAAGCAAGTTCTCACTTGTCTACCAGGACAATTTTGCATCAGTGACTAGTGAGTGGAACCTGATGAATTGGACTAAGCCCTCAGAGAGTTCTGGTGACATGGTGGGAGGCTTCCACAGCATATTTACCATCTTGTGTTCTCAATTTTATTGCTGGTGAGCATGGTAGAACAGGGTAAAATCAACAGAAGTTCTCAGCGTGGTCTCTAGGACTCAGATGGAAGCTTACAATCAGGTCTAGGCTAGTCCTGCCATTTATTAATCATGGGCCCAGATGGAGTCAATCTCTAAGCCTATTAAACTCCTTGCCTTGCCCTGCTCAGAAAGCATTATAACAAGTGAGCAAGTTATGTCCACAGGTGACTCATCAAGACATTATGGGAAAACTGCTAAAGAACAAGTCAGAGTGGTCCTCTGTTGTACAAACCTATGATTCCCAAATATATCCCATATTACTACAGCCTTCAAAACAGATTGGTAAGCCCCCTCCAAAAAAGTTTTTTTTTTAAAGCTGTTATTTGCTTTCCCCAAAAGATTAGTATTAAGAGAATAATACAGTAACAGTGACTACCATGGGTAAGGAAAACGTAACTCCTATTATAAAATATATGTATGTGCCAGTTGGTGTGTTTGTTTTTTGAAGTCAAACAGAAGGGGCTCATTGAATAGGAAAAACAGAGAAAAGAAAACAACCAAGGAAGTGGAAATGTCAATGAATAGAAATTTCAGCAGAAAAGAAGACCTCAGAGTCACAACAGAAGCCCAAATAATTTGCAAAATCACTGGAGAAAACATTAATCTTTCTGCAGGGGTCTGGCTAGCAGGTTGGAGTAAACTTTATTTAAATCTCAGATCTCAAAGGTGACCTCATCTGATAGGGGGATTTCATTCTGCCTTGGGGAACTCTAAATTGTTAGAGAATGGAAGGAAAAGAGAGTCAAGCCCTGGTGCTATGCAGCCAGCACTACAGTTGTGAATTTGGAGGATTAAATCTGGCACTAATCAGCAAACATTGTAGCTGAGTTCTCTGAGTGGCAGGCTAACAAGCAACCCAGTCTACTCTTTTGGATTAGAAAAGGGAAAATAGCCCATGGGTTTGCAAAGTCTTTAAGAGAACTCCAGTCAAGTCAGCTTAGAATGATTTCTGTAGGTTTCGTTTGAGAGGTGCGATCCTGGTACTCCAGGGCAATTCTGAGGGTCTCCAATTTTCTTTGTTTTTTTTTTTCTTTTCCTCTTCTTTTTTTATTTCCTCATAATTTTCCTGTCAAGTCACTCTCTCAGACTTGTGGTATGACTGGCTACCGAGAGGGAATGTTCCCAGTAAATTCATTTTAGCCTTCAGCCTCTCCACTATGGCTGCTGCGGTCAGCAGGGCTCAGGGCTCAGCCTTTACTATTCGTGATGCCATTTACCCACTGACAAGACTCAGATAGGAAGCTTTCGACTCTGACACAGGAGATGCTCAGCCCCTCTGCCCTCTTCCTTTGACCTTCCAGTTTAGGTTTCCTGTTTCTGTTTCACATTTTGTAGTACATTCTGATCTTGGTTTGTTGGTTGGTTGAGTTTTTCCTCCCTCGCACACTGAATTTTCTCTTCCCTCCTATTCCCAATCCAGTGATTAGTTTACAGCTTTCACAATTTCTTTACTACTTCCTGTTCTGCAGGAATTGAGGCAGAATAGGAGAAAATTAAAAGAGGATTTAAATTGTTTTTTACTGGGACACCTGGGTGGCTCAGTGGTTGAGTGACTGCCTTTGGCTCAGGTCATGACCCTGGGGTCCTAGGATAGAGTCCCACATCGGGCTCCTACAGGGAGCCTTCTTCTCCCTCTGCCTATGTCTCTGCCTCTCTCTCTGTGTCTCTTATGAATAAGTAAGTAAGTAAATAAATAAATAAATAAATCTTAAAAAAATAATAAATCTCTTTTTACTGGTTTCAATAGTGCTATGTGATATAGGAGGGGGTTTTTTCCTTCTTTTTTTGGGAAAAAACATTGTTGTAATTGTTATGAGACCTCATATGACAGTAAATGGTCACATGGGTTGGGGCAACTGACTTTCAAATTCTGCCACATATTGGATGAGTTACTTACAATAAGTTAGTGAACATCTATAACCTCGGGTTTTTTTCCGTAACATCAGAATCTCAGAATTGTTCAGATATAATGAGATAATTTGAGGTGGAAGCAACCTTGTTGAGACACTCTAGCCCTTACTATAACTATGACTTGGACTCATACTACTGTTGCCCTTTTACTATTTAGAGTCTGTTAACTGCTTCTCAAAGGTTCCCGTTTGCCGTGGGAGTGCTTTTTAGCAAAAAAAATTCCATTTGCTGTGTCTTAAATATGCTGCAAAGAGTAATGTGTGCTTTGCTTTGACTGAAAAGATCAAACATATAAGTTGTAAAAGGCTAGAACCATGTGGCTTGTCCTACACATGACACAGTGTGTTTGTGTTTGTGTGCTGTGGAGTAGGACACGGTGCGCCAAGATTTTGACAGCCTCCATCCTCAGAGTGTCTCAGGAGAGGTTGCAGTGGCCAAAGCCCCAAGGCTGGTTGCCTCTGGCCAAAAGCACCAGTATCTCTTTATTTCCCAGTTTCTATGTTATTCTAGGACATGACAATTGGGAATACTGACATGGTGAAACTCTGCCAACAGAAGATGAATTTGGTAGATTCTTTATATATAATAAGTGTATGCACACATAGATGAATGCATATCTTTATGTTTTTGTTCTTATTTGTATTTTTCTAGGTGAGAAATGATCTAAGGAGTAGATAACATTCATTTCTTTTAATTTTTTAAAACACGATGGTTTATGGAAAATTAAAATCAAGCAACATAGCATTTTAGAGAATAATTATAAACTACCTGTCAGAAGAACTTAGTTGCCTCATTCATGGGTTAGTAAAGTAATTATTATTGGACTTAACGCATAAATATTAGTATGTTTCAGATTTTCATTAGGCTCATAGGATTCTTTGAACCACATGAGGTGCTTACTAAATCCCCCTTAAATGAATGTCTACCTTATGAAAGTGCATTGGCTATTTCTTAAAGCAATGAGACAATAGGGCAACGTGGAGGGTGTGGTTTTAAGTTTCATTAATTTAAATTTTGTGTCAAGATAATTAGCATGAAAAAATGCTATCCTGCTTCATAAAAGATCTGGAGCAATGGTAGAGATAGAATCATATGCTGAATGAATTATATATTGTGTTCTGTTTGGTTTGGTTTGGTTTACAAAGTATTATCTGGACTGGATTTATGGAAAGTTTCCTTGTCTTCTCATAGAAACCAGTCCTCCTATCTTCATGTTTGAGAATTATAAATTACTGTCATCCATCTACTGGAATTTTTTGGATATCATTTTGTACTTTAGACATAATATAGGATACTGTTCACACTGTGTTGTGCTCAGGAATTTCACATCTGCATTTCCATTATTGTGAAGCCCTCTATTTAGAGTACCTGTTTCTACATCTTGGCCTCATTTTTTTTAAATACTCTGCTGTGGTTGATTAACTACAAGCTATATAAGCTGTAAAAAAGAAAGAAAGAAATAACTTCATACAGAATTATTGTCAATAGAAGGTGACACAGGCTGAACTAATAATAAAAGTTAAATGGAGAATATATCAAATTAATGTATGGCATAGTCCCAAATTCCATGGAAGGATTGGTTTATTGTGACATTAGGGGAAGTAAGCAGAGCCTTGAAAGGCTAGTTATTTTTGAATTCCTGAAGGGCAAAGTAACCTTTACATAAATGCAGTCTACTGAGAGTCTAAGATGAAATTTTAGTATTTCTGTATAATTTTCTTTGTAATGATGTTATAACATTCCATATTCTTTATAGTAAATACATCCAAGTATAACTTCAGGAATAAAATATGCCATTTTCTGCAATAGGGAGCTAGTAGGAAATAAAATATGTTATAAAGCATACTTATTAAGCCATGTCCAGAGACAGGAAGCAATTCTAAGTCATTGACACTGATTATGTCAGTCACTCACCAAAACCTCACTGAATATTAGAACTGGCATTATAGCAGTTAAACCGAAAAAGGTAGTTATAGGTAAATAAAAGAATATATAATTTTACTCACTGAGGAGTAAATGTAAAGAAGCTATTATCTAACTAGAGCAGCCACAACAGTTATTATGGGACGCAAGAGGTGTTAGGACACATCCGCTAATATTTTGAGTGTGACAGATGGCAGGGCAACTGATCATTCCTGTAATTGATCTCTACCTATCACTTTGGAGTGGGATAAAAAGACTGAATGAACATTGTGTTCTTGGGTTGTAGGCATCAATAATGGCAGTGGCAGCAGTGGCATAGGCTGTCTCAGAAGCAAACCTATGCCCACGCTGCCTTTTTGCCATTTCAGAAGTTCTAATGAGATAATACTGAAGATAATCTAGGCCAAGGCTCACTCAGCTGAGTCACCACATTCTGCAACTGTGTCCCAGAAAATGTGTGTTTTCAGTGCATTCGGTGATTCACTCATATTCCTGAAACTCAAGACCTGGTCCATAAATCAGAAATACTAATTTATGAATCAGAATTCTTCCCAATGATTAGAATGCTTATAAACCCTGCCAAGACCAAACTGCTCTTTTCTCATAACAAGCTGCGTAGGAAACTGATTTCTCATGACCTAGTTACTTTGATGGTATAAGAAAAGGTATAAGAATAGTTTTTTTAAAAGATTTTATATATTTATTCATGAGAGACACACGGAGAAAGGCAGAGACATAGGCAGAGGGAGCAGCAGGCTCCATGCAGGGAACTCGATGTGGGACTCAATCCCAGATCCCAGGATCACGCCCTAGGCAGAAGGCAGATGTTCAACCGCTGAGCCACCCAGGTGTCCCAAGGATAGTTTAAACCAAATATTTTGTAATAAATTACTCCTGTTTCACAATGGAGAACTGGACTCAACACCTCTTCTATGTCCCATATCTTGTCCCTTGCACAGTATTGAATGCTGAACAAGAGGGCTTTCCTGGATATCATGGATCAATTTTTCTACCAGATCCTTCCTGTTGCACATATCACATTGGGATAGGTTAGTATCAAAATTAGAGAGTGCTTTTAGTGGTCCAGGACTCACATTTTCTCCCACTTTCTCAATTAGCACAATTCTCTAAGTTCTTAAAGTTTTCTTTGCTCAAATTTCAGCTTACATAGTATTTAAGACTACAGACTTGCCCACCTCACTCACCTCACACAGTGATATGTGTGCCATTGGATGACTGTCCAAATATCTTGGCTTGATTTCTCTAATCTTAAAAGTGATGATAGCCGATAAATATCAGAAAACAACAACAACAAAAACAACAAAAACAACAACAACAACAACAACAACAAAAACAGAGTTCTGGACATACTGATGGAAGGAGAGACCTTTCCTTGGGCCTTTCACTTTGAGAAAAGTATGTAAACATGGACTTTCCCTGGTAGTACATGGAGATTTTCTTGACAAAAAAAAAAAAAAAAAGCTAATAGCTACCATTTATGAAGGACTTGCCATGGGCCAGTGAATAGTACTAAGGATTTTGCCTATAGTTTCTAATTTTATCTTGACAACAGTGGAATGTTACAGACATTATTAAATCCATTTAAGAATTAATAAATTGAAGTTCAGATAAATTAAAATAAATAGTTAAGGTTATTGAATTCTGTAAGTTCAGAGATCCAGTACTTAAAGCTTTAAAGTCTAACCATTAGACTTTGGTTGGATTGATTGGATTCTAACCAATTGGCATACTGCCTCCAAGATAGTTATTAATGAGGCTTTGAGCATGGCTTCATTTTACACTCTTGCAATTACCTTGAGTTTGCCTTGTTTTATCCGCCCTATGCCACTTGATTACACTCATATTAAGCATTGTTTTCAGTACCTAGGTGTTATGAAATACTTATAATGCTTAGCATGTTTTCCTTCATACCAATTACCATTGATAATTTTGTATTGACAACTGGTCTCCTCATATTATCTGCCTAGATGATTGCCTTCTAAGAAGTCTTTGCTCTCTAGTGATAGACTGTATACTGTGATCTTGCTGATCTTGAACTCTTTGATAACTATGATGTCAGTCACAGTGAAATTACTGGGCCCCTTCCCTCTTGTTAAGATGCTACTATTAGTAGGCCCAGATATTGTACTGGCAATAGAAAGTCCAAAGAATTGGACTTTATTTTGGTATAGGGGTTGATTTTTTTTTTCATGCTGTAGGCTTGACTGTGAGATAAAGGTATTTCACATCTTTTCCTTTATCCTAATTTAAATTATGAATTATGGTTATATAAATGACCTACTCACAATCTGTAATGATTAATCACTGTGGGCTCTCAGAAATAAGGGAGATACTGAGTTGTGTTCAGTTCTCGCTGCAGTAACTCTAATGCAGTCCTTTTTGCTCCCATCACCCACCACAGCTGGAAAACACTAAATTGAAAGATAGGGAAGGTATAAACCTAGCAGCTAGGTTTTGGAACTTACAATAAGGGAATATAAGTGTGTTATTTGTTGGGTAGATTGGTACCCAGGGCTTCTTATTTATATAGTCATTTATATAAGTCAAGCTCATTACTAAACTTAATTTTAATATTCGTATAAATGTATGTTACCTTCAAACCTCTTTCTAATTTAAAATCTTCCCTGAATTTAAACAAATGTCCATTCTTTTATAGCTACAGCAATGATTCTTCCTTTTTAAAGATTAGGAAGCCTTTTGAAATGTTGAATATTTCCTCTCAAGATCAGTGATCTTTCGTTAATGAATTCATTGCATACATATGTATTAGTAAGTATAATTTCCAGTAGTTTTTGTTTGGAAAAGCACATCAGGACACAAAATCTGCCATTAATTAAACAATCCTTTAATTTTTTTTTTCTGCTGGTCACACCAACTATTTCATATATTGTTGAAAGGTGATAGAACACATATCTGCCAGATAAACTTTTTTCTATACCACAATAATAAACATATGGAGTCACAGACCTTTTATCATATCTCTTTGCCCCACCTCTCTCTTCTTTAATCATATCTAAGGTTCCTGTTATGTAATAGGTTAATGGTCATGGAATTACAGTAAGTAGTATATCCTGACAATGTTGTAAGAATATAGGAGAAATCACTCAAGTCCAGTCACAATCCACACATACATTAAATGTTACCTGCTTTAGGAACTGTAAATAACTGCACAAAGAACCTTAAAAAGTAATTAGAATGCTTGTTTCAAAATCAATTTTGTTTATTTTTGTCATTATTAACATACGACAGTATTGCTGTTCTAAACCCTAGAAATGTATGTTCAAATCCAGCAGGGTTGAATTTAGAAAACATTAAAGTTGATGGTGAATAGGAACTGTTAATTGGAATAAAACATGCCCAGCCCAATTCTGTAAATCCAGTTCTTCCCAACACTATAGCAAAAATGTCTTTAGTAGAATATATGTTAATGAAATTTGGAGTGTCCTAAGGATATATTTTTCACTGTTGTAAAAGGGAAACATTTTTTTTTCATTTTTATAATGAACTTTAGAGTATATTAAAGACAGTTAATATGTTCATATGTCTGAATAAATGTGTTTATATATTAAAACTTGTTTAACTGTAAGGAAAAGAGATCTATTCCAGCTAGCTCAAGAAAACAGGAGTTATTGTAAAAACACAAGTGGAATGTATGGGAGAAAAGATTTTAGGGGAGCTGTTAAGTTCTAAACTTGCCAGGAATGGAGACCACAGGATCATTTTAGGATTGAGAGCAGCTCTCAAGATGGCCACAGCCCAGTTGGAAAATATTCATCCTTCCTCTTATGCTTTGCTATTAATATAAAGCTACTAAAAATAACATTTGCTTCCTTTCTCCCCACTACCGACTTTGACTCCTTTCTATAGTTTGCTTTCCCACATGATTTTGTCTAAATCATGCCCCTGATTTTGACTCCCTGTGAAATTTCTTACCCCAATTTATAGTATCATTTATTTTCACCTGCATCAATACTGAAAAATTCTGTTATATTGCCTATTTCAGATACATGGAAACCACATCAGATTGTCTTATTTAGATTTTCTTATTAAGTGCAAGTCTTTTAGGCAAGAAGCAAAGGTCAACCACTCCTTCATATATTGGGTCACCTTGAGTTAGAGACCCTCCCCTTACACTATCAGCCATAGCCCAACAGGAAGGTGGGGCATGTGAGGATTTCTTTCTAAAGTCTCTGAAATCTCTTTGAAAAATGATAAATCTAAATAGGATTGTGTTAAAGTCAATATTTTGGTGCCTTTTTTTGTGGTTCTGTTACTTTTATCCCTAAGGAATAGCATGCTTTTTTATCAGAATATTTTATATTTTAACTTAAATCATCTTGAATCCAAAGTCAGCCTCATTTAGCCAAGGTTTGTGCACTTCATAATATGAGTTACAGATCTTGAGGGATTCTTTCTTACTTCTATTTCCATTTTCCTATTTCCCCATTTCCTGCTCCTCCTTTAAAAATATAATAAATGATAGATAATCCAAGAGATGTAGAATAACAAAAGCAAAATTTATGCATTAGATATATAATTGGAAATTTCAGTGGTGGTTTAATCCAGGTTCTCAAAAGTGACACCAAGAAACTATTTCTTAGTGTCTTTTTTGTTTGTTTGTTTTCTAGTGCTGCCTCCTTCCGGAGGCACATGTTTCCCTCTGAGGGTTCCCTCAGCACCTCCAGGCTTATATCGTCACGTTCTAACTTCTCTTCTCTAATAGTTTCAACCAGAATCCCAGAATTAATATCTCTTCTTAGCTTGTCTTGCATTACATATCAAAAAGCTATTATTGGGTCAAAGAGATGGATAACAGTGATTTACACAGGCAACCTGTTTGTCCCTTTAATCAGGAAGAAAGGATTAATCTCACCAATACTACTTTGATTAGGAAGAGAAGAGAAGAATAGAGAAGGGGTGGTTCCAAAAGGAAAATCAACATTCTGTTCTTGGAAAAAGAAAATGAGGAGGAAAGGATATTTATCTATAATAAATACAAGAGAAATTATGCTGCATGTTTTAAGCTTTTTGTAGCATCGATCATGCAACCTAAACAGAATTTAAATGATCATTAAATAGCTATGGAACATTTGCTCAAACAAAACTAGTTTCATGGGGATAGGATTGGATTTTGTTATTGTATGAACGTTTGCTTTTATTAAGAGAAGGAGCCCTACAATTACCATTCCCCTTCTTGTTTAACTATGCATCCTTCTTTTTCTTGTCCAGAGCCCTTAGTCTCTCCTTATCAAAGCATGCTGCTCGAAGAAAAGGCAGGAAATTTAATCGCACTACAGTATAATAACATAATAGCAGCTAAAAGTACTTCCTCTCTCTGGAGTACATGCCTTTTACAAAAAATAAATCAAAATTTTGAGGTTAAAAAAATTCAACCATTTACATATTCAAGAAATGTTCATTGAGCACCAATGCATTTCCTGGCTTTGGGGATATCTGTTTTCCTGGCACTACACTCAAGAGAAATTACATCCCTGCTAATATATTAGGTGAACTCAACAAGAGAAAAGCGTATTCTTAGTTTATTGTTGGAAGGGGTTTTACAGCCTTGTGGTTCATGTGGAGATCTTAGTCCTATTTATGCAGAGGAGGGAATGGGGCAGGGCTGTCACTAACAGCCCCATCTTTCCAACTGGATAGTTTTTTTCTAAAGTAAACATGTTACAGGAAAAACATATAAATTCTATAAGTGCAATTTGAAAGCTATTGCCTCAAAATCTCCTCGTATCTAAAATTAATGTCTCTTCTGTGAAATATTTCTTCCTAGAATGTGAGGATTTATCAGTTGGGTTTGTCTTGTGTAGATTTGTTCAGCAAATCGCTTGGGCCCTATGATGCTTGCATCTCAGTTTTAGCATTCATGCCTAGAAACAGAGTTCTCTTGAATAAATATGGCTTCTGTTGCCCTTTTAAAGCCCATTTTCTGCTTATTCAGTGAGCATCCTCTTTATCTGTCCTCAAGTCTGGGTAGAGTAAGACTACACAGCGGAACCTGGGAACCCTCTCTGACTACACAAGCACATAGCTGGAGTTTGCATGTAGGATGTGCATCTGTGTGTGGTGTTGGTCAGGACCTTTCTGTTCCACCCTTATATTTTTTGCTCTCTCCCACCTATCGTATTCCATTCTCTCCCCATTATAAATTCTTAATACTTTCTTAAATTTGCTATATAATTCAATAGTTAATGCATTGTATGTGTTTTCTCGTTTATTTTCTTGTCTGCTTGATTCATTCTCATTCATCCTTTAAGACACCATTCACTGATTACTTTCTGCGATACCTTCTTCCTATCTGTGAATATAGCCATTTCCTTTACTCTCTCCTGTGATACTCTGTGTGGACCTTTGTTTGCCCTCTGTGCTCTGATTGGACTACATGTTTACTAAACCTATGATATCTAGGGATGCATATGCTCCACCTTGTTACCTCTTCATCTTTATTTTTTTATTTTTTTAAAGATTTTATTTATTTATTCATGAGAGAGAGACAGAGAGAGAGAGAGAGAGAGACAGGCAGAGACACAGGCAGAGGGAGAAGCAGGCTCCATGCAGGGAGCCCAATGTGGGACTTGATCCCGGGACTACAGGATCACGCCCCGGGCTGAAGGCAGGTGCTAAACCGTTAAGCTACCCAGGGATCCCCCTCTTCATCTTTATAATTAGAAAAAAAATAGTAGATGTTTTACATGTTTGTTGAATGGATTAATCCCTAGGACGAGAATGTTTCATTTCATGAAGTACCTCCAGTTTCTATTAATAGTTCTCTAGAGAAATGTCTCAGGAAGGATCATGAAACTGAGTCTGAATGAAACCCCAAATTCTGTTGTCATCCACCAGTAAGGTGGGGTTTGAGAAGATGGAAATATATGTGCTTCTGTTTGCTATTCTTACCTAAGGACTACTTTAAAAAAAAAGTATCAGTTTTCTCCCTTCCTGTTAGTGTTTCAAGCACTTTTTCTGATAATGTGTTCCTTGTTTCTGAAGAATAAGATAATTTTTCTTCCCATGTGTTACTCAGCATCCCATATTTTCCATGAATGTAGCAATCATCACAGTGTCTTGTGATTTTATATATATATATACATAAATCATATATATGGATAATATATAGGTGATATATCTATAAATAACATATAGACTAGATAGATATAAATGATATAGATATAGATATGGATATAGATATAGATATAGATATAGATATAGATATAGATATAGATAGATATAGATATAGATACCTCCATTATATTTTCTTCTGGCTGTGATGTTATGGTGTTCTGGAGGGCTATTTTTGGTACACCAACATATCTCCGTGTTCTAGAACAGTTCCAGGCTATTATGGTAGGTGGTAGTTGCTCAGTAAATGTTGGCTGAATTTAGAATCAGCTTAAATTAAGGGAAAGAGGAGAATATAGGCCTCATGGTGGAAAGAAGAGTCCTAGAGAACTAGTATGTATCTATGTGTAAGGGGAACAGTAGATACAGAAGCCATGAATTGTGAATATGACAAATTGCATAGAGTGCTTAAATATTCTTTATATAATTTTATTTGAATCCTAATTTTCTTATTAGTAAACAGCTACTACTCCAATCCAAAAACTAAATAATCCACATTTCAATAGTTTTATATTTTTAGTCTCATTGCTTAACCCATCAAAATAAATATGTGTATCAGCAAAAGAAAAAAAAAGGCACATAGTAGGTATTGAATAAATTACAACTGTTTGTGTATTTGTTCTCATTTATTGTTTAGTAGCATTAGTCTAATAGCCTGATTCAATTGTTAATGGATTAAAATAGCCAGAAAGGTAGAATGCTGTAAGGATTTCTTCCCAAACCCTTTCCTGAAGCGTCCTGTTTCCTGTATCATGGAGCAATCTTTACAGAATAATGAAATGATTTTTAACTGGCCCTGGGCACCTGGGTGGCTTAGCTGTCTACTCTTGGTTTTTGTTCAGATAATGATCTCATGGGTCATAATCTCAAGGGTCATGGGTTTAAGCACTGCATCAGGCTCCCCACTCAGCTCAGAGTCTGCTTAAGATTCTTTATTTCTGCCCACCCCCCCCCACTCTCTCTCTGTCTCTCTAAATAAATAATTAATAAACTGACTTATTATAGCCATAATGTGAAATGCAAGTGCATCTATTCTGTATGTTGTATAATGTCTACATGCTTTTTTCCCCATGTTTTTCTAGAAATATTTTCTACAACTTAAAATATTATATATATGTATATATGGTATATATTTTATGGTATAAATATATATTATAAAAGTAATGTATAAAATGTATAAAATAATATTACTAAATGATATATATATATAATAGGTTTCTATACAATCAACTAAAGTTTAAGAAGCACTGCCAGTATCCATGTGCTGATCTTTACTAGGTATTTTTAATTTCTCAATTCTATCAGTAGAAATCATGATTTAATGGTTTCAAATACTTAGAAACTATATAACTATGTCATTAAGAGGATATGAAGCCTTTGGTATACCGTTTGCAATTTGAGGCCCTGACTTTTACTTTATTGTGTTTCTTTCTTTCTACCTTCTCATCTGACTTTTCCAGACACCAGGGGTGAATCGTGTTCTTTCTGTCATTCGGGAAATATACAATGATTGTGGAATGGAGGATACTAATATATCCTATTATACAAGCATGAATTATTGATTGATCCATGCATCTATCTTTTTTTAATAGTGATAGTGAGCTGGACTAATGGCAGATACTGACAAGGAATTAGAAGCCAGAAGGAAGGAAAAGCCAGGGCATTTAACCCCTCGACTTCTTCCTAGCCAGGGGGGCATCTCGAGCAGCAATTGTATTTCTCCCTCACAAAGAAGATGAGGTAAAAGTATGGTTTGGGTCAATCTGGCACCATCTGTGAAAACACAGTCTGGTGTAATGTAATATTTTTCTCACCAAAGTATATAAAATGGTTACGTGCTTTTTAGAATAGTGAGGTGCATTGATAATTAGCTCTTAACTACCTGAAACTTAATAGAACTCCCAGAAGTACTCAGAAGAAACAGGCAGGAAAAGCCAGCTTGAAAGCACATTGCTACAGAATTGCCAAACTTGGTAAGAGTTCCAACAAGCCAGCCAATTCTAGTGTCTCTCCATAATTCCTAGCTACAGCTGAGGATCGAGATCTAAGGACTAAATGCAGTACATGCATAATTGCCTCTTTGAGATGTGAATAAGAAATGAGCCAGCTCTCTGCAGGTGGTGTGTTGGAAACTTCATTGAGCATGATAGACCCTGGAATTTTGAAGTGAAAAATGAAGAGCTCTGAGGTCATGAAAGTGGCTTACCTGTCTTTAGGAAGTCACATTGCTTTTCCATTCCAGCTCTGCAGTCTGCCAGAAGCCTAGCCTTTGCCAATCACTTTGCCCTTGCCATTGAGGGTAAACTCTTCAGAGAATAGCCAGAGCACTCTCATGAAGGAGAAAGTAAGCAGTGTTCTTAAGATGCTGCCACCGGAATAAAGCTAGCAAGAAATAACTCTCCCCTGGGATGTGCAGTAAGCAGTTCAAATAATATACTCAACCACAGGGAATGAAAGGAATCAGTATTCTGTCCCCTACTTTCCTTCTTTCAGAATCACTATTTCTTTTGGACGAATAGGTGAAGGAAGAAGAAGATCATGGGTTTTTCTTTCTTTAAGCGCAATCTCTTTTCTTCGGTTAAAGTTAGCATTGAGTCTGAGACGATCAGTAATGCATCTTTTTAACTTTTTATTCTGGAATAATTATTGGTTTTCGGACTTGCAAAATAAAACAAAGAGGTGTCTATATCCTTCACCCAGTTTTCCCCAATTGTCACATCTTTTCTAACAGTAATATAGTATCAAAACCAGAGATGCATTCTAAAGAGGTGAATATTTTACACTGTCCATGAAAGGCTTTCCTTATGTGCACCAGAATCTTATGAATGCAGGCTGTTGGGTTCTAAGGGTTACTAAAAGTGGTCTGTACACTGTCAGTATTTGTAGATCCAAACATGATATTTTAAAGTGCATTTTTAGTGATCACAGCCATTTGATCAACAAATGTCTTTCAAATATCTTTGCAAACTTCCTCTGTATAAGTAAGTAGGCATTGTTTAGAGATTCTGGATTAGTTGTGAGTGCATTAAAAACCTCACCAAACAGAAGTGTAGAACAGAAAAATCTGGTTAATGGTTTGATAGATACTGATTGTGTTTAAGGGTGTTCCTGGTTCTAGAGCTTTATTTGTATAGTATCTGTCATTTCCGTAAATATAGCAAATGTAGAGTCTTGTATACAGAAGGTTATGAACAAACACTTAACAATAGCAAACAATTAAGTTGTTCTCCAACAGAACAAGTTTTTAAGTGTGTCTGCCAAGAGGACTAATTTGTTAGGACTACTTAGAAGAATTAATAGTATAAAACAAGATGAACCAATCATAATAGAGTTAAAACATACTATATAAGTCTGAAAACCTTGCTGATACATTCATTTGAAAACTGAACTCAGAAAGCTTTCTAAGTTGGAAGAAAATGTCTTCCAATTTCCTTTCTCTGTGTATTTGTTCACACCGTTTTCTCCATCTGATATACTTTCTCTCTTGCATTCCACTAGTTAAGTTACTATGTTCTTTGTAAGGTTTGTTTCAAAAGCAATTCTGAAGGGCTTCCAAATTCACCAGCAGGAAGTTTTCATATTTTTATTTCTTTTTCTTGAGCCCATGTATATAGTTTTCTCACATTTTTCTTTAAGTTATAGTTAATTTTATATTTCAGCCTACTGTTGCCATCTGCCAAATTGGAAGCATCCTGAGGACAAAATCTGCATTTTATTTATTTTTATGTTCCAAACCAGAAAACTATGTTTCTTAGATTTGTGCTCTGTGCTTGATAAATGGCATTAGATTTAATTTCTCTCTTTTTTATTAGCTGTTTGGCTAGTAATAGAAATAACATTAAGAGGGCCAAATGTAAAGTCTAACCTGGAGTAACCCATGCATACCAAGAGAACTTACCTCCTTTACCTTAAAGCAGAGAAAATATTTAACTATGCAAAGATTAAGTGTTTGGTACAAAGAAGAGGGCAGGAAAGAAGAGGAAAGAGGAAAAGAAATTGTTCTACTCCAGCAATGAAAGCAAATTTAATGAAGAATACTGTCAAGTATCTCAGCAGCATTTATCATTCATTTTCTGTAGGCTAGAAACTGTCATGAACCTCCCATCAATTTTCAAGATGGCTACAGAGTTGATTGGGATTTGAGCAGATGCCAGGTATCATATACCTGCTCCCATGCCATTTTGGCTATCAGTTTCATGATATCAGAAGTGCTACCCACACTCCCAACACAAATATGCCCACACTGGCCTCTTACATGTTTAGTTTTCAGATTACTTGAAAGATTATTTTAACAGTAAGATAGGGTATATATAAAACATTAGTAATACCTGCCTCATAATCAATGTTTGATAAATGCTAGTTATTGTATAAAATAAGGTAATGGGCCTGTGCTTTTATGAGTGGTAAATCTGCTCAGGCTCTGGAAATCTGCAAAGATTTATCCACTAACCTGACGAGCTAGTTAAGGATCTACATACATAGCACCTTTGAAAAGAGGCATTAGCTGATACCACACTTTCAGCTATTAGTATAAAATCACCACATTACTGCTGGCTCATCGTTGCTGAGGAAGCTAATTGTAGGAACTAATTTTATTGAGACAAACTTCATTGTGCAGAAATAAAATATTGAGCAGAGTTTATGAAGGCAGAAATCAGAAGACAGGGTACCAAGGGGATAAGGTAGAGAACATTAAGCTCTGATACATTCATTTGTCTTACCTCTGTCATTAAACACCAATCACATTTCAAACCAATGTGTGTGTTTTGCACCCTACCCACCCACCCTCGCCAGCCCAAAAAAACCTCACCTTGGAGGATCAGCTACTCTACAGGACAGAAAATATGAGTTTGCAAAGTATAAGGTACTAAGAAGTCATCTCTGTAAATCAGCACACTATAGTGCACTGAACTGAAATACACACCGCCAATGTTTTTTCTCTACAAATAGCATTTTTTTACCATTATGTGAATTTATTGCCTGCAAACTATGCCACAGCCTCAGAAACTGAACTCCCATATTTATCCATAGAAGAACATGGTGATAATCTCAACCCTGTCTTCAAAGATATATTATATGCAGCTTTCTACAAAAGGAAGGAAATGTATTACTTTTTCTATGCTAGTTAAGCTTAGATCTTCCCGGTCTATAAAATGTCAGTAGCTATGAATTGTACTGAAACCTGCTGCATGGTTTGGAGATGATTCCTCTGTACACTGGGGATTTGGCTTCAGAGACAACATTCTTTTTCTGCTTGGGTGCCCAGCTTGCATTTTTCATAACTCTACAAATAAAAACTCATACTACAGCCATGAAGAATGGCATTATTGAGATGGGAACAAAAAGCAGGCAAGAATTATTTTAACCACACTAGTAAGTATGGCTAAAAATCTTTTTTTTTAAACTATCAGGGTTTTATAAAATTTAAAAACATATCCCTCCAAAGTTGAAATTTCTAGTGCCTAACGACAACAGGAGGAATAACATGTATGATATTTTACCTCAAGAGTAGCTTACAGTGTCATCATTTTGGGTCAAGAGGCAGAATAATCAATAGTTTTTTATGTATATGTTTTTCAATTATAAAATGGTTTTATGTACCTGATGGACAATTTTGAAAAATGAGACATATATAAAAATATAATTAGGAACTCCCAATTCTTGTCATGTTAGTGTAATTGGAACTAGACTTGTCTACCCTACCTTAACTAGCCAGAAAATTGGGCAAAATATATTAAACATTTTATTGTAGACATTAGGCAGTAGGCAGCACAAGGCTATGATTCAGAAGAGAATGAAAACAAACAAAATGGGACCTAAAATCATCCTGGATTTCTGCCTGGAGGCATTTTCCATATTATAATGCAGGGAGGAAGAACATAAGGGAAGCACTGATCATTTGAAAAGACAGAGATTAAAATATAGAGAGATAAAGCAGATGAAATTTGCAGGGCAGGAGGTAGGTACAGTAAGAGTTCCAAAAATCTACATAGGGCTTCCAGTGAAGCTGTTGCTGGGACTCAACTATGCTTATGTTTGGCGAAGCTCTGCAAGGCAAAGAGCTGTTGAAGAGCTGTTGGGTGAATGATCCCTGAGTTTGCTCAGGACTGGGGGGTATCAGAACTGTGTCTAGTCAGAATAAGGAGACCTTTATAAACACCCAGAACATTCTGTAGAGATAGCAGAAATGTCTCACCTTTGTAGACGAGCCAAACTGTAACTACAGTAAAGGCTACTGTACTTGTCAGCCTTAAAAAGAGAAAGTTAATCCAAAACTTACTTAATTGTCTGCCAAAACAAAGTTCAGTATTTTTTGAAGGAAGACAGGAAAACTGAGAATTCAAAAACTACTACAAATGAAGATTAGTAAGAGAATGTGACCTATGATCAGGAGAAAAATCATCAGCCAATAGAAACAGATTCATAAGTGACAGAAATGATGGGATTAGTAAACAAGGACTCTAGAACAACTTCCATAAATATGATCAAGAATTAAAAAGAAAATACAGAAAATGAGATAAATAGAAGACATAAGTAAAAAAAAAAAAAAAAAAAAGGAACCAAAGAGAACTTCTAGAGCAGGAGAATGCAATATTTCAAGTGAAAAATAGTTTACTAGGTGGAATTTAGATCAGAGAATATATTGCAGAAAAAAAAACCTCAATGAACTTGAATAAATGCCATTAGAAGCTACCTAAATTGGAGCACAGAAGGAAAAAGAATACTGAAAAGACAGTGTGATAGTGTCATGAGACCAATACATAAATGGTTATCGATTATTGACAAAAATGCCAAAATAACTCAATAGAGAAGTAAAATTTTTCAATCAATGATACTGGAACTAGATATCCATAGAAAATAATGAAACTCAAACTTTATCTTGTACTAGTTACAGAAATTAAAGTGGACTATGCGAGAAAAACATGATTACATTGGAGTAGGGGAAGTTTTTTAGACAGGACATCCAAAGCATACATCATGAAAGAAACAAATTAATACATTGGTCTTCATCAAAATGAAAAACTTCTACTCTTCTAATACTTCATTAAGAAAATGAAAATGCAAACCACAAATTGAAAAAATACAATATTTATATCTTGTATTCAGAATATGTAAAGGACACTTACAACTCAACAATAAGCTCAATTTAAAAGAATATATGGAAAATATTTGAACATACACCATACAAAAATAATAATGGCTAATAAGTATTTGAAGGTACTCACTATCATTAGTCATCAAGGAAATGAGAATTGAAAATCTAATGAGATACTGCTTCATAAAACTAAAATGGTTAAAATTTAAAAGCCTGAAAACTCCAAATATTGGCATTTGTGAAGCAAGCAGAAATCTCAGATGTTACCTCCACTTTGAAGACATTGGCAGTTTGTTTGTTTGTTTGTTTGTATAGCTAGATACACATTGAAATAGAATTTTCCTTTTTGGCATTTATCCAAGAAAAATGAAAACATATGTCCACATGAAAACTTGTACTTAAATGCTCTTATCAGCCTAGCCTCCCTCATAATTTAAAAACTGGAAACAACACATGTGTTCATCAATTGGTAAGTGGATAAACAAATTATGATATAACCACATAATAGAATACTATGCAACAATAAAAAGGAAGAAACTACGAATTTAAGCAAGAAAATTGATAAATCTCAGAAATGTTAAGTGAAAGAAAGCCATGCAAAAATTCTAATAACATTGATACATCCCAGAAATGTACTAGGTGAAAGATATGTAAAAGTGTCTGTACTATTTATGTAAAATTCTAGAAAGTGTAAAACTAATCTATAGTGACAGAAAACAAAGCAATGTTTCCTGATGACATTTGGGGGTGGGATTGTTGCAGCAAGGTAGGAAATAACCTTTTGGAATGACGGTAATGTCCTATATCTTGATTATAAGATGGTTATCTTTGTCACAAGTCGTTGAAAGGTGCACCTTACATGCACTTTTATTTTATATTCATTATAATTCAATAAATTTAATTAAAACCATTAAACCACTCATTATTCTATACCCAGTGATAATCACCATTGGCACTTTACATATTCTTTTTCAAATTGGTATACTTACATTTTTATGTTTTATAATTAAAATTATTCCTTAAGTAGTATATTTTTGTTCTGAGTATTGTCTACTTTTCTCCATCTTTTAAATGCTAGTAGTTGAAGGATCTCAAATAGTCTTAAAAGTTCTTGACACATATATCCAAATTAATTTTTAGAGATTTATTGCAATTTACATTCCAGGGGGTCTTATATTTGTAACTAAAAATTACCTAGAATTGGCTGTATACATCACTTTGTCTATGCACTCCCTCCTCTGTATTAGCTCATCAAGAAAACTTTGTGGAGAGAGTTGATGTAAGTCAAAGGACACAAGCTTTCAGTTAAAGAAAGAGTAAGCTCAGAGCATCTAATGTACACCACGGTGACTGTGGTTAATAATGCTGTGTTTTATACTTGAAACTTGATGAAAATAAATGTTAGGCTTTCTCACCATGCACAGAAAAAGAGTGAGGTAATGGATGTGTTAAATATCTCGATCTTGGTCATCATTATACAGTGTATCTGCATAGCAAATCATCATGTACACATTAAATAGATACAATTATATTTATCAATAATTCTTCAATAAAGTTGGGGGAGGACAAAGAAAACTTTGGTCCCTGCCTTAAAAGTTGGTTGATGCTACCTTACAAACTGCAATCACTTCCCTAGGTCCTCTAGGAAATAAGTGTTGTTGTGCACATCATTTTCAATATAAATTCCTGTGTCTTATGCACTAGATCTGAGTGATGATATGCTCAAGAAGATCTGAAGCATAAAAATGCTTCAAATTGAAAGGAGGAAAAGAGATAATGGAACCTCGGTTGCTGAACAGGAGTAGCTGGGAAAACAGTGCTTTTTCAAGTTATTGTTTGGACTATTATTTTAACTCTACCTCTGATGAACACATTTTGACTAAAACTTAGAGAAATTACACAGTTTACTTTCCTCTATTTTCCAGCATTTGAGTCCCAGTCATCTACCTTACAGCTTGAATCACCTGGGAAGAAAACAATGCAAAAAGAGCATTTACCTCACTTAGGAGAATGCTACACTTAGGGCTGTTGAAACTCTGCAAACTTTCTTTCTCAGTGGAAAGACCATTGCTGCAGCTGAGTCCAGCAATTTGCTCTTTGGGCATTGTAATAGTGTGGTTATATGCCTGTACATGGACAGCTCTCTGAAGCGGAAACATATTAGTTTTGAGAGTGAGTTTAATGGACCATAGCAATAATTCAAGTTCAGATTCCTCAGGATTCTAGGCAGTATTCTGTTTTCCAGTTTTCGTTGCAGTTTATAGAAACAAGTGCATTTTCTTGTTCAAAAAACCAAACTACCAGCAAGACCTTGTTTTTGGTTTTGTTTGTTTTCTTTTTTAATGATTAGCTAGCTCCTAGAAACCATTGTTATCTATTTAATTATTCATTTTGGCTTTGTATCTTCAAAATAAGTATCAAAGATGTATATTTGCAAATAACACCAATAAAATGGATCTATGAGATAATATCTAATAGATGGTATGACCACGTTGGTACCCTCAGGGAAAAGGTGAAGAAATAAATGAAAGCATAAACAATGATAAAAATTAGCATAAGCTCACATAGTAACTCAAGAGCAGAGGTCCAAATGTGGGTCCCATGGCTGTTCCTCAGTGACACACATGGAGAGAAAGTATTATTACTTGAACATCAGTCACATGCCAAACTGTCATATTAAGTTAATTACATTCAGTATCTTATTTTCCTTCTCAGTAAGTCTATAAGTCAGCATCATGAGGAAATTAAGACTCTGTGTGTATAATGGTTGTCAGAGGCTTATTAGCAAGTGGTAGAGACCAATTGTGAATCTAGGTCTCTTTGACTCCCCAACCTGCCTCTTTATTTTCATAAATCCTCCTGATTGGTCTTTTTTAGCTTCCTTCTGATGCATAGGAAAGTCACATCTGGAAGTCTTTAGAATCTCAGGATGATAAGGAAAAGAAAGAATAACATAAACATCAGCAATAGGTTTGCTTAAGATGCAGAGTCATTCCTTCACTGACCATTTACATAAAAGTACTATGTTTTGATAAGTTCTGCTGAAAATAGAGAACTTGAATCTCTTATGGTTATGGGAGATATTATTACTAACTAGAAGTCCTTTGCAAGTCAAAACAACACCAATAGCTGCTATCATTTATGAAGTCTTACTTTGCCTCAGGCACTGTGTTAAACACTGTACATATTTTGTCCCATTTAACTTCTGTTTCAATCCTGACAGATGAATTTTCTGCATTTTACAGTAACAAAGTCACTTTCCTTAAAGTTTATTCATTATTCAAAAGATACCTAAGGGACCTATTTTATGTGCCAGGTGTAGAAAGTATAGAAGTGAATAAAATGGAAAAAAAGCAATGTAGGGTGATGTGACTTTAAGTAACTTGGTGTCTCTCCTTTAGACTGGTCAAGGAAAAGGTGGCATTTATGATGTGAGCTGAGAGACAAAAAGAAGGAGAATATTATAGATGGAGCCAATGTGACTGGATCATAATGGGTAAGGAAGAGAACATTATAGGAAGAAATTGAAGATGTAAGTAGGGTGAGATCATAGAGAGCTTTGTAAGCCTGCTTAAGGGATTTGAGTATTTAGCTTGTGATGGGGAGTCATTAGATGGTTATAAGCAGGGGAATAAATGACTTGATTTAAATTTTTAAAAGAACACTGTGATGCCATGTATAGAATGAATTGTATGAAGGGAAGTTAGGAAGTTCTTGCAATGATTCAAACTATGATGGTGTAGGTAATGATAGAAAGGGAAGACATATTTGGAGATGCTTGTGACTGAATGTGTGATGAAGGGGAGAAAAATCAAAGATAACTCAGATATTTGGTTTGATTACTGGGTGGGTGGCAGTGCTCCCTCTCCCAGTTGACATGGAGAAAACTACAGGAGCACCAGTTTGGAAATGGGAGAAAAAGAGTTCTGTTTTAGCTCAGTCAATTTGGAAATGGCTAACTTGCCCAAAGTCACCGAAATGGTTGCTTTAGAATTTAAGGCCAGTTTTAACTGATATCAAAATCTGAGTTCTTATGCTACTATATTACATTACCACTAACACCCACCTGGAAACTTCATTAATTCAAATATCATCTCATTATACTTGGGAAAGGCTTTAACTTCAATATCTTAATTTCATCACTAGAGAAATCTTAATGAGTATATGAGTATATTATACTATACTTTTTGTTTTCCACTTGTGAAAGAACACAATTCAATAAGCAATTGAAAGAACATAAGAGGGAAAAGGGTGAATAGATTTTTGTCTCAGTCAACCTTAGTTAGTACAAAATACAATGTCCTATTCAAATTACGGTCCTTGTTCTAATCAAAGTTTTATGTAAGGTTGTAATTATGGAAGTGAAAAAAATATAAAGATGAAAACAGGGATGGATTTGTCCTTACAGGGTCAAAATACAGGGAGGAACTTTATTGGTGAGACTATGTATAGTAACTTCTGAATTATAAATGACTTCAGGATTAATTAGTTAGAGATACACATTAGAATAAACTGGTGGGAAAAAGAGAAAAGATATGAAGATACATAGGCAGAGCCTTTGTATGCTAGTGTAGTTTTGTATGTGATTCGTGTGTTCTTACTTAAACCTACCACTCTTATTTCTGTCTTTAACTGAAGTGTGAAAAGACACTTTTACTATGTCATTAGTGAAATTCTGTAATTCTCTTTCATGATTACGGGAACTCACTTTTCACTTCATATTTGTGCCATGGCTAATACACTATAAAAACAAAAAAGTAGGGGCAGCCCAGGTGGCTCAGCGGTTTAGCGCTGCCTTCAGTCCAGGATGTGATCCTGGAGACCCAGGATCGAGTCCCACGTCGGGGTCCCTGCATGGAGCCTGCTTCTCCCTCTGTCTGCCTCTGCCATTCTCTCTCTCTTTCTCTCTCTCTCTCTCTCTCTCTGTGTGTCTCTCATAAATAAATGAATTTTTTTTTAAAGTAAGAGGTTCATAAATACCATGTTCCCAGACATAATGAGTGAAAAGTGTCTCTTAAGTGGACATTTGTCACATTTTTAGGAAAAAAATCAATATATGTCATGACTGGCCTGGTTTGTATTCATAATTAAGTGATGAAAGTAGCTTTTGGATCTGATTTTAAAAGAAAACTTTTAAAAATATAAGAAGTTCAAGACCTATATAGTTAACAAATGTCCAAAAATTCCACTGAATTAGAAAAAAGTATTCATGTAAGCAGATAATTTGAGCTGTAGTTCTATTCTTTGTTTCTGGCCTCACTAGCCGACAGACTGGTGGACTGTCCAGTTCAGATGATTGTGTCCTGTCCATGGTGCTAAAAGCGATGCGTTTGTTTCCAGTTCTGTCCTCATTTAGAGCCAGTAATCAAGACAGAGAGGTACATTTCTACATGTGCAAGGGATGTTTATGGCCAGAGGGATTTCACTTCTGTGTGCTTCTTATACACATGACATGCAAAGGTGCCTTGCAATTTCAGTAATGCATTGTGGCAGTTCTGGTGGCTGATTACTTATGGGTCTTTGTAAAGTGATGACTTCAGCCATCTTCTGTCACCTTGAGACACATCACTTCAATCCATTTTTATAACAGCTGATGTGGGTCAGATATGCTCAAGGCCAAAGGGACTGACTTTGAATGGAAACTGTTCAGAAAATATCGCATATGTGTGTATGTACATCTGTATGCACAACTATACAACCTTTGCTTGTTATTGCCTTATTAGAAACCATATATTTCAGGAAGTTCAAGACTGTAGTTTCATATGCACTATTTGTTTTTGCCAATTGTGGAGGAACCTTTGAGCTTTTTTTAAAAATAAACTTCTATTGAGGTATAACATACACATAGAAAAATGTAAAAGTCATGAGTTATATAGCTTGATGAACTTTCACAAATTGAACACACCCTGTAGGCACAACCTGATCAAGAAATAGAACATTACTAACATTCCAATAGCCCCTCTCACAACTCCTCACAAGTCCCCATATGCGACTTCTAGCTTGATGCTTAAGACCATAGATTACTTTCACCTGTTTTGAACTTTACATGAATGGAGTCATAGCAGTATGCATTCTTTTCTGCTTGCCTTCGTAGTTTTTTGTTTGTTTTTCTTTTTTTCCCCAACATGTTTCCACAATGCATCCATGTGGCTAGTGAAGTAGATTTTTCATTTTCATTTTTATTTTGATACATTGGTAAAAATGCTCTCCAGAAAAGTTTTAACAATATATGCTTCCAAAACCTGCACAAAGAATGTCTGTTGTCTTATACCCCACAAATACCAGGTAATTCCCCATGTTTTAAAAATACCAGTCTGATGGGCAAAATGTCATTAGTTGATTTATTTTTATTTTTGTGTTTTTATTAGCCACTTGTATGTCCTTTATAAATCACCTGCTAGACTACTTTGCTCTTTTAATATGGGCTTTTGTTAATAATTTATAATATTATTATTATCAATGGAATCTATGATTTATCATTATTCAGAAACTTTTTCTTGAGAACCAATATATCAAGCAATGTGCAGGCCAATAGAGATCAAATGACTATGAAGACAGATAGGGTTCCTGGCCTCTTGGAGCTTACAGAGCAGCCTTTTTTTTTGCTACACTGAACAGATACTTTCAGTTGTGAGTTTGAGGCCTGTTGATCACAACTGCACAGAGATAAGAGGTCTTAGTTGAGTCCTTTGGATCCTAGATTCTCATGAGTTTGAGATGCAGCAGTTAAATCATCTTTAGAATACTAAGTAAATGCCACAGTGTACATAGAATTAAATTATCCATGGCAATTCTAAGAAGTAGCCAAATTAAATTACTGAGATGTTCTGGGGTGAGCATCCCTGTATTCCTCTTGGCACTTCCATGTTTCTTCCTTTCTGCCTTCTATCACCTGGCAGATGGATTTGCCCCATGCAGAATACATAAAGAATTAAACTTCCCCCTCTCTCTCTCTCTCTCTTTTTCTTTTTTTTTTAACTTTCCTCTTTAGGTTTCTCTTTTGCCACACACACACACACACACACACACACACACACACAAGATGCACTGCAGATTTCTGATTGATATCACTTAAAGTCATGCTTGGTCAATGTTGAACACTATGTAAGGAACCTGTAGGATGGAGCCCAGTAGAATTCTCTGTAATCCCTACTACAGGAAGCGAAATAGCTCAGTTCTTTTTTGTCTGCTCTTCCTGAAGCTGAATGTAGCATTGACTCCAGTTAAGTTAAAGCCCTGACTTCACCATTAAAATATGTGCCCAGGAAGGTAATTAGGTTAACATCATAATAGGAGAAGCAAATCGCTTTCATTGGCCAAGGTGTTTTATATGTCCTGTATATTTCTATCATATCCTGATTTCATCCAGCCTCATAGACTTGTGGTGCAGATTAATTTATATTAACAATGATTTCACTGATACATGCCTCTGCCCACATAATAAATGAAATCCAGCTGCCTCTTTAAAGCTTACGTATTTTGTTTGCAAGTCACCTTTTAGGAGCTCACCTGATCTCATCAGATTTCCATACACTCATGACCTCGTCTTTGACAAATACTTGGAGGAGTGGGTATTTGTTGGAATAAGATGAAAAGAACTTACCTATTTCCCATGTACAGAAGCACCAGAGGCAGATTTTTCTGTTTATGTTCTTCCATTGTAAGGAAATACTTTTTTTTTAATTTTTATTTATTTATGATAGAGAGAGAGAGAGAGAGAGGCAGAGACACAGGCAGAGGGAGAAGCAGGCTCCATGCACCGGGAGCCCGACGTGGGATTCGATCCCGGGTCTCCAGGATCGCACCCTGGGCCAAAGGCAGGCGCCAAACCGCTGCGCCACCCAGGGATCCCATGTAAGGAAATACTTTTAAAAATAACTTTAGAAGTTCAAGAAATTTATAACCTTTAGCATTTTACATTAATCATAACTTTCAGTAATTAAATAAAGAGTTCTGGATTTAGACTTACATAATCAGGACATATTTATTCTACTGAGAAAACATAAATATTGGCTTTAATTTCTATAATCTGTGATGAAAAACTGATTCCATTATTGATATCCTTGTACTTATATCCATCCAAAAGACAAATAGCTTCTGATACAAGTTTTTAAAGAATGGAAGAGCTATCAAGACAGGTGTTCAATATATCATGTGATCTCTTTGACCATACCATATAAATCTGAAATAATCGCTAAAAGAAACATTTCCATTCATTATAAGTAATTTGGTCCAGGCATCAGCAAACTAAATCCGGATCTGGTTCACTGGCTTGTTTTGAATGGCCCATGAGCTAAGACTATTTTTTTTAAATATTTATAAAGAGTGAAAAATAAATTTAAAAGATAATAAAATTTTGACACGTAAAAGTGATATAGAATTCATATTTGAGTACCGTAAATGTCTAGTGCATCCATCAGAACTCCACAGTATCCATCTATTTGCTTCTTGTCTATGGCTGCATGCAGGCTTAACTGGAAGTGCTAAGCTGCTGCAACAGATATTATCTGGCCCAGAAAACCTAAAATATTTCCTATCTGACCCTTTACCAAATGTGTGCAGATTCTGATTTTATTTTATTTATTTATTTTTAATTTTTTTAAATTTTATTTATTTATGATAGTCACATAGAGAGAGAGAGAGAGGCAGAGACATAGGCAGAGGGAGAAGCACGCTCCATGCACTGGGAGCCCGACGTGGGATTCGATCCCGGGTCTCCAGGATCGTGCCCTGGGCCAAAGGCAGGCGCCAAACCGCTGCGCCACCCAGGGATCCCCAGATTCTGATTTTAAATAATAATTTCCTTCCTTGAAATAGTCTCTTACATGCCATTTTGACTAACGAACAGTACCTCTTTTAGGCAGTATTATACATTTGGTAAAGTTGATCTTTCTACTCCATTCCCTGCCTCAATGCCTGTTGTAGGCTGATTCCTCCTATATTCCCACCTGTCATCCATTCAGTAACCTCCCATTCCACCACAGATGGGTTAAGGCTTTTCACACTTCTGGCTGCAGAGAAAAGTGTGAGGACTAAAAATGGAGCATAGAAATTGGGATATGGCTGGCTTTGAAGAAAGAGGAAGAGATCCACAAGTGAAGGAATGTAGGTGACCTCTAGAAACCCAAAAGGCAGAGAAACAGATTCTCCTCTAGAACTATCAGAAAGGAATACAGTGCTGTCAACACTTTAATTTTATCCCTGTGAGATAAAGATTTCCAACCAGCAGAACTTTGTACTAAATTTGCATTTTTTAAGCCACTAAACGTGTGGTACTCTGTTGTAGCAGCAATAGAAAACTATTTAGATAGATATAAAATATTATACAATATATGGTATTTAGATAGGCATAGATTCAGATAGATATTGATGTGAATACAGAAATAGATGTAGATGTCTCAGCAGATTGTATTTTAGTGGAAATTTAATGTTGCCTCTATTGTATTTGTGTGAGATGCCTTAGCTCTAATTTAAAGTAAACAGTTTTTTCCCTTTTAAAGATATTTTGACCATCTGGTCATTTTTTGGGGGCAAAAGGAATAGGGTCTTTTCTCAAAGAACACTTGATCAAACCTTACAAAGTAAGAATTTACTTGTGTTATGTCAGACAGCTCTGCAATAGATATCATAACAGATGCCTAAAATAGTTTTGTTAGAATATCTTTCCCTCAAATATTTACTCAGTGTCTGACTTTTTTTGTTTTAAAGATTTTATTTATTTATTCATGAGAGACACACAGAGAAAGGCAGAGACACAGGCAGAGGGAGAAGCAGGCTCCATGCAGGGAGCCCGATGTGGGACTTGATCCAAGTACCCCCAGCGATCACACCCTGATCCAAAGGCAGATGCTCAACCGCTGAGCCACCCAGGTGCCCCAGTGTCTGACTTTTGATCTGTAATGGGAATTATGTATATTTATCTTAATATTATTTTACAATCTTAAAACAGGATGGAGATAGTAAAGGCTGAAAAAAATGTTGGAGGTCTGCCATCTACAAAAAAGTTAAAGATTGTTCAAGGTTTGGGGAAATAACTAATTGACCCATTTTAGAGTTCATACCAACAGCTGTATCACCCTCTACCTACTTTCTGCAATTTTATATGTGACTATAATAATTAGAAAAATGAAATAAGTTGCCTTTAGTGTTTCAGTATGAAGAGGACTAGTTCCGGCACTGAGAATATTCACCTGATAAAGCAATATTCTTGCCTTTGTTAATGGTTTCATTTATTTTTATCTGTTTATATTTTAAAAGCATATGAGACTATCACTAGTAGCAAATCATGCTATTATTTTTAAAACCTTGTAAATACCGTCTTTTATTTCAAAAGTAAAACATACTTGTTTAAAATTCAAAGTATTGCAAAATCGCAAAATCATGTAACTTAAATGAAAGTTTTTCTTTACTTCAGTCTTTCCCTCATTAGGTGTAGTCATTATTAGCAGTTTGGTGCATATCTTTCCAGACATTAAAAAAATAATAATCTAAAATAGTTATATGAGTGGTTGTTGTTTTATTTGATTAAAGGTAATTATTTCAGGGGCTCATGGGTAGCTCAGTCAGTTAAGTGACTGTTGATTTCAACTCAGGCCAGGATCCCAGGATCATGAGATCGAGCCCAGGTTGGGGCTCTGTGCTTAGCAGGGAACCAGCTTGAGATTCTTTCCCACCTCCCTCTCCTTCTGTCCCTCCCCCAACTCCTGTGCAGCTGCACTCTTGCTCTCAAATAAATATAGCTTTAAAAAATTAAAGATAAGGGATGCCTGGGTGGCTTAGTGGTTGAGCGTCTTGCCTTTGGCCCAGGACATGATCCTGGAGTTCTAGGATCGAGTCCCACATCCATGCAGGAGCCCACTTCTCCTCTTTCTGCCTATGTCTCTGCTTCACTCTGTGTCTCTCATGAATAAATAAATAAAATCTTTTAAAAAATAATTATTTTATAAAACATAAAACATTGTTATATATTTTGCTATTTTCATGTGACAGTATGTTAAAATACATCTTTCCAATGCAAGTCACATAGACATATATTAATCATTTAGTAAGTACTGCATATTCTCCGGTGTGGATGTACCATACTTTATCTAGTTATTGTCATGTTGAATGAATTATAGAATTTTCCTGTTTTTTTTTCTAATTTAAACTATGTTGCATGTGTGCAAGTCTTTTTAAAGATAAATCTCCACAAGAAAAACTAATTGATTGAAATCACATACATCTGATATTTTGATAGATTGTATTGCTTTCCAAAGGCTGTTCCAAGTTATATTCACATAATCAGTGTATGAGACTGTTATTATCTTATACCCTCTCCAGCATACTATGTACCATCTGTTTTATCATTTCTATCTGATGTAAAAATGGCACTGCATTGTTTTTGTTAGAATTTTCCTAACTTAAAAAAGATGCAATGACTTTTCAAATGTTTATTAGTCATTTTTATTTCTGCTTTCATGAATTGCCACCTATATACTTTTTTTCCAAATGGAAAATCTTTAGGATTTTTATTATTATTGATTTATATGAATTCTTTATATATTAATTTACTTACTTGTTGAGCTGACAATTTTCTCCAGTTATTACATGTCTTGGAATAATGTTTGAAAATATTTTCCCCTACCACAATATCAGTGTGTCAGTCTTTAATGATTCTGTGTTTTTGCATTCTTTCTAAAAAAGACATCCTCAACCCAAGATTCTAAAATCAACATTCTCTTTTACTTTCATTTAATATTTTTATAATTTTATTGTAAAAATTAGCTCTTTAATGCCCCTGGATTTTGAAATGTTGTCTTTGAATGAGTATTTTACATGTTTTACATTTCATAAAATTCTTTAAAATAATGTTTTGAGTTTATAAATATGTGTGATTGTAATGAGTTTTGAAATAACCTCATAGCTAAATGTAATTATTTTAAGAACATATCTCTACCCAATGCCTTACCAAAATCCACCCAAAAAAGAAAATACTAAGAAAATAAAAAGAAAAAAAAGAAAAAAGAAAATGCTGAGGAAAAAAAATACAGCATCCCCACTTTTGAAAAGAAAGTAATGTACATGTGAACAAAATAACAACCCTTTATAAAGTGAATATGCCTACTAACCACCTAGGTTTTTATAATTTCCTCCATTTTTTAACGCAAGAAATGATTTAAATGAAATCTTGACTGCATCCGTGGTTTGGAAGCAAAACTGTCTGAAATGTGCTTTTCTCTAGTTAAAATGATACAATTTGTTTTAGCTTAGAGAATGTTGAACAAACTTGACAGTTTTATTTAGAGAAAAGTCTGCCTCACAATAGTACTAGGTATTCTCCCTCCAATTTTATTAAGATATAATTGACATACATCATTTATACATTTAAGGGATAAGGCATAATGATATGACTTCATATATTGTGAAATGATTAGTTCTGTAAGTTAACATCCATCATCATCTCATATAAATGTAAGAAAAAGAGAAAGCAAAATAATAAATAAATAATAAAACAAACTTTTTTTTTTTTTTGCTTGCACTGAAAACTCTTAGGTGTCTGAACAATTTTCATATCTCAGAGCAGCTTAGTAAAATATTGGACATTCACATGGACCAAAAGAGGTTATTATACCTCAACAAACCTGGTTCTCAATTCATATATTATAAAAAGTGGAATATTCTGCTGTTTACTCACATAATACCTGTGTCGATGCATGCAGTGATGGCCCTCCAGGGAATTTATGTAATGAAACATTTTAAAAATCAGTTTAGGAAAGAGAGAAAGTGATTTGTATTTGCTGATTGAAAATTTTAGCATGGAAAGTATATCCTTACTGTACATTAGAAGAATGAACTTGGAAATGTAACTAGTCTGAAACACTAAATCTTTAAAGCTTAACCAAGGGGGCAGAGGGGAAAGTTGGGGAACAGTCTACCAGATAAATTATAGAGGCACATGGAATGTTCAGAATTGGAAGGAAGTATAGAGATTTTCTCTTCTTTAAAAATATTTTATTTGTTTATTCATGAGAGATATAGAAAGTCAGAGACATGCAGGAGGGAGAAGCAGGCTCCCTATTGGGACCCTGATGCAGGGCTCGATCCCAGGACCCTGGTATCACAACCCAAGCAAAGGCAGACGCTCAACCAATGAGCCACTCAGGTGCTCCTAAAGATTTTCTAAAAGATATTTTAAGTTCCAACTCTTCATTTTCCCACCAGAAAACACTGTTTATTCTAGAAAGGAAAAATAATTATAATTGAAAATTCATAATTAGGACAAATATATAAACTCCATGTCATCTTATTTTAAGATAAATAAATTATCTTAAAAAATAATTTCACAAAACGGTGTCCATGTTAGACTATCCCCAATCAATTCATAGAACTCATGAGAATATCTGAAAGCTAGTACTAGTTTTTCCTATCTTTCTACAGAATGCTATTAAGAAGTATAATTAGTGAGAACAATATTACTTCAGTAGTTTGCATATGTAAATCCTAATGCCCAAATTCCTAATTTTGTATGTGTTTACAGTTTAGATTATTCATGAGATAAATATATGCGAAATGTTTTCATTTGGAATTTTTTTACAATATAATTTTTGACCTACCTCTTGCAGCACTATGTGATGTTTTATTTTTATATATTCTGAAATTCACAGATAGCACCAGTATGTTTTGACCAGATTAGGGTCATTATAGTCCCTTCCATTAGATTTGCTATGTGAAAGGTGGGAACTTTTTAGTCTCTTTTTCTTTAGATTTGGTAGCTGTAAGGTACAGGGCTGATTACCCAGTTGGCATCTTTCCGGTCATGCAAATAAAGTTTGTCTATAGTACAAGAGAACATAGTGAGACTCTCAGGGCATGCATTACACTCAAGTCAGTTCCAGCCTTAAATTTCCTGGCTAGTGAGCAAATGAAGTCTACCCATTTACTTAACAGTAGGTTCAGTTCCATGTTTATCATTTGCAACTGAGAAATGCACTATAGACTCTCTAGATAGACTGGGAAAATAAATATATTTACAAAATACATATAAACTCCAGTGCATTGTAATAAGATAAGGCAAATGCATGAATGAAGATGCAGCTGTTAATTCCTCCACATTATACAGTCTTCCTTTTCCAATGACCTGTCTGATAAGGAACAGTGAAGGACTGAATGAAAGTGTCAGCATCAATCAATGTTTCAAGATTAGTAAAGCTTAATAATTTTCTTATTTTTCAAGTAGAAGTTCAGTGATTTTTTTGTACACAAATGAGTCATTTTGTTCTTAGCCAACTTTGAGAACTGTTTTTTATAATATAGTTCCTTAGAGTCTCAGAATAAATAAATCTCTGATTTATTTACCAGGACAGAGGATTTCACTTAACATTTTCTTTTAATATTTCAAAACCTTTACTGGATTTTTAAAATTGATTTCCCCTAAATGTGTTCTGGTTCGTTGTTGGAGCAAATAAGAAGATCCTAATAATGGAGTATAAATACATTTATATGAAATATCCTAATTCATTTTTTGTTCTTTTGTAAAAACCCTTCTCAGAACAAAACGGTTTGCTACACAATTTGATAAAAATTGTTGAAGATTTCTATAATCCTCCTATCTTGTTTACTTATTTTATGACTCAATTTTGTGTAAGTGTATGCACTGTACTGGCACAGTGGTGTTTGCTGTGAAGATGATACTTGAAATGTTAATGAGAGTTAGTTGCAAAAGCATCAGTAAAAGTAAATTTTTCTTCGTCCTTTCATGCTAGCCTTGGTGCAAAGAATGCCTTGTTTAAAAATAACTTTAATTTTACCTGATCTTCCACATCTAGGAAAATTGAGGTCAATTGATTATATCAAGACAAACAAATGCCCTTTAATAAAATGAGAATTTCCCATACTATCTATGACTTTCAAATGACCCACTTGGTGTATGATAAAAAAAAAAATGAAAAATAGCCTTGTATTGACAGACCACATTAATAATGGTATGATATCTGTATTGATTTTTTTCACTCTTTATTCTAGAGTAAAGTAACTTTAAAGAGCTCACTGCCCAGAAAGTAAGCATCCTTCACTTTCTCCACAGTGACTACTCTGTCATTATAGTGGCTGCTCTGCACATGCCCATTTTAAGTCTTGAAATCCTGAAATCCCTAAGCCTCAGCTAGTGTCAACTTAGAGAACAGATCAAAGTTTTTTTCTCATCCCCAATATCTTAACAGAGAACAGCCACAAAGCCTTATAAGGATTCCTGGATTCTCCAACTAGAAGTGATTTTAAAATGTAAGCATCCTTGAAATACAATGTGAAACAAATTGGTGTTGTTAATAGCTTTAAAAGGTTTGTTATTTCATCAGATTCTAATGTCATTCTAGTGTAATTGTTCCCCGAGATGTAAGAAGCAGAAGGAGGGGATTAGATCTAAATGGTGGCAGATAATTCAGGACTGTCAAATGTTTTCTACAAAAGTCCAGGCAGTAGATATTTTAGGATTTGAGGGCTATAGGTCTCTGGAGCAACTGTATTCAACAATACATAAATGAATGGATGTGGCTATGGACCAATAAAGCTTTATTTACAAAAAGAGGTGGTGGGTTGGATTTGGCTGTAAACTGCAGTTTGTCCACTCCTAAGTGTTCCTGATCAGGGTATTCCAGACTCCATTCCAGGTGATCAAAGGACAGCCTGAGGGGAGGAAGAGGCTGGCAGGACTACCAAGCCTAAGATTGTTATTCACCTGAAAGCTCACTTCCTTTGTTCCTTGGTATTGCAGAACAAAAAACTCAGAGCCTGACTTCCAGGACTTTATATTTCAGGAGTAGATATACAAAATAATATAAATAACTACCTTAAAAGGAAAGAAGTAAATTCTGCCATGGAAGAACTAAAAAGATAAATAAGAGGCAAAGATCCACTAAGCAGGGGTTTGACAGGTCTAAGTCCCTCTCTAATCTGTCAAAGAAAAATGGACCCTATATAGTTTAGTGCAACATGTTCCAACAGAAATATAGTGAAGCCACAGAGAAGAGCCTTGTATGTAATTTAAAATTTCTAGTAACCCCACTGAAAAGAAAAAAAGCTGCTGAAAGCAATTTTAATACTGTATTTTATATAAACCAGTATAGCCAAAACACTATCATTTCAACAATGCAATCAATATAAAATTTTTTACTAGTTTTTTTTATACTAATTCTTTATATCTAGTATGCATTTTGCACTTACATCACATCTAAATTTAAACTAGCTACATTTCAATTTCTCAACTGCCAGCTGTGGCAGGTAGCTATCGTATTGTATAGTGCAAGTTTAGTGGCCAAGAACATGACTTCGGATTCAGATATTGCTCAGTTTGAATCCTTAATTTCATGATTTATTTAGCATATCCATATCACAGTTCCCTCACATATAAATGAGGACAAAAATAATGATTACATACCTGTTTAAAAAAAAACACTTAGCACAGTGTCTGACATATTTAAAATGCTTAAATGATATTTAACATTACTTACAACAAATGTTACCTTTCCTTACAGTCCTACATACATTAGGACTCTCTCTCTCTCTCTCTCTCTCTCTCTATATATATATATATATATATATATATATCCGTTGATTGATTAAAATAGTAAGTATGACATATATATGTGTATGTATATAGATGTACTGCTAACAAGCTAGATGCATTCAAGGATTTTAGAGATGCTTGTTTCCAAGAAATATTTGTCTATATATGCTAACTCCAGATTAACTTTGTAGCAAAAAGTACAATAGTCAATGATACTAGATTTCAGAAGAAATTCTTTGCTTTTGAGTGCTACCATTGTTAAATAAAATGCTTCCTGCCCTTTTTAATCTTTTGAAAATAAGCTAAATGTTAAAACCATGGTATCCTTTATAATTATCTATTGAAAAACACATGATTAGGAATATAAAATGTCATTATTTCTAGTCTTAATTTAAAATAAAATGTCATTTTGACCTTCTTCAGGAGATTTATCTCCCTGAAAGATAATCTAAATTGAACTAGAGAGCCAATAAAGAACAAAGATTAGATTTCCCTAACTCGTGTGAAAGAGTTGTTAGAGTGCAGTTACTTTAGAGGGTATTTATTTATTTATTTATTTAAGAAAGAGCTACAGAGAGCACAAGCAGGGGAAGGGGCCGAGGGAGAAAGAGAAGCAGACTCTATCAGGGAGCCCAACTCAGGGCTCCCTCCCAGGGCTCCAAGATCACCACCAGAGCCGAAGGCAGACACTTAACTGACCAAACCACCCAGGTGCCCCTCGAGAGAACTTTGAATTTGAAGATGATATAGGCACTTGACATCCTCGATGCCCTTCTTTTGGTTATTTGGTTTCTTACTGTTGCCTAATACTATAGTGCCTGGCCATACGTTTTGAATGGTTGACCTTTGTAGTGACCAGAATGAGTTTGGATATCACTTTGTTAAACAGTCTACTCTACCACTTGGAATTTAGTTAGTTGCATATACAGAGTCTTATGGAAGAGGTCATACAGAACTTTCATGGTTTAATACTCAGAAATGGAAATATTGAAAGTGAAAACTCAAAGAGATGAAATTCAAGGGGGGAAAAAAGAGTAAAAAGAGTAAAAAAGAGAGGGTGCCTAGATAACTCCATCTATTAAGCATCTGCCTTTGGCTCAGGTCATGATCTTAGGGTCCTGGGATCAAGCTTCACATCTCTGGCTCCCTGCTCAGCTGGGAGTCTGCTTCTCCCTCTTCCTGTGCCCCTTCTCCTAACTTAAGCACTCTCTCTCTTTTCAAATAAGTAAATAAATAAAATCTTTAAAAAGAAAAAAAAAAGGAGTCAAAGGAAGAAGTGAAGAAAATAGGAAGAAGAAAGAATTCAAACCCAAAGCCTTGCTAGGTGTAGGTGATTATAAACAGTCTCTATTACACTCATATTTCAATAAAATTATATAGATCAGGACTTTGAAGCCTTGCTGTTAAGAACATTGCTGGGGCACATCCAAAACATCAAAAACAGTACCAAAGAACAAATTCAGATAACATTGTCCTATATTATCTGAGCCTGGCTCAAAATTACCAGGATATCTGCAGCAAGTAAGGAAATATCTGGGTTAGTGAAGCCAATCTTGTGATACTAGAATTCCATCTTTCATGTGTTTTGCTTTTATTTTTCCCAAAGGAGACAGCTGTGGAACAGAATGCAAAATTTATAATCAGGCACTTCAGAAATGGCATTTTGAATCGTATCTTTAAGAAATAATTGACATGCTAGAGCATATTTCCTCCTTGGTCCAGTGGGTTATTTATATTAATGCAGTTGTAACTTCTAGTATTTTGTAGACATCAGTGCAGAAGTCACTATGATTCTTAGATATTTTTTGACAGTTATTTCACACTTATGTATTTATCCGTTCAGACAAATTTTATTCATTCAACTAAAAATACAGATTGAGTGTTTACTGTGGGCCAGGGAGTAGGTTAGACACTATAGAGACAAAACAAAGGCAGACATTAATTCTTTCTGTAGAATATCTACAAGCTTTCAAATGGCTTTACATTATTATTAAATAGTTACTTAAAACACCAGTCATCATTTCCTCTAATTGAACTAGAATTTCATTGTGAACTTGCTGTAGATTGGATCATGTTTAAAATCTTTATACAGGGAACCTGGGTGGCTCAGCAGTTGAGCGTTGGCCTTTGGCTCAGGTCCTGATCCTGGAGGTCCAAGATCTAGTCCCCCCCACCCTATACTGGCCTCCCCGAAGGGGGCCTGCTTCTCCCTCTGCCTATGTCTTTGCCTCTTTCTCTGTATCTCTCATGAATAAATAAATAAAATCTTAAAAGATAAAATCTTTATACAGATTATGCAAAACATGGTGTCTTGAATTTTTATTTTAATCACATATTTGTAAAATTGGAAACTTTGGCTTAATGGTGTGAGTCAGAAAACTCCAGTGTCTAGCTTTGTTTTCAAAGGGATTGTTTGATACTGGACAATTTCTTTATCCAAAATTGTGCTGGACCTCAATTGTGTGAGAATAACAAGTTTCTCTGGTCTATGTGCCTGTCTTTATTTGCATTTATGAAGCACAAAACTAGATCATACTTTGCCGTATTTGGCTCTCAGCTGTGGAGCTCTGATCAGCAAACCTTTTAATCATGCCAGATTATGTGATTGTTTTGTGACACAGATGTACAGTCACTAGGGATTAGGGTTTGTTGTTTTAAAATTGTCATTTCAGCAGTCTGTATGCACATACAGGATTGCCTTCAAAAATCTAAATATCGATCTTTCAGAAAATACAGACAAATGCATTAGAAAATACTTTTTTTTTTGCTATACAACTCTCTAGAATCCCTAGATAAATAAATAAATAAATAAACTAAAACTAAAATATTTATACATATGCTTTTACTGGATTTATTTACTCTTCTCTATAAAATTATAACCTGTAAGTACTGACACATTTTAAATATACAGGCAATCGAAAGAACAATCACTCACTTTAATGTATACGTAGTTAAACTATTAGGAAAGAATGACTACATTATAAGCTTACAACTTGATATATTTATGGATAATCTCAGAAATTTGATGAAAACATATTATATTGTGCCTGAAAATGCATTAGGCTCTTGGTAAGTGACTCTTATCTCATTCGGGATCCTTGTCATTAACAGCCAAATGTAATATTGGCTAAATCCATTCAAGTTTTCATTTTTAGCTAATGTTTATTATTTCTTATTTGCCAGACCCTGGGTGTTTTAGATCCTATTTTAATTTTGACACTTCATTGTAGGGTTTCAGGGGGAGATGTATGGTTTTGATTGAATTGGGGTATAAAGAAGCCATTCATATCAACAAGGTAAACTGAGGACACACCAAGACTATATAGGTGTCCAGTGGCAGTGGAGACAGGATTAGAACTTATAATTCCTAAATGCTATGGTCTTTCTAATGTACCCACTTTGTTATTTTGACCCTCAAAGTAGGGGTGAGCATTTAAATTAACTCAGGTTCCTTGGTATGAACCTAAATGATTTTACAGCATATAGACCTCTGTGTAATAACTGGTAACTTCTTGGCTTCAAAGACTGGTAGGGACAGTAAGAGTCTTAGCCTGCAGAGATGGGTGTAGTTGATGGTCTAATCAAAGCACCTTAGGTCCCTTTTATTAGCACTCTGATCCCATCCTCCTACTTCTCTGTTTTGTGCTGTGCTGTGAATAGTTTGCATATTTGACTTTTTTCCCCCTTGGACTCCTGGAACACAGTCCTCCTCCTTACATCACTCATTCCCTATGGCCCTATACTAATACATAACCAACAAAGGAACACCAAAGCAGAGATTCTTGAACTTCAAATAGGACGAACTCTGAGGTGCAATATATTCTGCAAAGCTTTATGCGGGGTAAGGCTAAAGCTGACATTTTACCTGAAATCACACCTTTGCTTGGTTTCTTACACTTTTCATTTTACTTACTCCCTTGATCATTCTCCTCTCCTTCACCCCCCTCAAAAAAAGAAAGACTTAATAAGTTATTTGCACTTGAATCCTTACTTTGGAATTGGTTTCTCGAGAATGTGAACTGAGAAAAATGTCTTGGCTTTAGAGTCTATCTACCTGAGTTCTATACCGCTTATGTCTCTTCCTACATGGTCTGCTGTTATTCTTTGCTAATCTCTTTATTTATTTATTTGTTATTTTATTTTTTGAAGTAATCTCTACACCCAACATGGGGCTCAAATTCATGACCCTGAGATCAAGAATCCTGCGTTACAACAACTGAGCCAACCAGGCACTCACTGATCCTTTGTTCTCAATATGCCTTTTTCCACTAGCCTTATATAAAACATTGTAGGTTCTAACATTTTCCTGCCTCTGGCATTTTATAGATGGATAAAGCAGGCTTCATAGATTTATGTGTAAAGTTAGAATGTGTAGGAATGAGTGAGGACTTGGGTTTGTCCATAGATACTATTCTGTCTCTGCTAGTTTTCTCTTTCAGAGTTTTTCTGAGAAATGACTTCCAAATAAATGAGTGAAGCAGCTAAAGAACATGAGGTGGTATAATACAGCACCAAGTTATGCAGTATGAGAAGACAGGCAAGTGAACACCAAAATCAGATGCTAATTGTGCTGCACATTCAGATTGAGTGACACTGATCAGAGAGGGGACACATCAGGCCCTATTCACCCTGACACTCTCCCTTCCTCCAGGCCCCATCATCAGGCCATTCATGTGAATTAACACATTTTTCAACAAGAGATCACAGAAGTAAATCAACTCTGCCAGAAATCTAGGATCTCAGGATTTGTGGGCACCTGGCTACTTACTTGGTTGAGGCATCGCTCTCTTCTGGTAGTCAGCTTAAATGTGAAGAGTTTGATTATGGAGGACACACTTGGCAATATCTCTTTCGGTATATTTTCACATTGTGTTGCTGTCATAAAACATGATTGCACAGCAAACCTTGGATTTCTACTCTGCCAGCTTCTGAGGTTTGCTACAAAGCATGTATGTCGTTTAGTAAAGTAGGAGAAAATGTGCAAGTGTCTCCCCCCAGACCCCCATGACAAGTGCTTGCATGCACATATACATAGAATGTATTCAATAATACCCTGCTGGGTGTGTCATGGACAATACTACATATAATTTCCTTTTCCACAAAGATCTTTAGGCTCCAAGGGATCTCTTTGTAGAGAACAAATATGCTCTACTTCAGAGCCAAAATTATTCATCTTTATTTTTTGTTCTTTTAAATATTTTGTTTTATCCATTATGGTAATCCATGGATTTAGGATCCACATGTGAAATATGTGGCCTAAGGTCCCTATCTTTATCTATAAAATTCTTTGTTTTTACGTACAGAGTGTAAATTTATGATGTAAACAAGGCTTGGGGAGGATATCTTTAAACTAGTTAAGTGAACAGGCTGATCTAGTGCCCATAAGCACTCCAAAAGCATGTATTTATCCACAAATAGCTAGTATGTTAATTACTGCTTGTTATTATTTAGGTCATTAAATCCACTTCCCTAGAGAACCGCTCTAGAGAGCTCTTTGTTTTGTAGCCCACTTTGACCTACTGTATACTGTTAAATGGAGTCAAATTTTGTTTCTCAAGAAACACTATTTGCTGACTCTATTTAGTAATTCAGACTGGCCTTCCCCTTACAAGGTTTTTATCGTGCTTCAATGACATTCATATGACTGAAGAAATGGTGGCTGCTGATGCTCATTATAACAGTGCTTATGACACTTTAAAAATCATAAACACATTACTTTTTTTTGGTTTCAAAATAAAAGTAATATTGCATCTTTACTAAATATTGTGGATTCATTGATATAAACATTTAGCAATGAAACAATGTAAATGATAACTTGTCTTTATTGTAATATTGCTGTATCAAAGTGGTGAAATCAAACATAATCTCATGCCTTGCTGACTCTGTCCTCATTACTAGAAGAAACACAAGCAAACAGAGAAAAAGTCCCTTAAGCCATTATTTCTGTTATGTGTTTTGAAGAAATCTGCTTTGCTGAAATTAATCACCTTTTAACTATAAGCTGATTCTGCATTCCATAGTGCTTTCCTAGAAAAGTAAACAATGACATTCTTCTCATTGAACAATCATCTTTTTCAACAGCAAGGGTATATTGGAATTGAGGGTAGCTCTTTACAATGGAATCTAGATACTTCATAGCTGTAAATATTTGGACATTTCAAAACATTTTGTATTAGCTTAATTTATTATAAATGAGTATAGTACACTATGTCAGGAAATAAATTTGTTCTAGCCCAACGCTGGTATGCATCAATTTATCAGACCATAAACTTATCTAACACATACAAGTTACAAGTTTCACTTGTTACCTTGGCTACCAGGAACCTCAAAGCTAATCCTGTGTCTAATTGCTGAAATTATCCTTACCTGTAAATCACTTAGTCTTATTTTAATGGTCCAGTTCAATATGACCTTGTTTTAAAGATTTTATTTATTTATTCATGAGAGACAGAGAGAGAGGGAGAGAGAGGCAGAGACAGTGGCAGAGGGAGGAGCAGTCTCCAGGCAGGGAGCGCGATGTGGGACTTGATCCTGGGACCGCAGGATCATGCCCTGAACCAAAGGCAGACACTCAACGGCTAAGCCACCCAGGCGTCCCTCAATATGCCTTTTTGCAATTAATCAAAGCTAATGCATTTAGGACAGGTCATAAAATAAACAAAAGACAAATGTAATTGTGTCCTGTCAGATAAAAAGGGAAAGATTAATAATTTTTTTTATAGAAAACATTTTAAACAAGAGGTTTCCTTCATCAGTCAACTCTAATTTACTCCTGAAAACACATTGCATATTTAAATATCGAAAGAACAAAAACTTGTTCCCCATTCACATAAAAACACCAACCAATTTTTTTTTCTAATTTAATTAAAATATCTTGAAACAGATGATGGAAGATTTTTCTATCATACAAAACATTGAAAACACTGGTAGCCTAATTAGATAATACTAATGAATTCATTGATTATATGTTTTTGTGCAATTTGAAATAAAACTGCTCAGTATTAGATATAGATTATACTTCAACACCGGAAGCAATGTGTTCTATGATATAAATAAACAGTCCAGGAATCACTTAGGTGAAATACACACTGTCTTCATGATAGAGCAGTCTCATTGCCCCAGAGCCTGAAGGAGACAGAGGAGCTCTTGGCAGAGGCCAGTGTGAAGGGGCTCAAGAATGAGCCCTTATGAGCCTTGCTGCAGAGATCCTGCTACCATCTCTTTCCAGGAAGAAGAAAAACTTGTAGCAAATTCAGGTAAGCCCACTGTGCTGTTTCTAACAGAAGTAACTATTCACATACCAACTTATCAGACAGTGATTTGTTGAAAACCTTAACTGCTTGACAAGCTGTCCCTGAACTTTAATGAAAGGGTTCTATTCATAAAAGGATGGTATTGGGGGACAAACTGTGCTCTTGATCCTTTTAGGATGAGAGCTTAAAGATTGCAGATTTTGGGCAGCCCAGGTGGCTCAGCGGTTTGGTGCTGCCTTCGGCTCAGGGTGTGATCCTAGAGACCAGGGATCAAGTCCTGCATCAGGCTCCCTGTATGGAGCCTTCTTCTCCCTCTGCCTGTGTCTGTGCCTCTGTGTGTGTGTGTGTCTCTCATGAATAAATGGATAAAATCTTTAAAAAAAGAAAAAGATTGCTGATTTTATTATAACTCCATCATCTACACCCCTGTGAAGAAACAGACCAAGGTGGAATTCCCTGAAGCCTGAATTTATGAAGAGAGACTGAATATTTTGCTGAATGAAGTCTAGGTTGGCCAGGAATGTAATTATGCACTCCTAGAGGCCACAGGCAGGGCGGCCAGAGGCTCCACCATCTGGACGAGGATGAGGACTGGCGTGGCATGTATCTACATCACACACCTGGCCACCGGGCTACTCGCCACCACCGAACTGGCAAGCAGACCTTAACTGTCCTTGCAGCCCTGCTTCTCTGCTGTGGTCCTGGAAAGCTCCCAGGCACCTTCTATTTTTCACTGAGTCTAGAAACCATCTTTTAAAATAAGCCAGGTTATTTTTTTGCTCTTTTTTTGATGCAGCAAATTAGTTCTGTCTCTCTCCAAATAACTGCGTTCACTTATTGATGGATAAGTCCACCTGAGTTCTTTTTTCCAGAGTGAGAATACTTGGAGCCAGGCTATTTTAGTTCTTAGAGAAAAATGTATGAATGAGTGTAAGCTTTATAAGTGAATGTTTGTTTGCAGTGTTTTTTCTGATGTTTACCACCTATTCAGGCTTCTTTTGGGGAGTTCCCTTTGGAGTTAAGTGCAGTAACTCCCAGAAGGATTCTGATGTTGTTGGTTGATGTCCACACACCACCTACCTATTCATTCCTGAGAGACTATTAAAAAATCCAAAATAGTACTGAAATTATCAAGCGCCAACAAACTAGCTTTTGGAACCTGAGCTTCTCTGATGTACAATACCTAACTGCTTTGGCAGTATAAATAAAAACTTGGAAATAGTTTTACAACCCTGGCCTTATATAAGCTATAAAAATACAATTAGATTTTTAGAATTTATTATTTGGAACTACAGCCTATAATAAAAATGTAAAATAATCTATGTAACAATCAGATGAAAAGCTTTGTTAGCTGGTTTATGCTTCTATTATAGGATATATTCTAATAAGAATTGATTTTTCTAACAATATCACTAAGGGTAAAAGTCAATATTTATATTTCTTAAGAACCATCTAACTAAAACACTACCTTACAGTTTGGCAAAAAGTGAAGCTTTATTGCCATCTCATGATTAAAAAATGAAACAATTTTCATAATCAAGTCCTATATATTTCGTGAATTTTAAGATATGCTGAGTCACTTGATTATGCTCACTAGGACCCTATGATCCAGACAATGTCTTTAGTAGCCTGTTTTTGTTTCAGCACAGAAACTTCAACCAAGTGTTTTGATATAAACTTTTGTACCATAGATTGGATATGAAAAGGAAATAGCAAAGTTCAGTGCTCAATGGAATAGCATTGTCACATCCTTACCTCTCAAGTGCATGTCATCTTTAGGAATTCAGAAAAAGTCATGGTAACACATCTGGAAGTGTCATTAGCCTTTCTATTTCATTGAGCTATACATACAATGCAAAATTTTCAGTTTTATAGGTGTTCACTGTATGTAATGCAAATGCATACATGATGGTATGCAAACAAAAGATATAAAATCCTTATCTCTCTTTTATTTCTTATCTCTCTTTTTTTAATTTTTTTCCTTCTATTTTTAAGAGCACTCTGCTGCCCCCTGAACTGAAAGTATCTCATTTTAGCTAACATTTTTACGTTTAGTAGTTCAGATACCTGTGAATATCATAATTCAGATTAGCTGTTAGCTGGTTATAAGAATTGTACAAACATACCAACACATGCCCATGCAAGTTGGACAGTACAGATCCATTTAAAGTATCCTCTAATGTGATCCCACTTCCTCATTTCTGCTTCCATCTCTGGGCCCTTGAAATATAGTGTATAGATGAGGTTGCTGTACTAAAATTGATAACATCTATTTTCTTTTTTTTTTTTTTTTAAGATTTTATTTATTTATTCATGAGAGACACACACAGAGAGAGGCAGAGACAGAGGCAAAGGGAGAAGCAGGCTCTAAGCAGGGAGCCCGATGTGGGACTGGATCCTGAGACTGCAGGATCATGCCCTGAGCGAAATGCAGATGCTCGACCATTGAGCCACCCAGGCATCCCAGATATCATCTATTTTCATAACACATGAAATATAGCTTGTTTCCCTGAAGAAAAAAAATCTTAGTTGTTTAAATTTATTTATTATAACCAGCAAGCATTTATTGAATACTCACTGTTGGTATTGTGGGGTGACAGGTGCTGGGAACGCTGTGAAGCATAAGGCTGCAGAGCAAAGATTATAGACTGAACTGACACTTTAAAGCCTGAGACATTAACTACAGTTTAAAAATGAAAAGAATGACCAGGCTAGAGAAAAGTTTCTTTGTGTCCAGACAGAAACATTGGCATGGACGGGAGGAGGAAAACATCAGCCTAGGAAAGCAACGTATTTAGTAAAGCTATTTAGAAAAAAAACACCCACAATATGGAGATGGGGGCTAGAAAGATGAGCACTAGAAAAAGCTGACCTTGACATACACTACATGAAAACAGGAAGAGAGACATTCAATATTTCTTCCTCTAAATTGTACCATCTTTTTAAATATTGGACAGCATCCACTTAAATTCCCATTGTTCCCCATTTCCTAAACCTTTGAGAGGGTTTTCCTCACCTGTTTTAGCTGAAGCCTGAGGCCAAGTGAGTATCAGCGGGTAACAGTGGAGTGATTGAGTTCCTAGAACCATTACAGACTACGGATGCTTATGAATATCCATTCTGATCATAATGGGGTGAAACAGGTTTTCAGGGGATGACTGTGAATTTACCCATAGAATTACTTAATAAGGCCTTTCAAATGAAACCATATATTTTAAAGAAAATAAGTGGTTCAAATGTCATTTCAAATTTATAAGCCACGTCCCTAGTGCCATTTCACACATGAAAAATCAGTAATAGAATCATTTGGGGGATTATTATTTCATACAGATTTTAACTTGGAATCTTTTTCTTGGACAGTTTTTGAAAATAGGATATAAAACTATCTTTCTGGAATAGTTGAGAGGGAGATCTGATGCACTAGATAATCTCTATCTCTTTCAAACCAAGCTTTTCATATTGTGAACCATCTTCCAAACTCATTTAGGGAACTTGTTAACTGAAGCCCTGGTTGGTGTAATTATACAGTTGTGAAATAGTACACCTTATACAGTACTCTTCTGTACTTTGTAAGCAAGTCTTCACTTTATCAAATAACTGAGAATGTATAGCCATTACTTTAAAATAGCAGTTCCAGAATAAAGCAAGCTTAAGCACAAATGAAAAATGCAAGTAGTCATTCCCCAGTACAGATTTGCTGTAAAATGTATTTGCAAGCAGTTGGACTTAGTGGAGGATTAAAGAAAGAAAGAACTGCTAAACCAAATGCGAAGATTCAAAAGGTAATGAGCCATGATTGGTGATAATTTTGGCAAAATAAGATCTAAACTGCATACTTTAGCAAATTATGTGAAAGAGGAGTTGGTTAATTATAAATAATTCGTTACCTAGCAAGAAAACAGAAAAAAAAAAAAGTGCTCTTATTTCGAGAGCACCTGAAATGTCTTTTCAATGTGTGTTTTTTTTTTTCTAAATAATCTAGTTTAAACTGTGAAATTGATTTTATTTTCTTTATACACAACCACAAATACCATTTCACTTCTCACCATAGATATCAGGATTATGATACTGTAGCATTGGTAGTTTTGTGCACTGTAATTTGAAATCTCCACCACATTGATTTTATTCTCTGTTTTTTAACAATGACATTTTGGAATTCCTGTGAACAGCAGCCGCACTAATTGCTACTAGAACAGGGCATCTTTGCTGATTCACGTTTTTCTAAAAGTTTCTCCTCTCTCCAGAAACTTGAAAGCTTAGCAGCTGGTTAACTTTTTCATTTTACTAAAAATAACATATAATGTCTATTGGGATGAAATATGTTACCTTAGGAAATTTGAGTTGTAGAACCTTAAAGTCAAAGTTCTTTGCCACGTGCCACGCTGGCTTTGGATTCAGAGAGAATTAGCTTTAAATCCTGACTGTACTGCTTCCTGGTCATGGATCATGAGCAACTTGATTTTAATTTTTGATTAGAAGCTATCCATTCCATTTAGGGCTGGGCTTTTAAGAGAAATTTTAAAAGAGCATCTTATGAAATTCAAGAGCAATTGTCAGACCTCTTACCAGACAACTACTTTGATGCATCTGTTTTATTTTCTGTCTCTCAACAAACCAGTTGGTTCTACTTTGTAAAACATATGGAGGGCAGAAGAGGACCACAGAAAAGGAGCAAAAGAGGCAGTTAACAATGTCATTATGACCCGGGAAAGATCATCAAAAGTATCTACTATACATGACTACAGTGTCCTCTTTTGCCAAATAGAAAGGCTGCGGGGAGATTAGTAGCAGTATTTAGTAGTAGAAGCATTGCTGAGCCAGCACATAGTAGGTGCTTAATGAGCATTATTCATTCTTATTCTTGGCCAGGAAAGATCAGAACATCTTATATAAGCTCTTACATAAATGTTATATAAATATAGAGCATTATTTCACAATCTGGCCTCCAAGTTAATGTAATTCTTGATCTGATGAGGAAATAGTCTAACAGGAGAAAAAAAAGATCAAGCCTAAATCATGGAATATAATGAGTATTTGTTAATAATTATGGATGGCTATCCCTCCAAGTGAGTCAAATTCCATACAAGATAGCAAAGATGATAATGTAAGTACAATATCTGATCCTTACCTTAATAGAACACAGTTCTGTTGGATCACATGGCATGTTATAAGTTGGTGCGTGGCACAGGGCCAATAGATAGGATTGGGGGCATTGAGAAAAGGCCATAGTAGATATGGGCTTGCTTTCTGTTTTCATTTTGAAATTCAGTATTCATTCAGCTTTCCAGAAAGAGTAACCTTTTGGAAGAACAATACATATTTTTTCAGTCTTATTTCACGTGCATGTGGAGATGTGTTGTCTACATGTTCCTACTCCAAGGATGGGTCTGTTGACTCAGGCCTCTTGAAACAGAGCACTCACTTTTCTGGCCATAGGTATTGGTACAGTAATGGACATGGACCCAAATGGAGCCAGTAAGATCCAATGAGACAGTGCAGGGGTTATCCTGAGAGAAGCACTATATTTTCACCTGTGCTTCAACCTGGGAAAATATAGCTCTTGCTGACAGCCATCTCACTATAACACAAGGCCCAAACACAAACAGCACAGAAAACAGGGAGTCAAAACCTGGAGAGAACTTGAATCCTGATGACATTAATTTAGTACCTGCATCAACCCTTGGATTTGAAGACCAGCCTACCCCAGACTTTTCAATTACATGTGTTAGTGTCTCCTTCCTTTGTTTAAGTAAATTAGGTGGCATTTTTTGTCAGTTGTATCCACATGTTTTCCCACAATCCAAAAGTTTCCCTAGCCCTGGTTTTCTCTTTTATGTGTCCCACTAAATAGATAGTAACTTTTCAGTGTGTCAGTTTTCTCTTTTGTAAAAAAAAATAAACAATATTTACTTTGAAGAGTGTAAAAGATTAGATGGGATAATAAAAGTATAAATTTGTTCCAAATACTATAGTGCAAAAATATCACATTACTTCATTTTGCTAATATAAATGAAATTTAACCCAAGGTTCATTGACTATGCTGGGTAGGTCCTAATATCTGACACGAAGGGAGGCCCTTCTTCATCTTTAGCATGACACACGATGTCCAAAATACCTTGGTAGGAACCTCTGAACTTTAGTCCATTATGGTTGCCACCAGGATACTTATTGTCAAAGCTCTTATGACTCATCAAAGGCAGGTATCACGATAGCCTCTTTGCTAAGGGCAGACACCAATACCTTTAGATTGCAGCTTCCAAGACAATGATATTAGATGTTGAGACCTCTAAATATCCAGTGAGTTCTTTCATTTTAATTTTTTTATTTTATTTATATTTAATTAATGAATATATAATGTATTATTGGTTTCAGAGATAGAGGTCAGTAATTCATCAATCTTATATAATACCCAGTGCTCATTACATCCTATGCCATCCTTAATGTCCAAATAAAAGTCTAATTGCCTTCAAGGAGATTTCCATACAGAACCTAGTACTACAGAATTTTTCACCACATTACCAAGTACTTGCTACTTTTCTTAATCCACTGCAACCCTTGGGCATTTCCTCCATCTTTCAGTTCAGTTTCTTTGGACTCCTCCTGTCATTGAGAAGAGGAAGAGTAAAGGATTCTGTTTTGCCACAGGCATTCCACCCTAAACCCAAAGTGTCCTGTAGTCAGATAACCACAGTCACAACAGTCACATACCTGTACCACTCACACCAACTTCTCTGTACCCTCTCTGCGACTGAACAAGGAAGGGGAGGTTGATAACGTTGAATGAGACGATTGAGCAAGGATGGTGAAGAACAGTAGCAGCCTCCCTGCAAACTCTATACATCATTAAGCTGGAAGTTTTCTGCTTTCTGGTGCTCTAGATGAATACAAAAGTAGAGAAAGGAAACTGTTGGACTATTATAGAGTTTCAGAAAAGTTGAGCTAAAAGGTGGGTAACAGGGTAGGGATCACTAGTTTCTATCAGGGACCTTGGGTGCAGGTGACAGCTATTTCTCACCAATAAATTCAGGGCCACATTTTTCTCTTCTAACAGTGCCCAGCACTCTCCAAAATTCCAGTTCCAAAATGTGTGAAATATGAAGCTCTTTGACTCTTCCTTTCTGTAAACTGAGTGAAGTATTGCTAGCTGTATGAAACTTTGGTAATGCCATCTCCATGTAATGATATAAAGTTTAAGGTAGTAAAGGAACAAGCTAAGACTAAATTGAGCAAGCCTCTGGGGTGCAGTCTCTGTGGTTTGTTTCTTTTCTCACTTTGAAAAGCCCTCAAATAGCTTATGATACTTTGTGTAGTTGGGTGGTTGTTTTTTTTGTTTTTGTTTTTGTTTTTGAGAGAGAGAGAGAGAGAATCTTAAGCAGGCTCCACACCCAGCATAGAGCCTGACACATGAGATTATGACCTGAGCCTAAATCGAGAATCAGACACGTAACTGACTGAGCCACTCAGGCACCTCTGTGTAGTTTTTAAAAGACATTATTATGAAAAAATAGTTTTAAAATAGGGCAACCGAGCAGGTTACCTGAGATAGGGATAGGTGTGCAGTGTGATTGTCAACCTCCCCCCAGGCCCCTGATCACCTTGAGAAGCCAAAGTCATCCATCTGTAAGAGTAAAAGTTGACTCCTTCCTTTTAACCAGATTTCTGTGATTTTCTAAACCTATGTTCCAAACACAATACAGACAGAGACAGCCCTTGGCTATTAGAAGGACAAATCTATTTAGGGAGAATAAATACCTATGGTTATGAGAAATATAAAATATTGAGAAGTATGAGAATATTAAGTCGTAATAGTGCAAATACTAAACACTGATTAAAATTATGATATATTGTTTTAAAAGGATGGTTGCATGATACTGAAGGTGATGTGAAAGCCAAATTCTCATCATCTGTAGTAAGAGGTCAAATTAAATGTCTAAAATTAATAAACTAAGAAAATTGATGACAACATATTATAGTTGAATGAAACAATTAAAAGATTGTAATAATTAAAAGTGGTTATACCTAGAAAGAGGGCATGAGAAAGAAGAATGTACAGGTAAGAGAGAATTCTTTTTTTTTTACAAGACTTATAGAACTTATTTGATTCTTAAAAGAATGTGTATGTCTTACTCTGAAAAATATTAAAATCAATTTTTAAATTACAAAGAACACCTCAAAATATTTTGTGGTGCTAGTATTTTGAAATTTGCAAGTAAGCTTGATTCTAAGTCTATTTTTAAAAAATGGATTTTATGAAATTTTGATTGCTTCAGTTTAATTAAACTGAATCCTGAAACACAACATCCTGATACCCTGAAACACACTTCTCCTACTGCAAGGCACCAAAATACTACATAAATTAGAGACAACATACTTTGAAAAGCATTAGTGAGCTCACAAGAATGTAAAGGGTGTTCTCTATGACTTGCAACAATAACCACAAAATCCTCTCAAAACACAAACAAAAACATAATAAATAATACAATAAAAGTAGAAGAGCCCACACAGAAGCCAGGGCCATCCTGGAAGTGCACCCAACCCAGAAATGTCAAGCTTCACTGGTTGTCAGCACCTCTGTGGAATAGGATTTGAACTTGACAAGTATGTGAGCTGCAACTGAGACAGTCCCCCCACCACATACACATTAAGTCAAGTACTCAAAAATGACAATCTTCTACTGAAAGGAGGAACGCTTGCCAGGTGAGCAATAACTACAAAAGCTGTCCATCTCTGTTGGAATTTGGTGGGAAAAATGAATTTTCCTTAATAAGAATAATTTTCCCTCATAAGTAGTGTCCATAGCCCTTCTCTTATAGAGTCCTGGGATTTGAATTATATCACACATTCAGTCTATAAAACCCCAATTCAAGAAACAACATTAAAATGTTCCCAGGTTGGTCATGTCCCAGCAAGGGTTGCCAGATGAAACAAATAGAATACAGGATGCCCAGTTAAATTAAAATGATTTCTAGTTGCCTATGGATATATACATAGAGATAAAAATAACTTATGTGGCACATACTTCTGCTAAAATACCACTTGTTTATCTGAAATAAACTATAAGCATTTAAATGACACCTCTTTTCTTAATTTTATTTTCACAAGATTAATTTATCCTCAATAGGTCTGTGTTTTGCAGAATTTTCTTATAGAATTTCTTGCAGTTCCTTTTATATTGTATGTTCCATTTATATTGTAACATATCTTGGCAGCGGTTCCTACCAACTTATTTATTTTGTCCATTGAACATTCATTAATGAGAAAACATGCTTGATGTTACCATTGTGAGCCAGTATTCTGAACATATATTGGCACAAAGTTAACAACTCTGAGAGTTGTTCTTCAATTTGTTTTTTGAAGCACATAATACCATCTTTATGTTATTAACTAGCTTTTCCATTTTTTAGTATTACTCTGTATCTCATGATCAATTACTTTTAGAAATATTGTCCAGTAACAAAAAAGATAGCTTTGTCATAAATTTGTATTTTTTAACTCTTCAATACTCAGTGATTCTAAAATTTCTCACGATGGTGATTATTTATTTACATGTGTGTAAAAAAATGAATTCTTAAAAAATTGAATTTTCCAGTAGATGAAATCTATTTCAAACAAATCTCATGGCAAGAACTAAATAATTATTGATTTCAAGTTGGACTTCCTTGTCCTGTTCATAAATAATAGTGTTCATTTTATTTTATTTTATTTTTTTATTTTTTTTAAAGATTTTATTTATTTATTCATGATAGTCACAGAGAGAGAGAGGCAGAGACACAGGCAGAGGGAGAAGCAGGCTCCATGCACCGGAAGCCCGATGTGGGATTCGATCCCGGGTCTCCAGGATCGCGCCCTGGGCCAAAGGCAGGCGCCAAACCGCTGCGCCACCCAGGGATCCCATAGTGTTCATTTTAATAATAGCCTTGACACTTAAAGAAGTAAGTTTTGGTCAATTCTTTCTTTAACACATTCAACAACTTCAGTGAAGCAAGATAGTACTTCAGTAACACTGATTTTCTTTCAATTTGCTAAAGACATATTGAAAACTATGAATAAGAAATAAGTAAGCTTTGCTCAATGGGTTATTAAAAATATTAACAAGAATTATGGGGCAGGAGGGCTTTTCTTCAGAATTAAAGTATGATTTCACTGTTTCAAATAGACCAAGATGTTTTCAATTGTGTTCCTTGAAGAGAGCCAACAGGTTTTTGAATGTGAGAATTGAAGAATACTAATGTAAACAAAATTGTAAAAATCCTTTAATTGATCAGCTTAAACACTAAGATGAAATAAGAGGAAAACTTCTTCACAATTAGTTCAGTGTCAGTAGGAAGAACATCAAATTGTGGTTCACCAATATAATGCAGAACATGGAAAAAATAACCAACTTGCCATAAAACCATTCATATTTGGCTTTATATTTGGATAAACAATCTCTGCACCTTTACATAAACCCCCAGAAAATTTGTATTATATCCACTGAGAGGAGTACTTTTTTTTTTCTCATTAACTTCTAATTCAATTAGAGCCTCTGCACAAAAAGGCTGTTATTTCTTAAGACTCACATCTGGAAGTGTTGTCCTTGTGATAGCCTTATAAGCAAGCCTTTTTCAGAAGAAAAATACTGTACAAGCAAAGGCAAATTTTTTTTCTCCATTGTGATAGCTTGTATCCATGGCTATGCCATAAAAAGGTGAGGTGTTTAAATCTTTGATAATCTCTGTAAAAGTAAATGGAGCTATTGCATTTTTATTTTTGTAGTAGATTTTGTTTTGGCATTTGAAAATTTGATTGCAGTTTTGGAATCAGAAAATGCTCTGCTAGCAATATGTTCAGACACATGAGCTATAAAAACATGATTTACAGTGGATGGCTATTACGCCTTCTGCTGTGATTATGTTATCTTTTGAATTTTATTGTTAATTATTTTTATTTGGTCCTAGTTAATGAAATTACACATATCTCAGTTTATCTGTATTATATGTTGGCCTTTATCTGACTTTCTCTCATTTTTTATATTGACTAAACAATTATGTCCTACACAAGCAACTTTAAAGCTCTTTCCCTTCCTTGGTAATTGTCCACTGCTTTAAAAATCATCATAAAAGTCATATCTGTATTTTGACAAAGTCTGGGTTGTGTTTATAAATAAAAATTTGAGAATATCAGTCATTACAAGAATTGAAAATATTGATCTGATTGTATCAGGGTGTCATATTTGTCTATCACTCACAAGCCCAATTAAAAGCTAACCATAAACACAGGTGAATCATTGAAAGGCTTGTGGCTCATAATAATTGAGCTTGGTGGTTGATGCAGACTTCTTACTTACTGTAAAGGAAATCTGTATTTGTAAGACACAGTCTATAATGAAGCCCAACTGATTTCACATAAATATTTTGGAAGCTTAGTTTTCAGGGGTTGGTGGACTTTGAGAAGCTGGAGCACTTAGGAATTGGTGGGATTTAGCTGGTAGTGTGGTCAGTGGAATAAAGCTCCTATTGGTGGGCAGCCCAGGTGGCTCAGCAGTTTAGCACCTGCCTTCTGCCCAGGGCATGATCCTGGAGTCCCAGGATTGAGTCCTGCATCGGGCTCCCTGCATGGAGCCTGCTTCTCCCTCCGCCTGTGTCTCTGCCTCTCTCTCTCTCTCTCTCTCTCTCTCACTCTCATGAATAAATAAATAAAATCTTTTAAAATATATATAAAAAATAAAGCTCCTATTGATGCTGAACATTCAGAAGCATGATCCCTGCAGTGCGGCTGTGCTGACTGGCTGAGTTTCATGGCATGTGAGCTGATCAAAAGTTATCTCTGACTTGGGACTCTAGGCAAAAAACAGTCTATTTTTTATTTCTTGAATATGAGAATAAGTACTGTTAAGTGTGATCTTCTCTCAATCCAACCATAGGAGAGACCATAAGGCATTGTCCAGATCTTGAGTATGAAGGTATGATTCTCAGGTATAGCTCTTAAATCATTTAAGCACCTCTAAAGATGCTTTAAAATATCTTTCATGCTTTTAATAATGTATTTTTTAAAAAGCTCAATATAGGACATTGAGGTTGTCCTGACAAACTCAATAAAAAGTATGTGACAAAACCATACAGAACAAGTGTATGTGTATAGGCTATCCAGCAACCCAAGGAATAGGGCAATCTGAAGAGAATGTTCATGTATTTATAATTGTTTAAATGGAAGATTATAGAGGACAATTAGAACAAAGTAGTGAAAAGTAGCACAGTGACAACAGCATGCTTATAAAGAAGTGTTTGTTAACATTAGAACCAAAAAAATAAACATAGATTGCAAAAACTGGTTTTCAAAAGTAGCATTAAACAAGTTAGTATTTGTAAAGTGTTATAACCAAAAGGAAAACTGCACTTGAAGTCAGGAAATCTCTGTGTCTCAGTTGGCAGAATAGATGTATTTGTAATTGTGTGTGCATCTGTATGTTTATGTTATAATTAGCATCTACTTACAGGAATCTCTCTTAAACACAAAAAGCATTAGTGTAAGAATTCACATAACTAATAATTGACACATAATAGAATGATCATATGTCAGTATTCCTTAGGGGTCTGTCTGTATGTTGCCTTCAATGTGTATATGATTTGATATGCTGTGTGATATGCATGAATCTTGGGTTTAGGCTTTTGGACTTTTGTTTTTATATCTTGAGTGATTTAACCTTTAGAAGTTTCTGTACATACCTAGAAAAAAGGTAAAAACAGCATAGTCAGACATGTGTACGTACCCAGGTACCTACAGGTACTCATTTCTCCTGTAAAATTTTTACTTTTTGGAGTTGGTTTGACACCCCCCTCCTGAATTCAGTGGTGATGCAATCCTTAGTCAACACACACACACACACACACACACACACACACACTATTCTCTCACTGTAAAACTCCTAGAATATGCCTTTTGAGTACATGGGTGCCAAGTAACAAAAAAACTAACATCTATTACAAGAACTTACCAGCAAATGCCAGCTACTCAGTCTTCATCCTTCTCACCCCCTTACCAGTTACATATCACTTTCAATACCACCTTCTTCTAATTTTTAAAAACAGAGGAGCTGTGTTGCTAGCAATTGAATTGATTTATTCATCTATTTACAGTGTCTAAGGGGCAGCAAGAATCTATTTTGTTTAAGTGAAAAATAATGTTTACTTTATAAAAGGTTAAGGTGTCACTCCAGGAAAATCCTTATTCACTGCTGCTGAGTGAAAAATACCAGTATTTGGAATGTCAAAGTGAGTCACGACTCAGTTTGCTTCTTGAATTCTCAAATTGTTGTCCTTTCTTGCTTCCCAGAGCTTGATGAAAGTTGATCACCAAATATAATAAAGGTATCTTTTCCTATATCCTTTCATAAAGGATTGTTTGGATGCCAAAATGCTGGGCATTCTTGACCTTAAACATGCTGTGCATCTCAGTGGATTTAGCAGACAGTATAACCATACAAAATTGTATTTCTTCAGTTATTGTGTCACTTTTTTTTCCCTGTGGTTACTGTGATTTTTATACCCAAAACAGCAAGTGGTCAAGAGCTAAAATAGACTTACCAGCATGGTCCTTCTGCAGAGATCTTTAATTTGTAGGATATCTATTTAGCTGGACTGGGGAGTGCTGAGGGGTGGGGGGTTGTGTTGGTCATTGTCAATCGATGTAAGAGAATTGCATAAATTTAAAAATTTAGAAATGGAAATCTTGCTAAAATTTTAACTTTTAAGGCTTTGCTAACATTGTATTGAGGGCTAATTGCATAGCTTTTGTTTGTTATTTGCAGGATAGTTATAGAGTGGATGTTCCTCACAAATGACAAAGGTAAAGTAATGGAAAGGAGTTTTAGATTGAACCTTTCAAAAAAAATAGATTGAAACTTTCACTGTCATAACACATTTTGCATATTTGACTTTGGTGCTGGTACTCTATCTACTCCAAAATCCCTCTGCCCACTTACTAGGTTCATAAAAACAAAGAAACAATATTTGATGAATGATTCTGTTTCTTGCTCAAAGACATACCCACATTTGCAATACTTCCTTTGCTATGGCAATTAGGTCATGGATTTTCACATGTCCACCTATCTTGGAAAAATGAAGTCCAGCTCTACAAACCTCATGTGAACTTTAATAGTGTTAACAGCCTTCCCAGCTTCACAGAAGCAACTTTTGGGTAACACATGATCTCATTTATAATGTGCTTTAGCTCTTTCCTCTCTGGCTCACAAGAACAAGTGATATCTAGATAGAGGTATTCTTGGCACTTCTTGAATTTTTCCCTCCTAAACCAATTCACCATATTTATGGGAAAAGCACATTAGGCAATCCAGTACAATTTAGCAAAATCTGCAAAATGAAATGGGCCTAGAAGATAGTAGTGAAAAACTAGATCCACTAATGTTCTTGATATATATTGCCTCTTGCTTTGGTAGTGTTTGTGTTTTTGTGATTATTTGATTTATTAAAATATATTAACCCAACAACTTGAGCAAGATCATATAATATGTTTTGCAAAATAACACAATTGTTAAAAATCTCCAGACTCTGCAAACTTTGTTTCCCACCTTATCTCCCAAACTTGACTTCTAGGTGTTGCTTATTTTCACAAATTTCCTTCCAGAGGTTCATAGTTTAATATAAAAGACAACCAGCCCTAAAGTGTTGTTTTGTCAGTGATGAATGGTGAATATGGTTTCAATGATACTAAAGGAAAACGAGTGTAACTTTAATTACTCCTCCTTCAGAAATGCATCTTCTTAAACCACTCGAGTGAAATACATATTTTTCTCAGGGACTAAGAGAGTAGGGCCAATGATGAATGTATCAGGTGAAGGCCAGGAATCAGAAAAAAGAAATCTCACGATAAACGATGCTAATTTTCAGGATTTTCACATTATCCAGATCCTTGGTCTAATGTCTGTTGTGGCACACCATAGAGAATGGATAGTCAATCAAAGCTCCTAAATACTGTGGAGTTGTTGATAGCCTATGTAAACAAATAAGAACTTTCATTATTTAAACATTGACTAACAAATAAATGCATCTTAAAATAAATCCCACTATCTTTGTTCACCTTCTCTTAAATTCATTTTACCATCCATTTATGTGATGTCATTCTCAGATGATATTGTTTAGATGCAGCGCCATAGCTGGGAAACAAACAACCCTTTAATCTCCAAGCCACACTAGAGTTCTTAACCTATTATACTCACTTTTTAAAAATAGGGTATGTCCTTGTTTAAATCAACCATAGATTTGTACATATTTTTCTTAAAATAGTATGCTGACCTTCGGGGAGGACCAGCAAGTTACAGTTAAGGTTATATTGAGGAATGTTAATTAGCATTCACCAAGAAAACTAAGGAAGACAAAGATTGATCTTTGTACTTAGAGCAGAGTAGTTGGTTTAAACAGAATTTATAGCTATAATGTCCGATAACATAAGGACATTCTTCTAATTTAAAATTGTTTCTTTTTCAGTAGGAACACACTATTGTTTAAAAGCAAGGAAATTATTTTCCCTAATGATAAATACTGCCATATTATGAATCAGGTTTTATAACTAAAGTCTTCTTTCTGACCAATAATTATAAAGTACAAAATAAACAGAAACGGAAGGTATAAAGGAAAACCATTAAGTGAGGTTTAACTTCTAACTATAAAGCCACTGTATAATAATCATAGTCTACAATTAAGAAATCACCAAATGGGAAAGATAAATCAGATAAATTTAATCCAGTTCCTAAACAAGCTGAGAGAATAGATGCATACTGCTGAGATACTAAAGCAAGCAAATTCTGAATTCACTACCACTTTTCCCCACCCCTACTACTCTGAGCACCAAATTGGAGCCATTTGAGAATTAGTCTCTATGCTTTTGATACACTTTTAAGATGTGGATCAAATCCTTAGCCTGGAAGCCAAGTGACTCTCAATCATATGTAGATGATCTATATAAAACCCATATCACATTATTTTTATCCATTAATGTCCCATGCCAGTCACATCAAAGTTTTTACCACCTTCTGAATATAAGAGAGATCATATGAAACCTTCCTGACCCCTGACTTGCTATTTCCATTGCTAGGAATGCCTTTCCTTCCTCTTTACCAGAAGAAAGCCTTTGTCTCTTCCATAGGCTGTTACCTTCTCTATAAAGCCTGATTGTGCCATTTTCTTTGTGTTTCCCTAGCAGCTGGGCAAAAATCTGTTCACAAGTTTTTCTCCTCAGTTAGACAATGAATTCCTCATAAGAGAAACGATCATCAATCATTGTTCCCATATTGCCTTGTGTTATTTGGCATTCCTTGGTTCTGATACACTTTGAGAAATGAATGAATATTGCATCTACTTTATCTTGTTTTTTAAATGCTGCTTTTTATGTGCAAGATTTTGTCATGAAGATATTTTACTACAGAACGGAAATGTTGGAAAATGTCACAGGACCCAACTTCTTGATTCCACTACATTGGATGGTCTTAAAATGTCATTTTAAAAGGCTACATGCCTCATTTTTATTTGTTTCTAAGCATATTGAGATATAATTGACACATAAAATTGTGTGAGTTTAAGGCAATGAGTTGATACACTTATATGCTGTGAAAAGATTACCAGAATAAGGTTAGTTAACACATCCATCACTTCACTTAGATATCATGTGTTGGGAAGGTGGAGAGTCGGGAGTGAGGAAAACAAGCTCAGGATGTTAATTAAGCATGTTTCTTTATGTCCCTCAAGTAGATAGAGATGGAGTTGGAATTTGCATTCAGGTGTTATTACTCCTAGTCCAGAGCAATTTCAGTCCTTTCTTAGAGGATGTATTGAGAAATCATATTAGCATCTCCTAAAAATCTCAGTATCTGCCCATGTAGGGTTACAGCTAACAGGCCTGCAATATTCACTTGAATAGAAAAAAAAATATCATGGGTGAAAGATTGGGCTGTCTTCACGATGATCTCCTAGAGTGTGTAGTTTCATCCAGTCTTCCACTGCACCATCATCTTTGGCTTCACTCATATTGGTTCAATAGGAACTGAAAACTACCACCACCAACAGCTGCTGTTGAACACAAAATATCAGTGCCGTAGTCTGCATTAGATCTGGGCCTGCATGGAGTAGTAGTTCTCTTAGAAGATACACTCTAACTAGAACTTTCAGTGTATAAAAATAAAAAACTGAGATGTAAAGTGGCTTCTAACACTTTGGGTAAGTCACAAATTCCATTTAGTATCAGATGAAAGCTATATACCTTTTCTCAGACCAAAGTTGTTAATTGGGATCCAATTACTGTAAATGTTAAATTTAGCATAAAATTTCTGGAGGTAGGTCTGTCCTTTAAAGTGCACCTTACTGAGTCTCAGTTTCTCAGTCTCTCTCTCTCTCTCTCATGAACAAATAAATAAATAAATCTTTAAAAGAAATACTAATGCCCCAGTTGTATTGCCGAAGTCTTCAAAAACATATCTGAGGGGGGAAATGTTAACATCTCAAATAAACAGAGTTCCATAAGAGCTGTGATGTGGTGGAACAAATCTAAACCACATGTAGTTTGTCCAGATATGAGAAGTGGTGGATGATAATAAAGTCAATTGATAAGATTCTGTGTCTATCATTTTGTTGTACTATAAGTCAGTGGTGCCCACAGGAGCGATCAAAATGTTTAAGACTCTGTTTCTACTCTGACCTTGGATGCCTGTTTTTAAAATATTTTATTTTCTCTGATAATTGAGGTCTGCCTTTGCTCAACCTTCTCCTCACCATCAGTTTGCTAACTATCCTTGCTCCCCGTTGTCACTGGCTAGTCCATAGGAGTCTCCCACTTGCTTGTGCTGTTCCAGATCATTTATTTTGTGCGATGGGATTTCAGCTTTATTTGTTAAAATGGACTATAAAATATAAGTAAGTAGAGTCAGAGTAAGAACTGTGTAAGTGGGGAAAAGTAATGAAAACCCAGATACCTACCTTGTTCCTAATCTAGAAACACTTAATAGCTCTTTTTTTTTAAATGGAAAAGAATATTGATATAAAATGACCACGAGAATAGAGAAAACTTTACAAATCAGTTATGTGTATTGTTTTTTATGTGGAGTTAGTTTAAAGGATTTTTTTTTTCTTTAAAAGATTTTAATAAGGACACCTGGGTGACTCAGTGGTTGAGTATCTGCCTTTGGCTTAGGGTGTGATCCCGGATTCCCAGGATCGGGTCCCACGTCGGGCTCCCTGCATGGAGCTTGCTTCTCCCTCTTCCTCTGTCTCTACCTCTCTCTGTGTCTCCCATGAATAAATAAATAAATAAAATCTTTAAAAAAATAAATAAAATAAAATAAAAGGTTTTAATAGATACCATTCATTTTCTTGCCCACCATATCAAAATATAAACAGTAAAGAGTTTATGAGAAAAAAAATATATTCACATGTTTAGGATATGAATGCAAAAGTCATGACAATGTCCAGTCAATATCCAAATGATAACATCCACCAGGGCTGGGAAAGAAAGACTATCACAACATCTCACGAAAACATTACTGGAATAAATCAGGACTGTGGGACCAGTTAAGTCAAGGACTCTAAAGAAGAATCAAAAAAGAATTAATGCATTTCCTTACAAACTGAACATTATTTAAAACAGAAGGATTAGGGCAAAAAATGGCATTATCTATTAGTTTTGTTCAATTACGGTTGGCCATTTTTAAAAAGTAATTTTTTAACTGTTGGCAACAAGAGCTATCACAAATTTTTATACAAAAGCATGCTATTTTTGTATAAACATCAGGGATTTTATTTTAGGTGCAAGATGTTTTTATTGAAAGAAAAGAAGTGATTTTACCCATTTGTGTTAAAAGCTGTGCAAGGCATGCTATATCCTTTACTTGTTTATTTGTTTCAAACTGCTTTTATTTTATTAGCCAATCAGCCAGGTTGGAACATATTTTTTTAGAATTGCACCCCTTGCAGGCACTTCTGAAAATAAATGTGTCAGCTTATTAAGATTTTTAGGCCTAAAGCATCAATTACCCCAAATGCAACATCTGAGGGAGCAGTTTTCTAGAATGTTGTAATCTGCACACAAATGCATGTGACATTATACCAGTGGTACAAAGATCACTCGTTTATTTAGCAGTTGAAAGGCTTTTGGCTCCATATCCCAGGAGGTATCTCATGTGACCTGGGAGATATGTTCTTAAAAAGTTGTGTTAAAATTGATTTATGGCAAATTCTAGTAACTGTGTGACTCTGGGACAATTACATCACCAGAACTGTTCAGTAAACACAGGTATAGTCATATGCACTATGAAACTATTGAAATGCTGCTATCCTGTTAGAAAAAGTAGCCACGCCCTAAACCCCCATATTTTCCTGGCTGTCCAGTTCTTTATGGAACCCCTTGGATCTTCCCATGACTCAACAAAAATGGAGGAGCAGGGGGACTTTAGGAACCAGTTCTGGTGCTAAGGTCAGTTGCCTTATTACTTGCTAAATAGTTTGACTGTTACCTCCATACACCACCTCTCTTCTTCTAAGTTTTCTCCTTATAAATGAAAAAGTTAGATAAGATGGTGTTTTCTTACAATTAAAAAAAGGGCAATATTTAAAATGTAAATTATATTTTGTTATTTAAAAATACACTTCGAGTGCCTATATTGCACAGGCTCTCTGAGTACAAAGCTATATAGCCTCTCTCCTTCATCTCTTTCTAAGTTAGTAAGAAAGTAATCCTTTTACCTAGATTTTCTTAAAGGGGCAATGTCATAATTAAGATGTCAAAGTTATAACAAAACTCAAAAGGGTTCCAAAAAGAAGTGGAGATCATTTCTAACTGGAATATATAAGGAGGAGAACAGAGTAGAAAATAGGCTCTGTCCAATACAGTAAACACTAGCCACAAGCAGCTAATGAGGACTTGAAATGTGGCTAGTGCAGTTCAGGAACTGAATTTTTAATTTTACCTACTTTAAACAGTTACACATGCCTAATGGCAACTATATTAGTACAGTTTTATTAGTGGGAGCATAGGGCTTATGTTAAGAAAGGGAGGGAAAGTGATGCCTGGGTGGCTCAGCGGTTGAGCATCTGCCTTTGGCTCAGGGCGTGATCCTGGTGTCCCAGGAGACTGAGTCCCACATCAGGCTTCCTGCATGGAGCCTGTTTCTCCCTTTGCATATGTCTCTGCCTCTGTGTGTGTGTGTGTGTGTCATTAATAAATAAATAAAATCTTAAAAAAAAAGGGAGGGAAAAATGCCAGAAAAGCATATTGAAGCAATAACATATGGTTTGGAGAATCTAGACATATATTTTAGGTGATAGCAGCAGTGGGAGTAGGTGGGTCATACATGTTTTAAGTCAGGGTAGTGATGCAGACAAAATAGTACTTTTAGTAGATTTCTTTGGTTGTGATGTTAATGGTAAGTTGGAGAAGGTGGGATGATAGCAACCTAGTGAGGAATCAGTAACCATAGACTAGGGTAGAAGTAGATGTGATGCCAGTAATCCTGGAGAGCTGGTGCATGTAGAATGGATAATTTATTTTGAGAAAGCTTAATGAGTTTGTCAAGAATTACCTCCTTCCTGGTTCATCTATTTTGCAGATCTACATATCCTTGTACTTCTCTGGATATAGCTCTAATCTTGGGACACTGCCTATAGTGATTCATTTTTCAAAGTGCAGGATGCTCCAATAATATAATTGTATTTTCTCTACATGTATGAGACTATTGCTGTATATGACGTTAACCAACAAAAGAGAATTATTTAATTATTTTAGTCCACCCCACCCCACACAGAGTTTTTCTTCACCATTTCTGTGTTGGTTACCATGTGTTAAATGTCTACAATGAAGTTCTGAATAGTCACGGCCTCTCATAAAACAGCTGTTTGTCATTGTAATTGATTTAAAAATCCATGTGCAGACACTGGTTCTGCTCATCAGTGCCTCTATTTATCTGTAGGATGTGTCACTGCATTCATAAACACTTGGGCCTTTGCGCATATTCTTGGCTCCTTGTCATGCTCAGGATATAAGGGTTCTAGCCGTCTAGAAAACTCATTGGCAGAGATACCACAAATTGGGCAGGAAACAACTCAGGAGGTGGATTGCTTGGCTCAGCAACAGCGATCCTGGGCACTGAATGACAGCTCAGCAGCCTGGTATGCTAGCCAGAATGTCTGATGGAGCATCATGGTCTCCACAAAGATATCATTTAGATGAGATTTCATGAGCACTAATGCCAGGGAATCTGAGCAGTCTTAAGAGTTCCAACAGGGAAAGAGCTCATCAATTAAGAGAAACATGAGGACAACCAGTTGCCAACATGTACATTTTTTCTCTTTCAAGGATTTGTTCTTTTGCATATTTGCATTTTCATAGAACTGCAGAAAACAAAGACAGTTAATTTGAGATTACATGTGTTTCTATTTTTGTCGTGCAAGCAAATTGGACTGCATTTTTCCTTGCCAAAATTTGTCTTTAGAGGGGATTAATTCTTTTATTGTACAGAATAGCTTCTGGATTTGGGCATAAATAGAAAGGTTTATAATTTCTGGTCACTAAGTATAGAAAGCCACTTGTTTTAGATTTGTTTTTCCAATTGAGAATGCTTTAAGCACCCTATTTTAAATTACTGATATTCCCAGAGTGGGGATAGTATGAAGATGTAAACAGTGGAAGATCTGGGTTTAATTACTGGCTATCTCCCTTATCAAGTTTTAGGATCTTGATCAAAATATTTAACCTCACTGAACCTTAGTTCTATCATCTATAAAATCAGAATAAGAAGTTTTATACAAACAGCCACTCTACTGTAGTGATTAAATGTGGTAATTATTTGTAAAATACAGTAAAGCTAGTTTGCTTCTGTCATAATTCAAGAATCCACAAGCCAGTCTTAAAATGGCTGATCTCTCAGCAAGATGGAAGGATGAGAAATGGAAAGCCACCTTTAAAACTGCAAAAAGAGGCTCACCTTATCATTAAGACATATTCCTTTACAACTCTCACTTTGTAAACCTTATAACCTCATCGATAACCCTTTTGGCATGACATAGAGAAGCTTTGCAGAAATTTATCTTTCCACATCTCTGTGGAGGAAAGACACATTTCTTTGGTAAAATTTGATTAATGGAATCAAATTTGATTAATTTCCTTCTTTTTTGAAAGTAAATGCATATTGCTCATTTTCCCTTGAAGAATATTTAATTTTGGGAGAGCATTCCTTTTGATTTGGTATTATGGGGACTTAGAGATATTATGGGGTTAGGTTAGAGTATGGGGGTCAAGAAAGCTTCAGCTGACTGAGAATAATTCACCAAAAGAGGAAATAAGAACTATGTCTTGATCTTGTCTTATTACTGTTCACCACTTATATTTCTTCTGGAAAAAAGACATTCTGTCATCTGAAAAACTGGAAACCTTTACTGATAAGACCAATCACCTTGGCTTGGCTCCTAATGAGAGCATTTGAGCTCACTGGTTAACACACCATTTGATGTGTATCCTTTTTGTATTTTCCTTGCAATCTGTATAGACTGTCCACTGTATAGGGTCATCTGCTAACATTAGCAAAAGTGAAAAGCTTTTCAAGGAAAAGAAGCTACCTCAAGAAAAAAGAATGAGGGTGTCTTCATTAGTCTGCAGTTTTTTTTAAATGTGCTCTAAATAAATTCAGTGAGTACAAATTGAAAAGTAGACAGCTGGAAGTCTCATTAAGTGCACATTAGCTTCTATTAGCACACCGCAAATTTGTCTGCAGTGCTTCATTCTCACTGTGTAAAGGTATGTCTTCAGGAGTATAAAGCCTAAACCCTTCAGCCTCCTTTCCTGTTTTCTTTTTACATGATTATTGAAATATATAATAATATATTATGGCTTTATGTATAATATATATTTTATATATTATATATATATATATACATATATATTTTCCCCCCACTACCTGAAAGTGGAGCGTTCCTATGAAACGTTTCCAAGCCACAATGATCTAAAGCAAAGAAGCAGTGACCATCAACTTATATGGAAAAATTTTTGAAATTTCCCAAGCCCCCAAAAATAACCCTTTGTAGATTTTTCTGATACCTTCAGACTCTTCTAGCTAACAGATGCACACACACACACACACACACACACACACACACATTGAGATAAACCACAGATGCTCACAGATGTAATTTAAAGCTAAGACATCTTGATGCTGAGATGCTGAGTAGAGTTCCTGGGGCAGGAGCTTGGTTGGGCCACTCTTCCTGCTCAAAGTGAGCACTGCCTGTCTATCAGATCTCTGCAGAATAAACATTGAATGCTGTTTTCACTTTCCACCTTTATTCATAAAGGTGAAAATCCTTTTTGGGTTTCTTTTGATCAGCTAAAACAGGCACTAATCTAGGTCTTTCAAAAAAGCAAAGTGGTGGAATTCCAGCTTTTGGAAAGTAGGGGATACCTCTGTGTGTGTGTGTGTGTGTGTGTGTGTGTATTTTCATTTTATAAAAATGGTTACCAATGTATATCATATAAGTATTTTTCTTTAATTATAGGAACCTGGACAGATATCCTTAGGTAAATTAAGAAAGTGATTATCAGAGTTTCCTCAACTCTTCATTATATTTGCTACTGTAAAAGACTCCTGTATTATAGTAGGCAGGGCCTTTTCTTTTAAAATGACTTTGAATGGTATTGACTGATATTTTTTTAATAATAATTCTAGGACAGCCCCGGTGGCTCAGCGGTTTAGCACTGCCTTCAGCCCAGGGTGGGATCCTGGAGACCTGGGATCGAGTCCCACTTCGGGCTCCCTGCATGGAGCCTGTTTCTCCCTCTGCCTGTGTCTCTGTCTCTCTCTCTATGTCTCCATGCATAAATAAATAAAATCTTAAAAAATATATTTAAAAAATAATAATAATTCTCCCCAATTTTTAGATAAGACTGATGTCTTCAGAATTTGTCCTTATTTTCCATAGGTTGTTTGGGAGATCTAATTGGTGGTCGGGAAATAAAAAGAGCAGCCTGGTTCACGTGGCAAAAGACAGTTATGTAGTTGGGAGTTTAGAAACTATTCATGTATTTATAACTGTTACATTATTCACTATTCCTTCCTTCTTTCCTCACTGTTCATCTTGCCATTTTAATTTTAAACAAAAGGTTTGCTATTTCTTTTGGAAGGACACGGTACTGCAGATTCTTTAAGGAAGAATCTGAACTCTTTGTTGTCCTCATCTATTATGAACTTCTACTCATAACTGAGTTGTCTAAAAGAAGACGGCCACACACAGTATTTACATCAACTCAACTGCAGTTTTTCATTATCACATTTAGAAAAAATATGTCTTAGCCCTGTATTAGCAGGGTCCAGCCTTAGAGTCAATTGGGGATGCCTTTACCTTCACTTAAAAAAAAAAAAAAAAAAACATTGTGAAGATGTAAATATTATTTTCCCCAAACAACTGAGAAATACTTACAAAGAGAAAAGGACGATGTTGTAGACAGCAAAAAACAACTGAACAGAAAAATGGAGAAAAGAGCATAGGACTGGCATAAAAGTTTTGCCACTAACAAAAAATATTTTTAATTTCATTTCTTTTGCAAGTTGTATGCATTGGAAGGAGGGAATAAAAGCTATACAGTGTTTAGTCACAAAATAGGTTCGATTATTAAATAGTCTTATACCAAAGCCATTTGGGGCTTTAGTGGTCATGTTCTGTAGGTTCTGGGACCTGAGATTGGAGAAAGATACTGTAAATTATTAGACTTATAGATGACAAAAAGTGTAAGCATTATCCTGTTGTGTGTGGAATTGTACACTGGAGAACAGACAAACTGCATGATTCCAACCTGGAAGGAAAATTCCAATGGGCAAAATATAATATATATCTGCAGATTGCAATTTGATGACACTTCGTAGTAAAGATCTGAGTCTTCAGATTGGGAGTTTAAGTCATGATTGTCAATTAAAAGCTGAAAAGCAATAAGTTCCTTTGTAGAAAATGTTAGTAAACTCTCAGAGCAAATACTGGCAACTCCTTCCAGAAAGTATTGATAGTGTCTGAATGTTTACTTGATGACAATTAGAATTTGTCTCATTGCAAAGTAAATATATATGCATCTAAGGGAGTAAACAACTCAGTGAATATAACCAATGTTTGTATTTAACAGCAGTCAACTGAATAACTATTTCAAAAATAAGAAATATATGCATGATTTTCTTAAGACAATATAGACTTGAGAGAGTATATACACAGGGCAAACATATTACCTATTCCTTTAAATCTCATTACTTTTAGGCCATTGTTTTTAATTCAATCATAATCAAGTGAGCTTTATTTGATTTATGTGGATCCCTCACTGGGGAATACCACTGTTAGTCATCCAATAATGGGTTAATGGATAAAGACATATGGTCCCACAGGAAAAAGAAAAAGGAGGAGATTGCAATTGCAACATTTTTGAAGCTAGAAAGTAGGTAATTAAAATTTAGTTGTTTTTTTTTTCTAACATGACAGTATAGAAAGTCAAGAATCATTCTCATTTCATTGAAATATTCTGAAAAATTTAGGATTGGTCCTACCAAGTAATTCTGGCAGTTGATATAAAACTACTGCTAAAAACATAATTGGTTTCAAGTCTCTTATGAGCAGTGAGGCTTCCACAGTGCTTTCCCTCTACTTCAAAGTAAGACCACTGCTCCATACTTCCTGTAGGTAGAAGAAAAGAGGCTTATTCCCTAGAGAGGATAAAACAGAATTTTTCTGGCCTGGAAGAGACCAGGACACAGAGAGAGAATACCAAACCAAAATCTGGGGATAAATACATTAAATGTTAAAACACCTCACCTTGCCTCTCCCTTCCCACTTAGATGTCTGGCAGAACCATTGTAGCCAAATGCCATCCAGACAGGAGAAGGGAAGAATTCTCTAGGGAATCTGCCCTACCTAAAATACCTAATGAAAATGACAGCAGGAGTTCCTCAACTGAACCAATCAACTAGATTACAGTGAGGAATGGAATCAAGACCCACTCTTAAATATTAGTGCAACCACAAGGTTATTAGATGCTCAAATTAAGTATTTTGTATTAGACAAAAACAAATAGAAAAAATAACGTAGAGGAAAAGGTAATATCATGCACAAAAAGAAAATTTCAACATAACTGTGATAAATATCCTTAAAGAGAAAAGATTTTACATCCCTAAAACAAGAACAGAGAATTCTTTTAAATGTTGGAAATTAAAATATGATAGTATAAGTGGAAAAAAAACAATAAAAGGTTTAAAGGATAAAGTTGAGAAATATTCCAGAATGAAAAACAAAATGTCAAAGATGGAAATTAGAAGAAAAATAAAAGGGAATTTGAAAACCAGTAGAGAAGGTCCAACATTTTAAAAATAGGTATGCCAGAAGTAGGAAACAGAAATACAGGATAAGAAATTACCCAAAAAATGTGATTAAAAAGTTCCCAGAATGGAAAAACATATGTTTCCATATTGAATAGACACATCATGTTCCCAGTACTGTGGATGGAAACAAACCCACATTAAGGCATCAGCAATAAAAGGCAGTATTCGGGGAACAGGGAACATCTTCAGACTTTCAGAGGGAACATTAATATGAGATAAAGTAGAATAGCAATACTGGAATCTCGTAAACATTGAACAAATCTTTATGCTTCTGATGTCACAATTTATGCCTACAAGTCCATGACCAAATGTGTGAGAGTACATGAAAGATTTATCTGCCATTTTCAGAAATCTGCTGGAAGATGTTCTCCACTCAAATTAGAGAGTAAACCAAGGAAGAAGACAGACTCAGGAAACAGGGTATCCAACAAAGAAGAAAGGTGGAGAGAATTACTGATCACAATACGATAGCTATGGAGCAGGTTTAGAGAGCACCCAGAATAAATTAGAACAGGATGACTTTTATGAGGAGAGATTTCTTCAACAGGATAAATTTACAATGTATTACGTACTTGAATATATTGAGAAGAGTTATATATCCCTGTGGTAGAGATGGGGGACGCTTAGTGATTATTACTAGAATACTAAGAAAATAATGATACCACAAACAACACAATTAAAAAAAAAAAAAACTTGTCCCAGGAAGGAGAAAAAGCACCAGTATTTACATAAAAGGAAAAATAGTTATAATATCTAACATTTCTCTACTGTGTATAATGTTTACTTCCAAATGGTAGCATAAACACTGCATATTGACCCAATCCATAATAAGGAGACAAGGAACCTGCATTTGTGTCAGGGGCAAGGCTTCCTAGGGTAGTGTTGAACGAGAGCTACACTTATATTTTCTAAATTAGAACATCAATACACAATACCTAAATCATCCCTCACCCCAAAATATCAAAAAGTAGCAATATAAACACACTATGGAACGATTTACATACAAATACTAATAGAATCATATACATCTTTGAAATTGGTTGCCTCTCGGAAGGAGAAAAAAATGTGTGGTGAAAAGGCAATCTCTAGATTGCTTTGGGTAGTATGGACATTTAAAAAATATTAAGTCTCCCAATCCATGAGCATGGTATGTCTTTCTATTTGTGTCTACTTCAATTTATTTCATCAGTGTCTTATAGTTTTCAGAGTACAGGTCTTTTACCTCCTTAGTCAAATTTATTCCTAGTTTTTTTTTTTTTTTGATGCAATTGTAAATAGTTTTTTTTTCTTAATTTCTCTTTCTGATAGCTCATTATTACTGCATAGAAATGCAACTGATTTCTGTATGTTCTACTGTATTGCAAATTTCCTGAATTCATTTATTCTAATAGTTTTTTGGTAGAGCTTTTAGAGTTTTCTATGTGTAGTACCAAGCTATCTGCAAATAGTAACAATTTTACTTCTACCTTACAAATTTGGATGTCCTTTTTATTTTTCTTGTCTGATTGCTGCATCTAAGACTTACAGTAAAATGTTGCACAAAGTGATGAGAGTGGATATACTTGCTTTGTTCTTGATTTTAGAAGAAATACAGCTTTTCACTTTTGACTATGATGTTAGCTGTGGACTTTGAATAATACATGGATTTTACTTTGTTTTTTTTTTTTTTTTTTTTTTTTTTTTTTTTTTTTTTTTTTTTTTTATGGTTTCATTCATTTTTTTTTTTTAATTATTTTTTTTTATTGGTGTTCAATTTACTAACATACAGAATAACACCCAGTGCCCGTCACCCATTCACTCCCACCCCCCGCCCTCCTCCCCTTCTACCACCCCTAGTTCGTTTCCCAGAGTTAGCAGTCTTTACGTTCTGTCTCCCTTTCTGATATTTCCCACACATTTCTTCTCCCTTCCCTTATTTTCCCTTTCACTATTATTTATATTCCCCAAATGAATGAGAACATATAATGTTTGTCCTTCTCCGACTGACTTACTTCACTCAGCATAATACCCTCCAGTTCCATCCACGTTGAAGCAAATGGTGGGTATTTGTCATTTCTAATAGCTGAGTAATATTCCATTGTATACATAAACCACATCTTCTTTATCCATTCATCTTTCGTTGGACACCGAGGCTCCTTCCACAGTTTGGCTATAGTGGCCATTGCTGCTAGAAACATCGGGGTGCAGGTGTCCCGGCGTTTCATTGCATTTGTATCTTTGGGGTAAATCCCCAACAGTGCAATTGCTGGGTCGTAGGGCAGGTATATTTTTAACTGTTTGAGGAACCTCCACACAGTTTTCCAGAGTGGCTGCACCAGTTCACATTCCCACCAACAGTGTAGGAGGGTTCCCTTTTCTCCGCATCCTCTCCAACATTTGTTGTTTCCTGCCTTGTTAATTTTCCCCATTCTCACTGGTGTGAGGTGGTATCTCATTGTGGTTTTGATTTGTATTTCCCTGATGGCAAGTGATGCAGAGCATTTTCTCATATGCATGTTGGCCATGTCTATGTCTTCCTCTGTGAGATTTCTGTTCATGTCTTTTGCCCATTTCATGATTGGATTGTTTGTTTCTTTGGTGTTGAGTTTAATAAGTTCTTTATAGATCTTGGAAACTAGCCCTTTATCTGATATGTCATTTGCAAATATCTTCTCCCATTCTGTAGGTTGTCTTTGAGTTTTGTTGACTGTATCCTTTGCTGTGCAAAAGCTTCTTATCTTGATGAAGTCCCAATAGTTCATTTTTGCTTTTGTTTCTTTTGCCTTTGTGGATGTATCTTGCAAGAAGTTACTATGGCCGAGTTCAAAAAGGGTGTTGCCTGTGTTCTTCTCTAGGATTTTGATGGAATCTTGTCTCACATTTAGATCTTTCATCCATTTTGAGTTTATCTTTGTGTATGGTGAAAGAGAGTGGTCTAGTTTCATTCTTCTGCATGTGGATGTCCAATTTTCCCAGCACCATTTATTGAAGAGACTGTCTTTCTTCCAATGGATAGTCTTTCCTCCTTTATCGAATATTAGTTGCCCATAAAGTTCAGGGTCCACTTCTGGATTCTCTATTCTGTTCCACTGATCTATGTGTCTGTTTTTGTGCCAGTACCACACTGTCTTGATGACCACAGCTTTGTAGTACAACCTGAAATCTGGCATTGTGATGCCCCCAGATATGGTTTTCTTTTTTAAAATTCCCCTGGCTATTCGGGGTCTTTTCTGATTCCACACAAATCTTAAAATAATTTGTTCTAACTCTCTGAAGAAAGTCCATGGTATTTTGATAGGGATTGCATTAAACGTGTATATTGCCCTGGGTAACATTGACATTTTCACAATATTAATTCTGCCAATCCATGAGCATGGAATATTTTTCCATCTCTTTGTGTCTTCCTCAATTTCTTTCAGAAGTGTTCTATAGTTTTGAGGGTATAGATCCTTTACATCTTTGGTGAGGTTTATTCCTAGGTATCTTATGCTTTTGGGTGCAATTGTAAATGGGATTGACTCCTTAATTTCTCTTTCTTCAGTCTCATTGTTAGTGTATAGAAATGCCACTGACTTCTGGGCATTGATTTTGTATCCTGCCACGCTGCCGAATTGCTGTATGAGTTCTAGCAATCTTGGGGTGGAGACTTTTGGGTTTTCTATGTAGAGTATCATGTCATCGGCGAAGAGAGAGAGTTTGACTTCTTCTTTGCCAATTTGAATGCCTTTAATGTCTTTTTGTTGTCTGATTGCTGAGGCTAGGACTTCCAGTACTATGTTGAATAGCAGTGGGGAGAGTGGACATCCCTGTCTTGTTCCTGATCTTAGGGGAAAGGCTCCCAGTGCTTCCCCATTAAGAATGATATTTGCTGTGGGCTTTTCATAGATGGCTTTTAAGATGTCGAGGAATGTTCCCTCTATCCCTACACTCTGAAGAGTTTTAATCAGGAATGGATGCTGTATTTTGTCAAATGCTTTCTCTGCATCCAATGAGAGGATCATATGGTTCTTGGTTTTTCTCTTGCTGATATGATGAATCACATTGATTGTTTTACGGGTGTTGAACCAGCCTTGTGTCCCAGGGATAAATCCTACTTGGTCATGGTGAATAATTTTCTTAATGTACTGTTGGATCCTATTGGCCAGTATCTTGTTGAGAATTTTTGCATCCATGTTCATCAGGGATATTGGTCTGTAATTCTCCTTTTTGGCGGGGTCTTTGTCTGGCTTTGGAATTAAGGTGATGCTGGCTTCATAGAACGAATTTGGAAGTACTCCATCTCTTTCTATCTTTCCAAACAGCTTTAGGAGAATAGGTATGATTTCTTCTTTAAACGTTTGATAAAATTCTCCTGGAAAGCCATCTGGCCCTGGACTCTTGTGTCTTGGGAGGTTTTTGATGACTGCTTCAATTTCCTCCCTGGTTATTGGCCTGTTCAGGTTTTCTATTTCTTCCTGTTCCAGTTTTGGTAGTTTGTGGCTTTCCAGGAATGCGTCCATTTCTTCTAGATTGCCTAATTTATTGGCGTATAGCTGTTCATAATATGTTTTTAAAATCGTTTGTATTTCCTTGGTGTTGGTAGTGATCTCTCCTTTCTCATTCATGATTTTATTAATTTGAGTCTTCTCTCTCTTCTTTTTAATAAGGCTGGCTAATGGTTTATCTATCTTATTAATTCTTTCAAAGAACCAACTCCTGGTTCTGTTGATCTGTTCCACAGTTCTTCTGGTCTCGATTTCGTTGAGTTCTGCTCGAATCTTTATTAATTCCCTTCTTCTCTTGGGTGTAGGATCTATTTGCTGTTTTTTCTCTAGCTCCTTTATGTGTAAGGTTAGCTTTTGTATTTGAGTTCTTTCCAGTTTTTGAATGGATGCTTGTATTGCGATGTATTTCCCCCTTAGGACTGCTTTTGCTGCATCCCAAAGATTTTGAACGGTTGTATCTTCATTCTCATTAGTTTCCATGAATCTTTTTAATTCTTCCTTAATTTCCTGGTTGACCCTTTTATCTTTTAGCAGGATGGTCCTTAACCTCCATGTGTTTGAGGTCCTTCCAAACTTCTTGTTGTGATTTAGTTCTAATTTCAAGGCATTATGGTCCGAGAATATGCAGGGGACAATCCCAATCTTTTGGTATCGGTTCAGACCCGATTTGTGACCCAATATGTGGTCTATTCTGGAGAAAGTTCCATGTGCGCTTGAGAAGAATGTGTATTCAGTTGAGTTTGGATGTAAAGTTCTGTAGATATCTGTGAAATCCATCTGGTCCAGTGTATCATTTAAAGCTCTCGTTTCTTTGGAGATGTTTTGCTTAGAAGACCTATCGAGTATAGAAAGAGCTAGATTGAAGTCACCAAGTATAAGTGTATTATTATCTAAGTATTTCTTCACTTTGGTTAATAATTGATTTATATATTTGGCAGCTCCCACATTCGGAGCATATATATTGAGGATTGTTAAGTCCTCTTGTTGAATAGATCCTTTAAGTATGATATAGTGTCCCTCTTCATCTCTCACTACAGTCTTTGGGGTAAATTTTAGTTTATCTGATATAAGGATGGCTACCCCTGCTTTCTTTTGAGGACCATTCGAATGGTAAATGGTTCTCCAACCTTTTATTTTCAGGCTGTAGGTGTCCTTCTGTCTAAAATGAGTCTCTTGTAGACAGCAAATAGATGGGTCCTGCTTTTTTATCCAGTCTGAAACCCTGCGCCTTTTGATGGGGTCATTAAGCCCGTTCACATTCAGAGTTACTATTGAGAGATATGAGTTTAGTGTCATCATGATATCTATTCAGTCTTTGTTTTTGTGGACTGTTCCACTGAACTTCTTCTTAAAGGGGAATTTTAAGAGGCCCCCTTAAAATTTCTTGCAGAGCTGGTTTGGAGGTCACATATTCTTTTAGTTGCTGCCTGTCTTGGAAGCTCTTTATCTCTCCTTCCATTTTGAATGAGAGCCTTGCTGGATAAAGTATTCTTGGTTGCATGTTCTTCTCATTTAGGACCCTGAATATATCCTGCCAGCCCTTTCTGGCCTGCCAGGTCTCTGTGGAGAGGTCTGCTGTTACCCTAATACTCCTCCCCATAAAAGTCAGGGATTTCTTGTCTCTTGCTGCTTTAAGGATCTTCTCCTTATCTTTGGAATTTGCAAGCTTCACAATTAAATGTCGAGGTGTTGAACGGTTTTTATTGATTTTAGGGGGGGATCTCTCTATTTCCTGGATCTGAATGCCTGTTTCCCTTCCCAGATTAGGAAAGTTTTCAGCTAGAATTTGTTCAAATACATATTCTGGCCCTCTGTCCCTTTCGGCGCCCTCGGGAACCCCAATTAAACGTAGGTTTTTCTTCCTCAGGCTGTCGTTTATTTCCCTTAATCTATCTTCATGGTCTTTTAATTGTTTGTCTCTTTTTTCCTCAGTTTCCCTCTTTGCTATCAACTTGTCTTCTAGGTCACTCACTCGTTCTTCCACCTCGTTAACCCTCGTCGTTAGGACTTCTAGTTTGGATTGCATCTCATTCAATTGATTTTTAATTTCTGCCTGATTAGCTCTAAATTCTGCAGTCATGAAGTCTCTTGAGTCCTTTATACTTTTTTCTAGAGCCACCAGTAGCTGTATAATAGTGCTTCTGAATTGGCTTTCTGACATTGAATTGTAATCCAGATTTTGTAACTCTGTGGGAGAGAGGACTGTTTCTGATTCTTTCTTTTGAGGTGAGGTTTTCCTTCTAGTCATTTTGCTCAGTGCAGAGTGGCCAAAAGCAAGTTGTATTGGGAAAAAGAGAAAAAGAGAGGAGAGAAAGAAGGAAAGAAAAGAGAAAGAGAAAAAAAAAAGGGAAGAAAAAGAAAAAAAAAAACGAAAAAAAAAAAAAAAAAAGAAAAAGAGAAAGAAAAAGAAAGGAGAAAAAAAGGGGGTGGGGGAAGGAAACAAATCAAAAAGCAAAACAAAACAAAAACAAAAACAAAAACAAACAAAAAAAGAACCACCGGGGAGTATATTCTGATTCTGTGTTCTCTAAGTCCCTTGGCTTCTCCTGGAAGTTGTCCGTCTAGCTGGTCTTCTGGGGGAGGGGCCTGTTGTGCTGATTCTCAGGTGTTAGCAGTTGGGGGAGCTGCTGTGCCCCTGCCTGGTGCAGGGCCCAGTGGGGGTTGTTTACCCCGTGAGGCCGCAGGAGGAACAGCCCCAGTGGCGGGGCAGCTCTGGAAACCTGGATTCAGCCCCCGCAGGAACTCCGTCTGCAGGGCCTGGAGGCTCCGGGGCGGGGCCGCTGATCTGCTCAGCTGGGGCAGGAGCGTCCTTGCTGTCCTGGGCCCTCCCGGCCTCTGCCTGTCCCGGGGGAGGCCGGATCCTGGGCTGTGTCCCGGCGCCCTGTGCTCCGGAGCCTGCGCTGGTGGATTCGCGCTCCCGGGCCGCGCAGCCCCCTCCGCGGAGCCGCCGCCCGAGCCCCTCCGAGCTGCTCCTGGAACCGCGCAGCCCCCTCCGCACGGAGCCTCTTCCTCTGCCCGAGCCCCTCCGAGCTGCTCCCGGGGCCGCGCAGCCCCCTCCGCGGAGCCGCCGCCCGAGCCCCTCCGAGCTGCTCCGGTCCCGCCGGGTCCCCCGTGCGCGCTGCAGCCCTCAGGGAGCTCGGCGCACTCTCCTGGGTGCGCAGTTGCTGTTACTGTCCCGGGGAGCCCGAGGGCATCCCCTCCCTCCTGGGTCCTGCTCCAACTCCCCGCGAGCCCCTTTCCCCCGGGAAGGTCGGTGCAGCTCCTGCGTCTCCGGGACGGGGCTCTCCTGTCCTGGGGACACTCGCCCCGGCCTCAGCCCGGCTCCTCGCGGGGCCCCTCCCCCTTGGAGGCCTTTGTTTCTTTACTTCTTTTTCCCCGTCTTCCTACCTTGATAGAAGCGCGAACTCTTCTCACTGTAGCGTTCCAGCTGGTCTCTCTTTAAATCTCAGGCCGAATTCGTAGATTTTCAGGATAATTTGAAGGTTTTCTAGGTAGTTTGGTGGAGACAGGTGATTTGGAGACCCTACTCTTCCGCCATCTTGCTCCTCCCCCCCCTGGATTTTACTTTGTTGAGAGTTTTTATCATGAACAATTATTGTATTTGGCCAAGTGCTTTTTCTGGATCTATTGTGATAATAATATGGTTTTTATCCTTCCTTTTGCTAATTTGAGTGTTACACTGGTTTATCTGTGAATATTGAACCACTCTTGTATCTTTGGAATTAATTTCACTTGATTATGGTCAAATGATCCTTTTAATATATTGTTGAATTTAGTTTAGTAATGTTTTCTTAAGAATCATCAGGGATATTAGCCTGTAGTTTTCATTTTTTTTTTGTTGCAACTTTGTCTGGTTTTGGTGTCAGGGTATTGCTGACCTTGTATAAGAAATTTGGAAGTTTTCTTTTCTCTTGTATTTATTTATTTTTGGAATAGTTTGAGAATAATTGGTATTAACTCTGCTTTAAATGTTTGGTAAAATCTACCTATCAAGCCATATACTCCTGGGCTTTGTTTGTTGGAAGTTTTTTGATTACTAATTTAATTTTGTTACTAGTAAGTGATCTGTTCAAATTTTCTATTTCTTCCTGATTCAGTTTGGAAGATTGTATGATTCTAGGAATTTAACCATTTCTTCTAAGTTGTCTGATTTGATGGCATATAATTCTTTATAGTGTTTTCTTATAATCTTTTATATTTTTGTGGTGTCAGTTATTTCTCCTTCATTTTTCCTTTTATTTATTTGAGTACTATCTTTCTCTCTTTTTCTTTGATGAATGTGGCCAAAGGTTTATCAATTTTGTGATAGAGAATTACTTCGTGGTTTCATTGATCTTATTTATTTATTTAGTCTCTATTTCATTTATTTTCACTCTAATATTTATTACTTCTTTACTACCTTTGGGATTTGTCCTTTTTCTAGCATTTTTATGTATATGGTTACACTGTTGTGTGAGATTTCTCTTGTTTCCTGAAGTAGGCCTGTATTGGTATAGATTTTCCTCTTAGAACGATTTTGCATATCCCAAAGATTTTGGATTGTGTTTACATTTGTCTCCATGTATTTTTTTTTTTCTTAACTTACTCTTTGCTTTTTTCATTGACCCATTCATCATTTAGTTGCATGTTGTTTAGCCTCCATGTATTTGTACTTTTTCATATTTTTTGTTAGTTGATTTCTAGTTTCACATCGTTGTGGTCATAAAAGAGGCTTGTTAGGATTTTAGTCTTTTTAAATTTATTGAGATTTGTTTTCTGGCCTATCATGTTATCTGTCCTGGAGAATGTTTCATGTGCACTTGAAAAAAATATGTATTCTACTATTTCTGAATGAAATGTTCTATATATATTTTTAGGTGTTGTTCAAAGGTTTAATGTGTTGTTCAAAGTCATTGTTTACTTGTTGATTTTCTGTTTGAATAATCTACTCATTGATATAAGTGGAGTTTTAAATTCCTCTACTATTACTGTGTTACTATAAATTTCTCTCTTTATGCCTGTTAATATTAGCTTTATGCATTTAGGTGATCCTATGTAGGGTGCATAGATACATATAGATATTCACAATTGTCATACTTGCTTGTTGAATTGATCCCTTTATCATTATCCAATGCTTTTCTTTGTCTCTCACTACAGCCTTTGTTTTAAATTCTATTTAGTCTAATATAAGTATTGTTGCCATGGCTTTTTTCCCACTTCCATATGCATGGAATATCTTTTCCATCCCTTCACTTTCTGTCTAGCATATGTCTGTCATATACTAAAATGGGTGTCTTGTAGGCATCATATAGATGAGTCTTTTTTTAAAATCCATTCACTCACCTTATTATTTTGTATTGGAATATTTTGTCCTTTTACACTTTAAGTAATTATTAATAGGTATGTACTTATAGTCATTTGGTTAATTGTTTTCTGGTTGTTTTTTCCATTCTTCTCTGTTTCTGTGTCGTGGTTCTTCTTCTTCTTCTTCTTCTTCTTCTTCTTCTTCTTCTTCTTCTTCTTCTTCTTCTTCTTCTTCTTTCTTCTTCTTCTTCCTCTTCCTCTTCCTCTTCCTTCTCCTCCTCCTCCTTTTCTTCTTTTTCTTTGCCCCTTCCTATTCCCTCTCTTCTTCATTATTTTCCTCCTTTTCCTCCTTCTTCTTTTTCTCCTTCTCTTCTAGTTCTCTTCCCTTGCAGTTTGATGTTTTTCTTTAGTGTTATGCTTGAATTCCTATTTATTTGTTTGTTTGTTTATTTTTGTAGTGTGTGTGTGTGTGTGTGTGTGTCTATTATAGGTTTTTCATTTTGGGTTATCATTGGGCTCATACATAACTGTGGGCATAGCAGCTTAGAGTAAGTTGATGGTCACTTAAGCAAATTATAAAAGCACTAAATTTTACCCCCTTCTCCACGTTTATCTATATGATGCCACATTTTACACCTTTATATTTTGTGTATTCTGTGGCTACTTTTTATAGTTATAATTGATTTCACTACTTCTGTGTTTTAGCCTCTATACTAGTTTTATAAGTAATTAATCTACAACCTTTAATATTTGTTTTTATCTATGAATTTTTTTCTTTCATAATTTTCTTACTTATAGTTATGGTCTTTTGCTACCACTTAAAGAATTCTCTAACATTTCTTATAACGTTAGTTTAGTGGTAATGAACTCCTTTAGCTTTTGTTTGTCTGGGAAACTATCTCCTTCAATTCTAAATGATGATCTTTCTGGGTAGAGGATTCTTGGTTGTCGGTTTTTTGCCTTTTAGCACTTTGAATATATCATACCACTCTCTTCTAGTTTGCAAAATTTTTGCTAAAAAATTAACTGATAGACTAATGGGGTTTCCCTTCTATGTAAATGATTTTTTCACTTGCTATTTTTAAGATTCTGTATCATTATTTTTTGCTGTTTTAATTATTTTGTGTTTTGGTGTGGCTCTCTTTGGGTTCATCTTGTTAATGGCTCTCTGTACCTCCCGAACCTGGATGTATATTCCTTTCCCCAGATTAGGGAAGTTTTCAGCTATTATTCCTTCAGATAATTTTATGTTCTCTTCTCTCTCTTACTTCTGGGATCCCTACAATGTGAATGTTATTGCACTCAATGATATCACAGGGGTTCCTTAACTTATTTTAATTCATTATTCGTTTATTTTTCCTGTACAGCTTGATTACTTTTTGTCACCCTTTCAGTTCACTGATCCATTCTTCTACATCTTCTAATCTGCTGTTGAGTCCCTCTAGTGTATTTTACATTTCAGTTATTGAATTCTTCAGCTCGGTTTATTTTTTTAAATATTTTCTCTCTTTGTTGACGTTCTCACTAAAACCACCCACTTTTCTCAAGTCCAGTGAGTATCTTTATGACCATTGCTTTAAACTCTCTGTCAGGCATATTGCTTATCTCCATTTCATTTAGCTCTTTTTTCCATGATTTTGTCTTGTTCTTTCATTTGGGACATTCTACTCTGTCTCCTCATTTTGTCTAATACTCTGCATTTGTTTCTATGTATTAGGTAAGTCAGCTACAATTCCTGATCTTGAAAGTAGTGGCCTTGTGTAGAAGTTTTGTGGTGCCCTATAGTGCAATCCCCTTTGGTCGCTAGAACGAAGTATTCCAGACACATCCCCTGGTGTGTGTAATGGTTACACCCTCCTATTGTGGTTGAGCCATGATTGCCTTAAGCACAGCCTGCTGCAATAAGCTCCTTTGCCTGCTCTGGACACACCGGGCAAAGTTTGTTCTCCATTCTGTTGAGAAGCCTGGTTGTGGCCAACATGCACTCATAGTGGGCAGGGCTGGCACTCAGCCTAGCTGCTGCAATCAGCCTCAGCCAAAGCTGCAGGCACACTGAAGGACAGAGCTCATTCTCTGCATAGCCAACTAAGAGGCCTGGCTACAAGAACTCAGGTATGCTGGTGTGTGTGTGTGTGTGTGTGTGTGTGTGTGTGAGAGAGAGAGAATATAACCAGGGCAGGAATCATTCAGAGTTGTGCCAGTCCTGCTGGTCAGGGCTGCCTGCCAGGTGTGATAAGGCTAAAGCCACTTGGGAGGGACCATTATAGGTTGGGTGAGGCCAGTCTTCAGGTGAACATTAGGGCAGAACATGTGGTACTATCAAAGTAGATACTTAGTGTTAGCACTGGTTCCACAAGCACCTGGCTATCTAAGCTGAGAGAAAGCTAGGAAAATGGTGCCCTCCAGCCATTTGTTTACAGAGAAATGTTCTGCAGACCCCTGCTCCTCCAACATGTATTCTAAGGTTAGTCAATAAATCTTCATGTATACCCCAGATGCTTTTCAAACTGGTGGTCCTGTGCTGTGTCTTGGGCTGAGTTATTTAGCTTGTTACCTCTTTAGAGTAAACTCTTTATAGCCTTTCTGCTGTCCCAGAGTTAAGTGTTACTGTTTTCAAGGCCAGAAAACAAGGCCTTGTTATAGGACTTGTCTTCCCTGTGCAGGTCCCTAGGTTTTGGGGTCTCCAGTGTGGATTCTAATACCCTTGTTCCTCTGTGCTTATGCTGTTCCTCCCATTTGTGGTTGGTCACATTGGGGGTTTGGTTTCCAACTGCATATCCACCCCTCCTACTCTTTTTGATGTGGCTTTCACTTTCTGACTAGCTGTGGAGGATCTCTTCTGCCAGGCTTCCAGTCATTTTCTGAGTTAGTCACATAAGTATAGTTGTTGCCTTGGTATGTCTATAGCACAAGGTGACCTCAGGATACTCCTACTCTACCATCTTCCTTCACGTCTACATTTTTGAGCAATTTCCTCAGGTAGTTAGTTTGCTAAAATACATAATCACATTTTTTTACCCCTCTATCTTAGTATTGCAAATAATTAGATTATTCTTGAAACAAATCCAATGTAATGTTCAGATGTTATTTATTTGTTTACTTATTTATATTAACTAAATATTCACTGTAGGAATCACCAGTCAAAATTATTGTTTTAGGAATTTTCCCTCAAACAAGAGTAGATACCAGTATTCCCATATGTCCTATAGGATAGTTCTCTATCCAAACCTGGCTGATCACAACATGGATATCTAACTCAAATGTAAAATTCATATTTGAGGGATGAGGAAGCTTGGAATTTTGAAACTCTGACAAGTTTTTCATGATTCTCTAAAGGAAAGTTTTATTTACATCTCATGAGAACCTGTGTGATGTCCAGTTGCCTGTTTTTCCTGGTGATTTGCTTGGGTGGCTATTTATTGTGTTCTACAATATACCTTACCTTTGTCTAATAAATTTCCTATTTGGCTTAAGGTGGCCAAAGTCTGGTTTTGTTACTGGTAACCAAAAGAACTATAATAGACTAATATAGAATCTTTGACTCAAATTTATTTAACTACTTAGAAATGTTTGGCTCTCTTCCCCCAGTTTTCTTCAAAGTCAGTGTAGGTAGATCCATTGATTTTCACTTCTTTTACTCACCATTTTGTACTTATCAAGTTTTTTTTTACCTTATTTTCTGTGTATTAAGCTCAGTTTCCTCCTCCCCTTGCCTATGTATTCTGAGTAATATTTCATATTCTAGTATTGAAGCCAGATCTGTATAAATTCTGGTAGATAATATATTTCATTCCTTTTTTTAAAAAAGATTTATTTATTTATTTATTTATTTATTTATGTATTTATTTATTCATGATAGACAGAGAGAGAGAGAGAGGCAGAGACACAGGCAGAGGGAGAAGCAAGCTCCATGCCAGGACCCCGACGTGGGACTCGATCCCGAGACTCCAGGATCGTGCCCCGGACCAAAGGCAGGCGATAAACCGCTGAGCCACCCAGGGATCCCCATATTTCATTTCTTATAACCATTTGTCTATTAACAACGGACACTTCTTATCTCCTCATTTTGTCATCTTAAGCTCCATTTGTCACTGTGGTAAATAAAATAATATATGTTCCTTTAAAAAGAAAAGGCTCCTCATCCTTTCCTAAAGAAACTGAAGTTGTTTATATGGCTTAGTTTTGAACGTGGTAATTTAGTGTTTCCGTTAAGAGTAAAGTTGCTATCTCTAGCTAATTTTTTATCCTGTTGCTGGAACTCTGATTTTGAAATTTATATCAGAGTTGTGGAAATGGAACATTCTACAGGATATCTTCCCAAATTGTTTTTATTAAATGAAGTCACTCAACTTCTTCACATATAAATGTTTCTGCAACTGTATCTACCCTCTATCAAATTTGTGAAAATGGAAGAAAGAAAAGGAAGGATACAGACGAGATATATGCCTGCTTTGTGCCTGATTCATGAAGCAATTGGAGAAGGAAAACTCTTGATTTTATACATAAACTAATTGGAAACTGGTTTACCACTTCCCTCTAGGTCCTGACAAAAAACAGTGGAGTATGTAGAGAAAATGGGGGCATGTTTAGTATCTAAAGATCACAGTATTTATTTTTCTTTTTCTAGAACGTCTTCACTTGTAATTATTTGATTGGTTCAGTTTCCTCCATCAATTTTCCCTGATTTTGTGATATACTTGATGGAGATTAGATTGTATGACTCTAAATGCAATTTAGGGTGAAGAGAAAAGTCCTTGAGAGTTTGCACATAGATATTTGACCTCATTATCATTCTGCCTACCTAACTGAACTTATCTACTGAAGTCATATTTATGTCAAATGAAAACTAATGATTCTGAAAGTCTTTTTTCCTTTTCACATTTCCCTTAATTGAGCAACATATTTTACTTTTGGTTAAGGAGAAATCGGTTCAATTTGATGGATTAGAGTTTCATCTTTCACCATTTATATCTGCTTAAACTTTAAGAGTTTAGTGCCTCAGTTTTCTTATCTGTAAAATGCAAACGATGTTAATTGTAGTACTTATTACATAGGTTTCATATGAAAAAATTAGCTAATATGTGAAAAGTACTTAGCATGTGGTGATTATAAGTACATAACCATAAATATATTGGTCATTGTAATTTATATTATTTTTAATCCAATACATCTTTTTGGTCCTATAATCACCATCTTAACTGAGGATTTCTCTGCTCAACCCTTGACCTTGCAAAAGCCCTCACACTGAAGTCCAGATCTGTCATTTCCTACAGAAAACCATGTGGTATAGTGTTTTATGGATTATTTTTAAAATCAGACAGACACAATCTGAATTTTGGTTCTCCCACTTTTTATCAAATGACACTGGGAAAGTTATTTATCTTAAATCAATCCAAGTTACTTAATCTGTAAAATGTAAAGGTTCTTATGAAGATAATATATGGTAAGTATACCTAGTACAAAGTAGGAAGGAGAGTTTTAGGTACATACCTAAGTGTATACGTTTCTCATTATGATAGAACTCAAATACTTAGGGTGGCATATAGACCACCAAACCTTTCTTTCCTCTTCTGGTCTCCCTTTACCTTCACTGCACACTCTACCCTCCCTACATATGATGAGCAATTAGTTCTTTGATGTGGTTAAACCAGCCAACCTCTGATTTTTCTACTCTTACTTGAAATTCTTTTGTTGCGCCTTCCACATATGCTGCCTCCATCTCAAGCCTAAAATGTTTTTGAGACTTATTTTTGTAGATCTATTGCTTTTGCTTCCTTTCAGAAGTTGTAAATTGGTAACCCTCTGGCAGATATGTTTTATTGGGCCCATCCAATTTTTTTTAATTGAATAGGAATGCCTTTAGGAGAGGTAAGAAACCCACAATGCACTGCAATAACCACTACTTCTTCACATATTTAGGTCTCCTGCCTGGCGCCTGAAGTCTTTGGGTTTATCACTGGAACTCCCTCTCTTAATTAAAGTTAACGTAAATGAATCACCGCCTTGTCTGCCTCCCCTCAATTCAATTAAAATCTTTATTGGCCCCTTTATATACCCTGACATCAGGCAGAAAAAGTGAATTTAGTGGTAAGACAGAATTGATTTTAATATTTCCAGCTAATAATTGAATAACTTTTAGCAAGACTTCCTTGCTTATGTATAAAATGCAGAAAATAGTGTTCATATGCAAGTAACAATTCTCTTAGGATTGTTTTGGGGATGACATAAAAGAACATGTATAAAATAATCAACACAGTTCCTGATCCAAAGTAGGTGATCTATAGATAATAACCCTTCTGAACCTGTTTTTGTAATTTGCCAAGTGAGGACTTTGAGATTAAATAATCATCTATAGCCTCCTTACAATTAAAAAATTGTAGGATATCTCAATGCTATATTTTCAGAATTCTCTATTACTTTTTTTCTCATAATATGATACAATATACGTCTTTGTTCTTATATATTGATATTTTTATATTTAATGTGTTTCTGTATACTGTCTTGTGACTTTCTAATGCCATAATAATAATGCAATTTCCTACTCTTCTCTTTGATCTGAGTTTCTGGATTATTTATGGAGAGAAAGAAAGACAAAAAGATATTAACATAGGTGGGAGTGTCTGCTACAGGCTCCCTGCTAGGTCCTTTGGTAAACATGACTGACTCCTATGATGGAGCTGAGTGAATAAGTGTATGGTCGACTTCAGAGCAGATTCGGCTTACTGAGAACATCAGTCAGTGTGGCTTACAAAGAACAGTGCAGACAAAAAAAAAAAAAAAAAAAAAGAACAGTGCAGACACATGGTTAACCCAGTGGCAACTGAGCAGACGGCTGTCACTGCAGGAGTGCCTGGGAGGCTTAGTGGTTGAGCGTCTACCTTTTGCTCAGGTCATGATCCCGGGGTCCTAGGATCAGTCCTGCATCAGGCTCCCCCCAGGGAGCCTGCTTCTCCCTCTGCCTATGTCTCTGCCTCTGTCTCTAAGTCTTTCATGAATAAATAAATAATATCTTTAAAAAAAAAGAAGGCTGTCACTGCATTAGATCTAAAATTTCTAAATACAGTTGTTTTTTATTTATGAAATCTCTGGATAGCAGAGAAGTCAACTACAGTAAATAAAACTGAGCTTGTCAAAATCATGCCATCATCAGCAATTATTAAAATTTCTTTTGTTGGGATCATAATTATTTGTTTTTATAATTTAACAAAGAATCAAGATAGTATCAAATTTAAGCATGTCACTCTCCTCCCACATTCTTTTTTTATCATCACATTCTAATATATGAATGACTAATTTGAAATTAGTGAAGCAAAACCTATTTTACATTAATGATTAAAAACAAGAAAATATATTTAAAATGAATGCTCTGCATTGTTTCAAGCATGTTTAATGTTCTGTGTGCAGAATGTCATATAAAAAGCAAGTAGGCTTATATTAAATATGGAAAAATTAAGTAGGAGATCTTACATAATCATACATCTACATATTTTGTTGTTAATACAATTTTTGTCACCATTTATGGGTTTAAACAAAAAAAAAGCCATAAAAATTCTGAGGCACTCCAAATATGAGTGTTTCTCAGTCCCAAGTGGCCTCAGTTCACTAAATTATTCAGTGCTCTACATAACTGTGTCAAATTTATTCACAAGGCATAAATGAAGAGATCCAGTGCTTGATAATCCAGAACTGTCTTTTTAATAATGAATAAAATCTTTTAAAGATACTGGAAGAAGGGTAACAAGCTGTCCTTAAAACTTTCTCTCGGCTTAAGAGCTATATCATTCTACATTTAGATATAAAGGAGATTAATAAGAATTTGGTTATAAGCTAAGTAAAACATAGGTTTAAATAGACACTTATTGGGCTGATCATGTTGTAAGTGGGAAATTTAGAGGCTTGTTAAGCCTGCTAAAGACTCTTGGGTAACTTCAAGTCTTATATTTGCCTTCTGTCTGTGTGCAATTGTCATTTCCCACTATAATAAACATATCATTTGACCCATTATTTGTGTTTTAGAAGTGTCTCTTCTCTCCTCCCAAAGATCGTCTACCCCACAATGGTTGGCAAAGGACACATTTTCTCAAAATTGCCCTGAGGCCTGCTTCTCCCCTGGTGCTTGCTCCTACCAGCTGTCTGTCTGTATGTGCGCGCAGGCGTGCTCTACATGTGGCATTCTCACTCTGCTCCCTTCTGCCTTCCTTTCCTGGACAATGCTCTCCTCCTTCAGACTCTGACGCACAGGACCCTCGTCTGTGGCAGAGCTTCCCGAAGCTTTCGGAATGTTTTCTCCAAGTGTGTGAGACAGTGCCATAGCACTCCCATCAGCACAGATGACACTAATCCCTGAACTCATCACTGCTCCCGTGACTCAGAATCCAGAAGGATCATAGCTTATTATCTACATTCTCAACAAGTGCCCTAAATGATTCTTCCACTAAAGAGAACTCTTTGGGGCTAATCAGTCACGATGGGGAAGAAGATCAGCTATATCATTTAAAATACTATGTAAAAAAACTTAAATTTGATTCTTCGGCTTCATTGTCCTGATGTTTTCTAGATGTCCACAGCACAAAAATCGCTCGGAGGACTACTTTTTCTTTAGGCCTCTGTAGACACCAGGACATGCTCAGCCCACATCCTGCTTCACGGAAGGCTTTGCTGTCCAGCTCCTAGGAGAACTATCAGCAGATGGCTTGCAATTGTCACGTCATTCAGGATGGACCTCACCTGGAAAGGGCCCCTCGCTCTCCTTCTTACCTTTCCAGCACCTGGTGTCTAAGTGAGAAGGAATGGTCTTTTCAGCCTGTTGCAAGACAACTCTTACACACTATCTGCTCTAGGGTTCCTTGCCTAAGGCTTGTTGCCAGCATTACAGTTTGGCTTCTTCCCTTGCTTCATTCTGCTTCATAACTTTCTTTTCCCAGGCGTTGATTTCTAATAAACATTTTGCACCCCAGGCCCAGTTTTGGCATCTGCTTCCAGAGAAGCCAAATGGTAACATTCTTTCATCCACAATAATACTATTCAGCTTTTCTCTCTTCTCTGAAAGCAGCCTACCTCAGGTCATGACATGGCCTCCCAGACCTCTTAATGGTTTTGAAAACTAGATAACAAAACATCTGAAATTTTCTTCCCTATCTGGAAAGTCGACTCAATATAAAAATTGCCTGTTTTTCAGTCCATGATCTTTTCCTGAGGATCTGTTCTGCCAATGGATGTTGTTCTGAAAATTGAGTTTCTGATTAATTAAACTGTCCTCATAAGGACCTGTTAATTTCACCAAAGCACAAAACCCTGTGATAGAAAATGTGTTCCTCCTCCTGGAGAGAAGTGCTTGTTTTTCATCTCATTGTTGAGCCAGCAGTGTTCTCTGTCTCCAAAGATCACAGAGTTCTTTCCAGGGCTCTCAGATAAGTTAACCATTAACCTCCTTTGCAGACATTCTGGATGTTATCTTAGATAATGGAATGAAATGATTTTCTTTTGGGAAATACTGCACAGTTTGAGTTGTTTTATTTTCTTCCCATTCCATTCCATCAGTGTTAGCAACTACGTTTTTATTATTCATTCTTTCTCACTTTGGCATTATCTAGTAGTACTTTCTACTTAACTTGTTTGAATGCTATCAGAAATTACTGATGTTCCAGTAATTTATTCTAACAAGTCTGTTGGTGTGGACTTGACCCTAAGGTTAGGGAAATAAAGCCATTAGAGGAATTAAAGACTGTCTTAAACTGAAACATGAAAACTCCCCACAAAACTTAATGAGAATTCAGAGCTCAGTTCAGTAGGTTAAGGAGGTGTCCACCTGGGCAAGACTCCAGTCTATCGCCTTACAATGACAAGATACACACAAACTGAAACACTCAGTGATAGCAAAAGAGACCTCGTCTTGCCCAAATATAGATTTAACCCAATTTTAAAATTATACACTTGGTGGCATAATGATGGTACCTCTCCATCTTTATTACCTAAGTCCTAGTTGGCTGAAATCATTCCTTCATTAAGCAAACAGAAAAAAATGTTACTAAGACTAATAATGGCATTGAAATGGCTTCTTCCCAGTAGCCATATGACATAGGTACAGAAAAAGAAGGAAGGTAAGGGTGTTTCCAGTCTTACCAACCTTTTTTCAGAGTTGTATTATTTTCTTTTCTTTTCTTTTCTTTCTTTTCTTTCTTTTCTTTTCTTTTCTTTCTTTTCTTCTTTTCTTTCTTTTCTTTTCTTTTTCTTTCTTTCTTTTCTTTTCATTTAAATTTTAATTAACGTACAGAGCAATATTGGTTTCTGGAATAGAATATAGTGATTCATCATTTACATACAACACCCAGTGCTCATCACAAGGGCCCTCCTTAATACCCATCACCTATTTAGCCCATCCCCCACCCACCTCCCTCCATCAGCCCTCAGTTTGTCCTCTCTTTTGTTAAGAGTCTCTTAAGCTGTTTCCCTCTCTCCTTTTACTTCCCTTCCCATATGTTCATCTGTTATGTTTGATGGTTGAAATCATGGTATTCGTCTTTCTCCGGCTGCTTTACTTCACCTAGCACAATACCCTCTAGCTCCATCCACATTGTTGCAAACGACACAATTTTGATGTCGTGATGGCTGAGTAATATTCCATTATATATATTTATCCATCCATTCATTGGTTGATGGGCATTTGAGCTCTCTCCATACTTTGGCCATTGTTGATAATGCTGCTTTAAACATCAGGGTGCATATACCCCTTCAAATCTGTAAATTTGGGTAAATACCTTGTAGTGAAATTGCAGGGTCATAGGTTAATAAAAATTGCCATTTTTAACTTTTTGAGAAACTTCCATACTGTTTTCCAGAGTGGCTATACCACTTTGCAATCCCACCAATAGTGCAAGAGGGTTCCTCTTTTCCACATCCTTGTCAACACTTGTTTCTTGTGTTAAGTTGAGCCATTCTGACAGGTGGTATCTCAAGATGGTTTTGATTTGCATTTCCTTGATGATGAGTGATGTTGCACATCTTTTCATGTGTCTGTTGGCCATCTGGGTGTCTTCTATGCCTATTTCTTAACTGGATTATTTGTTTTTTTGGATGCTGAGTTTCATAAATTCTTTATAGATTATGAATACTAACCCTTTATCAGATATAGAATTTGTAAATATCTGCTCCCATTCCATAGGCTGCTTTTTAGTTTTGTTGACTGTTTCCTTCACTTGTGCTGCTTCTTTTGAATTAGAATCTCTTCCCCCCAAAAAAAAAAAAAAAAAAAAAAAAAAATAGAATCTCTTCCCCCCACATACACTACCACCCTAGCTCTCTGTCTAGCGACCTGGCCAAATTTTGCAGCATCACTGACTAAGAGAAAAGGGTGAGGAAAAAAATAAGTCAGGCATCCAGTTGAAGTAAATCAGCTAGTGGAGCCTATGGGATCTCTTATTGTTTACCAGCTGCTCCTATGCTCTCTGCTGAACCTGGACTAATTTTATAGCTAGAATTGAATTAGCAATTCACACTGCATGCTCACCAGATGCTATTGAAGAATGTGGAGGAGACGGCAACATAATCACACTGAAAACAGAACTTGAAGATCACCTTGTCCTTTTAGCATCAGGGACTCAGCTAAACAAGATGACTGATTTATCTATGCACCTTATGCCATTATTAAATAAGCAAAGATGAGAACACAAGCATGATATTGCACAACAGTGTTATCGGTTTGAGTCACCATATCTGTAATTTAGGAGTCACATTGTCTAACTCCAACAGGTGACAAAGACTGGCAGATGGTAGTGAGGATTTCTTTGCAAAGTTCACAGTTTCTTACAAATTCTTGCCTTTTTTTTTTTTTTTGGTCTTTTTCAAAAATTCTATGTATGTGTGCATGTACCCAGCCATATTCATACAATATGTGCTCTTTTATATTTTGAGGCTAATTTTTTAATGACATATAGATTCAGAATTGTACTAGCTCTTGATATTTTTTTTCTGTTAGTATTCATTCAACATTCACTAAACAAACATTTCTTAGCGCTTACATGCCAAGCAATATTCTAGACACTTAGGATATATTGATCAATACAGCAGAAAATAAAATGTCCACCATTGTGTAGCTTATATACTACTAATAATCCACTATATCAATATATTTTACTGAAAATTAATCTTGTCTCATTTTATTTTCATTTTTTAAAGATTTTATTTATTTATTCATAAGAGTCACAGAGAGAGGCAGAGACACAGGCAGAGGGAGAAGCAGGCTCCCCATAGGGAGCCTGATGCTGGGACTCAATCCTGGGTCACTGGGATCATGCCCTGAGCCGAAGGTAGACACTCAACCACTGAGCCACCCAGGCATCCCTCTTGTCTCATTTTAGTATTGCTTACATAACCTTTTTTAGGTTGATACAATCCTTTTTGTATCTTTAATTTCAACCTTACTGAAAAAAAACTTTTTATTTAATCATGTCTTCTTGTAAGCATGTTATACCTTTAAAAAATACAGTTGGAAAATCTCTGACTTTAAATAGGAAATTTTTATCCACCTATATTTTTGAAAATAAAAATATATTTGGATATATTCCTTTTACTGTTTTCTGTAGTATGCTTCTCTGTACTATGCTTTCTTTTAATTATTTTCCCATTCTTTTTTTATTAGTCAAGTTTTCTTTATATTCTTTGATTTCTCTATTAATTTGAAGTTCTGCAGTGTTTTTATTCTTTTAGTATTATTCTTAAATTTAATGGTTAGTTACTTGTATTAACAAATACCTGCCTTAACCCTGTCTAATCTTCACAAATATTCCTGATGTCCTCCCCCAAATACAAAGACGTTAAACTTTTTGAATGCAATCCATTCTCCCATCTTTCCTGTATTTTTAATTTAAGAACCCAAACTTAGTCATTATTAATGATCCTTTGTATAGCCAAAACATCATTGATTTCTTTGCTTACTATTATATTTCATATTCTGCATTTTCTTCCAAGCTAAATTTTGTTTTCTTGAAGTATTTCTACTAGTACTACTTTCAGCAGATTCTGGAGTAGTAAATCCTTTCTACCTTTGCCTGAACATGTCTATTTTGCCCTCACTCTGGATTGAAAGCCCAATTGAGTATGCGATTCTACAGTGACTGATACTTACTCTCAACATATTAAATGTATTCTTCAGCAGTCTTCTCCATTGTGATTGGTTGTAAGGCTGTCATCAATATAGTAGACTTTAAATTTTAGGAATTTAGGGGATTTGTCTTTTATATTTAGGAAATGATTTTTTAGGGGGTCTGTCTTTTACATTTAGGAAGTGTTTTTTTTTTATATTTATTTTACAGCAAGAAAGAGTGTGTCTTGTGCAGGGGGGAAGAGCAGAGAGAGAAGAAGAGAGAAACTAAAGCAGACTCCATGCTGAGCATGGATGGGGTCCAACGTAGGGCTTGATCTCAGGACCCTGTGATCACGACCTGAACTGAAACTGAACTGGATGCTTAACTGACTATGCCATTCAGGCACCCCACATTTAGGAAGATATTTTAAATGAAATGTTAAGTATGGGTTTCTTCTTTATTTAACACTCATTACACTGTTTCTGGACTCATGTCTTCAATTATGGATAATTTTCATTCACTTGCATTTTGAGTGTTGCCTCTCCCTCCCTTCATCTCTCTATTCTGTTCTCACAGAACTGCTATTGTACATATATTGTAATGTCTTTTCATACCCTTCATGTATTACTTCTATTATCTTACATATTCCTCTGAGCTGAATTCTGGGTAATTCCCTCAGTTCTCTTTTTAGCTCACTAAATTTTTCTTCAGGTCTGCCTAATTTGTCTTTCTTTTAAATGTAACTGTCTAAAGCATTTTTTTGTTAGTTTACTTTATATAGCATTTCTGTGTCTTATAGATGGAAGGTATTCTGAGCAACCTAGTTTACTATAGTTCTGGAATTTCATGATCTTTTTTTCTAGTAAGTTAAAATCGTTTTTGGAAGGCCTCAAAAATAAACAAAATGATTTGGTATTCTAAATGTTAGTAGGAATCAATAATGAAAGGGAAAGGGAAGAGAGGAGACCTATGTATTTGAAGTACCACAAACTGGGTGGTCTCAACATTAGACATGCATTATCTCACAGTTCTGGAGACTAGAAGTTAAAAACCAAGATGTCAGCATGATTGATTTCCTTCTGAGGACTGTGAGGGAGCATGTCCTCTAACCCTTCCCTAGCTTCTGGTGGTTTCCTGGAACCTTTGGCTTTCCTTGGCTTCTACTGCTTCATACCGATCTCTCTCTTCAACTTTATTTGGCATTTTCCTTGTCTGTGTATCTGTGTCCAAATTTTCCCTTTTTATGAGGATATTGTTCATGTTGGATTAGGGGTCCATCTTATTTCATCCAGAATGATCTTGTCTTAGCTAATTGCATCTGCAATGACCCTTTTTTTCCAAGTACACTCACATTTGTAAGTACTTGGGGTTAGGATTTTAACATATGAATTTGGGGAGATGGGAGAAGGACACAATTCAACCCATAATAGACACTGTTGGAAGTGGGCAGCCTGAATTTAGGTTCTGAGACATAGTGTGAAGCTTAGCTCTGCCAGTGATTAGCTTTGGTAGATTCCTCATTTTCATCATCTATAGAAAGAAGAAAATAATGATTCTGTTACAAGAATTGATTAATCTATTGTATATGAGACATAATATTGTGTTCCATGAATTCTAGATATCACTGCCATTTCCTACTAAGAAACATGTGCCAAATAGTGCCTAGTATGTCTTGAAGTTTTGCCTACTTTTATCGGACGTCCTAGAAATATATGTGGTTACATATAAAGGATCATGGAACATTTTAGCAGTGACTGGAAGCTGTACATGTGGTACATGTAAAGCAAGTTAAGAGAACTATTTGCAGATAGCTCACATTATTGATCACTGTATATCAACACAGCGCTAAGCCCTTTATATGCATTGCCTTCTTCAATCATCAAAACTACCCTAAGACAAAGAGGATGGCTCCTACCTTTTTAAAGATGAGGAAACTGAGACTGAAATAAGTTAAGTGATTTGTTCAAAGTTAAACTGGCACTAAGAGTGGAGAATGGATTTATACTTCACTCAGTTTAACTTCAGAACCCATGATATTATAAATGGTTACAACATGAGGAGACAGATTTTAAATCACATGTAAGAACCAGCCAGGCATTTTTCTTACTGCTCATATTTTTAAGACTATCTAAGATTTCTAAATCATACTAGTAGGCACATTTTTACCAGTCATCCACCATTTTGCTCTAAAAGTTGCACCAAGTGCCTTGTTGTATAACTCTGCCTTGATACTGTGGTTCATAGTCTATTCAAATTTTGTTGAGTTCATTGCTTATTGGCAGGATCTTGATCTTAACTTAGAGGCTTTATTTAAAATAATTTTTCACTGAATTAGAACACACTGAAAATAGTCAGCAGTTAAGCCAATCTCAGTGAATTCTGCAGTTATCCATCCAACTACCCTCTGTCTACCTCTGTTGCTTGTGCATGATTTGCTTCTTCAAGTTCTCACAAATGACTGGCTTTAGGCAATGAGAAGGATTCATTCATGCATTATTTCTCAGCTATGCTAGATGTATAGTGGCAGCTATATATTTGCAGTGACCTCACTTTTGCTTTTAACTTAACTGGAAAATATTGAAAATTGCTTGGATAAAATTGTGACTACACTTAAAATATTTCCTTGAGGAAACACAGTGTTTATCTATATAAGAAGTAAGAATCCCTAACCAATGAATATCTATGAACTTTGATTTATTTGGAGGAAGTCAGAAACTAACAAAAAATAGAAATTATAAGAAATTGGATTATCTCATCTCTAAATTCTCCTCACCATACTTAGGCACAGACAGTTGAAAATCTGTTATAGGTAATGCTTATTTTAGGCTTTGGCGACTATTCTTTTAGAACAGACTACTCCTTTAGTACTCCCTGACCTGCACTTTGTGCCTACTCAAGAACACCTCAAACCTCTGAGTCCTAAGTGACCAGATGAAATAAATAAATAAAAATTGTTATTGTTTAAATGAAAATAATAAATTCAATAAACTTCATCAAATTCCTTGGCCAAGGAAGACCTCCTTTGTGTAGAGATCTCTCACTTAGCTGAGGCTAGAGGTCACATCTTATTTCTGCAAAAGATTGGAAACCAAAGACTAGAGTTATTGTTTGTTTGTTTCTTTGTTTGTTTTTAAGATTTATTTATTTATTTATTTATTTATTTATTTATTTATTTATTTATGAGAGACAGAGATAGCACCAGAGAGCACAAGTGGGGAGGAGAGGGAGAAGTAGGCTCCACATTATGCAAGGAGCCCACCCAATGTGGGGCTCCATCCCAGGAACCTGGGATCATGACCTGAGCCAAAGTCAGACACTTAACCAACTGAGTCACCCAGGTGCCCCAGGAATAGAGTTTTAATCCTCCTCTGAAACTTCAACAGACTATCATTATATCAGTGATTATCTTCTGGATTTGGCTTCCCCCTTTGTTTCTACACCTGTAGATGTTATTTTTCTTCTATTGAGTACAGTTCTCTATTCAGTATGTGTATGTATGCATGTCTGCATGTGGGCTTGCTGTCACTCAGCATTTTCTGTTTGTAGCAGAAAGAAAGTCTCTTTGAAAAACCTTTGCCTACATTGCTACTGGAGTCCCTGAACATTTTCTCTATGTATGTAATATGTGTAATTTCTTAAAATAAATAGATAGCTACAGATTTTTTTAATTGTTGCAGTGTATATCATGCTTCATTTACTCAGCATCCTAAAAATGGCTCCTAGAATTTGAAACCTCTCTTCCAAATTGTTATTTGTGCATGTGAGTGCATTTTTCTGAGAAGAGAGTTTTTAGCTTTTATTAGAGTATCAGTATAATTCATGAATCCTGCAAAAGTCTAAGAAATATTGAATATAATTTTGAAAATGTGCTTTCCTCCTTCAGACTAGATTATGCCTATTGCCCTCTAATTTACTATTCTCAAATGGCATGCTTTCCAAAGGGACCTAGCATTCCATTGTATGAATATGATGAAATTCACATTAAAATTTCTGAATTATTGGATTTTAGATTTTTTGTGTTTACTAAAAAATGCAATGAACATTCTTGAAAATAAATATATGAGCCCATATCTAACCATTTCCAAGTGGCAATTTCCCTAAAGTGGATATTTTTGGTCAATAGTAAAATCGTTGTTAAAGCTTTAGATACATAATGCTGCTTTTGTTACATTTATGCTTCTTTAAAAAATGTGTATACTAATTTTTAATTTTACTTAATCCATATAAAATAATGGAATATCTTTAAAAATTTTTGATAAAACAAACCAGAAAAATAAGCAAATAAGCAAAGCTTTAGTCAGCTATAGAACTGAGACTTAAGATAGATAGATAGATAGATGGATAGATAGATAGATAGATAGATACTTTTCTAGGATGGTACATTAATTCCTATTCCTTTGTTCTAGGTTTCTATATTTAATTCAGTAAAATTATTTAGTGGCCTTATTTCTTTTATTTTATTTTTTTGGTTTGCTGAGTTTTTAGTACTCTAGGGCTTTTAAGGAAAGCCAACATTATAATAAGTAAGCAATATTGTATAAAAAATAAGACAGGCAATTAAATCAGTTTTCCAGGAAGATCATAAAATAAAAAATGATAAGATTATGGAGCATTAGTGAGAAATGGGAAAATCAAAAGAGAATCAAAATAATACAAAAAGTGTTAGTTGTCAACTAAGAGAAAAAACCCAGATGATTCAGAAAATACATTTGAGAATGACCCTAACATGTTTTTGATCAAATCAGTGAACTACCTCTAGTATTAAGGCAAGGAACTATAGTAGACTGAATGCTTGAATCCAAGCCTTCTTCCTTCCCTGTATCCATACTTTGACCTAGCATTTGAAGAGTGAATTTCCCACCCCTTGACTTTGTGATCTGTTTGGCCAGTGATATGCCAGCCTCAAATGCAGACTTTAAGAAACCAAATGATCTGCAAATTCGTGGGCAAGAGATACATGCTTTTTTGTTGTGTGACATGGATATTTTGTAGATGTTTAATAGGTAGCATTAATGTGGAAATATCTAATTAATATACAGAAACAGTTGTGGTTTTTTTGTTTTGTTTTGTTTTTACTTAGATATTGTTTCAAGTACCAACTTCATGTGGTTTTACCTAAATTAGAGGACCATAGCAGATAGCTCAAGAAGACAAATCTTCAAGCAAAGGAAGCAATTGATTCAGCATAGTATTACAGGAAACAAATTCATACAGCATTAACAAACTGAAATGCTGTGGATGAGATAGAGACCTGCAGGTGTGTTGCCCTCACCTATTCAGTGTTGTTGATTTTGTTATTGTTGTTCAAAAGAACTGGTTGACAACATTAGAAAATTTGGAAGGTATCATATAAAAATTCGATTTCTGGCTTTTCTTGAAAGGTCAAAAGTAGTAGCAAAACCACAATTGTCCTTCATCGTCCTAATTGGTTGGGACTGAGTAGAAGTCACTTTCTCTTTCTTTCTTTTCTTTTTTTTAAGATTTATTTATTTATTTGAGAGAGAGAGTGCATGAACAGGACAAGGGACAGTGGGAGATAGAATCATCAAGCAGAATCCTTGCTGAGGGCAGAGCACATGCAGGTCTTCAGGGCCCTGAGATCAAGATCTAGGTTGAAATTAAGAGTAGACACTCAACCAACTGAACTATGCAGGCACGCCTAGAAGTCACCTTCTCAAAATGGCCTGAGCTATCCAGTTTACCCCAACACTCACTTAGTACATTTCCCTCACTTACTTTTTAGGTGAATGGATTTATTAATGTCTACTTTATGCAGTTTTTTAAGAATAGAATACCTATCAAAAATGCCTAGAGTGAAGCAGGTGCTCATTAATAATATCCTTTATTTTTTAGGAATTCAAGAAATGGTAAATCAATAATAGCAATTTATATATATTTCTTATGACTAGAGTTTCAGTCAGTTAAAATGCATCCTTTAAACTGTCTCTGAATCACTGACTTGTCTTTAGGTAGTCATTCATTCAAGAATCAAAAAGAACAGAATGAAATTTCATGAAAACATGGCAACATTGAATTGTCTACCCACTTAAGGTGATTTCTTAACCAATTTGATAAAAAGGAAATAAATTGAAAATCATATTTCTGCTTATATCAATTGGTTCAGACTCCTCCACCAAGCTAAAAGGGCCTAACAACAATAATATTTCAGATTTGTTTAGCAGTTTATAGGTCACAGAAGAACTTTATACTTACTATGTAATTTTATCTTTGACATGGCATTTCAACATAGATATTTAAACTTGAAAGAAATAATACAAGAACCCAAATAGGAAAAAAAAAAAGTTACTACCACATTTAAGCTAATTAACTTTCACCTATTTATTAAATATTTTATGAATGTCTCTTAATTCAGGTATTGTTCTAGGTAGCAGAAATATTGAAATAAATATAAGCTACAACTTCCATTATATTACAGACTTCTTTTACTTAAAAAAAAACAAAAACAAAAAACAAAAAACCTCAGTCTCCTCAACCCTCTTCAAAGGCATAATCTAGCAACAAAAAGGATATATATAGTCTGTGGTCATTTTCAAACCTCAGCACTGCTGGATAATACAGGTAACACTTGTAATTCAGGAACCCAAGTTGGAGAGTCGACTTAATGCAAATCTCAATGCCATAGTTAAATGTCCTGAGTACCCTCCCCATTTCCTTGTAAGATAAGTGTCATGGACAGGGTCCAAGGCATTGCCTTGCCAAGACTCTCAAGGGACAGGCTAGATTACAGTCTACTAGGGGCATTAAACATCATCAAGAATGTCTGATGGAAGAGAAAAGTATATTTGCAAGAACCCTCAGGGAAAGAGTATATGTAGTTGGAAAGAGTTCTTTGATGCTTAGTCTCCAAGCCTCTACCATCAGAGTATAGTATTTAGGCTTCCAGTGGAGGCTGATTTTGGTAGCCTTCCTTTATCCAACTGAGTTCAGAGCTGAAGTGCTTGGAGGTCCAACAGAGTATTCACACAATCACTGGTGGGCCTCCTGCTTTTATTTTTTCTCCTTAGAGACCTTCCCCTCTTCACCACACATTGAATAATACATCAATCAGTGTTTAAGGGACACCAGCTTGAAGAGGTACCCTCAATACCAACACAGGCTAAAAGCCTATTTTTTTCCCTTCCCTTTTCTTTTCTTTCTTAATGTAGCAAATGAAAGTGGCCTAGGCCTCCTTTTTCTTAGGGGTGGAAGGAGTGGATTGAGGGAGAAAAATCTGAGAAGAAATTTTGTGAATCAGAAAATGTCATCAAAACAAAACGACTGGTGACTTTCAACTCTCATGCCTCATTCAGCTGAGTGTGGAAAAGGACCAACGTGGGACCTTATTTTGGCTTGCTGAAATCAAACCTCTCCTTTCCCCTCTCTTTCTCCTTTCACTCATTCCCCTCCTCTCTCCACTCACCCTGCATTCATTCCTCTAAGACTTCATTTCTGAAAAAATGACAGTGTTAGGTCCTGTGCCATGGGTGAAATGTGGACTGAGAAAGAGAAGGAGATTGAGTCAGGAAGGCCTAATCCACTCTCTTATCTCCAGCCCCAATTCTTGGAGAAGTTACTGTCCCCACTTTTCAGATAAGAAAACAGAGATATAGAATCTCTGTTAAAAATCTTATGGCTTCTGCTTGCATAAGAAATTAGAATGAGAGCCTCTGCTCTCAGTTCAGTATCTTGCCACTTACACTTGCCTCGTTTTTGTAGATCTGAATGACTCTTATTGGAATATTACCAGTTTGTAAAATGAGGTAAAAAGCTCTCATAACAGTTAAAAACCCATTTTTATGCTTTTAGATACCAATAACTACAATTTTAACATGCTATTTTATTTGTTCAGCTGTTAGGTCATAATATTTTCCAAATAAAAATGAATAATTCAGTACTTCTTAAAGTTTTGTATTGGAAATGGTCCAGGATTTTTATACACTAAAGCTATTTTTTTTTTCACCCTTGAGAACTTGAACTAAATTTCCTTTATATCACCCTGCAAATTTCAAGAACTGGCCCTTACTTAGAGTATGGCAAAATCAGAGCTGTTTGTTCAAAAATGTTAGTGTAAATAAAGTGAATAACATTTGGAAACCCAATATATATTCTAGCAGTAATTTACTGATAATAATTTTATATAAATATTTATGATCTTTTCTCTTTGTATTTTGACTGAGTCAAAGAAAACTATAGATACTTAAATGAGATAACTTTCCAAAATGGAAGTTCTGTTTATGCAAAAATTTCAGAGTACATGCAAATTTTCTTCTGTCTATATTTCAACAAGAATGTGAAAGCAGATGATGCAAATTGTTAGACGTAATTAGAAAGAGAGAATATTGGTTTTGGGGAAAGGAGAAAAAGTAGATAAAGCAGAATGGTGGATTATGGGCTTGAAACTTTGCAAAGGATGGGACAGGGTGGGGAGGGGAGGACAACATAGGAAGAATAGCCAATACCTTAGAACTTCTAGGATTGTGTGGGAAAGAAGCAGTAAAAGTTGCTCTAAAAGAGACTCTGGTATGTGATTTGATAAGGCTTTACTGTGAGAAAGGTAATAATCTATCATTTTGAATTTTGTGGAGAAAGCTTCAGAAATAGTTGCTTCAAATACTTGCTTTTATTATTTCTTTCAAATTTAACTTAGCATTCTGTGTTTTTATTTGCTAATGCAACACTAGTCACTGTGCATCTCTAAGAGCATAGCAGGACATAGCACATGGGAATTATGCAGAATGGTATGAGACATAGCAAAACAGGACTGGGTGCAGAAAAGGATGCTTTTTCATATGCACTTAATGTACAATAAAGTACACATAAACATAAGAATTGAAATTTTTGGTGAAAGGAAACTGAGAAGTCTAACATGATCAGAATATGCCAGAGGGAAGTCAATAGTGAAAGCCTCAATATAACTGATGTAAACTGTTTACCTTGTTGATGTTGTCTTTATGTAATGTGTTACTGATTTTTATTTTGGTAATTGAAAACAATATTAAGCCTTTTCATAGGTCTATTCCTTTAATCCCATTTTCCCATGAAATCTTAAATCACCCCAGGTGTTGTTCTTTTCACACAGCAGTTTTGAGAAGGTACTCTTTAAAGTTAACTGTATAGTGTTAATTGGGTCAACCTGTGCATGGGGCCTTTATGTTTACTGTGATAGGAAATGGGCAAATTAACATATTAATGAAGACATCACACCTTGTTGTTGTTGTTGTTGGGGCAAAGGCATTCCAATTTTAGATGGTTTTTATCTGAACAAAACTGTGTTGTATATTTGTGTAAAATCTGGCAAGTGTAGTTATTGCCTGAGGGGAGATTTGCTCAAAATAGAATGGCAGATGGTACATTGTGATGTATTGCTCTAATCTAAAATATTTTGCATTATCTTCATCATCATCTTCATCACCATCATTGTGCTTGCTTTTAATTGCCTGAGCAAGAGCCATTGTTCACAGTATTTTCTCAAGTAGGATGCCTCTTACCCTGCTTTTCCTAGCTAGAATTCAACTCATTTTTCAGTGGTCATTTCAAGTGCTCCACGGACCCTTTTTTTATTCCCTAGATCTCCAGGATCATTTCCTCTAGGCATAATCACAGAATGTTAGAACAGAAAAATGCCTTTTCAGGTTTAATCCTCTCATTTTAAAGAGGGAGAGATTGATGCCCAGAGCAGTTAACTAATGGAGTCAAGATTGAACAGTAGAAGAAGGGAAGAAGATATATACATATATAGTAAATTTAGAGCCCTCTCCACTTGCATTTATATTTATAGACTTGTAAACTTGAAAAGCAACTGGTATTTGACCTTACACTCTTCACTACATTTGGATTTATGTTATTTGTCTAACCAGCCAGATTCAAGGTTTTTTTTTTTTTTTTTTTTTACAACAGACATTTGTATCTCCCAGATCAGTAAAATGAGTCTCTAGAATAGAACAACAAATAAATCTATTTGCAATTTATCTTAATGATTGCCTGAAGGGATAGTTTAGGTAGAGCTTTGAAGCCTTTGGAATGCCTGCCATTTTGAATTAGAGATCTCTAACTTAACTGTACCCTGTATCATTGTATATTGTTGGTCATGAAGAATGAATTAAGGCCTAAGGTATATAATCCATTGAGCCCTGTGTGAAAGTTGGTGTCCTAGAGTCTTGACATATTTCACATTTAAAATGCCAAAATGTTTAATTGTGTGTAAACTGAGCTTTAAATTAGTAATACAATATGTGGAAGATATTGGATTTAATTCTAGTCTTTCCAATGCTAAATTACATTCTTGATAAATAAGTGTTTATTAATCATTGGAATAAATTTACATTAATTATATCTTTATGACTCTCTTCTGATAACTGCACTTACAGTATTGGAAGGAGAATAGATCATTATAATGTGTAAAGTCTCCTTCGTTGCCACATGGAAGCCTGATGGACTCAAATTGGAATTTCTAAGGGGAAGGAGGAAACAAGAGGGACTTCGAAAACTGTTTCTCTGATTTAGAATTGTTTTGAGTGGTACTGAGGCTAAGCCCAGAAAGAATACCAAGAGATTATTCATGCCAATAACTAGAACAATACCTAAAACTTAGCAGTTGAGAAAAATGAAGAAAATATGTTTGTATTTTAAAGCAGACATTGATTCGTTTGAGAAAATAATAATTTTTTTCATGGCATGACTAAATAATATCATATTAAATAAATGTATTTATATACCTACACCTTTGACTAAAATAATAATAGATGGAGTGTTGACATTATTTTTCTTTGTATTTAGTAGATAGTAGGCCAAATTTTAGTGTCTCCTGTAGAGTTACTTGTAATACATTTCAAGGATAATTATCTAGTAAACCCCCTGTAGTTCTCTTTAATGCAAAGACGTCCTGGAGTGTTTTTCCTTTCCCAATGCAAAGTGTAAGCAGTGTTCAATTAGAGAGCATGCCCCAGTGAAAAGAGAAAAGTTTAGATCTGAATGAATATATTGACTCTGCCATATCAGATTCCAGCTAAGAAAGAATTATAAACTGGCCTATATAATAACTAAACTGGAAGGTGTGGATTTTTATGTTGGTGCTGAGGGTTTTGTAATTGTTTTCTGTTTCTCGAAGTAGACCATAGACCTTAGTCCATTGCACATACAAGCTCACCTCTGAAAGATAGCATCTGACAAGAACTCACGTTCTAATTTGTGGATTTTTTTACACTGCAAGTCAATTTTTAAATTATTTTGGCATTTAACAGAAAACAGAAGTAATTTTCTCAAAAGTCTAGTGAAGCCTGTCTCTGGTATGTTAAAATCTAACATCAGGTTCTTATTCTGAGTTGAGCAGAGAATTGTATTTTCCCATAGATATGAGCTGTCCACTGCTTAGAGATTATGTGGAGCATGACATCAGGATGGAGAAGAAAGTAGTCCTAGAAATGAATTAGATATTTTTGACATTATTTTCTAATGATCAGTTTGGAGCTAATAAGATACAAACAACCCCAGGAGGAATTCATTTGCTTAAATTCATTTACAGTGAGATGAAAATAGTCCACATAAGACCTTATATTTATTCAGACATTCTCAATTAATCAACAACAAATATTTAGTGAGCACTCATTCTGTTCCAGGTACTATGCAGATACTAAAGATACTGGAACAAATGTGACCCAAATCCCTGCCCTCTAGGAGGTTACAGTTTAAGAGGAAGGAATGACAAGTAAGGAGATGAATACCTTTCCAAGTAATGATGCTGTGATAGAGGTAAGCCTACAGTGTTAAGGGACCACAGATCAAGGGCATATAGCCCAGACTAGGGCAATGAGGGGAACAGAGAAGGCATCCTGGTACCTGATTTAGGCTTATGGCCCAGTGATACTTAGAATAGGATGTCAAGAGAACCTGAAGATAGTGAAGCTTGGAAAGAAATGGTGAAGGGAAGAGGAATGGGAGGCTGAGTATTTGGGAAAAAAATTTGCAGAAGCCATGTGAGGTCAGGAAATAATGGCTCCCTGAGAACATGGACTGTGTCTGCCTTCTTTACCTCAGCATCTTCTGAATTTCAAAGAATGGCTAGCACAGGGGATCCCTGCATGGCTCAGTGGTTTAGTGCCTGCCTTTGGCTCAGGGCGTGGTCCTGGAGTCCTGGGATCAAGTCCCACGTCGGACTCCCTGCATGGAGCCTGCTTCTCCCTCTACCTGTGTCTCTGTCTCTGTCTCTGTCTGTCTCTGTGTGTGTGTGTGTGTGTGTGTGTGTGTGTCTCATAAATAAATAAATAAATCCTTAAAAAAAAAGAATGGCTAGCACATTGTGGACAATGAATAAATATTTGTGCAATGAATTAAATAATGCTTATGAGTACAGATCTAAACACAGGAAGACAGGAGTTTATGGGGAAGTGTAAGGAGTATTAGACAAGCAATCAAAACCCAAATCTGGTCCCAGCCCTATAATTGTTAAATGGTCATAGATTCTCTACAGGCCAAATTTGTTCATCTGTCCAATGAGAAGGCTAGATGACATAATCTCTGAGATCCCTTGGTATGTGAAGTGTATAAGATGATTCTACTTCTGTGGAAAAAAAAATATCATGGGCTATTATGCTTCTAGGAAATTATTTCTAAGTGACTTTGCAGAGTGATTTAAAGTTAATTTTTCAACAACACAGTATTTGAATATAATAATATAAAATTTAATAGAATAAAAAAGAATTTGATTTGTTCCTCAAACTACATTATAATGGGCACATATTTTGATGGCTCCCAGGAGACAAACATTAATTTTAATTTTCTAGAAAGCTGCTGTAATCTTTTAGAGTAATAAGCAATTTATAGCAATTCATTTATAAGATACAATAACAAGCTCAGAGGTATTTATTACATTGTAAAACAAAAATAAGCCTAATTGGAAAGGCTGGACAGAACACTGTGGATTCTGTCAGATGTGACATTCAGCAAATAAAGCAGCCTAAGAATCCAGGGATGTCTATATATAGTGGTAGGGTGTCATTTGGCGAGAGGGTCTGCTCTTAGAAATACAGATATATCTACTTATTAATACTAAAGGAAAGCCCTGAAATTCATTGAGATTTATCTAGAATGTCAATTTTGATAGAAATAAATCCAGAAAGGCTAATAAATATCCTAAAGTTTGGCAATGATAGGATGGAAACTACCCTGAAAATCTTGTAGGTATTCTTCTATGGCTCTGGATACTTCTATTGAGAAACAGCAGCCAGATGCCAGTCTGCTACTTGATTCCTTGTGAATAGTGGACCTTTCAAGCTGGCTGCTCAAAGGATTATTCTTTATTCTTTAAAGCCTTATAATTTTATTAGTATATGTCTTGATGTTCTGAGAGACTTTTTTTCTTCATAAGATGGTATATCTTTCCAATATCAGTATTTAAAATTTTATCATTGTATCGCTTATTTTGTTATTTTAATACATTTGCTTTTCTCAGACTTATCACAGTCTGATTGATTTTGGAAAATTTTGTTATCCTAAAATGAAACCTGTGCCCATTAGCAATCAGGCGCATTTCCCCCTCACATGTGCCACTAATCTATTCTCTGCCTTTATAGATTTGCTATTCTGGACATTTCATATAAATAGGGTTATGCAATATGTGACCTTTTGTGATTCTGTGGCAAGAAAAAATTTCTGAGATCTGTCTCCTCTGGTTTCCCCTAGCCATTTCCTATCATTTCTTTCTTTGATGCCCTATTATAGTAGTTTTCCTTTTGATTTTAGTCTTTTACAAAGGGTTTCCACTTAGTGTATAATTATCTCTTTCTGAAATGGAATATTTTCTGTTTATTTCTGAGAACTATTAGCCCTGCATTTCTTCCACATTCCCCATGTGTCCTTGTCTATAGTCGTATAAGTTTTGCCTTAGCATCTTTATTAGTTTCCTAGGGCTGCTGTAACAGATTACAACAAAATGGATAGTTTAGAAAATAAAAATTTATTATCTAATCATTTTAGAAGCTAGAGGTCTAAAACTAAGCTGCTGGCAGAGCCACATTCCCTCTAATCAATCTAGGGAAAGATCTTTCCTTGAACCCCTAGGTTCTGGTGGTTGCCAGCAATCTTTGGTATGCCTTGGTTTGTGGCTACGTAATTTCAATCTCTGCCTCTGTCTTCAATGGATGTCTTCCATCTATATATGTCTGTGTCCAAACTCCCCTCTTCTTAGTGGACATCAGATATGACCCACCCGAATCCAGTATGCCCTCAGTTTTACTTGATTACATCTACAAAGACCCATTTCCAAATAAGTTTACATTCACAGGTTCCTGGTGAATGGGATTTTTTCAGGGATGCTGTTAAACCCAGTATAGTACATATGTCCTTGTTTGCATGAAATCTAAGGATTCTAGTCTCTTCCTACAAGCTCAGTGTTTATAATTTATGGAGATACCCTTCTTTTTTATTAGTCATGCTACAGTTTTTAGAAGTACAAATTGTAAGATGCATAACTTAACTAGCTGCCACATGTTCTTTCCTCAGATTTTGACAAACAAGTTGAGTGGTTCTCAGACTTCATCTATAGTGGATCATATGTCTATTTATAAGTTTGGCATTCTAATTAGGAACCCTTTCTATACACAATTGGCCCCCTGGAGCATTCAACTAAAAGATAATCTTTCATACTCTATAATTTTGAGAACAATAAAGAATGAAAAAGCTAACTTTCTTAGATATCGTCCACTGAATTTGGGAGCTGATGTTTCTAATGCCTCCTTAGTTATCAAGACTTAGAGTATTTATTTGTCTCTTGCTTTGAACATTCCAATTAGTTTTAAATTTAAACTGTATTAAGATATGTCAAAAGAGCCTATAATGGAATGATATTATTATCAGAACAGATAATTCATGGGATTAGTATTCTCCCAAATTTCAGGCTCCATTTAACTTTCAAAGGAGAGGACAAGATCATTTATTTGGAAGGAATTTAAATGTAAGGGTTTAAACGTTTTACACACATATAGCCAATTGAGAATAGAGGAACTGGAAATCCAAAATGCACAGGTAAAAAGGAACCAAAGGGTGATACATGTACTATTGTGTGGAATGACTTCAGTGCTAACATTTTCTATATTTTATTTGTTGTGATTATACCCTAGAGCACAAGTGAAGGAGATTTAATGGAAAAAGTTGAAAAATGCTTTTCTTTTCCTGCTTCTGGTTACCAGATGTAAAAATATACTATATAATACTTACTTAGTATAGGAGCTGTATTAGTTGATCTGTCTAATTAGATTCCTGATCACGAGTGGAATGCCATAATTTATTGAATGCCTCTTGGGTTGTAGGACTCATCTAGAAGCTGAGGAAACAGTGGTGAATAAGAAAAACCAAATGTCTGCCTTCGGGGAACTTACATTCTAGTGGATGAGATACAGGTCAACAATAAATATTAAAATATCAGGTAATGTTTGATACCTTTAAAAAGAAAAGCAAAATCAATTATGTCTGAAGATCTAATATACAACCTGGTGATTATAGTAGATAATACTGTACTGTAGCATTGAAATTTCCTGAGAGTAGAACTTAGATGTTAACATACTTATACACATACACACCTATATACTTAAATATATATATTTATATTTATAGAGCATAAATATAGTGAGGGATGTGTTAACTAGATTATGTAGAAATATATATTTTATAATATATAATCAGATCATTATGATATACTCTTTAAATATAATTTTGTCAATACAATTTTAGCTCAATAAAGCTAAAAAAAGAATTTCAAAGAAAAAAGAAAAAAACTAAAGATATGGAAGAATGACAGGAGATTATTTTAGCTGGGGGAGTTGTAGAAGGGCTCTTTGAAGGGACACTAATTAAATAGACTAAATGATGTGAAGAAGGAAACTATGCAAAGAATTGAGGGGAAAAAAAGTCCAAGTCCAGAGTAATATTTTAAAGGATAGTAAGAATGCAAAGGCTGCTGAACTGAATTGGGTAAGGGAAACAACAGGGTCAGATGATAGTTGTGAGCCATGTTAGGGCTTCTAAGGCCATGATAGGTTCGGATTAGTTTTAAGTGTGATGGAAAGCTATTGATGGTTTTGAACTGGAGTATGGTATAATCTGATTCCTTTGGCTTCTGGTGAGGATGAAGGGTAGGAGAAAATGGTAGAATCAAGAAGGCTAATTAGGAGGCTTGCATAGGAATCTAGACAGCAGAAAATACTGGTGTGGACTAGAATGTTAGGCTGCAGAAAAAAAGATGTTGGGATAGAGAATCAAGAATTTTATTTTAATCGTATTGGATTTAGATAAGTATTAGATACCAAAGTTGGTACATGGAGGGGACACAATGCCTCAGTGGCTCTGTCATTTGAGTATCTAACTCTTGATTTCAGCTCAGGTCATGATCTCAGAGTCATGAGATCAAGTCCTGCATCAGGCTCCATGCTCAGCACAGAGTTTGCTTGAGATTCTCTCTCTTCCTCTAACCCTCCCCCTGCTCATGGCCTATAAATAAATAAATAAATAATAAATAAAATCTTTAAAAAAAAAAAGGGTCCATAGAAGAAGTATATGGATGTCTCTAGAGGTAAAAGGAGAAAAATAGAGGTAATATAATAGACTGTATTTTATACACATACATACATATATTACACATTATGAATTATATATTATAGTTATAATATATAATACATTATAATGTATATCACGTTAGTATATTAAGTGTGTATATACCCATGTGGATAGCACTTAATGAGATCACATAGAAGGTAATTATAGAGAATGAAAATATCTGAAGAACACTGACTCTCCAACAATTAAAGTTTAAAAACAACATGGAGAGCTAGGCAAAGAAATTGAAAGTCCAGAAAATTCAGTTAGAGGGCAAATAAGGAAGTAAGACAGTCCTAAAACACAAAAGAAAATGCATCAGCAAGGAGAAAATGATCATTTGTGTCAGCCATTGCTGAGATGAAAACTGAGAACTGACCATTAGGTTTAGCAGGATGGATGTTTTTCTGGTGACTCTGCCAAGAATAGTTTCATAGGAGGACAAAAGCCTGATGAAAATGGGTTAAAGGCAGAATGGGAATATTCTAAGTAAGGTGACAAAGTACATTTTGATATACACTCTTGGTTCTTATATATATAGGAAAGTTAGATAAAATCTGAAAAGAGAAAGCAAAGATGTGGTTGGAGTATAAATAGAAAGCAAAACAAAAGCCCTCCAATGGACTAGAAAGGAAACAAGTCGTGTTTGATTAGGTTGTGTGTGATTGAGGAACCACACCTGGACATGTGGTCTGGAAACTGGCAGTGAGCAGACCGTGGCTTACTTGATAAAAGAGATAAAAGAGATATCTATAGAGTAAAAGAGATAAAAGCATGCCAATTGTGGTGCCTTTTAGGAAAACATAAAGTTAGGGAATTTGAGAAGAGTGTGACAGCAAGGAAGGATTAAGAAGAGATGCACCAAGAGAGAAAAACAAACAAAATTCCTCACCTCAAAATCAAACTTGCAAATCAATATTTCATGACAAATGAATAAATATTCTAAGAAAGGTAGCCAACAAAATCAATATTTAGCATATGCACTTACTTCCAATGGACTTAATTATATGGAACAATCTGACAAAGACTTAAAAATAAGTGTGTTCAAAATGAAAATGCATTTTTCACTTAAAATGTAAGAATAAGAAAATATTAAACATACAGCTATAAAAATAAAATGAACAGGAGAATATATAACAAGAACAATCAGAAAGTTTGGAAATAGAATCTTAATAGCTATCAGAAAGGAAGGACAAATTACTTTCTTATCAATGGCAGTAGACTTACTGTGATTGCACGTCTTTCACAAGTAGCATCAGATGACAGGAAATGAAGGAGCTGTGTCTTCAATGTGCTCAGGGAAAGAAAAGAGCAAATAAAGTTATATACCCAGTTAAACACCTTTATGAGATTAGGCCAGAAATGACATTTTAAGAGTTTACCACTCAGACCTTCATTAAATACATTTTTTAAATATCCTAAAAAAATATAATTCAGCAATGAAGTAGGACATAAAGAATAACAAGTGAGATTTGTCCTCAGCAAAGAAGAGACAACATAGATCTCATAATACTTTAAAGGGACAGATCATACCTCTTCAATATGTGCAGAAGAAAAAACATTCAACAGATCCAGTAAATATTTGGAACAAGTTTTTAATAAACTAGTAAAAGAAAATTTCTTTACCTTATGATAATTATTAATACAATTTGAGAAACACTTTTAAAATCAGGACCCAGACAGATGCCTGCCATTTCTATTTCTGGCCAACATTCTGTTTATGATTCTAGCAAATGGAGTAAGAAATCAGAGAAGGACAGGTATAAATATTAAGAGGCTTAGGTAAAACTATCTTTTTTCCCCCGTATGATGCAATGTGTGTACTGAAAATCCAAAAGATTTTTATAAACTCTTAGACCTAATAATAGAGGAGAAAAAGCATAAAATATTGTGGGTTACAAAATCAAAATATAAAAATAAATAAAATTCTTATTTGTAATTAAAAAAAACAACTGGAAAATGAGTTTCACCTAAGCCTCACACTTTATACAAAAATAAATTTATAAAACATAAACCATAAGGTGTCACAAAAAAATAGAAAATTCTTGGGTCTAAGGCAAGACAAAAAGTTCTTAGCCTTGACACCCCAAAGTATATTCGATCAAACTTCATAAATTTGACACCATCAAAATTGAAAACTATTGCTTTGTTAAAAGTCTACTTGAAGAGGGTGAAAAGACAGGCTACAGACTCAGCTTATAAATAGTTTTTTCTTCATGACATCTTAGGTGCAGTGAGGATGTACAATGCAAGTAACACCTCTTATCTGGCAGTTCTACCATTCTATAACTTCATTTATGGTACTATAGCTTTTTGTGGCATCCTGAGTTTTCATAAGCATGATTCAAAAAGTTTGATGGTAACAGACACAGTACATGAGAAAGGAGTAAGAAAGGAGTAATTTCTTAGGTAAAGCACAAATGCTTTACATAAATACTTTAACATCCTAGAAGCTATACCTAAGTTAGCATTTCCAAAAAGGAGAGTCCTAACTAAATAATGATATATCAGTGACACCAGCTCTTTATTTACCTTAACCACTTATTGAAGAGATGAGGAAAATAAAATAGAAAAATAAGAGATGTTGGGGCAATATTCTTTAAAAGGGCAAAGTGTTTATAGGATTCAGTAGTCTAAGAAAAGTAGGAAGTGCAACACAAATCAAGCAAATGCAAGTAAATGATTCATTAATTAGAAGTACAAGTAAGTGTGCACATGCAAAATGTCTTCAGATCTATTTTTGAATGTTGGAAAGGAATGAAGACTGAGCAGGGAATGAGGAAACCTGAGTTTTCTTCTTTCTTTAACTGTTGGAAGTCTGGATTAATTCACTTTATCTTTCAAATTCCTTTTCCCACTTTTCAAATGGGATGACAATTCTTGGGGTACTGAGATCTGTTTCCAAGGGCAAATGTCTCTCAGATCCTCTTGGTGGCCATAGAGGTGAAATGACTCTGCTTCCTACACCATTCCTTGGGACCCTATTGGTTATGCCAGTGACACTGCCAAGAGTAATATAGAGTGACACCCAAATAAGATTGTGGAATCCAATCGGCTTTGCTTTTCTCATTTCCAGAGTGCTATGTTCTAACAAATTTAAAAGTTCTTCAATTTATAAATTCCACCCCTGAAGCAAAGTGAATCAAAGTACTTGTGGCATTTGAATCTCTGTACCTTGGGAATGATTTATTGTGTTTGAATTTTCATTGTGTTTCTATTGGGGGAAATAGGCTTCTGGGTAGAGTAAACATTTCCACAGTGTGAAAATATGCTCCAAACAGCCCTGAGCATGTGCCAAGAAATTCTAATATTGCTTGAAAATTATTATTGCTCCATTAAGGATCCCTGATTTCTGAATATTCAATATAACCATGTGATTAATTTATACCTTCTCAACTCTAGATGACTGCTTTCCAAATGCTCTTTAATTTCAGTACATTTACAAAATAATTAAAATGCAATTTACCAGATTTTAAGAGTGTTTGCAATAGATGTTCATAAATGTTTCAGGTAGCACTACTTTCCGGGTTTTTCCTAATAGTGTCTTCCTCCCCTCCAATCCTTTTAATTCAACACTTAACAGGTATAGCAATTCTCATAAATAAACATGTGAATTGATTGAAAAAAGTGATTAAATGGCATTCAGAGGTTAGTGCTCTAGCATTTATTTCCTAGAAAGTCTGTTAAGTGGTTTCAATTAGAAAGAAAGGAGGGGAACCTCACAACTCTGAAATGAGAGTCTTTGAATTAGTGTTGTATTAAAGATGTGGCTCCCTTACAAGAGGTGGTGGTAGTGGTGAGGGTTGAGAGGGAAGAAAGAACAGAAGGATTAAGTCACACCACTTAGAATCCTTTGTCTGTAGAAAAGACCTTTCCATCTGATTAAGTGAAGATGAATGAATGAAGAATCCCAGTGTTCTTATTTAATCAGCTTAATCACCTTGAAAAATTGAGGTAGTTATTCTGCCTACCTGGCATGAAGGGCCTAAGTGATATTTGCCAAGTTGTTTTAACGCCTTGATAATCAAGTTGTACCTTTTGCCATAGATCCAGGCTGACAACGTATGCCCCTAACATACTGACTTTACTTTGAAATTACTCTGAATTGGCATCGTTACTGAAACTTCAGAAAGGAAAAAGATGACATAGGAACACATCTTACTGTTTTTAATGTTTTTGCATATCTTCCAGAATCTGATGGATATAGAGAGTATCTGTGCCATGTGATCCAGGCCTGAGGCCTGAGAATTTAAACCTGAGATCTTACTGCTTGGGATAAAATGTTTATTTTGTTTGTTATTTTATTTATTTATTTATTTATTTATTTATTTATTTATTTATTTAATTTTTTTATTTTATTTTGAGAGAGATAAGGAGGAGAGGCAGAGGGAGAAGCCCTGACACAGGGCGTGATTCCAGGACCTGAGATTATGACCTGAGCCTGTCAAGCATGTAACCTACTGAGCCACCCAGGTGCCCCAAAAGTTGTTATGTCCTTTTATAAGCATCATATATTTAGTCAAACTCTGTCTTTTCTCAAAAATTGGTTATCTCTTTCAAAATGTTAGTAGCATATGAATAAGATGCACATAAGAAAAATACACTCTTTGCATATCAATTTTACAGGAAAAACTTCTGAATTGTTCACAAAACAATATTGGCAAAAGTAGAGTAATCTAGCATTTTTGTTTAACAATGTATAAATTCTATAAGAAAAAAAAATTTAACAAAGTATCTCATTGTAGAACTCAAGTGACAAACAGAAATAGAAATATTTACTCAAATGCTTCTGGACATTGATTAAAAATACAAATTATCTTTAGTGACAATGCATCATCTATAATTGTATTTTTGCATGTACTTGAATAGAAGGGAGATCATAGACATATCCAGAATCTAAGAATGTATGGGTATACCTTGAAAAAAATCATGTGCTGTACCATTCTTTCAGGAAATGCTGTGGATTTTAACCACCATACTGAGTACATTTTAATTTTAAAAATATTCATTTCAAGGGGTTCCTGGGTGGTTCAGTCCGTTGAGTGCCTGACTCTTCATTTTGGCTCAGGTCATGATCTCAGGGTCATGAGATCAAGCCCTGTGTGGGTCTCCATGCTAGTGAGGAGTCTGCTTAAAGATTCTCTCCCTCCGCCCCTCCTCCTCCATTCTTTCTCTTTTCTCTCTCTCTGTCTCTTTCTCTCTCAAAACAATGAAATCTTAAATCTTTTGAGATATTGTAGCGATTTATGTGGGAGTTAACCAATATAGTTATTGCATAAACATAAATTGATCGATCGGCAGACAAGATGAGAATATCCATATCTGCCATATTTTATTTGCCCATTTGCAACAAATAAAGTTTGTATATGAGGATTAAAGCTATATTTCATTAATGTTACATATATTAATAACTATGTTTAAGAAAGTCTTCTAGTGAATTCTGTCAATAAGCATGTCTCAATTTCCACAAATATGTTTGATTTTTTCACATTTCCAACCCATAATAAATAGCTGAGTACTTTAAGGTATAGGGCTATAAGTTGTCTGAGGACAAGAGGTGGCTCTCTGTCACAGTGAAGGCTGAGGAAATGTCCCTACATTAATATCAGTTATAATTATGAAATATTACAATTGTGGACTGACTCTAGTGCTATTTGTTTTACTTCTTTGCAAAAAAATGTTTAGGTTTTGTTAAAATATCAGGGTAACCACAATCTATATCATACATCTATTAGTATGCTAGGAGTGTCATAACAAAATACTACAGACTGGGTGGTTCAAACAAACATTTATTTTCTCTCAGTTCTGGTGCTAAAGGTCTAAGATCAAGGCACTATCAGGTTTGGTTTCAGGTGAGGTCTATTCCTGGATTGTAGTTGGCAGTTTTCTCATTGTATCTTTACGTGGCCTCTCCTCTGTGTACATGAGGACACAGAGAGATCTCTGGTGTCTCTTCTTTTCACTAGGGTACCAGTCCAATCAGATTATGATCTGATTTAAACTTAATTACTTCCTTATTCTACAAATACCCTCACTTTAGGGGGTTAAGAATTCAAAATATGAATTTTGATAAAACACAATTCAGTTCATAACAATACACATAAAGCTGTATTTACTTTTAAGCATCCTCAGGGTGATGATGACTGTAAAACCATTGATTTGAAGACTATTCAACCAGGAAAATATTTCAGGCAGCAATTCAAAAGGTGGTCATTAGATCTTCAATCAAAAAGCAGCAAGCCTATAGGAGATACAGTAGGAAGTAGTTTTAAACCATAAGATTATAATAGAATCACTGAATTCCATGATCTAAAATGCTTTGTGTAAGGGGAGGAGTTTAAAACCTTGGTGTCAGAGGTAGTAGACCAATGGAGGTGCAACCAGGGGAAATTAAGGCAGACTCAGCTTTTAGGATTGGGATGGAATCTCAGGGGAGCAAGCAAGAATATAAAGTAAAAATAGGGTCAGAGTGAGGCTGATTTAGACCAAAACAGGTAGACTTTAGTTTGGAGGAAGAGCAAGTACAATATCACAAACTCTGTGCTAGATTCTTGGCACATTATTTCATGTAGTTCACACAACTCCATAAAGTTATCACTAGTATACTATGGATAACATCTACACTCAGATAGGGTATGAAGCTAACCTGAAGGGCATGCAAGTAGTAAGTCAACAAAGGTAAGGAACAAACCTTGTTTTCTGTCTGTTAAATTTCATAATCTTTCTACAGTACGAATAGGGTTTTCTATATTAAATACAAGCAGAAAGACATGGAAGGTCTTACAAGTATGCCCTTACCATGAAGAAAAGTAGTCAAATAACCATTTGTGTACTAGTCAAATGAAAGAGAAGGTAAACTCTGGAATAGATTTTGGGGATTAATAAATTACCAACTCCAGTAGTTTGATAAACATAAATGCAAAAAGGCAAGAAGTCACTACACATAAGGGCTAGACTTAAAAAGAAAACCCACTACTAAAGAAAGACAGTGCAGTTGACCCTTGAACAAAGTGGAGATTAGGAGCACAAACTGCCCCCTACCCCAGGCAGTCAAAAGTTCACATATAACTTTTAAAAAATTAATTAGTTATTTAGAGCGAGAGTGCTCATGTGTCTGGAAGCGAGGGGGACGGGTGGGTGGTATAGAGACACAAGGAGAGGGAGAGAGAAACTGAGGCAGGCTCAGCACAGAGCCCAATGCAGGGTTTAACCTCACAACCCTGAGATAATGACTTGAGCCGAAATCTAGAGTTGGACACTTAACCGACTGAGCCCTCTAGGCACCCCTCACATATAGCTTCTTTTTTTTTAAGATTTTATTTATTTATTCATGAGAGACAGAGAGAGAGAGAGAGAGACGCAGAGAAACAGGCAGAAGGAGAAGCAGGCTCCATGTAGGGAGCCTGACAGGGGACTTGATCCCGGGTCTCCAGGATCAGGCCCTTGGCTGAAGACGGGGCAAAACTGCTGAGCTACCCGGGCTGCCCTAGCTTTTGACTCTTCCACAACTTAACTACTAATAGCCTACTGGCAACCAGAACTGGTAACTCCTGTCAACCTACTGAGAACATAAACAATGTACACATATTTTATGTTATATATATACGAGATACTGTATTCTTACAATAAAGTAAGCTAGAGAAAAGAAAATGTTATTTTTATTTATTTATTTATTTTAGATTTTATTTATTAATGAGAGACACAGAGAGAGAGGCAAAGACATAGGCAGAGGGAGAAGCAGGCTCCCTGCAGGGATCCTGATGTGGGACTTGATCCCAGGACCCCAGGATAACACCCTGAGCCAAAGGCAGACTTGCTGAACCACTGAGCCACCCAGACATCCCAATAAAATGTTATTAAGAAAATCCTAAAGAAGAGAAAATACATTCACCATACTGTATGTATATTAATTGAAAAAAAATCCACATGTAAGTGCGCCCATGCAGTTCAAACCCATATTGTTCAAACATCAACTGTACAAGACATTGACAAAGGTAGGGTCAGCAAAATAAAGACAGGAAGGTAGGAAGAATTTCAGTTCGACAGCCTCCTTTAGTACTTAGCACATGCCGGAAGGTGACATCTTGAAGTGTTGCTAGAAGTCATCCGAGTAAAAGTCACTCAACCATTGAGCCCCATAGAATAACACCTGCAAACAAGCACTTAAGTTCTCTTTTCTGATGTCGATAATGATGCATTGAAGCTATAATCTACTGTCTTACAAATGGACATAATGAAATTCTTGAAATTTTAACAAATGGATGCAGCAAGAGACTAAAGTAACAGAAAGGAAGATTTCTATTGATAGTTTCATGTCAATATTACTTAGATTCATAAATCAGTGCTTTAAGAAAGCCAAGTGTACTTTTGTAAATTCTAAGTCATTTATAGAGATGGCAATGAGCCCAGTGTACCTCACACACATTAACCTGCCCACTAAGATGAAACTGATTCTGAATACCCGTTGTTTTTCTTTTCAAATATGGCAAAATATTAGAAAATCTGGCTTTACAATGAACCCTTCACTGTCATCCTAGCTTTGCTATAAGTAACAAAATAAAATACTCAAAATTATTTAGAAAAATTTAAAACTTGCCCATGCTACAGTTTTTTAATTCTTTTTTTCCTGATTATAATAGTATTAGAAGCTCATTATAGAGATTTTTTAAAATAATTCAGTCTGTATAGTACATAAAAGCCTTTTGGAGTCCTTCATCTTTTGAATATAAAAACTTATGACTTAAATGTATATTCTTTCAGATGTTTTCCAAACAAATGTCAACATACATAAGTATATATGAGGACATAAGTGTATTGTTTAAACAAAGCTTGGGATCCCTGGGTGGCACAGCGGTTTGGCGCCTGCCTTTGGCCCAGGGCGCGATCCTGGAGACCCGGGATCGAATCCCACATCGGGCTCCCGGTGCATGGAGCCTGCTTCTCCCTCTGCCTGTGTCTCTGCCTCTCTCTCTCTCTCTCTCTGTGACTATCATAAATAAAAAATTTAAAAAAAAAAAAAGCTTGAATCACACTTATACATAGTCCTGAAGCTTTTCTTTACTAAGAAACTTTGGCCATCTTTTGCTGTCAATATATATCATTAAACTTCTTTATTGGAGTGAGGGAAGATCAGGAATTAAAAAAAAGTTTTGCACATGCAAGTCTGAGATGTCTATTAGATGCCCAAGTAGGATGCTGAGTAGGATGTATAATCCTGGGGCTCAGGAGAGAGAACCACTGAATATTGTTCAGGGATGGAGAGGTTAAGTTCTTTTGTACCACTCCAGCTCTTTTGAATTTTATAATGGTATAGAAAAATAAATAGAATTAAATCAATCAAAATCAATTGCGTAATGGCTCTAGAGAATATGCATTCTCTTCGAATGAATCTGTTAGAGTTGGTTATTACGGGGAGGAATACCTTTACAACTGGTCAACCTTTAAAAAAACAAACAAACAAAACTGGTCAACATGACAACTTTTCTTATGCTCTGAACTATCCATTTATCACAGACACCCAGACAAGTATGGTGCCTAGAATGAATCTTTTTACAGATAGTAATGTAAGCAAAGATTTTTCAGTGTATGATATAAATGAGTAAATCATTGTTTAAAATGAGTGAAGAAGGCATCCAGAATATGTGGGGTTTTTTTGTGGTGGGGAATCTAAAAGTCCTTAATTAAAACTAGAAGGTCATTTTCACATTTTTAGGATGTCATTCCATTAATCATTCATTAGAATTTATTTTTACAATTGAACATATTTAGTATTAGATAATACATCTAACACATAAAAAAACTGAGCTTCTAAGTTATGACTTGACTGAAGTAGGTTTGTTGGCAAAGTGTGGAGCATTTCAAACTGAGCCTCAGTTTTCTTTAATGTAAAGTGGAAAGTTAGAATTACTTGAGGTGGAACATTGCTGTGATAATCACATGTGACTATGCCATATAAATAAAACACCTTGAAATCTGGATATTGGTACACATATTGTTATCATTAAGGACCAGAGGAATCTATCCACTGGTCAGTGAAACTATCGAAGCTGAGTTGCTATACCTAGAGATATACCAGGAAAAACAAAACAAAAAAACAGAAATATCCTTGCATAAGAATAATTCCTTTTCAGTTAAAAGATAGGAGAAATATTATTTAGTTAGTGTCATCACTGATTTTGGATGATTGTTAATTGCAACAAATGGCTATTTTTCCCTCCAAGAAAATCTGCCTCTTCTCTGTTACTAATCTGAAACAATAAGATTGAAAAAAAATATATATCATTTAAAAATATGTGATACGTAATATAGGAATAAGTTAAATAGAAACCACACTGGGTCAATATACAAAGAATTTGAAAATTAAGTTAGGCCAATTTTCCTTAATATTAGGCTCAGAATTAGAGTTTACTAGTGCGGATTACACTTTAGTTGCTGTAGTAACTGTTAGCCTATGGTCAAAAAGGAAACATAAATGTTCAGTTGGGGACAAAAAGCCTTACATTTCTACTGAATATTCATTTATAATTTCTGTTTATAACTGGACTATTTTTTTTTTTTTTTAAAGAATGTATTTATTCGTGAGAGACACAGAGAGAGAGAGTGAGAGGCAGAGAGAGAAGCAGGCTCCATGCAGGGAGCCTGATGTGGGACTCGATTCCGGGACTCCAGGGTCACTCCCTGGGCCCAAGGCAGGTGCTAAACCGCTGATCCACCCAGGGATCCTCTATAGCTTGACTATTTCTAAAAAAAAAAAAAGAAAAGAAAAAGAAAAAGAAAAGAAAAGAAAAACGAAGTAGCTTCCAGTTCAGTGTGCTATTGGTCATGAATTGAGATCTTAATGAAGCAGACATTCAACTTATCAAAACCTAGATAAATCTGATAATGTTATAAACAGTATCTAGCAAATTTGCTCATAGCTTTCTTAACTCATGCTCGTCTTTACATATTGTCAATAAAGATTAAACCAGGGCTGCTGAGGAACATTTTGTTTACTTTTTTGCCTTTGGCCCTACCTGAAAGTCAACTTCTGTGTCATGAAGTGTCTGTCTCCTTTGTTCCATGAAAAATGTTTCACATTTTCCCTTTAGCTTATGCTCTCTAGATTGTTTCTAGTAATGTTTTCTAAACAATCAGATCATTTGCTCAGTTTGTGTGGCCAGACTAGTATAACTGCTTAATTATTTAATACAGTTCCTTTTGCTTCTTCCACCACTAGGCTGGTTTTTATTTGTTCATTATGTATTCTAAGTTTTTCTTACACGTCCCACATGTAGTTAAATAATTTGATTTCTCATCTTCATTAACTTGAATCCTTCCTTCCAGTTGTTTTGGTCTTCTAGATGTCCTTCTATGCTCATGACATTTCCTCTGTGTGTAATGACTCCCTGCATTCTCTTCCAAGCCAGCATTTCTATATTGACTTCCCTATGAAGACCTTCTCACTTCACTTGAGCTTATAACACATCCTTCTTCCATCAGTTCTCAATCTCATTTCCCAGCTAAGTTATAAACTGACTTAGGATACTGACAATGATGCATTATTTTTTTTTACAGTGATTGGTTTTACTATCTGGCACATTTCAAGTACATGATAAATATGTGAAAAATAATTTCTATTTTATCCATTTTTTGTGATGGAACTAGAAGCTTTTTTTTTTTTTTTTTAGGAAAAATATAGCAGCAAAAGAACAGTGGGACTAGAAACAGATGAGAGAACACTTTTCAAACAACCACATTAGAACTGTGCCAATGTAAACATGGCACAGTAGGGCTTATTTTTTATCTTCCCAGTTTAGAAGCCTTATGTGTGCACTGGTTACTTCTACACTTTTTTTGGAGTAAGCCTCTTGCGAAGCATTATGCTGCATTATGTCTTATATACCATGACAAGTTGCATTTTTCTACTTATGTTACTATATTTTTGGACAGAGCAATATATCTAAATTAAAAATTCTAGTGGAAAGGGGAACGCTAAATAGAAATCCAACACAGTTTTAACTGGTAAAAAATACTACATAGACTAAATATATAAGTATATGAGAAAATATAGATAAATGATGGAGGACCTTTTTTTCACACTATTCTTAACATTTTCTTATCTTTGAGGTTGGGTCATTAAGAAAATAAACTTTTTCCTAAAAATTTGTCTTGAAATATAATTTTTAAAATCAGAATGAATTACTGGACTGTCTATATTATTGATCTTCCTTTGATGATAGTTTTTTCTGCTGTCTGAAGTCACTCTATTCTTCGCTTTTGGAGCTTGAAATCCAGAGAGGAAGTAAGAGAACTCTGCAGTAAACTTCAGGAATTGCATTCATACCTAGGCCACCTTCTCTTCTTCTGCATTTCCTAATGTCTTATATATTGGTTAATATTTCAGATTTTTATCTTTTTATTTTTTATTTTTATTTTTTTCTTCCTTTCTTTTGTCTTTCCCATTCTACTGCATTACAGTGTTCCCAACTATTTATTCATCCTGCTTGTGATTACAATTTCCCCATATACCCCAGGAAGATGTGGCAGGTGGTAGTTGGAAATGTTCTTATGGAAGAATTTTCTTAATTTATTATTATTATTAACTCTATTGTTAACTCTTATTAGCTCTTTATTAATCTATTCCTTACTGATACCAAGTGATCTCTGAGTTCAAAGCATAATGTCTTACATTCAATTGTCTTATATAAAGGCAAATATTAACCCATTTTTATATGGCACTTAAGTTTTACTTTATGAAAAACAGATTTTTTTTTAAATCAGATTTATTTACTGAACATTTTCTCTCCTAAGCCCTATTCCTATAAATATCATAGTAATAATGATAGAAGCTTTTGACTTTAAATACACATATACTGTATTCCCATATGCCATCATCCTAGACGTGGTGCTAGTTGGAACATTATACATGATACAGGAAGGTATGTTCCAGATAGAAACACCAAGACTTTTTAAAAACTACATGCTCTGCAAAATGTTGATTTCAGGATTGCCCTCATCAATTACAGTGGCATCTTTTAAATTAGGTATTTTATGGAACTCTTAATTTTTTATGCACAGTTAATGTATTTTTATAATGTATTTATGAACTACTGTGTTGATTGGCTCATTTTGAGACTTACAAAATTTATAATCAGGGCAGCTTAGAAGTGATTTTAATGGACCCAAGGTAATACAGAAGGTGTTTCTTTCCATATTGGTTAACAATAACAGCCTGTTGTTTGAGTCAAATTTGTAAAAATTACACCTTAATATGCAAATCCATTTTTTCATTACTGATGCAGAGCAAAAAAAGCCAACAGAATAGCAAACACTAACATTTTGCCTTTAAGTGCTCACAGACATAAAATAAATGAGGCATAACTATTGATTGTCTTTGGCCTACATTATCTGCACAGAAACTATTAAGGAGGCTTTTCCATCTTCCTTTCATGCCTCATTTTCTCATACTATCTAATGAAGAGCTTCACTTAAACTATAATGTGCTACTCTCCCAAAAGTACATTTTTATGGCACTAAAAAGCAATACTTGTGTATCAAGGACTGTTTTTACTGCTACATTTATTGACTTGTTGCATTGTATAAAATTATAAAATATTCTAGAACTTGGTGGTATTTTAAGTTCTTTTAATTAATTTCAGATTCTAAAGTTTATTTTGTCAATCCAAACAACTGCATAAAAGATATCACTAGAATATTCACATAATTGTGAGATACTCTTCTAAGCCTTCTGAAAATACATATTTTATCATTTATCATTACATATACCTTTAAGAAGGGTTTGTTGTGAGGTTCAAGTGATGACAGTTAGTAAAAGGTATGTTTTATTTTTGGACATACTGAGTTTAGTTAGGGTCCCTCTCAGAGACTAATGAATGAGCATTTGGCTGGAAAACTTGGAATTTCATTAGGAAGATCTGGGCTAGAAATAATAGTGTGTGAGTCTTCAACTGTTGGAACCAAAAGAATGAATAAGATCATTTGGGAAGTTGGTGTGGCAAAATAGAATCAAAAGTAGAACCCTGAAAATATTGATATTTAAGGAGTGGAGAATAGACCAGTACTGATGAGATCAGGTAGGTGGAGAATGATACAGACTGGTAGAGAGTGGTATCATGGAAATCTATAGAGCAAAAATACATGAAAAAGGAATGAAAGAGGCCACAAGAATGATTTTTTTTTTTTTTGGAGGGAGGGATGTACTTCTCTCAACTTGAGATCTGAAAACCAAAGTTAAGAATGTGTTCTTATCAGGGCACCAGAATGGCTCAGGCAGTTAAGCATTTGACTTCGCCTCAGGGCATGATTTTGGATCCTGGGATCAAGCCCTCTGTGGAGCAGGGAGCCAGCTTTTCCCTCTGCCCCTCACCCTGCTTGTGCTCTCTCATTCACTCTCTGTCTCTCAAATTAAAAAAAAAAAAAAAAAAAAAAGAATGTGTATTATCAACCTCTTCTTTCCTTCTTTCCTTCCTTCCGTCCTGCCTTCCTGCCTTCCTTTTTTTCCTTCCATTCTCTCTCTCTGTTTCTGCTAATTGACCAGAAAACTAATATCTCATTTTATTTGCATTGCCATATTTACTCACAAGTTTGTATGTTTATTGGCAATTTGCTTTTCTTCTGTAAATTTGCATACATTCTAAATCCATTAAATTCTAAATCTGTAGGGAAATAGCTATAAGTTTCTGGTAAATAAATTTACCAAGTATCTGCTACTAAGAATATCAACTGTAGGCAAGGGTGTGGGTTTGTGTGTTTCTTAGTTATGTTTCTTGTAAACACAACATAAGGGATAGATGGATTTTCTTTGCTTTGCTTTTCCTCCCCCAAATTGAGTCTTTGTCTTGTAATAGGGAAAGTGAACAAATTCACATTCACGTTACAGTGATCACTATTTCTGGACTGCTTTTGGCATGTTAGCTGAGGTGGGTTTTTTTGGTTTGGTTTGTTTTTTAACTTGCTATGCTTCCTTTTAATTTATCTTATTCCACTTGGCTCTGTTGGATTAATGAAGTGCTTTTTGCTCTATTTATTTTTATAGGTTCACAATTTCTTCGTCCTACTTCCACTCTTTAGTGGTGGCGATTCTAAAAATTTTGCTAAACTTTGAAAAGTTTTATTTTTCTACCAACATCTGGAATTATTTAGCATCTATATCCACATTCAAACAAATCAGGGAACTCAGCATGCTTTCTCTTTCACCTGCCCCTGTTTTATCCTTAGTTGAAATAAATACTTCCTGATTGCTAACTATTGGTGTATAATGCTTCAAGTATATTTTCCTACAAGTATAGTGATGACAAATTTGCTCACCAATGTTGCTTGAATCTTACACTTTTGTATATTTTGGAGTATATTTTTTCATTTTTATAGAATATATCTTCTAGACATTTTTCAGTTGGTAAATAGAATATTATAACATATTTTAATTTTGCTCCACTACTTACATATTATTTTGCTGGGTATGGGGCCAAGGTTTTTTAAGACATTGCACTATTATATTCCATCTTCTGCTATAACTTCTAAAATGACATGGACTAATCTGATCCTCATTTCTTTGGATATAACCTTTTTTTTTCTTGTAGCTTTTTATAATTTGGTTTCTGAAATATGTCCATATTTCTCTTTTTCTTATTTTTTTTTCTGCACAGCATTCAGTCATTTCCTTTCTACTTGCAGCCACATTTATTTATTTATTTATTTATTTATTTATTTATTTATTTATGGGATCTTGCATGTCTTCTATTTTATGCAAAAGATACTTTCCTCATGATTTCTATAATCATCTCTGGAATTTCTATTAAATGAATGTTGGAATGTTCTGCCCCTTAACACTGTTTTTTTTTCCCCTTAACACTTTTGTTTTACTTTTCAATTCTTTATTTTGTTGTGCATTCTGAAAAAATGTCTTGCCACAATCATTCAACCAATCTGACTTCAGATTATATACAGTTGTCTATTTAGCTCACTTTAAAAAATTAGCAGCCATTTATTTTTATTTTCTTCAGAAATTATTTTTTAAAATTTCTTTTTATGGATATGATGGTATCTTTGATCTTGAGGATCCTAACAAAACTAATGGTTTTGGTTTTCCTTAAATGTCTGGGGATTCATTGGTTCCTGTAGAGGAACACAAGTTTTGATTATAGGGGCATGCATTCAGAAATAGAAAGTAAGACATGCTATGTGAATAAGATGAGATTGTTGGTAGCGGGTTTTCTTGGTGTGGAGGCCCCCATCTTCACTTGAATCCATCAGTTACCTGAGGCACAACTCTCCTCCAATTTAGATCCAGCTCAGATAGTCTTCCAATCAAAACACCCACACAATGACTCCATTCAGGGTTTCATCTTGGAAATATAAGAATAAGGATGGTGTAAGAGGAAACGAGGAGGAGGAGCAGATGGCTTCTGAGGGGTTAGAATAGGAGACAGAGGTTGCCACTTAGGGGGAAAAGCAATACCAAGAAAAGTCTCTGCTTTTACAATTTGCTTCTAACCTGGGATCATTTTCATTAACTGTCAACAAAAAGAAGTTTCTAGGAGATGACATACTTCATGCCACCTCTGTGGCTGTACAGCTATAGCATCCAGTGGGGACATAGAGAATTATCTGCTATTCTTTAGGTCAATCTAGAAAACCTTCATTAAAAAGGATTGTAGGAGAGAGACATTTTACAAGCATTTGTAGAAATGTCCCATTTGTAACACAGTGGTTCTTCAGTGAGATGAGATGAAAGAATGCCATTTGTTTAACATCTAACTTGGCTATGTATTATGTGTATGCTAGGTGCTTTTATGTACATTGTACCATTTATTTTTCAGAAATGTGTCCCCATTGTTTTATACTTGAAGAAAACCAGTATATTAGTAATTTAAGGAATTTATGAAAAGTTTTTCAACTGGTAAATGATAAGTCTAGGTTTGAACCCATTATGTCAAAATAAAATATAGATAATTGTTAACTAGCCATTTGAATTGAGTTCATTGCAATAGAACAAGAAATTTGTCTCATTTGTCAATGAGCAAGAGACAAGGGAAACATATTGATCATTGACCAGCAGATTTTCCCAAGACAGGATTTTATCAGGTACCTTTCATCTCTTCTTTACATATTGAATAGTAAGATGAAAATGATACTCAGAATCTTCATGTAGAGTTGACTATGAGCTCTTTCTACTTATTGATTCTCCATGTTCTACTTCTGTGCTCTAGAAAGCAAGCAATCCATCTGTCTTTCACACCAAGACTACAAAATGGCATTTTCAGTGCCTCTTCTGCATTTCCAACTTCCCTCCTATTCCTTATCTCGAGCTTAGAAAGAAGGTAACAATCATAGCAGTTGTAAAATATTGTAAATATTGGAGGAGAACGGCTTCCCTTCAGGATATGGTGAAATGAACCAAAAGCATCTTTCTTGTGAAAGGTACACATAAACATTATTGATATAGGTTAAGTCTACATAGGTTAGTCTTTTTTTCTGAGATTTAAAGACAAAACTTCCAAAAGTCCTTAAGTAAAAACACATAAGTTCTGGGATGTATAATATGATAGGACAAAGACTACAGATTAAAGACTCTGAGTCAGGAGGATGGGATTATTGTGTCCTTAAAGACATATATTTCTGAACATCAAAACCAGCCCAGGAATTTGAGAATAATAAACCCCTCTCTGATAGAGTTGTTTGAGTTTTCTATTATTAGTAGCTAGACCAATACAGTGCGTTAATACTTAGTAAATTTATAAAACCAGGCAAGCTATAATTATTTTTAGGATGATTACTCAATGTTTAAGTTGTTTACCACTTGTTTCTTTCAGAAGTTTTCTGAATTAGCATTTATTTATTTTTTTCTCCAGGTCTGGTGGAAGATGTTTCCAAGCATTCTGTGTGGTAGCAATATTTAACAGTCCCTCTAGGTGCTGCTTGGAATTCAGAGACTCATTGCTCATTGATGATTAGTTCAAACCATTCCATGCATCTACTCCAGTGAAGGGAATAATTAACATCTGTCAATATTTTAGGAATTAATAGAACATTGGAAGAGCACCAAAATTATTTTTAAAAGGTTTACTTTTAAAGAAAACAACAAAATTAGACTTGACAGGAGTGTATGGTGTTTTATTGTAACCTAAAGCTACGTTATGCAGCTCCAGATTGCCAATAGCATACCCTTCATTATAACTGTGACAAAATTTATATTATACCCCTAATTTGCAGTAATTTTGGATGTTTTTTTAAGTGTGCTTCAGGCTAGCAGAAAGCTTTCACATTCTCAGTGTATGAGTTAGTGTAATATGTTGCTGTTAATACTTTATTTGTTTGGCATAGTTTTTTCCCCAAGACACTAGAACTGGGAGATTGGATAGTTTAGGCAATTTGGTCAGATATTGTTCCCTTACTCCACTTATTGGCACATGCAAGACACATATGTAGCACCTAATGTGATTCAGCTCTGTGTAGGAAATTCTTGTCCACATTGGTTTCCACTAAGATCATAGCAGAGAGGGCCAAAAGTGAAATTTTAAAATCTGATATAAAATTGTTTTCAAAGATACCATTTTCAAGACTAATTGGCCCCTGTACCATGATGTACACAAGATATTTTCCATATGGCTTAGGACCAGAAAATCTGTCTTCTCATGGCGATTGATAAATTCGCTCATTTGCCAACAATAAGAATGATGTGAACTTTTTTTTCTGCTTTCTCCTCTTTGCTCTAATTTTCAGAAACCCCAGAGCCAAGATTTATGCCTAGTCAAAGTAAGAAATTTAAACTCATGATGTGGCATCACATCATGAAGTATTTCCCTTCTTTTATTATTATAGTTCTAATCCTTCTTTAGACTTTTACTTTATTTATTTTACTATACTTCAGGTGCCTGGTTTATAAACTGCCTAAATGCCCTTTGGAACAAAATGGAGTAAAATAAATCATACTTTTAAAATGACTTATTGGAATACGTGGTGGCTCAACTGGTTAAGCTTCTGACTCTTGATTTTAGCTCAGGTCATAATATCAGAGTCATAAGATGGAGTCCCGTGCCAGGCTCCATGCTCAGCATGGAGTCTGCTTGAGATTCTCTCTCCCAATCTATCTGCCCCTCTGCCTGCTCATAGTCTCTCTCTGTCCTCCTTAAATAAATAAATAAATAAAATCTTTTAAAAAATGGATTATTGTTCTTCTAGCCAGTTTAGATATATCAGAGTTGTCTGAGAATATCACAAATTATTGATTTGATTTTAAATATTTGACCAGCTTTGATTTTATTTTAAAGTTAATATATAAACATGGTTATGGGTGATGTCAGAGAGACTGCTGCCTATGTTCTCCTCTGGGATTTTGATGGTTTCCTCTTTCAAATTTAGATCTCTTATCCATTTTGAATTTATTTTTGTGTACAGTATAAGAAAGTGGTCCAGTTTCATTCTTCTGTACATTGCTGTCTAGTTTTCTCAACACCATTTTTTCTGTTGGATATTCCTTCTTACTTTGTCAAAGATTAATTGTCCATATAATTATGGGTTCATTTTTGGTTATTTTATTCTATTCCACTGATCTGTGTTTTTGTACCAGTATCATCATGTCTTGATGATTATAGCTTTGTAATATAGCTTAATGTCTAGAATTATGATGCCTCCAGCTTTGTTTTTTTCTTTTTCAAGATTGCTTTGGCTATTCAGGGTCTTTGGTGGTTCCATATAAATTTTAGGATTGTTTGTTCTAGCTCTGTGAAAATGCTGGTGGCTTTTTACAGGGATTGCATTAAATGTGTAGATTGCTTTGGATAGTATAGATATTCTAACAATGTTTGTTCTTCCAACCCATGAGCATAGAATGTTTTTCCATTTCTTTGTGTCCTCTTCAATTTCTTTCATAAGTGTTCTCTAGTTTTCAAAGTATAGATCTTTTATCTCTTTGGTTAGATTTATTCCTAGTTATCTTATGGGTTTTGGTACAGTTGTAAATGGGATCAACTCCTTGATTTCTCTTTCTGCTGCTTCATTATTGGTGTATACAAATTCAACAGCAAAAAAAGAAAAAAGAAAAAAGAAATGCAACAGATTTCTGTACATTGATTCTAACATACCTCAACATCATAAAGACCATATACAAAAGATCTACAATTAATATCCTTAATGGGAAAAAACTGAGAGCTTTTCCTCTATGGTCAAGAACAAGCCATCCTACCAGTATTAAATAACAGTACTGGAAGTCCTAGCCTTGGCAATGAGACAACAAAAAGAAATAAAAAGCATCCAAATCAGCAAGAAAGAAGTCGAACTTTCACTATTCACAGATGACGATACTCTATATAGAAAACTAGAAAGACTTCACCAAAAACTATACACAAATTCATTGTTTTCTTTTTAGATGGATTTGTATTTTTTCCTTAGATTTTTATGGTTACAAAACTTACAGCCACCTTTAAAAAAATATACATCTTTAAATATATATGGAGGCATATCTGTAGAATGATTTTCTTGAAGTACAATCATCAAATTATAGGTTATGAACAATAACTTGGTAGCTTTGGTAGGTCTTGATAATTTGTCCTTCAGAAAAGTAAAACTAATTTATATAACCCCAGGATTGTGTGAGAATGTCATTTTTTCCTACCTTTGCCATACTATCAAGGTGTTGATCTTTAAGATAGAAGTTTTTTATTGACCATAGATTGACCATAGATTCTTCATATACTCCAAGAGTATTTTGTGTGTTTATTGTCTTATATATATTTGGACTGAATTAATCCCAGGCTATCCTTAGGGAATTTGCTATTATGAAAGGAGCTGGGAGAAATAGTTTGTGGTTCTGGCCTTTTCAGTCACTGGATATGCTTTGGGCAAATTGCTTAACCCAGTTGCTCAGAAACCTAATTCTATTCAGATTTACCTGGGGAGCTTTAAAATGCACATTACTGTTTTGTTCACCTTGGAATCTCTTGGAGTAGAGACTGGAGAATTTGCTTTTTAACAAGCCCTTGAACTGTTTATTGTACCACCCATAAGAAACAGCTGATTGGTTGCATTTTGGAACCACTGACTCAATATTTCTAAGCTGGAATATTGCTTTCTTTTGTTAAATTTCTGCAATGTATATACTTGTCTTCCCCTCAGGTTATAGTGGGTCATAAGTGTTACTTGTTCCCTTGAGTCTGTTCACTATGTGGAATCTTTTACCATCTTATTGGGTTGGAATTTGAAAGCAGCACACACCATACATCCATGTGCTACTCTGGAACGTTGCTGACAAGGCTGAATTCAGTACTTGCTTGTTTGGTGATTTTACTTTCATCATTATCTTGCCTTATTTCAAAATATTAGGAGTGTGGGAGGGATTTGGTCAATCCAGAAGTTGCCAAACATAATGGTATAATTATTCTTTTTCTTCTTGAGATTTTTGAAAGAGCTGAACAAAGAACAAAATTAAATAGAAAAGTATATTTCACTTTAACTTCAATTTTGGGTTCAGACACAAGAGAAAATCTCTCAACAAGTGACCTGATAAGTCTTTAACATACTAATCAGAATAGTCAAATTGTTCATTTCTTATATAAAATATACTTACTGATACCCAAGGACACAGTGTTCTCAGCCAGAAGCCACTCTCTAATGCATAAAAGCATTTCAGCTTTTTTTTGTTCAAAAGTCCTTTGCATGTTAACTAATATTCTATAATTTACTTAAATTTTCTATAAGTTATTGAAATGTATATAGGAAAATTTTAAAAATCTCCACCTATTAAAACTAAGTTGAATGTTTGAAAAGCTATATATATGGAAGTTATTTTTTATTTGCTGATGATTTTATTTCTTGAAATGCATATTCATTTCTCAACCTTTGGGAAAGACCTACATCTATTTCTATAAATATTTTTTTGCCAATTGGAATACCAAGCTTTATTTCTTACATAAACAAGACCTATACACCTTTCCTTACCTCCCTAAACCTCAATCTTACCAGCTATTAATGTAATTAAAAAGAGAAACTAAACTAAAATACAAGAAAAGATAGATCAAAAGTCAGGCTTTTCTTCAAAGAACAGACCCTTCATCAACTTATTCACAATATTAAAAGGAAGAGGGAAATATAAAAGAAAACTCTCCCCTACCCCAATATGAAATCTTAAAGCGTGATGGTCACAGTCATTAATAAATATTGTCCAATCAGTATTCTAAAAACTGGCTTCAATTGGTGGTGGAGGGTAGGCAAGTAGAGAGAGAACTTCTCTCTTCCACTATACATACATTTTTAGAATATAAGCTTTCTTGAGAACAGCGGTGGTTCCCTATATATCTATGCAGTCCTGGCTTCCTTGAAGCCTAGGTCTCAATAGGCATTGGCTACACAAATCAAAATGTAGACGAGGAAACAGTTTTCCCTCTGTTATTCTACATTCTTGGCTGCAATACCCTTCACCTCCCACCGTGTCACCCATAATAAAAGACAGATTGACAGGACAAAACCAGAAACATGTATACTTTCTATATACATAAGAGATACCCAGGAAAACTGAGTAACTCCTTGAAATGGCCCATGCCATCACTTTGAATATCATCTCCAGCTAAAGACAAAATAAGGTGTGTGTGTGTGTGTGTGTGTGTGTGTGTGTGTGTGTGTAGGGGAAGGGGCAGGCAGTTCTGCAGGTTATCTGGCAAAACCCAGTAAATAAGCAGTGGGGTTGTTATCCAGATTCAAGTTTTTGCCTTCTCCACTGATAATAAATACTTTCTAGAAATTTGGACTCATCCTCTTTTTCCTGATTCAGAGAAGGAGACACTCTTAGAAATGGAGATTTCCCTTATAAATGGAGATTTTCCCCTTACTTTGTAAATGACTCTTACAAAATGGTGACTTCTACTTAGTTTACAAAGCTTTTCCTATGTCTGTTCTCAAGAATAATTAGCCTAAAATAATCAATATGCCAGAAAGGCATATTTTGGAGTGATATGTTTTCCTCCCCTTCAAAAACAAAATAATTTATTTTAAAATTTTGTAAATTGCAGAATACTAAGTAAAATATGAGGCATTTGTTTATTGGTCAAACATGTACAAAACAATTTTTATTGGTCCTGATTCACCAGGAGATAATTTAATGACAGAAAATAATATTATTAACTCACATACGATTACAATTTAATGTGCAACTATAATTTGGTATAACTAGCATTGCCATGTGGTAAGATACTTCTGATCAATTTTTTCTAGAGAAATCTTTAGATTTAGGCACTGAGAAATGCTTAGGTTTTATACCTGGGATACTACTAATAAAAAAGGATATTTATAAAAGTAAAAATAACTAACTTTATAGGTTACTTATTATGTGTAACTCATTACCGTATAACACCTTATTTGATTCTCACAACTGTCTGAAGTAGTTACTGTTGTTTTGCAACACTTATTTTGCAGGTGAGGAAATGTTAGCTTAGGAAAGTCAAATACCTTACTCCATAAATAACCAGTTAATGGAGATGTAGCCAGTGCGTAGGGGAGCAGGAGCACCTGGCTCTGGTGGTCCCAAACAAACCAGGTTAGGCCACCTGCCACAGATAAAATCTGAAGGTAGAGAGAGGAGTGGTGGTGACACAGAAAGGGATTTATTTCAGTGAAAGGAAAACAGTGAACTAACATCTCAAAGACTGTCCCCAGAAAATACTTCCAGGTTTATATAAGGAAAATATGGGGCAAAAATGGTTGGATATGTGCAGGTATGCAGTGCAGGTCAGATGGATCATTGTCTGGGAGTCAATCATTGGTGGGGTCTTCCTGGTTCAGGGCTGTCCTTATTGCTTAAGGAGGTAGGTTCAGTTACTCCAAGGGATGCTTTGCCCTCAAGGTCTTCTCTCTGAGCCAAGAGACAAGCTGGAAAGAAGAACCCAGATACAAAGTTTGAGATCTAAATGGGGCAGTCGAAGTCTTTCAATGGTGCCAGGATCTTAACTCAATGTTTCACTCCAGAGCTAGTGTGTTCACCACTAATCTATATTGAGCAGCCTTAACTATCTTAGGATATATCACTTTGGATGATCATGGTAAGGAGTTAAATATGTTTACAATATGACTTAATTAATAAGTAATCAATTTTAGTTCGTCAGGGGAGTGTCTCTTTGCTAAAGTATTTAAGCAAGTTTGCCCATTTATATACATTGACTTAGAGTACTTGAAAACCAAGTTTCCTGGAAACCTAAGAGTATGATTAGAAGAATATAGAATAGGAGCTGCCACCATGAGTCACTTTATTTGTCCACCTAGCCTAATATTTGCTAGTAGTGCCATCAAAAGATGACTTAAGGCTGAATGAGGAACAGAATATGTGCTTAAAATCATTCTTTTTGTTCATAGTCCATTCCTCAAACTAGTATTTTAAAATATTCTTCAATTTATTTATACTTTAGTCTATGAAAATGGGCTAGTTATAGCAAATTTAACTCAGGGATTCTCTATCTTTACATGGAATTTGATCATTAAGACTTTGAAAGGGAGAGTTCTTTTACCAAAGCCTTTCCCCAGAATTCCTAGATATTACTATGTATTTTTCAATTCTCTTCTTGATATCTTTTCAAGGTTCTAGAAGCTCCCAAATATTTGTCAAATTTCAAAAAGCCCAACAATGCTAAGAATCCATGCTGATAATACTTCAGCACCTGTAATTCCCATCCATGTTTCTCACATAGCTTTTTACTATTCAAAACCATCCCCCTGGGAAGGGTGTAAGAAAGTTGTATCCTGGTGAAATGGTTGTCATTTGGATTGGTAAGAGAGAAAGTGTACGTATATGCAAAATAGATGTCTGAAGGGCCATATGTAAGAGCATAAGTGTCAGAGCATGCATTTGAGTATAGTTTGGAGCCTTTTAAGTAGGAGTAACAATTTTTTTCTATGTTGTTTTGTTTTGTAATCTATATGCTGTGGATCATATAAAACAGCTAGCTGAGACTCCTCATCAAATAGCTAACCTGTATTAACTGAGAACATCTTGGTAACTTAAGCTAAAAAAATATTCCATTATTTCCCCCTGTTAATTAAAGAGTTTGTGGTAATGGCTACAGCAGCAGTATTTAACATTTATGCCAAGTCAGCAATAAATTAGGGTCAAGTCTGAATGCATCTAACTGCATTCCCAGCCTGTGTTGTCACAGTACAGAAAAGATTAAGATTTATGCCACTGCTTATGTTAGTTTTTCTTGTGGACTTATTATGGACATTTGTATACACTCTACTCAGTCTTTCATTCAGCACTTTGATATTTCCCACACATTTTATGTGACTTGAAAAGTAGCAGAAGATGTTTCATGGAAAGATTGATTATATTGAATTAGCTCTCATACATTTGGTTGTCAAATATTTTTTAGACAAATTTCCTTAGAAGTTTCAGTATAGCAATTATCATGTTTATGACCCAAACTCTATTTAGTCATTTCTAAAAAAAATATCAGATTGATATGTGCTGAACTATGTTACCTGCATTCTAGAAATACCTGCTGAGTAAACGTTGGAAACATGAACTTACTCTATAATGCATTCCCTCAATTGCAGTGCAGGGAGATGCATTTTTAAAAAGTATTTATCATGGATTCCCATGTTGTCTGGACTCTTAGGAGATAGCCTGTGAGAGGCAAAATATAGAAGATGAAACAGAGCTAGTTGCTTGCACCAAAGGGACCAGTGTCTATCTCCAAATTATCTCTTGGATTAGTGAGCACTTTTAACTTTGGGCTTTCTTCCAGCCAAAGCAGGACTTTGCTTGTTTTTTTTCTGTAGTTTACTGTATATATTGTTAACATTTTCACGCTATACCTTCTTATTACACTGACTTGATGCCAACTTCCTCTGGAACTTCCCCTGCCTTCCCTGCTTGGCACTGAGCACAATTCTCCATTTGTCTCAACCAAGTCAGCACCCTTAATAGGAGAATACTAAAGCCTTACAAAAGGATTCTAGCTGCATGTTCCAACTCGTCAGGGAATGACTATAGATTCTGTCTCCTGCCTGCAGGTTATTATTTTATATTATTATTTTAAAAAATTATATTTAGTGTTTTGTTCCTTGGAAATTGGGATTGTATTTCATGAGTTAAAGGAGAGTTAGTTCAAGATGTCCTTATGACATTAAAGGAATATTTGGTTGGAGGCCTATTATCACCAGTGCACTGCTGAATGTAAAAGGAGATAATCTTTCATGTACATGAGGGAATAGGCTTTGTTTTTTTTTTCTAAAGATTTTATTTATTTATTCATCAGAGACACAGAGAGACAGAGACAGAGACACAGGCAGAGGGAGAAGCAGGCTTCATGCAGGGAGCGCAATACGGGACTCAATCCCAGGTCTCCAGGATCACACCCTGGGCTGCTGAGCCACCCGGGCTGCCCAGGGAATAGACTGAAAACAGAAATGTAAACAACAGAAAGCAATACGCGCGCACACACACACACACACACACGTAGGCAGACGCATCAATGTGTGTATATGTATTTTCCTTTGTTGGGGGGTGTCAGAGGAAATTTCTAGGGATAAGTTCTTGATTGCAATAAATGTACCTTTTCTCTAAGTGACACAAAACAACTCTAGTTTTTATGAGACTCGATTATTCAATAAATATTTACCAAGCTCTGGTTACTTCACATCCACCGTTTGGGACACACTAATTGCCAGTGCACTCTTGTTCCAATAACGGGTTTACATTTACTTCACTTGAGTGTAAGAAATTGGTGCACAGAATCTTTTACTTGTCACCACTATGCCTGTTTTCTTCAAGAAAATGATTGGGCTCAACAGCAACCAGCACTTCTCTCAAGCAGGTTGTTGGAAGAGGTTAGCAGCAGGACCCAACATTTCAGTTCTGCAGGATTCCTACCTAGACATCAGAGAGATATCCTCAACCTTCTTCCTTCCTATTAAATTGATGTCTTTCCAGACAAACTGGAAGTTATTTTGAAGCCTCATGCTTTTATTTCTGCCATAAAAGTTAGTCATTAGGAGCTGTGTCACTTGGCCCCATAATTAAAGCCATGAAACCTGTGCCATACCAGTTGGATGGAGTGCCAAGAACAGTGATTAGGCAGTAGCAGAACTTTCAGAATCACTCCCTCTAAAGCTAGTTAAGAGCAAGTTTATTTTATTTTTTTGAAACATGTATCTCTGAATATATATGTCAGACCCCAGAAGTAGATACCAGGTCCCCTCCTGTTCTCAAGCCTCCTAACATTTACACTTACAATGCTACACAGGCCCCATAGGGTTTACATAACCTGGTTGCTTGTTGTATTGTTTCAGCTAAGCAAGGTGGGATATTGTGCGTATGAGGGGTTGCTGAAATTCTGTTTATGTTTGGATTCTCATCCAGTGATTACATGTTTCAGGATTGTTGCATGCAACCACTGTGTAGTTTCTAGAACAACAGAAGGCTCTTTAAATACTTGATCACTATGACCAGTATGTACATACTCCCTTCTCCAAGCTATCAAAATCATACATCATCAGCTTCCCTGGCTCTTTCCATCTCCTTCATGAGTATTTTCTATCTTACTAGGCCATGGTGATCTTTTCTTCCTGTGAATTCCATTATCATCTATTGTTACCAACATCTGACACTCATATTTTCACACTCATATTTTACATTGAAATATCATATGTTGTCTGCCTAAATAGACTGTAAGTTCTTCAAGGGAAAGCGCTGCAATTTTATTCCTTTGTATCATCCCTATTGCCAAGCACTGTGCTGTGCTCATAGAATGTACAAAAGTAAGTTGCCTTGTAAACTGACAGATAAAGAAGTGAATAGGAAGACTATGGGAACTAGTGAAACATTTCTCAAACTTTATTGAAGATATAAAACTATTTAAATCAGGGCTAAATTATAATCAAAATAGGACTCCTGACCAATAAGAAGTTTGAAACTTTTAAATCTCTTACAAAGTTAAATAGAGTTGACATGTAACCTTAGTGATTATCTTGGGAAAACTTTCATTTACTGATTGTGTTAGGAGTCTGTAGAGAAACAGAACCAATAGGATATATATGTTATTATATATAATGTGTATATATGTTATTATAGATAGTATTTAACTTTATCTATAATAAGCATATATGAAGAGATTTATTATAAGGAATTGGTTTACACAGTAATGGAGGCTAGAAGTACTAAGATCTGCTTTCTGCAAGTTGGACCCCAAAGAAAGCCAGTGGTGTAATTTGGTAAGGTCTTAAAGTCCTCAGGACCAGGACTTTAAGGCAAGAAAAGATCAATGATGTTTTATCTCAAGCAATTAGGCAGGAAGGGCTGAATTCTTCCTTCCTCCAACTTTTTGTTCTGACCAGACCCTCAACAGATTGGATAATACCCACTTATATTGGGGAGGGCAAACTGTTTTCCTAGTTCCACCAGTTCAAATACTATTTTCAGCAGAAATACCCTCACAGACACATCCAGAAATAATATTTTGCTAAATATCTGGGCACCTCCTGACCTACTCAAATCGACAGAGAAAATCACCATCACAATAATGAACCAATTGAAAAGCACAGATTTTGGTGACTTGTCCAAGGTTACTCAGCTGGTGCAGGGGAATGTCATGACCCAGGTCCTTTCTCTGACTGATATTTTTTTCTACCTTTCATAGAGAGGTCAGTATTTTGGAGATTGAACAAATAACGCAGACAACTGATTCACGGGTTGCCTGTGGGTTGCAGATTATAGACCATGCTTTCCCACATACTGTTCTGTAACAACACTAAGCTTAATGTTGAATTTTTGATCCATTAATATTCTTGTGGTTAGTTCTTTTTCTGTCCAATTTTGAGAAGTGGAAATTTTATTTAAGTTTAGGGCTCATTATTCTTCACAAACCAGAGAAATTTACTGCTATTCTCAGGATATTCCATTCTGCTAAAAGCCTCAGAAATGTCATAGGATGTTCCATATATCTTAAAAAGAGACATTGACAAATTGAAGTGCATCCAAAAGAAGGTGACCAGAATAGTGAGATGTCTGGGAATATGTCATGTGAGGAATGTGTCTGTCACTTTGTGTTCAAATGTGGTGATGTTGAGTCTGAAAGATGCTCCCTATTCCTGCAGGGCAATGATAACTTCCTTCAATTATTTGAAGATCTGCCATGTGAAACTAGGATTCTATATTTTCTGAATAGGACAAGAGGGTAAAACTTGGGCCAGTGTGTGACAGGCACAAGAAGGCTGGCTTCCACTGCATACACATGTATAAAATAGAGTTCTTGTTCCAGCTCTTTTGTTGATGCCAATGGAGCTCCATCATGGGTCCCTTGTGAGCAAAAGCCTGTATCTCCATGCCAATTGGGAGAATGCTTTGGTGGTTTGTGTTGCTTATTACTTGAAGATTGTGTGATTGTTTGTCACTGAGCTATACCCAAATCGATGAGAGCCAAACTTCACTTGACAATTCTCATTCACCTCACTCAGGTGAAGAGCATTTTAGGAAAGGTCATGTTATTCAAAGCTAGTGTTGATACTGGAACCCCTAGTTAATTGCTCATGCTATAGGTAGAGCACAGCTTGAGGTCATTCCCTTCTCTATGTAACTTACCAGAATCCGAAGCTTTCCCTACAGTGATGAAACATTATGGCTCTTTAGGAGGCTGTCTGCATTGATCTCTATGAGGGAAGTAGAACATATTTAGAAGAAATCCTTGTACCCCCAATCTTTTTAGGTTAACAGTAGATATTCAGGATGCTTATATGAAACAAGTGTAATTTAATGAACTACATACAGCTTTGAAAGTGTTAGAAAATGAATCAAACCATAAAATGTGCCAGAGGTTTTAAAATAAATAAAGTAAGTCATGTTTCAGTGTATTTGAAATAATGTTCACAGCCAGGCAACAGACATAAAATGAATATTCCTTCACTTCTCACCTTGATTAGAATGGAAAGTACATATTTAACAGTTATTTTGAGTCTTAAATGTGACTCAAACTACCAATCTAGTTATAGTTTGTCTTTTATCTTTTCTTTTTTGAAATGTCACTAAAGCAGTAGTCAAAGCTTATATTTAGGTTTAATACAGATTTCATTGAACATGCAAGTTCCACGATGGAACTCATTTTATTAGACCCTGCACTCAACACAAAACATCAATTGCAGGAGGTCATACCGTATCTTTCTAGCTGTCACACCAATATCTTGCTGAGTGCTGGCTGCAGTGTCTCAGGTTTTTTATTTATACTGGAACTCATTTAGTTTGATCCAAAGCTATTTCCAAAATACTTGCAGTACACAAAAAAGCACTTTATCAACAGATAGTCCATTGCTTTGGAGACAGGAATACCAGCAAGATTCTCTGTGGTCACAGAGATCAAGACAAATGACGATAATAGATTTAATGAGAAACAGTCTTAATTCTAAGAAAAATTATTTTATACTAAATGAATCTACCTGTCCTACACTTGTGTAGCTAAAATAAGATTTGAATGCTTTGCAACTCTTAGGCTTTAAAAGATAAAGCCAATATCTGAAGCTGGCTAATTCTTCTTATTGAATGTACCTGCAGTTATGTAGCTACCACCAGATGAATGATAGAATTGTCTTAGGGTGGAGCAGCACAAACTAGGTCTTAAACTACTACGTCTACATGACCTGCAATAACCTATGAGGGATCTGCACTCTCAGTCCACCACTTCACTACCTTTTCAGAAAAAAAAGATGAGGGGGCAGAGAAGGAATCCCTTTTCCTCCTTTATTTCAGAGTTAACATACACATTGGATTGAACCAGAGAAAGCAACTGTGAAGATGAACCAAAGTATGGCTCTGGCCCTGTAAGTGCTTATAAATGAATGAGAGAAATAGTCAGAACATGAGTAGGTAGATTAAAGACTGTGGAAGTCTTTGAGCCCAAGCCAAGGAGTTAGAAATTGGGCTCCCTTTTCCCCATCTATCCCCATATTTCATAAAGAATGGGGAGCCTTAGAAACATTGTGAAAAAAGGATTGACAGGATTCTAGCTTTGATTTGGAGAATTTAATCTGGTGAGATCAGTGAAAGACTTCTAGGACAAAAGGAAGCAAGACCATTGTTGTTGAGGCAGATGACTCAGTTCAAAGTCTGTTGCAATAGGAGAGCTAAGAAGAAGGAGGAGTTGTAGGTATGGAGAGGTAGCAACACCCTTTGTTTTTCAGGAAAATCCATCTACCCTCTTTATATCATGGATAATAGAAGTATCAAGGTCTTAAATAAGAGTTTGAATACTAAAACAAATTTAAGATAATGTAAGAAAATTGATTAGGAATCACAGAAGCATTTTAGAAATAGATTGAATAAGAAAGAGGCTTAAATCTAAGAAGCCAGTTAGGAGGTGATCAGTAAAATAACCTAGGGGTATTAAATTTCTTGGATTCTTTATTCTAACAATCCTTCCACCACCCCCCCCATCAGTATTGAACCACCACTCTACACAAGCACACTTCTATATGCAGTTTATTTTTCTCCTTAATCCTAGCTGAAGTTTAAACTATAGTCATTTTTAGCTCCATGCTTGGATCTTCCACCATGAACTTCCCCATCTGTTTTTGAAGACAATGAACTTCTCTGAGTAATTGTTTTGGAAACATCATCCACTAAGTTGCATTATATTGTGGAGCCACTTAAGTGTTTCTTTACAAAGAAATAGTTGAAGATAGCATTTGAAAATGTAGCCAAAGAAAATGGTAAGTTGGCCTTGAGGAGTATGAACAAGATAAAAACTGGCCAGTTCTTGTTAAACTCCTCTCAGAATGGAGCCATGTTAACCTAATGGGAAGAGACTATACCTTTCCTGTGTTGTGAAAAAAAAATTTTTTTTTTTTATTTCTTACTAAGTCTAAGTGAAATCATTATTAAACAACAAAGATAATATCAACTTTTTGGAAATTTAAGTGAACCCCATACGAAATCATATAAGAACATAATCTATCAAACTAGTTAAGAGTAATTTAGTATGGGGTTTGAGATTTATTTTTGAACATGTCCCTATTAAGTTTTCCTCAAAATGTATTGAGTCTTAATTCCAAAAAAAAATCCCCTTATATCCATGCATGTGTCCATGCATGTATTTATGCATATATAAAATGATTCCAATAGTTAAGACATGCTTCAGTAATGGTACTCACAATAGGAGAAATGGTGAATGTAGGCATGACCAATGGTGACTATTTTGTTAATGGAATTTGGAGAAATGTTTATGGAATATCTTGCTATTTGGAAATTTGGCTGAAAATGTCAGAGATAAGCATATCCTTGTTTCATTGGTCTACCATTTTCATAATTTTTAAAAAAGATTTTATTTACTTATTTGAGAGAGAGCAGGAGCAGGTGGCTGCAAGGAGGTATAGAGGGAGATAGAGAAGCAGACTCCCTGCCAAGCAGGGAGTCTGACTTGTGGCGGGATCCCAGGACCCTAAGATCATGACCTGACCAAAAGGCAGACACTTAACCAACCAAACCACCTAGGTACCCTGGGTCCACCATTCTTAAAGCTTATTTCTTTTAATATCTAGTTATTTTCTCCTGGTTTTTTTTTTTTTTCAACAATGGTAAAAACTATGCTTTCAGACGGATCTTCATCAGTAAAAAACCCAAGTAACATATAGCAATGAAATCATTTCTTACATTTTGGAAACTAGGACTAGCATTCTGTAGAATTTATAGTGATTTTCCCTTGCAAATACTTCATATTTTGACATAAATATTTTCCTTTAATAAAGTATATAGTATAAAAGTTGAGTCCTCTGTTTTCTTTTATGATGTTTTGGCTACCTTAAATATCTTCTATCAGGGAAGATATTTACTTAAGTATTCAAAAAATATTGATTTTCTCTTGGTTATAAAAAATAAGGTCTAGCATACTTGGATTTGAATCTCACTTTTGCCACTCTTAAGCCAGTTAACCTCAAACTTGTCTCTCCACCTAATAACTCAGCATGTTAATGGTTTATTTCATTTTAGTGAGGATTAAATGAATTAACACATGCAAACCATTAATATAATATCTGGCCATTAGTAAATGCCTAAAAATTATAAATTTTTATTAGCATTTTATAAACATAAACTAAATGAGATAATATCACATACATATGAAATTATACAAACACATATACTTAGTACAGTGTATTATAAGACAGTAAATTGTAGCTAAAATTTGTAAGGTATAAGATATAGGAAACAAAAATGTGCAGAAGAAAGGAAAGTTACCTAAAATCTTACTAGCCAGTAACAAAAAGTCAATGTTTAATTTATTTTGTTATATATTATTAAATTTAAGGGAGTGTGTGCTAGATACACATTTATTTTCAAAATTATCAATAAATTATAAATAAGAACAGAAGTATGTACAATTTACTAACTGCTTATTTAGTATTATTGACCTCACAATAATGGCACTTTTTTGAAAAAAGAGATTGTAAATTAAAAAAATATTAGTTATAATAACATTTTTGAATGGAAAACACACATATACACTCATGTACCATGAATTAGTCAAGTATTGTTTTGAAATCATCTGAAACTATTATCTGAATTCTTGGTACTCAAAGTATGGTCACTTGGATCAGCACCACCAGTGTAATAAGCTTGTGATAAATATAGACACTTGAATCTTGCCTTAAACTCATTTAGGCAAAAATCTGCAGTTTGATTAATGTGCATATAAATATCACTCATATATCTTTACATTTGAAAATCAATGTTTTAAACCAAAACAAAAAGGGAGAAAATAGAAATAAAGTTTAGTGGGGTTCCACATAGATTATCAGAATGATTCAGATAAGAAGAAAATAAAAAGTGTTGCTAGTTAAGTTAATCAGATCTTTATATGTCAT